>NC_089837.1:341257766-341917934 GCF_035609145.1 Eleutherodactylus coqui
TCCACAGTGGCCCCAGCGGTAACAGCGGCCGCCCCACAGCGTCCCGCCCCAGCGGTAACAGCGGCCCGCCCCAGCGGCCCCAGGGGTAACAGCGGCCCGCCCCAGCGGTAACAGCGGCCCCAGCGGTAACAGCTCCCCCCCCCCCCACAGTGGCCCCAGCGGTAACAGCTCCCCCCCCCCACAGTGGCCCCAGCGGTAACAGCTCCCCCCCCCACAGTGGCCCCAGCGGTAACAGCTCCCCCCCCCACAGCGGCCCCAGCGGTAACAGCGGCCCCCCCGCAGCGGCCCCAGAGGTAACAGCGGCCCCAGCGGTAACAGCGGCCCCCCCCACAGCGGCCCCAGCGGTAACAGCGGCCCCAGCGGTAACATCGCCCCCCCCCACAGTGGCCCCAGCGGTAACTGCGGCCCCCCCCACAGCGGCCCCAGCGGTAACAGCGGCCCCAGCGGTAACATCGCCCCCCCCACAGTGGCCCCAGCGGTAACAGCGCCCCCCCCCCCCCAGTGGCCCCAGCGGTAACAGCGGCCCCCCCCACAGCGGCCCCAGAGGTAACAGCGGCCCCAGCGGTAACAGCGGCCCCCCCACAGCGGCCCCAGCGGTAACAGCGGCCCCAGCGGTAACATCGCCCCCCCCCCCACAGTGGCCCCAGCGGTAACAGCGCCCACCCCCCCCAGTGGCCCCAGCGGTAACAGCGGCCCCGCCACAGTGGCCCCAGCGGTAACAGCGGCCCCCCCACAGCGGTAACAGCGGCCCGCCCAACAGCGTCCCGCCCCAGCGGTAACAGCGGCCCGCCCCAGTGGCCCCAGCGGTAACAGCGGCCCGCCCCACAGCGTCCGGCTCCAGCGGTAACAGCGCCCCCCTCCCACAGCGGCTCCAGCGGTAACAGCGCCCCCCTCCCACAGCGGCTCCAGCGGTAACAGCGCCCCCCTCCCACAGCGGCTCCAGCGGTAACAGCGCCCCCCTCCCACAGCGGCCCCAGCGGTAACAGCGCCCCCCTCCCACAGCGGCCCCAGCGGTAACAGCGCCCCCCTCCCACAGCGGCCCCAGCGGTAACAGCGCCCCCCTCCCACAGCGGCCCCAGCGGTAACAGCGCCCCCCTCCCACAGCGGCCCCAGCGGTAACAGCGCCCTCCTCCCACAGCGGCCCCAGCGGTAACAGCGCCCACCTCCCACAGCGGCCCCAGCGGTAACAGCGCCCTCCTCCCACAGCGGCCCCAGCGGTAACAGCGCCCTCCTCCACAGCGGCCCCAGCGGTAACAGCGCCCTCCTCCCACAGCGGCCCCAGCGGTAACAGCGGCCCCCTCCCACAGCGGCCCCAGCGGTAACAGCGGCCCCCTCCCACAGCGGCCCCAGCGGTAACAGCGGCCCCCGCACAGCGGCCCCAGCGGTAACAGCGGCCCCCGCACAGCGGCCCCAGCGGTAACAGCGGCCCCCGCACAGCGGCCCCAGCGGTAACAGCGGCCCCCGCACAGCGGCCCCAGCGGTAACAGCGGCCCCCGCACAGCGGCCCCAGCGGTCACAGCGGCCCCAGCGGTAACAGCGGCCCCCGCACAGCAGCCCCAGCGGTAACAGCGGCCCCCGCACAGCAGCCCCAGCGGTAACAGCGGCCCCCGCACAGCAGCCCCAGCGGTAACAGCGGCCCCCGCACAGCAGCCCCAGCGGTAACAGCGGCCCCCGCACAGCAGCCCCAGCGGTAACAGCGGCCCCCCACAGCAGCCCCAGCGGTAACAGCGACCCCCCACAGCAGCCCCAGCGGTAACAGCGACCCCCCCACAGCAGCCCCAGCGGTAACAGCGACCCCCCCACAGCAGCCCCAGCGGTAACAGCGACCCTCCCACAGCAGCCCCAGCGGTAACAGCGACCCTCCCACAGCAGCCCCAGCGGTAACAGCGACCCCCCCACAGCAGCCCCAGCGGTAACAGCGGCCCCGCCACAGCGGCCCAAGCGGTAACAGCGGCCCCGCCACAGCGGCCCCAGCGGTAACAGCGGCCCCCCCACAGCGGTAACAGCGTCCCGCCCCACAGCGTCCCGCCCCAGCGGTAACAGCGGCCCGCCCCAGCGGTAACAGCGGCCCCAGTGGTAATAGCTCCCCCCCCCACAGTGGCCCCAGCGGTAACAGCGGCCCCCCCACAGCGGCCCCAGCGGTAACAGCGGCCCCCCCACAGCGGCAACAGCAGTAACAGCGGCCCGCCCCAGCAGTAACAGCGGCCCGCCCCACAGCGGTAACAGCGGCCCGCCCCACAGCGTCCCGCCCCAGCGGTAACAGCGGCCCGCCCCAGCGGCCCCAGCGGTAACAGCGGCCCGCCCCAGCGGCCCCAGCGGTAACAGCGACCCGCCCCAGCGGCCCCAGAAATAATAGCGGCCCCAAAAATAATAGCGACCCCCACAGCGGCCCCAGAAATAATAGCGACCCCCACAGCGGCTCCAGAAATAATAGCGACCCCCACAGCGGCCCCAAAAATAATAGCGACCACAGCAGTAATCGCGACCACAGCAGTAATCGCGACCCCCACCGCGGCCCCAGCAGTAACCGCGACCCCCCCCCCCACCGCGACCCCAGCAGTAATCGCGACCCCCCACGGCGTCTCCAGCAATAATCGCGACGCCCCACCGCGGCTCCAGCAGTAATCGCGACCCCCCTTCCACACCGCGGCCCCACCAGTAATCCAGACCCCCCCCCCCCGCACCGCGGCCCCACCAGTGATCGCGACCCCCCCCCCCGCACCGCGGCCCCACCAGTGATCCCGACCCCCCCCCCCCCGCACCGCGGCCCCACCAGTAATCGCGACCCCCCCCCCCGCACCGCGGCCCCCCCAGTAATCGCGACCCCCCCCCCCCGCACCGCGGCCCCCCCAGTAATCGCGACCCCCCCCCGCACCGCGGCCCCCCCAGTAATCGCGACACCCCCCCCGCACCGCGGCCCCCCCAGTAATCGCGACCCCCCCCCGCACCGCGGCCCCCCCAGTAATCGCGACCCCCCTGCACCGCGGCCCCCAAGTAATCGCGACCCGCCCTCCCCACCGCGGCCCCACTAGTAATCGCGACCCCCCCAGTAATCGCGCCCCCCCCACCGCGGCCCCACCAGTAATCGCGACCCCCCCCCCACCGCGGCCCCACCAGTAATCGCGACCCCGACCGCGGCCCCACCAGTAATCGCGACCCCCCCCCCACCGCGGCCCCACCAGTAATCGCGACCCCCCCCCACCGCGGCCCCACCAGTAATCGCGACCCCCCCCCCACCGCGGCCCCACCAGTAATCGCGACCGACCCCCACCGCGGCCCCACCAGTAATCGCGACCCCCCCACCGCGGCCCCACCAGTAATCGCGACCCCCCCACCGCGGCCCCACCAGTAATCGCGACCCCCCCACCGCGGCCCCACCAGTAATCGCGACCCCCCCACCGCGGCCCCACCAGTAATCGCGACCCCCCCACAGCGGCCCCACCAGTAATCGCGACCCCCCCACCGCGGCCCCACCAGTAATCGCGACCCCCCCACCGCGGCCCCACCAGTAATCGCGACCCCCCCACCTCTGCCCCACCAGTAATCGCGACCCCCCCACCTCTGCCCCACCAGTAATCGCGACCCCCCCACCTCTGCCCCACCAGTAATCGCGACCCCCCCCACCTCTGCCCCACCAGTAATCGCGACCCCCCCACCTCTGCCCCACCAGTAATCGCGACCCCCCCCACCTCTGCCCCACCAGTAATCGCGACCCCCCCACCTCTGCCCCACCAGTAATCGCGACCCCCCCCACCGCGGCCCCACCAGTAATCGCGACCCCCCCCCCACCGCGGCCCCAGCAGTAATCGCGACCCCCCCCCCCCCACCGCGGGACCATGCACAGTACAGCAAATTCGGAAGTGGTGGGATCCACACAGATGCCGCTGCTGGGGTAAACAGGTAAATAGGGCTCAGTGGCTGCGGGCACGGGTGGACTCTGTGCGAGATTCCCTGCACAGAATCTGACCCGCCCGTGGACATTGGGCCTAACCTCAATAGTAATGCTAGCAGAGGTCAGTGATTGGCTGCAGTAGTCACATGGATGTATGGCATGTTATCACTCTAGGACAATATACAGAGCATCAACGCTGCAATGATGGGGAAGCTGTGAGTAATCTTTGTATTGCTTTCAAGGCTCCTGCAGCAGCACAGACATCCCATCATGCAGGAGAACACATTAAAGCCCTGCTCAGTCCTTCTGTGTTCCGTGAAGCCAGAGTAAACATACCATTGGTTACACAATGTGGCCTTGAGCTTTTCTAAGGCACACAGTTTTTTCCCACCTGCAACATGATCCATTGCAATTGTGTTGTTTTCTCAGCTGCAAGGCAATGACTGAAGGGAAGAGGAACAGGGCAGTTTTTAGGCTATCATTGGAGCTCTCCATCAATTGTGTGGCAGTGGTTGCCAAAAGGAGTTCACAGAGGGAATACTGCCCTAACACCTTTACAAAACGAGTATGCAAGACTAAAAGAAGACTAAAGTTATTTTATAAAAAGCTAGATTCTGTACGGAGTTTCACTTTAAGGGCTCCCACACACTTGTTTTTTTTATTACAAATGTTAATTGGACTTTCTAATGTTAAAAACGCGTCGCACAAAAATCGCAAAGCACAAACTTGCGACGCGTTTTTAACATCAAAGTCAGATTGACATTTGTTTTTTAAAAAAAACGCAAGTGGGTAGGAGCCCTAAAAAGCACCTGCACTTTTTTTAATGTATAGAACAAGCGATTTTAAACATTTTTGCAATATGTTTTATCAACCCATTCGGAACATTCTGCTATGCATCTGGATGAAGACAGGGGTGAGAAATCAATTTTCACCAAGCTGTATAACAGCTGAAGGTGCTCCATCCAACTGTGTCCCATACCGTATTATTAATGCATTGTATGTGTCTGTATTATATAGAACTTTTGTTCCCTGTGTTCTGCCACCCACATGTGTTTTACTGCTTTCCCCACTCATATACTGCCATTCCCCAGAGGCACGCTGTAAGGGCTCGGTCAGACAAGCATGTGTTTTGCGTGCGCATAATGCACGCTTCTAAAAGAACCAATGGGTTCCTATAGAAGCATTCACATGAACAGAATTAGCAGCACAAAACAGCACGTACCTAAAAAAGATAGGACATAGGTGCGCATTTTGCATGAGTTTCCATTGACTTCTATCGGAGCAGGAGTTAATGGAAACTCCTGCGGTGCCAATAGCTTCCACGCTGCTTACAGCAGGGCATTTAAAAGGTGCCTCTGGCCAGAACCATCTTTTAAATGCCCCACTATTAACTCTTTAGTCCCTGCAGGGATGAGGAGACTCCCAGAGGGTTCCGTTGATGTCCGCAGAAAGTCCTCTCATCCCTGATCACAGTGACAGCACTGTCACAGTGTTCAGTGATGAAGAGACTGCAGCAGGGACGAAAGAATCCCCTGCCACAGCTGTCACAGAGGGCTCCGATGCTATCCCATTGCTTTCAATGGGGCCAGCGCTGCTGCTGCCCGGTTGAAAGCATTGGGATGAAGGCAACCCCTGCAGAGATTTTTGGGGAAGGGCTTGTGATACAGACCTTTCCTTGAAAATAAGACCTAGCTGCTTATATTTCAAGCCCTTCCCCAAAAATCCCTGCGGGGGTTGCTGTCATCCCACGCTCCTCTGCCACAGCTGTGACAGGGAATTCTTTCATCCCTGCAGGGAGTCCCATCAGCACTGTCATAGTGTTCAGTGATGTCAAAGTGTTCTGTGATGAGGGGGCCTTCGTGGAGCAGCTGCACCAGTGAACGGGCAAAGTTTCATGCACTGTGCATATTAAACTTTGCCCGTTCACACGTTTTCAGCTTATGCGATGAGCGCATTTTTTTCACCTTCTGCCCTCGCAGAGCTCGATCCCTGACACACCCAATGTACCGAAAGACATTGGAGGAGGTGAGCCGCGGGTCACTGCAGGGGTCACATGGTCACATCCCGCTGCGAGAATCTGACCCGGCCGTCTGCATTCACCCTAACTGCAAACTGAGGTCTGGTTTGTAAACCTGTTTACAAATGATGTAATCTCTTAATAAATGACCCTTCAGCAGCAGTAATTTTACATGGAAACACTGTAGAGTTTCAGTGTGGAAAATATGTTGCAAATCCACTGCCAATCCTTCCCATGTGAACACACCCCAGAAGAAAAAGTGCATTAAAAGGCTCTGTGACTTCTATATTATTAATACCATTGCGAGTATTGCTAAAAGGAGGAAAAGGAAAGACAGAAGAACCTCACCATTTCCTTCAGTGCAAAAGTTCATTAGACATACTGTAAATATTGCTCAACTGCATGCTTGAAAGAATGTGTAAACTTAATGCAATACAAATATTTTAAAGGGACTCTTCTGAATTGTGCCTTTCCAAATATTAGCTTTCTAACATACAGTAATACTAACAATTTCTAATTCATTCCAAATATTCAAAACACAGAAGACAAAAGACTGATGCCTTGGCTGCCATGTAGCTGGAAAGTGGGCGTGCGGGTGACGTCACCTCGTTTCTGCGAATATCACGCAGGCGATTTAAAAATGAGGGTTGCGATCTTCGGCCGTATCAATACTGCCCTGTAGGGCCTCAGCCATGTATAAAGCTAAAATGTCAGAGAATGTTATATCCACTAATATTATGAGGCCTCAGTCATACTTATTTGTGGCATGTAAACAAAGACATTGTTTTGTTAACCGCCATGAGCATTTTAACAAGTGATTTTTGGGCGATGAGGTTTTATTCACATATATTTAATATGCATTTTTTTCTGCCATTTTCACATAAAGAAGCTTATGCAAAAACAGCAGACAAAAAAGAGAAAAAAACAACAACTAAAAAACAGTGTAACGGCAGTAGATGTGGATCTGCTGTGCCTCTGAACTAATCTGACTTTAGGCTAAACCTGGGGATCCCTGGTTTTCACCCTTTAACCTCACCATTCGAAATAGTCTTTCTATGGACAAACCCCAGATTGTTACCTCAAAAATAGTCTTGGTTTAGAGGTAGCTCACACAACTTGGTCAGGAGATCCATAACCAGAGGTTGTAAACAGAAGTATTATTGTATCTTAACGCCACCAGAAACTCCTGGTGGAGTCAAGATTTACAGGGGGGGAGGGGGGGGAGGCCCCTGAATCTGATTGGCTGCACATCTTCGTTGCCTCAAGGTCCTGGAAGGCAACTAACGTAATGCTGCAACTGGAACTGTTTTAGTAAAGCACGGTGGCCTGCAGCTATGTTCGTTGACGGGCACCGCTTCTGCCGAGGATTGCCCCAGCTGAAACCCCCGCTCCCCAGCGGCAGAGCAGAAGGCGGCACCCCACTCTGTCTTGAAGCGCAGAGCAGGGTCACCATGATTGACGACAGACAGTTGTGAAGGCTGCTAGCCGGCAGCGCGGCAGAAGCCGCTCCACCCCACACCCCAGATATGTGTCCCATTGCGGTGCCTAGCAGGGAGGACACAGCGCCAGGGCTCCCGTGACATACGGCATGCAGTCATACAGCAGCACGGAGGTGGCAGCGGCGCAATACACTCCATGTGTCCTCAGCACACTGCTTCAGGACAGCAGGGAGCGTACAGCCACAGGGGACAGTATATTACAGCGTGCGGCCGCATAGAGCAGCAGGAGGAGGAGAGCTGGGAGGCCACAGCAGGGACCCAACAGCGGAGGGGGAATGTGACTTACAGCCTGCAGACGCCTGCAGCAGGACTAGGAGGAGAGCTGGGAGGCCACAGCGCTGGGACAGGGGCACAGCTGTGTAGCTGTGAAGGGCTGTTCACTGACATAACACATCGTACGCCTCACATTAACCCACTTTATCACCTTCAAGGACCTTCGTGCCTTGACCCTATCGGGAGCTAGGGGTGTGTAAGGGCCGTTCCTCCTGTCAAACCCCTAGCTTCCGGTGGCATCAAGGTACAATAATACCATAAAGAGGAATGTAGTTGATAGAAGTCAGGTCCAAGGAACTCTTGTGTGACACAGTACCAGGGAGTATAGGCAACGACGTTGTAAAGAAAAGCAACAACAAAAAAGAAGCCAACAGCAAGATCCGTGGATATCTTAAGAGGCCGAGTGTCAGGGCAGGCACAAGAATCAAAGGCAGTCAATGATAAAGCCGTCTAACAAACACTATTGTGTCTTTGCACAATTAGGATATGATCCCACATTGTGGAGTAAATACTGACCAAAATTCTTCCTTAGGCCTCATGTCCACGGGGAAAATCAGGCCCGCGCAGATTTCTGTTGCGGATGCACTATAATTGTCTTTTTTCTTTTCATGCGGGAGATTAATTGAGATATGAGTTCTATGAACTCACGCACGCGTGATCCGCACTAAAATGGGGCATGCCGCGTTTTTTTTCCCCACTCGTGAAATCTGCAAATCACTTAAAATACCATCCGCGGCTACTTAATTAACCGAGGATGGCCAAGGCATTCCTATGGGATGCGGATGTGCATTTTTTTCTCCCGCACGGATTTGCCAAATATAATTTCCCTGTGGACATGGGGCCTTTAGGGAAGCTTTGTTCCTAGCCAGGAAAACAAATGCTGAGGTGGACGGCTGTGGAGTCGCCCTCTGGTTAATACAACAATGGCCTATGAAAAAATAATATATCAGCGCAGGGGATGTCCTGATAAATTTCAAAACATATGGGGACCTTGGCTCAACTCGCACTAAACACTATAGACTGCTCTACTTGAAAAAAGAAAATGCATAGGCTATGCAAAGGTAAATAAGATGTATACACGCAGAAGCCAATATAATTCTTGAATTGTTTATTAGAATTTATAACAGTTTTAGATCTCTTTATTTTATCAAAAAATGGCCGCTTGCAGACGACCAGGTCGGATCCCGCTGTGAGAATTCTCATAGCGGGATGCGGTCCCGTGCCCTGGCACAGCCCTCCGGCTCACCCGCACCCGGTGTCTTCTCTCTGCGCTGTGTGGCGGCATTTTCGCATCAAACAGAATATGAGTATCTTCCACTGTGATTTTCCCAGCTGTAAGTTAATGGGGTTTGATAAAATCCCATTCACTTACATTGTACTGTACATTGCTACAGAATTTCGTCTTGCCTTATATAGACTGGAACCCTCTGGATTGGATGAGGACTAGAAAGCTGTATGCACATGCTGGCCCTTAGTTAAAAAATGCTTCTCCCTCCTCCTCTAGGTCCTCAGTTGTGTCTGACAGCTGAGAACCCGACCTGCTCCTGCTTGATTGCAGTAGCAGAGGCTTTAATCCCGCGCCGTACATCTGCCATCAGCATGGATTAAAGCCCAGGACCAAGCACCGTATATTTACGGCGCTTGGTCCTTGAGGGGTTTAAGTAAGTTATGGTGCTGTTAGGTCACCCAGCTCCTTGTCACGTCCGACACAGGCGGGTTGGACGCCGAATGCAGGATTCCCGCAGCGGAGGACGGGGGTGAGTATTTTCACCTCCCCTCATAGAGATCCATGAGAAGAGGTGAAACTTTAATTTTACTTTTTACAACTTTTCCGTGATCCCCGGTGACATCTCCTGCTTCCAAGCTACCTCCAGTAGCCGGGAAGGAGATTTCAAATGACCGGCGCCGATCTCGTCTTCTGCCCATGCGTTGCCATTTTCACTTAGATGTCCATGCGCAGATGACACCTGAGGGTCCATTCCGGACCAAATCATCGCGGGACATCCCAGAGGATGAGGGTGAGTAGTTCCAGCTCCCCTCATGGATGCGATCCGTGAGGGGAGTTGAAACTCTTTATTGACTTGATTGCGAAAAGAACTGTTATCCTCTGACATTGAGTTCACCAAGCAACAACAAAGGAGAAAAGTCGGCTCCTTAAAAACACAAAAAAATCCATAAAATGCCAAATTGTAGGCACCGTGTAACACTAGGTCTACTCTGAGATGCGTTTCAAAAGACACTTCTTTCTTGATCACAGCGGTATCAGTATCAGCCACCCAACTTTTGAACTCCATTGCATATTTGGCAGCAGAGCGCCAGCCGTGACGTCGTGCCAATAATGTTGCACCTGCAATTGCATGTCAGTTAGGATCACTGATGGCTAGGCTAATTAAAAAGACTTGGCTCATGGCTGTTAGAATGGTCTGCAAATCGTTAAGTCGGGCATCATTAATTTCAATAAGAGAGCTTTCCCAGTTTACAGCCTTAGGCTGCATTTCCACGAACGTATATCGGCTCGGTTTTCACGCCGAGCCGATATCCGTCGTCCTCATCTGCAGGGGGGGGGGGGGCAGGGTGGAAGAGCCAGGAGCAGGACCTGAGCTCCCGCCCCTTCTCTGCCTCCTCTCCGCCCCTCTGCACTATTTGCAATGAAAGGAGACGGGACGGGGGCAGGGCTAAGTTCCGAGAATTAGCCCCACCCCCGTCCTGCCTCCTTTCATTGCCAATAGTGCAGAGGGGCGGAGAGGGGGCGGGAGCTCAGTTCCTGCTCCTGGCTCTTCCATCCTCCCCCCTGCAGATGAGGACGACGTATATCGGCTCGGCGTGAAAACCGAGCCGATATACGTTTGTATGAATGCAGCCTTAGGGGATGCAGTTCTGGGAATTAGCTCCGCCCCTGTCCCGCCTCCTCTCATTGAAAATAGTGCAGGGGGGTGGAGAGGAGGCAGAGAGGGGGCGGGAGCTCAGAGCACTGCTCCCGGCTCTTCCAGCCTCCTCCCCCTGCAGAGAGAGACGCCGTATATCGGCTGGGCGTGAAAACCCAGCCGATATACGGTCGTCTGAATGCAGCCTTAGGCTTCTTTCACACGAGCAGATATCGACCGGCTGTTTTCACGGCCGGCCAATATACGCTACGTTGGGAGAGGAAAATCTGGTGAACGGGCGCACAAATCAAACGCTCACCAGGCCATCGCCCACATCCCCTCGCTATCGCAGGCTCACCTCTCGTTTCTGCCCCCTCGTTTTGTGCAATGGGAGGGGGCGGGGCAGAGCTAAGTGCCGGTCCACCTCGCCTTCTTCTATTGATGGCTATGGACAAGGGGCGGCGAGAGGGCGGGCGCTTAGCTCCGCTGCTAAACTTCCTCCCACCTATGGCCGCTGCCATGGGCTCCCATAGGAGCCCATGCAGCGGCCAATGTATTCCCGGCCCAAAAGATTGTTCGAGGACTATATTTTGGGCCCGACGTATGAATGCCTGGCGCTATAGTGGGCTGGCCAGGCGTTTTTACGTCTCAGAAATACAATCATCTCAGAAATACAATACGTCTCAGGAATCCAATGCATCAGACGACAGCACATAACGGCCGGCCGATATGCGCTCATGTGAAAGAAGCCTTAGGTTTCTTTCACACAAATGCATAAATGGCGTATTTTTACATATACGCAATCTGAGGCACGACGTGTATATACGTTGCATCTTCAAAAATGGAACATACGCAACCCAAATACGGTTGGAATATATAGGGTGGCTAAAAAGTTTTTGCCTGATATACGCCAGCCGGTCCCATAGACTCCTCTGGGAGCTAGAAAAAGAAAGGGAGGGGGAGGCATTTTTGCAGCGTCCAACGCAGCGAAAAGCTTACAGGTGCCTCTATATAGGCATTGGAAGGCATCCCGAGTATTTATGCAGAGAGGCATTTCCGGGGTGCAAGGTATATTTTCAATAAAATCATTGCTCACGGTTGTGTGAATGGGCAAGAAAGCGCCGACCGTTGATGCAATTTTACAGCACGGCCGAGAAAACATAAAACGCATACAGTCGTGTGAAAGAGCCCTTAGGGTGGTTTCAGACAAACATATTTGTGGAGCACGTGAAAATCCCGCCTGCATAATGCGACAAAGTGATGCCTTTGATTTCAATATATTCATTCAGACGAACGTGTTTTTCCGAGGAAAGTTAGGACCTGCTCTATCAGAAAACTGCCACAGGCTTCTGAAGAACCTTAAGTTGGTTTGAAAGCTAGCTATAACATCATGTATTTTTGTTAGCAATTAAAAGGTTGGTTTCTCTTACTGAGAACACATTATTCGTTTTCGTTAAACTAATGATGCATATTGTTACACAGTGTGCATCAGGTAGTCAGAAGTGGTGATGACTAATTTTGCTTGTCCATGGCTACAGGGTTGCTTTACGTAGGCCGAAAAAAAATTACAAAAAGCAATATTGACCATCTTGGGTAAGGACAAATTTAAGGGAAAAATAGCAGCCTCTAGTGTTAGGCCTGCACATGGGGCGGAAATTCTGCGGCGGGATTTCCTGCAGAATTTCCGCTCCTGCCCGCTTGCATAGGATTGCATTGCAAAACGCAATACTATGCAGATGGCCGTGATTTGTTCATGTTAAAATACATGCGGAAAACAAATCGCGGCATGCTCTATTTCTGTGCGTGTCTCACAGAGGCACCGTGCGATATCGCTGCGTCTTTTCGCGGCAATACCGCAATTTTGTAGTGCTACACAGTCATGCAACTTTGTAGCATCACATGCGAGGATTTTCGGGGAAGGGAGTGGGGTGTTGAAATATAAGCCCTACCCTGAAAATAAGCTGTAGCTGAAGGTAAAAGAAAAAAAAAGAAGTATACATCACCTCTCCTTCGCTGTCTGGGGCGCCGCAGCAGCTTCTCTCCAGGTCCCGGCACTGATCATCTTCTTCCTCATCTTGAAAAATCCTCGGCTACTAAAAGCGCTGGCTGTGATTGGCTGACGCTTAGCCAATCATAGCCAGTGCTCGATGAATGGCTGTGATCGGTTTAATCACTGTCATTCATTGAGCATTTGCTGTGATTGGCTAAGCTTCCAGGAGGCGGGGATTTTCCAATCACCGGCCAAAAGATGAAGAAGAGAAGCAGTGTCGGGACCCAGGGAGAAGCTGCGGTGGCGAAGAGCACTTCTAACGTGATGTAGGTCTTTTTTTTTTTTTTTCCTGCAGCTAGGGCTTAGATTAGAGCTTTGACAGTAGGACTTCCTACTGGCAAAGTTGCATCGCACCGCACAAAAATCGCGTTTTCGTGCGATGCAACAGGGAGGGAGGCTCCATAGGGAAACATGGGCTACAAAACCTCACAAGTCCCGGGCATATTACCGGGCCCGCAAGGTTTTTGTGTCAGGTTGTTGCATGCTACAAAACATCGCATGTGTGAAGGAACCCATAGGAAAGCATGGGCTTCACATACATGCGATGTGTAGCCTTGTAGCAACGCGACAAAATCGTGCGACTTTGTCGCCCGTGTAAAGGAGGCCTTAATCTCAATAGGATTCCTGCTGGAGGAAGATGCTGCATGCATTCTCTTTGACATCACACACGGTTGTAGCCCTATCTTAGATGCAACTAAGGTTGCTCTCACACTAACATTTCTCTCAGCGGTTAGCATGGTGTTTCAAACGGTGCGCTAAGCGCTGTAAAACGCCTGCATTGATTTCAATAGTGCTTTTCAGACAAGAGTTCGAATGCGGCGTTTCTAGTGCCGCAATTTTCAAATGCTGTCTGCTCTATTCCAGTGCGTTTTAACACACCTTATCACTATTGCAATAATGCGGTGGGTTAAAAAAATACTGTTGAACGAATTTCAAAATGATCCGTTGCGGCCAAGCCGCGCTGAAATTGACATGCCGCGCGGAATTCAAAGACGCAGCATGTCAATTCTTTCCCCCATTTCTGCGGCGTCCTCTCTCCTCTCTATGGGGAAAGATGGCTGCAGCAGAATGCAGGCGACGAAGCGGCTCCAATACCCGTGGCGAAAGGCCGCTGGTTTTGAAGCTGCATTTCTTCTGCGGAAATCTTATGGTAATTCCGTGTGGTCATTCCGTGAAGTTTCAGCGGGATTTCAGTAGGGCTCCTACCCTCTTGCGTTTTTTTAACGCGAATGTCAATGGGACTTTCTAATGTTAAAAACACATCGTAAGTTTGTGCTTTGCAATTTTTAACAATAAAAAGTGCCATTGATATTCACGTACAAAAACGGAGCAATTAAAAAAAAAAAAAAAAAACGCAAGTGGGTAGGAGCCCTTAGTGCGCAATCACAGATGCAGGTTTTGAAGCCAAAACCAAATGAGGATCATAAAAAAAACCAAGTGAGGATTATAAAAGATGGATACGACTTCTCTGTTTTTGATCCACTCCTGGTTTTGACTTCAAAAACTGCATGAAAAACCTGAACACAAGCTGCATGTGTGAACCTGCATGTCTTTGGCCTTGTTCACACGGGGCAGATTTCATGGGGTTTTTGCATGAAACATTTAGGACTACGGAAAACCCAGTCAGAGTTCCATGTGAACTTCTGTACATGTTTTAGTGTTTGGCTTTTCCCACACTGTTAGTCTCCATTCAATGATGCGATTTTCTCAAATCCAGTTCAATACAAAGCAGCGTCTGTTCCCTGAGTGTATATTACAGCCGTGGCCAAAATACAAAAACGTAACCCCCTTACCATGGCCGTAACATACACTCAGAGAACAGACGCTTCTTTGTATTCGGGTCTCACACAAGTGGATTTGAAATGCGGACTCCGCGATTGCCGTGCGTGCAGACTATACGCGGTAATATGAAGGCACTGAAATGCATGGACTTTCGCCGCTTCACTCATACTTGCGGGTAGGAACTGCAGATTCCAAGAGTTGAAGAAAAATCACAGCATGCTCTGCTTTACAGCCGATTCCGCACGAATGAGCTCCATTGATCTGTATGGATGCGTTCGATCTGCAGTGCATACGCAATAAACATTGCATATGGATGCAGAGTCGCTCGCAAGTTGCTAGGAGACCAGATAACAAATGGTATAAAGAAAGCAGGAGCAACAACACCCATCCAAACTGCTGCCTGCAACCTCTGCTTCTTCTTCATCAAGAAGGCCGGCTGCACATGACCGGGTCGTATTCTGAATGCGGGAATCCGGTTCTGACCGTGGCCGGCGACCGTGTACCTGTCATTTCCTCTCCACTGGTCATGTTTGTTTTTCCCGCACCGTTGCTAGGCGATGACGCGGGTACCCACAACCTATTCGCAATATCAATTGGGGATGGGCCTTGGGTCAGACCGCTTCCATTGACTTCAATGAAAGCCGTCCATGCGAATGCCGCAACAAAATAGAACATGCTGCAATTTTATTTCTGCTCAGACATGCAGAGCGGACAAAGGTTCTATTCATTCAATGGGCGCGGAATATGGCGGATTGTCCATGCGGGTGACGATCACATATTCAGCAATTGAAATTTGGTTGCGTGCAACCGTCCTGAGGCTCAATGTCCACGGGCGGACTTGATTTGAGGACCTTTTGTGACCGCTGCAGCCAATCACTAGCCTCAGCCCCCATGCGCCATTCAGGCTAAGGCCAGTGACTGGCTGCCATAATTACACTTGAATGGCGCACGACCGCTGCGGCTGCAGCCATGGAACTCTTAGAGGGTCACAGCTTTTGGCTACATAATTATCTGCGCTCTCCCCATCTTTTTTTCATCCAAACCCCTTTAAGGTGCAAAGTAGACCGGTCACTAACTGGTTAACCGTTCCTAGGTCAGCCGAGGGCAGTTTGCAGGCGGCACTCCGCACACATCATACAGAGGAGCACAGCAGATACAATGTATCAGTGCAAGGAGGTTCCAGAAGCCCGAATGTACAGCAAGCCGCGGGCACCCAGGATCACGCCGGACACTTACCTCAGCAGCTGCTGCTGCCGCCGCCGTCCGTGCGTAGGAGACGAGCTGTGAGGTGAGCAGCTGGCGGGAAGCGCAGACCTGCCGTCCGTCACCGCAGCACGTCACGGGCTGAGTCACAGGTGCTGCGAACCCGACGTGTCTCCTCATGGAGGCAGCGCACTGGTATCCTGCGGCCGGCCATAGCCTGCAGCAGGCGGCCTCACAAGTCTGAGCCCAAAGCCAATACTAAGTAGTAGGGAGGTCGTTACCGGCTGCGGGCAACCGTGGCAGCTTCTGCCGCCCGCCACACTCTTTGCGCTTCTTTTACCACTTGCCAAAGTGACAAAAAAGTAACAAAAAAAATGGGTCTAGTGGGAGGAGCCTTCTAAGGCGCACCGCAAAAGATGCGCCAAACGTGACACCACAGGACGCTTGTTTACGACCTAGCAGGGTATTAGTTGGCGCAACAGTACGTAAACTTACATCCCATGGATGGGGCAGGCTCTGAAGTGATCGCACGCCAAACCGCAGCGGGAGTCGGCTGGGACTGATAGCTAGACTTCCCACTGCAACAGCGGGGATCGATGAGAACACCGATCCCCATTCTTAACTCATTACGTGTTGCAAATGGGCGTCATACACCTGTGTCCAGTCCAGCGATATGCATTGTGGTACAGGAGTACCGCTAGGCATTACCATAATGATCAGAGCTTTTCTGGCTCAAGTCCCCTACAGGGACATAAAAAAAGATTAAAAGTGTTAGAAAACCAACAAAAGAACCCCTTTTTTTGTGCATTATCACGTTTGTATTTAAAAAAACCATATTTGTTATCGTATCCAGAATGACCTGTACAATAAGGCCCAATGTCCACGGGCAGCTATGAATTGTGGGGCACGCACACGGAAGATCCACAGTTCAAGCCGCCCATAGGGAAGCATGGGCGTAGAGATGAGCGAGCGTACTCAGAAAAGCACTACTCACTCGAGTAATTGGCTTTATCCGAGTATCGCTGTGCTCGTCCCTGAAGATTCGGGTGCCGGCACGGAGCGGGGAGCTGCAGGGGAGAGCGGGGAGGAACGGAGGGGAGATCTTTCTCTCCCTCTCTCCCGCCCGCTCTCCCCTGCTCCCCGCTGCGACTCACCTGTCAGCCGCAGCGGCACCCGAATCTTCAGGGACGAGCACAGCGATACTCGGATAAAGCAAATTACTCGAGCGAGTAGTGCTTTTCCGAGTACGCTCTCTCATCTCCACATGGGCGTCCACACTGGAATTTGAGAGTGCGGATTTGTTTTGTAGACGTTTTGGTCCGGAAAACAAATCGCAGCATGCTCCATTTCAGAGGCAATATGCTTTCATTTGTTTATTTTGCCTCTCAAGAAACACGATACAAGTGATTTTAAAAAAAGGTGTACAGACCCCAATATGGTACCTATAAAAACTACAGCTCGTAGTGCAAAAAACAAGACCTGGCAGAGCTCCCTCCATAGACAAACAAAGTTATGGGACGTTGAATGCATCAATGGAAAAAAATGTCCAAAAAGGGGTTTTATTGTGAAAAAACTTCAAAAAAAATGTTGGTATTGTTGAAATTGGACCAGCACGCGGAAAACATTTATGTCATTTATGCTGCATGATTAACGCTATCTAGGGGAAAAAAACACAATTGTAGAATTGATGTGTATTTTCTCTCTGATGCCCCCCCCCCCTCCAAAAAAAATAAAATATTAATCGTCTTCCAATACACTATATGTGCCCAAAAATGGTACCAATAAAAACTACAGTTTACCACACAAAAAACAAACCCACATGGGGCCGTGCAGATGGAAAAATAAAAAGTTGTGGCTTTTGAAAAGTGGAGATGAAAATTCCTCTAAAAAGCTATGAAACAGCAGTCTTAACCCCTTCCCAGTACTGGGTGCACATGTCCACTACCTTACCAGTTATAATGTACGGTTAGCATATATATTATAAGGGTTGTACTAAAAGCTAAAGTTTTCCTCAGGATTGGGGATAAGTTTATGATTGGTGGGGGTCCAACTATTGGGGTTCCCACTCATCCCGTGAGTGAGGGTTGTGGCAGTACCTGCATGAATGAAGTGGCGGTTACATGTGGGCACCATTGCTACATTCGTTTCAGTGAAGCTGCTGGACAGTGCCAAACGTGCATACTCAGCAATTTCTGCTGCAGTCATTGAAATAAATGAGGCAACACTGCACATGTGCGGCCGCTACTTCCATCATTCATCGGGGTGCCAGCAGTTGTGCCCCCACTGATCATAAAGTTATTGCTTATCCTATAGATAGGGGATCACTTTATAATTTGGTACAACCCCTTTTAATTAAACCTTGTTCTGAGCCACCCTTTACGAGATGGTCATCTGAGCAACTAATGCCCCCCTACATGTGGTTGTCGGTGGGGTAGCTACGGTAAACAGTCAGCTCACTTGTACTCGGCAATATACCTGCTGTTGGGGCTCTTTGGATATAACAATGCAAAAAAAAAATCTATGAAAAATGCTTTTATTTTGTTAAAGTTTAAACAAAAAACTATACCAATTTGGTATGGCACACAGAATAACGTTACCATGCCAATTATACCAAATGGCCAATGTCATATAAAATACAAAGTTGCTGTTTTTGATTCATCCTGACTCCCAGAAACAGACAAAAAAATGATTAGGGCCGGCTGCACACGAAGGTATTTGGATTGTGGAATCCGCAGCAAATCCAGCACATACCATGCTATGGAAATGCCATCTTTATTATTCGCAATCAGAAATCAATTGTGATTTTTTTCAGCTCACGCGAGAAAAGTCACAGCATGTTCTATTTTTGTGCAGGCATTTTTTTACAGGCCTCATTTTGTGCGCCAGCGGCACATCCACAATACAGAAGAAATGACAGGTAAGCAGGGTCGCCGGCAGCAAGAACAGGCAGGTTTCGTGCGGGATTCCCCACACGGAATCCGTGCGTGCCGTGTGCATGAGACCTGAAAGTAGTGTAAACCATAAAATAAACTATATAAACATGGTATCAGAATTATAAAGATCAGGAGAAAGTTAACATCATTTATACCACATGGTGAATGCCATAAAAATGAAACTGAGACAACTGCTGAATTGGCTTTTTTCTATTCCCTTCAAAAAATTATAACATAATGCGCTCTACAAAGCCCTAACATTATAACTGGAAATACCCGTAAGACCCCAAAGAAAACCCCTCCTCCGGAGTCCACTTTGTTCTCCTTCTCCTGTCCTTTCTTTAGCGGGATCGAAAAGCCTCATCTGCAGCACTCTTTCTTTCACTCCAATGGATAATGGCGATCATGAAAAAGTAAACAAAAACAGTTGCACTTCAATGCTGCTTTTGGTTTGGACCCCGTTGTGCAGCCAGACATAAAATTGGGGCCAGAATGGGTATGTTTCTGAACACAGGACAAACAGGGGTATACATTTTAGGGCGCAAGTCTTCATTTATATATGTGCGCTATACAAAAAAAAACATTTTTTTTAATGACACAATTACCAAAAAATGAAAATCATAACTTTTTCCTTCTGCTTTGCTTAGATTCATTCAAAAACATTGGGGTCAAAATACGCAGTACACCCCTAGATGAATTCGTTAAGGGGTCTAGTTTTCAAAATGGGGTCATTTGTGGGGGTTCTCTGTCGTTTTGGCCGCTCAAGGGATCTACAAGTGGTGGTAATAATAATCTTTATTTGTATAGCGCCAACATATTCCGCAGCGCTTACATAGACAGGGGGAATACAGAAAGACAAAAGTACAAAAGTTACAGAACCACGGTTACATAGTAATCAGTTGATGGAAACAATAGGGGTGAGGGTCCTGCTCCAACGAGCTTACATACTACAAGTAATGGGGTGATACAGAAGGTAAAGGAGCTGGAGATGTGCACGATATGGCGAGGTGGAGTGTGAGGGATGCTGTACACATAGACAATTGTCAGACATTTGGCCGTGATGCAGTCACTAGGGCAGAGAGCATGTTATCAGGGGGGTACAAAGGAGTTTGTTTAGGGTATGCGGTATGCCTCCCTGAAGAGGTGCGTTTTTAGAGCACGCCTGAAGTTCTGCGAGTCCTGGATTGCTCGGGTAGCCTTTGGTAATGCATTCCAGAAGACTTGGATTCTTCTGGAATGCGTTAGAGAAGTCTTGGAGACGGAGTGAAAAGTTCGAATTAAAGGGGTGCGCAGTCTAGTTTCGCTAGCAGAGCGGAGAGCCCGGGCTGGGTGATGGATTGATATGAGGGAGGCAATATAGGGGGGCGCTGCGCTGTGGAGGGCTTTGTGGATGAAGGTAGCGAGTTTAAATTGAATTCTGTATTTAATGGGCAGCCTGTGATGCTATGGGGCCTAAATTGCCTTCAAGTAAAATGTCTGTTCTGAAAGCCACCGGCTGCTCCTTTCGGTTTGGGCCCTGTTGTGCATAAAATGGGGTCATTTGTGGGGGTATCTATCCTTCTGACACCTATGAGCCTTTACAATCTTGGCTTGGTGTAGGAATACAAAGTGTTCCAAAAAATGTTAAGTAGTGTTAAATTTGTACATCTAAATCGTTAAAAAAAAAACAACGTTCTTCAAATGTGCGCCGGAATAAAATAAAGAAACATATATCTTGGCAAAACTTTGTACAGTATGTTTGCACATATTTGAGATATTACAGTTGAAAATCTGAAATTTTTTTCCAAAATGTTCCTAATTTTGGCACTTTTAATAAATATTTACAAATTCTATCAGTTTATTTTTACCATCTAAAGGTGGCGAAAAAACAAAAAAAACAATGACAGAATCATTTGGGTATGCAAAACCTGTGTGGAGTTATTCTATGTTAAAGTGACACACGTCAGATTTCCAAAATTTGGCTCCATCACCAAGGAACAAACAGGCTTCGTCACTAGGTAATTAAAAACGCATCACAAGAAAAACACAAATTCGTACATTGTAATAAAAAGGAGGCTCCATGGGGGAATAATTGGCTAGGGAACAACAACCCCGCAAAATGCCACATCACAAATAAGAATGAAACCATTGAAAATCATAATTCTGCGTCTTCACTCACTCTCGCATTGCGCGATTTTGACACAGCCCAACAAATGGGTGAAGGGGCTACACAAATATGGCATTTGGCTTGAATACCATTTTTCTTTAAGTGCATACCCCAAAACCGGCATAAATATGTTGATCACCTTTGCATTCGGTGCCTGCTAAAGAGTTGGTTTATGAACTATGCTGGCTACAGAGTGGGTACTGTGTGGAGAAGTATGGGTAGAGACATAGTGATGGACTGTAGCCGCCCTGTTTATGCCACCAAGTTCCTGATTGGCTGGCTGAGCCAGCAGCTGTGACCGGGTGCTGCGGTGGGGAACACTTAACTACCTGCAGCGGGAGAGAGGGAGTCTTCCATACAGGCATGTTGAGAGCGGAGCTAGCGTTCGCCCTGCTGCTGGAGGTCACGAGCACCCCACCGGGTATAGTTTCAGCGCAGGAGCTGCTACGGCAAAAGAGTGGGGTGAGTCACAGGAGGCGGGAGGGCTAATAGTAAGGACGTGTAAAATTGACACCTGCCGGGCGCCAGCCAATCAGGAACTTGGGGGCATAAACAGGGCAGTTACAGTCCATCACTATGTCTCCATCCATACTTCTGTTGGAGACACGATACACCAGTACCCACAGAGTGTTCAGAGCTGGGGGTACTTTTACATGAGCATTTTTCATTTTTCAGACAATTGCTAGGCTGCACCTGCAAACAGTGTGGCCTGGCAATTAGCACTATTACACGCCGTTAACATTCATGTAATGTCATTAATTACCTACTGCACGTGCACTTGCTGAGGTAAATGAGAGCGACAGCGGCAACCTCTAGCATTTGTGTAATAGCGGCCTAATTGGATTCCAATGCCTTTACTTAGATGGGCGATTTTCCGGCACATAAAATCGACAGGCCGGAAAAGATAGCATATGTGGTGCACATTCCGTCTGTCTGCTTTTACACATGGCTAGAATACGTAGCCGGTTCCCATAGACTCCTATGGGAGCCTATGAGAGCCGTCAGAAAAGGGGAGGAGGAAGGAGTTTAGCAGTGGCTCGCAATGTTAAAGTCCCTCCCCCTCCCCTTGCCGGCAGCTCTCATAGGCTGGGGAGAGAGAGGGAGATAAATTACCATGGCAAGTGTTGCAAAAGTCCCTCCCCCTCCCTTTGCCGGCTTCTTTGGGAGCTTCTATTGCCACTATCAGCGGCAAAGTGAGGGGGGAGACTTTATCAGCGATCTCTCCCTCTCACTCTCCTGTATATACAGAAAACTGTGTTATAAAAGGTGAAAATCAGCTGTATTTGAAAATGTGAACCTACTTGAATGCCTTTTCTAATAGTACCCTATACTTGAGCTTTCTTGTGCACAGCAGCTAGTCACACATCTTGTCAGTTTGTCATTTCCACCTGTATCACATAATAATGCAGCATGAACCACACTGTAATTAAGGGAGAAGTAATGAACCACTTCTGGTTCTAATCTGTCCAGGAGATTAATCAGGTCTCTACTAATACAGCACAACAAGAATGATCATCCTCAGGCCTGATTCACATGGGCGATGCGTCTTTCTTCTGGCATCACGGACGGAAAACACATGAACGTGAGAAATCTATGACCATGTGCGGTTAAATCTTGTATTTTCTCACCCATACACATGGCCAGGTGGTGTATATACGTCGCAGCCTGGAATTCCGTCAGCTGGCCTTTAGTGTTCTAGTTTAGGAGGGCTTTAAACTTGAACAATATGGGAAGGGAAGTGAAAGCCAGGTAAAAATATACAGCTAATTAACCCCTTAACGACTGCCCCATTGGGAAACTACATCCTCAGAAAGTGGGCTTTAATCCTAGAGGACGTAGTTTTATGCATCCTCTTTGGATTGATGCCCACCTGCCTGAGGACGTGACAGCTCCATGCTGTCGGTGCCCGCAGGTAGCCGACAGCATGGAGCTGTCATCCCAGGATGCGGGCAGTCCCCCCCCCCCCCCCCGGCATTGCGATCGGCGCTATCCAATCGATAGCGCCGATCGCAAAAAAGTAAACAAAAATGTGTAAAAAAGTAAAGATTCAGCTTCCCTGATGGATCGGATCCATGAGGGGAGGTGAAAATACTCACCTAAGTCCTCCCCGATGTCCCGGGACCCAAATCCCCGTCTGCGCATGCGCGCCCGATGATTGACATCGGGCTCGTGCTCAGATGGGCTCGAGCCCCGGGAAATTTAAAATCCCTCTGCTCTTGGCTGCCATGTGTAGCCCAGAGCAGAGAGATTATACCGGGGACATGATCACTGTTATCAAATGGATAGCAGTGATCAAGTAAAGTTAAAAAAAAGTGTAAAAAGTGAAGAAAAAAAAAAGTGTAAAAAAGTGTAAAAGTTAAAAAAAAAAGTTTAAAAAAAAAAGTTTTAAAAAAGCTTGCGTTTCATCTCCCCCCACGGATCATATCCGTGAGGTAGGATGAAATGACGTACCTAAGGCCCGCGGATTTATCCGCGGACCTTACCCCAGCTTCTGCGCACGCGTCTGTCGCCAAAATGGCGGACGCATGCGCAAAAGCCGTGGATTGGCAGGATAATTTAAAATCTCCCTGCTCCTGGCTACAAAACTTAGCCGAGAGCCTGGAGATTTCACGGGGGGCCGCGGTGAGCAGTTCCTCGTCATGTGTTCGCCGTTATCCAATGGATAATGGCGATCACGTAAAAGTAAAAAAAAAGGTGAAGCTTTATCTCCCCTCACCGATGCGATCAGTGAGAGGAGATAAAACTTTTTACCGAAGCCCTCCGTATTTGCACCCCGACGTGATCTTCTCCCGTGAACTTTCCCGGATCCTGCGCATGCGACCGCTGGCAAAACACCGGACACATGCGCAGGAGTCGGGGAGCCCAGCAAATTTAAAATCTCCTTGCTCCCAGCGACCAACGGACGCCGAGAGCCTGGAGCAGTGACGGTTGGCCTCGTTGAGCGGTCCCCGGTCAGGTGATAAAAAGGTAGCGATCTACCTTAGGCCGGTCTCACATGACCGGATAGGAATTACGGATTCCGCATGCGTCTGATCCGCGGTAATACGCAGATGAAGCGCATTGGATTACACAATTCCGCTCACATTAGCGGGTCGGAATTGTGTAATCCACTCGCAGAAAAGAGAACGCAGCAGGTTCTATTTTACCGCGGATATCTGCAACATAGAGCCCATTGTGCTCCATTGTCGCGGATATACCCGCTGCCCATACGCAACTACATTGTAAACGGGCTGCGTGTACCCGCGTCATCGCTAAGCGACGGTGTGGGAAATACAAACAAAAAAACAGTACTGCAAATGACCGCCTGTGTGAGTAGGCAGTTATGCGCAGTACATTACGTGGCCGTATGCAGGGTCACAGACGGGCTCACAGATGGCATCCGCTGCGGGCCTCCCCAAGCGGATTCCACCTACGGCTGCGTGAGCCCGGCGTTATTCAGACCGCTACCTGTAATACGCAATTTACAAGAAGCCCCGGGAACGCTCGCCTTCATGCAGTTCCAGGAGTACCTTGTTGAGCGTCTTCTGTGCGAGACCGCTGCACCTCATCAAGCTTACGGAGCCTCACAGAGCGCCACTTTTTTCACCCCATACCCACCATTGAGGTCACGAAATACCCCCAAAAAAGCATGAGGAGAGGGGAGGAGATACCCGGTTTTATTGCCCCATGTACCCATCCCAACCAGCCTCCGTAATTGCCCCTGTCTTCAGAAATACCACACAGTTCACATTATTACTTTTATCTAAGATTTGGGGAACGCCGAAAATGGCGCGGAGTGTGTGGGGAGGGGATATTTTTAGGGAGTCAATTTTTATTCCGTACAAATGAACAATGGGGCCTGGGATTTATTCAGTTGTGCCCTGCAATCCAACGGGTGTTCCCTCCATTATGGGCCTAACCATGTGTCCTGTAAGTAGATTAGGGCCACAATGGGTATATTTCTGAACATGGGACAAACAGGGGTACCCATTTTGGGGTGACGGTCTTCATTCCTATGTACATTGTACAAAAAAAACAGTTTTTAAATTGACACAACTGCCAAAAAAATGAAAATTGTAATTTTTTTCCTACTGCTTTGCTTAGATTTATTTAAAAAATTGTAGGGTAAAAATACACAGTACACCCCTAGATGAATTCGTTAAGGGGTCTAGTTTTCAAAATGGGGTCATTTGTGGGGGTTCTCTGTCGTTTTGGCCGCTCAAGGGCTCTACAAGTGGGCAATGGGGCCTAAATCACTTTCATGCTAAATTTCTGTTCTGAAAGCCACCGACTACTTCTTTTATTTTGGGCCCCGTTGTGCATCCAGACAAAAGATTAGGGCCACAATGGGTATGTCTCTGAACACAGGACAAACAGGGGTATCCATTTTGGGGTGCAAGTCTTCATTCATGTGTGTGCTGTACCAAAAAAGCAGTTTTTAAAATGACAGAATTGCCAAAACAATGAAAATCACATTTTTTTTCCTTTTGCTTTGCTTGAATTCATTCAAAAACTGTGGGGTCAAAATGGGCAGTACACCCCCAGATAAATTCGTTAAGGGGTCTAGTTTTCAAAATGCGGTCACTTGTGGGGGTTCTCTTTGGTTTTGGCCGCTCAAGAGCTCTACAAAAGTGCTATGGGTCCTAAAACGCCTTCAAGGAAAATTTATGTTCTGAAAGACACCGACTGCTCCTTTCATTTTGGGTCCCGTTGTGCATCCAGACATAGGATTAGGGCCACAATGGGTATGTTTCTAAACACGGGAGAAAAGGGGGTATCCATTTTGGGGTGTAAATCCTCATTTTCAAGGGCACTATAGGAAAAAAACATGTCTTTAAAATGACATATTTGCAAAAATATGAAATTTTTTTTTTTCCCCTTCTAAATTGAATTAATTCCTGAAAAAAACTGGTAGGGTCAAAATACTCATGACACCCCTCAGTGAATACATTAAGGGGTGTAGTTTTTAAAATGGGGTCATTTGGGGGGGTATCTATTATTCTGACACTCATGAGCCTTTGCAAACTTGGCTTGGTGCAGGAAAACAGTGTTCCTCAAAATGCTGAAAAGTAATGTTAAATTTGTACATCCTATAAATGGTTAAAAAAAACACGTTTTTCAAGTGTGCATTCAAAATAAACAGATGGAAATATATATCTTATCAAAAATTTGTACAGTATGTTTGGACATATTTGAGATATTACAGTTGAAAATGTGAAAAAAATGACAATTTTTTTCAAAATTTTTCCAATATTGGTACTTTTAATAAATTTACACAAATTATATCGGTCTCTTTTTACAACCAAAATGAAGTACAACATGTGGCGAAAAAACAATGTCAGAATCACTTGGATATGTAAAGCCTTTACGGAGTTATGCTACGTTGAACGACACATGTCAGATTTCCAAAATTTGGCTCCGTCACTAAGGCGCAAACAGGCTTCGTCACTAAGGGGTTAATACATTTGAGAACCTTGCTATTAGAAGTGGAAAGAAAAAACAGAGACAGAAATTTCAGAAGGAAAGTAGAGGAGCAAGAGACACTGATCACAAACAAAAATGTTTTTACGAAAATGCACAGAGAATGGGAAACAAACAAGGAGAATTGGAGCTCCTAACACAGAAAGAGAAATATGATGTCATAGGCATCATGGAAACTTGGTGGAATGATACGCATGATTGGAATACAAGGCTTGAAGGATACAACTTATTTATACGAAACAGACCAAAAAAAGGGGAGGAGGTGTTGCGTTCTATGTTAGGAAAACATTCATCACCACAGAGATTCAAGCTTCAGAGCATGGTAGTTCTGTTGAAACTGTTTAGGTAAGAATACAAGGCGAGAACAATAGAAAAGGACACCATTTTAGGCATTTACTATAGGCCACCTGGACAAGCAGAACTTACGGATGAATTCTTTCTACATCAGATGACCAAGCTCTCTAAAAAGCATCACATAGTGATTATGGGAGGTTTTAACTATCTAGACATTTGTTGGGAATCTCACAAGTAAAAGTTATGGATCCAACAAATTCCTAATCACTCTTGCTGACAACTTTATCTTCCAAAAGGTAGAAGAGAAAACAAGGTGATCTGCTATTTTGGACCTAATTCTTACCAACAGGGAGGAAATGGTAGAGGACGTAAGAGTGGCTGGGACCTTAGGAGGCAGTGATCATGCTATCCTTGAATTTTGGATAACAAGGTGAGGAAAACCTGAGAGGACTCAGACCTCAAGGTTGGATTTCAGAAAGGCAGATTTTAATGAACTCAGAAAAAGGATAGGAAGAATCCAATGGCTGGATGTTCTTAAGGACAAAAATGTCCAAGAAGGTTGGGAAATATTGCGAAATGAGATTCTCAAAGCACAATCATTAACAATCCCTAAAACAAGGAAGAATGGGAAGCATTTAAATAGACCAGGATGGATGAACACAGAACTTCCACACATGTTAAAAAGGAAGAAAATATATTTAGCAAATGGAAAGAGTGGGAAATATCTAAAGAAGAATGTAATGTGGTCTGCAGAAACTGTAGGGCAAGTGTCAGAAAAGCTAATAATAAATTGAGGCTTACAACAGAGGCCAAAAGCAATGAAAAAGGATTTTAGGAGTATGTCAAAAGCAAAAGAAAAGTCAAAGATGCTATTGGATGCTTACAAGATGAAAATGGTGAATTGCTTAAGAATGATTTTGAGAAGGCCGAACTTTTAAATTCCTATTTTGTATATGCTTTCTCTCAAAGTAGATGGAACATCAACTGATCTTCCCTGTGCTATTGGAGGAATAAAAGAATGCAGGATATCTATAAGCCGAGAGACGGTGAGGGAACACTTAGCTAACTTAAATGAATTCAAGTCCCAAGGTCCAGATGAATTACATCCTAGAATACTAAAGGACGCAGCAGAGGTAATTGCTGAACCACTCTCTATAATCTTTGAAAATTCCTGGAGAACAGGAGAAGTCCCAGAATATTCGAAAAGGGCAAATGTTGTTCCTATCTTCAAAAAAAGGGTAGAAGGTGGATCCAGGAAACTACAGGCCTGTGAGCCTGACTTCTATACCAGGAAATATCTTTGAACAAATTATTAAACCGCCTGTATGCAAGTGCTTAGATGAAAATGGAGTAATTAACCAGAGCCAGCATGGGTTTGTAACAAACAAGTCATGCCAGACAAATCTAATTTCCTTCTATGACAGAATCACCGACTGGATTGATCAGGAAAATGCGGTAGATATAGTATATCTTGACTTTAGTAAAGCATTTGACAAAGCATCTCATACCATACTTATTGAAAAAATGACCAAATATGGGAATGACAAGGCAACTGTTACATTGATTCACAACTGGCTGAGTGATTGTATTCAAAGAATGGTCATAAATGTCTGCACATCCAAGTGGAAGAATGTATCCAGTGGGGTACCACAAGGCTCTATCCTAGGCCCAGTGTTGTTCAACATTTTTATAAATGGTCTGGAGGAGAGAATTAGGGGAAACTGTACAAATTTGCCAATGACACAAAGCTAGGAGGGATAGCTAACACTAGGGAAGAGAGAGAGAGTATTCAAAAAGATCTAGAAAATCTTGAACAGTGGGCGGTGACTAACAAAATGGTTTTTGACAAGGAGAAATGCAAAGTCCTACATCTGGGCAAGAAAAGTGAAAAAAAGCACATATAGAATGGGAGGAATTGAGCTAAGCAGCAGCTCATGTGAAAAAGACTTGGATATACTAATAGATCATAGACTGAACATGAATCAACAGTGTGATGCAGCAGCCAAAAAGGCAAACACAAGTCTGGGATGTATTAAGAGAAGCATAGAGTCTAAATCACGTGAGGTCATTATTCCCCTCTATCTTCCTTAATCAGGCCTCTTCTGGAGTACTGTGTCAAGTTCTGGGCACCCCACTTTAAAAAAGACAAACTGGAGCAAGTTCAGAGAAGAGTTACCAAGATGGTGAGCGGTCTGCAAATTATGTCCTATGAGGAACGGTTAAAAGACCTGGGAATGTTTAGCTTAGACTGAGAGGAGACCTAATAGCTGTCTACAAATATCTGAAGGGCTGTCACAGTCTAGAGGGATTAGCCTTATTCTCATTTGCACAAGGAAAGACTAGAAACAATGTGATGAAACTGAAAGGCAGGAGACACAGATTAGATATTAGAAAAAACATTGAGACAGTGAGGGTGATCAATGAGTGGAACAGGTTACCGCGGGAGGTGGTGAGTTCTCCCACAGTGAAAGTGTTCAAACAAAAGCTCGACAAATATCCGTCTGGGATGATTTAGTGAATCCTGCATTGAGCAGAGGGTTGGACCAGATGACCCCGGAGGTCCCTTCCAGCGCTACTATTCTATAAGAAATCTGCTAAACTCCCTCCCCCTCCCTTCACTGGCAGCTCCTGGCAATAGAAGCCTGTGGGAGCTGCCGGCAAAGGGAGGGGGAGGGAGTTTAGCAACGTTAGCCATGGCTAAATTTCCTCCCCCTCTTTTTGCTGACCGCTCCCATAGGCTTCTATGAGAGCTGCTGGCTGATCGTGGCAAAAAGATACTGCAAGACCCATCTTTTCCGACCGTGTGTAAAATCGGCCGCTGGATTCGGCAGCGTTTGTGCTATCTTTTCTGTTCAGCGAATTTTACGCGACTAAACAGCCATCTGAACAAATGCTGAAATTCATTGCTTCAGATGGTTTGGATTTTCACCCGACGTTTTATCACTGCAAAATAGCCGCGTTAAAACGTTCATGTAAATAAGGCATTAAGCCTCTTTCACATGATCATGTGCGTTTTAACGCTCGTCCGTTCACTGCGCGCGCAGTCTGCAGTGAATAGAACCCATTAATTTCAATGGGTTCATTCACATAAACAAATTTTGTGAACGCATTTAATTCTTGCTAAAAAATATGCAGCATGTTCTATTTTCAAACATAATACATATTAAAACCCTTTCCAATCCACTGTCTGACGTCTGAAGACATTCTGTTTGAAGCCCATACAGCTCCGATGTCGGAAGACGTCCGGCAGGGTATTCTTTCTGTATATTACTGGCCGCTCTGTTGTCAGGGGCCTCTCCAGCATGTGCTATACCGCAGTACTGGCTCTAGCCAGCAGATGGCGCCATTGTATGATGGCAGAAAGAGAAAGCCCCCTAGGAAACCCTGAATCCAAAATTGGATTCCAAAGGGTTAAACTAATTTAACTTAACCCCTTTCCTCCCCATGATCTCGCGCTATCCCGCAGCGGGAACCATCTGTCAGTGTATGTAGATCCCTGCATGGAAAGGGTTCACAGATGGAGTGCGCTCCCTCTGTGAAGATGCCGGGCTCTCGTGATATAATCACAGAGAGCCCGGCCTGTTGCCATGGCAATAGGACACCAGACACTGGCGTCCTGTGTTGCCAGTGCCTGAGATTGCTGTATAAGCGATATGCTTTATCACAGCGATCATCAGGGCAGTGCTGTAAGTCCCTCAGAGGGACACAAGTTTTGTAAAAATAAAAAAAAAGATTAAAAAAATGAATTTAAAAAAAATTGTACAAAAAAACGTTTTATGCTTTTTCTCATATTAGCATAAAAAAAGGTTAAAAAAAATTAAAACCCCACATATTTGGTATTGTCGCATCCGTAACGACGCGTACAATAAGCTGCACATGCATTTGACTGTGCACGGAAAAAAGCGCAAAAAAACGCTAAAAAACTGAGGCAAAATGCTAATTTTTAGCATTTTGCCTCCCTAAAAACACAATAAAAGTGATCACAAAAACGGTATGTACTCCAAAATGGTACCAATAAAAACTACAGCTCGTTTCGCAAAAAATAAGCCCTCAGAGCTCCGTACATAAAAAAATAACAGGACTTTGAATGCAGTGATTTAGAAAAAAAAAAGATTTCCAAAAAAAGGGCTTTTATTGCAGAAAAGTTGAAAAACCTAAAAAAAAGTAAGAATTTTGGTATCGTTGTAACCATACTGGCCCGCAGAAAAAATGGATTGTGTCATTTATGCTGCATAATTAACGCTTTAAAAAAAATCTATTGCAGAATTAATGGGTATTCTCTCCCTGCTATCATAAAAAAAAAAAAATTTAAGTTTACAATATAGTCTATGTACCCAAAAGTGGCATCAATAAAAACTACAGTTCGCCATGCAATAAACAAGCCCTTACACAGTGCGTCGACAGAAAAATAAAAAAGTTATGACTTTTGATAAATGGAGAAGAAAATCTGCCAAAAATCGTTGCGTCCTTAAGCCCAAAATAGGCCATGTCCTTAAGGGGTTAATTGCCCATTGCATCACAGAAGGGGAAATCAAGAATTAAAAACAATCACAGAAAACGGCCGTTACTTACTGACTGAGGAGTACATATAGATGCATCCTCCTCTCACCATGCAGGTAGCTGACTACCAAATGGAGGAGCCAATAGCACCTGTGCAGGACACTGATAAAACACCCACTCACACTGCCTCCTGATAATGAGGGGGTGGATGCTTGGTGTACACTCCCACACATAGTGGATACAGGGTGCCAGACCATTCTGATATATGTAGTTCACCATGCAGACCAGCAACCTATTAATGACACCATGATAATTCGGCGGGTTGCCCTGCATATCCATTAGTGAACCACATTGGTACTGCCACCCTGGGCTCCCCCTGGAGTCTTAATGCCACACTTCATGTGAATGATAGATAATAAATGCAAGGCATTGGTTGGATGTTGGCGAAGATACATGAGCCCACTAACCACTTCACGGTTCCTTGCGTTGTAGTGGGTCCCTACACTAATATAAATGCATCACAGAAGGGGAAACCAAGAATTAAAAACAATCACAGAAAATGACCATTACTTACTGACTGAGGAGTACATATAGATGCATCCTCCTCTCACCATGCAGGTAGCTGGGTTGTAGGGACCCACTAAAACGCAAGGAACCGTGAAGTGGTTAGTGGGCTCATGTATCTTGGCCAACATCCAATCAATGCCTTGCATTTATTATCTATCATTTACATGCAGTGTGGCATTAAGACTCCAGGGGGAGCCCAGGGTGGCAGTACCAATGTGGTTCACTGATGGATATGCAGGGCAACCCGCCGAATTATCATGGCGTCATTAATAGGTTGCTGGTCTGCATGGTGAACTACATATATCAGAATGGTCTGGCACCCTGTATCCACTATGTGTGGGAGTGTACACCAAGCATCCACCCCCTCATTATCAGGAGGCAGTGTGAGTGGGTGTTTTATCGGTGTCCTGCACAGGTGTTATTGGCTCCTCCATTTGGTAGTCAGCTACCTGCATGGTGAGAGGAGGATGCATCTATATGCACTCCTCAGTCAGTAAGTAACGGCCATTTTCTGTGATTGTTAATTGCCCATTGAAATCAATGGTAGAATGCTTGCATGTTTTTTTAAACATGCAAATATGCATGACATGTGCATGCACAAAATAAAGTAAGACACACACAGGCGCACACAGAAATGCAATGCCTATCGTGCACATACGTAAGTGTGCATGTACTTACGCTTACATCCATGTGAACCCGGCCTTATACTTGCTTTTGATATACTAGTCGCCAAGTGCCATGTTTTCCAGGGCACACTTCAGTATCATCATGAAAGGGTACCGACCATAATTTAGGCACGTGTGGTCCTCCATAATTTGAGCGGCAGTCATGATGGGCCATATAACACTGTGGTTGATCCACCGCACAATGTGTCTTTTGGATCTCCAGATTTGCCAACACGTGGTAGATCTCCTACCTCTGGCCTGCGCGTCCATGATTAATTTGCAGACTATTTTTCTTCATCAGTAGGATCTGTGCCTTGGCAGCATGAATGTTCCAATGGAACACCATAATTTTTTTAATGTAGCCTTTTTCGTTTCCTTGTATATATTTTTGCCGACAAATTCTTCAATGTGTAGCTTTAATGTGGGTTTCACACAGCCAAAAAGATCTTTGACGTGTGCGTCGACATGTCCTATCTTGAACAAATATAATGTTTTGTTATGTTGTTATTAATAATTTGAATGTCTATTATTTAAAAAAAAATGAAAAAGGCAAAATATGCTTGTCCCTTTTTTATTATAGCATTATTCAAGATGGTCAAAGCTGTCTTAAATTAGCACAGCTAGACAATTTGGGCTGTCACTACATAAACTGCGGGTCTGCTCCAATTTTCACACATTTGCTAAAGGCAGGATAATTTAATAATTACCAAGCCTTTTCATAAGGCATTCGTCTATCATTGTGTCCATAAGAAATGTTTATGGAAGCTCAAACATTCGTGTTGAAGGCCCACACACAAATGTGCCGTTTATCGTTGTCATAAATACAGTGGTGGCCCATATGTGAACTATTGAGGGCCTATCTATTGCATAGTCCCTCAATAGCATTTGGTTCATTTTATTTAGTTGGGACCCACATCCCTTGGCAACTTTCCCAGACTTCACAGGCTCTTGCAACCAATTACATAGCTCTGTTTGTCAGCAGGGTGTTCATGATTATTTTAAATTGGAAGACCAGTGTTGACCTCTGTACACCCTTGACCAGAATGTTGCCACGGTGTTTTTTGTTTTTTTGAAGCTGTAGCAAAATTATGTAACTTTTTTTTTAGAATAAGAAGGAGAAAGACACCTATCACGTGGAAAAAAAACTTTTCTGGGGGGTTAAAGCGGTGAAACAACAGAAAATTAGCCACATTGGCCTCAACTAAAAAATAAACATTTTGTAATAAAGAAAAAAAATTTGGTAAGAAAACAAGCTCCAAGTGACAGGAAGGTAGGCCCCTGGGTCTCCGACGCCCCAGGAACACTCTCATCATGGCCAGGCCCTGTGTGTTGTTGATGGAAATAAATGCTGTGATTAACAAAATAATAGTTGCCGTGTGCATGCTGCAAGGGGTCTTCTAGTCCTTGGCTAAAGTAGCCTCTTAGGTGAGTTGGCTGTGTTGGTTGGAGAACATTCAGACAAGGGGCCTAAAATTGGAAAGCACTTCCTATTGCAAGAAAGTACTCACGCCCATACTCCGGTGTTAATAAAATTAATGTAACTGTTATTGAATTTGTCCTGATTTTTTTTTTTTTGCCCTTGGGGGCAAAGCTGTCATTCCCGGGAGCACTTAAGGCCATTTTAGACCGGACGAATATCAGGCGAACGATGCCCAACACTCAACCCCGCACATAATAGCCCCTGTGCACCTACATGGGAGCTAGTATCATTACCTCTCAGCGGGGCAGTGCAGAAGATTTCTCTCCTTGCGCTCCCCCGCCCCTCTTCATTGACATAACATAGCGGATGTTGAGTACTGAATGGCTGCTATTTACACTGAGTGATCAGTTCATCATCGTTTATGCAAGGAGAGAAATCCCTGTGAGCAAGCCAGCAATAGTAGCTCCTGTGCAACAGCAGGGGAGCAAGGACACACAAGGACGAGTGTCAGGCATTGTTTGCCCGACAGTCGTCCTGTATAAATGGACCCTTAGTGTTCCCATTTGAAAAAAAAAAAGACTCTAAATAAAGTATTTGCATACTCCCCTGCGGACACGGTAATCCACAAGTCTATGCCAGATCGTTGTCAGGAATCCGAAATGAGCCACATTACTGTGCAGCATAAATACTACAGAGGATAAATATCCTGCATAGCGGATGTGGTTGATCACGCCAAAGAAAACAACCGGCTCACTGGCAGGTACACTTACAGACTCGCTGTATGAATGATGCGGGAGGTGAACTTGAAGCTTGAAAAAAAGAATTTAAGAACTGTTCCCAAAATTAAATGCATTATAAATTTTATATACTTACTCTCTAAAGGCTCATTCACTCTGCTAAGCTGTCTCCCCCTCGCCGGCTCACCTCCTCTCTCCACCCTTCCGGCTGTTTGCAATGGGTTGGGGTGGGGCAGAGCTAAGCTCCCATCCCCTTGTCCGCAGCCAGCAATGGGAGGGGGCTTAGCTCCGCCCCCTACCGCCACCTCCCATTGCAAACAGCCAGAGAGGAGGAGAGAAGGGGGAGGGAGTTGAGCAGTCATGCCAGGGTATTTCCCAACATTTGTTTATTAAAACATTCAACAGTAATACCATCCAGCATGCAACGCATTTCAGGGTTACCCATTACCCCTTTCTCAAGCATATACACATTACCAGTAACTAAAAGCAACAATATATGTAGCTACAAAAGTTATGATTCCCAACATTGTCTTATGCAAAATGAACTGATGGGAGTCCTCATTAACAGGGCTGCCACTGAACTCCGTGTTTATCAAGAACTGAAAGTAATCGTAGTGTACTGGCGCTGACCCACAATGATGTTACGGTCACATGATCAGCTGGTTACGATCACGTGATTAGATCTTCTGGCCAATGCTACTGCCAGACTGTTATCTGGTATTAGGCTGCCTGCAATGCATCTTGCAATGCAGAGTTGTAATAAGGGTGCTTGATTCTTGATAAGCATCCTCTGCTGTAAGTAGTATATAGTTAAAACAATTACAATATCGATGAAACATTAAACATAATAAAGATTGCAATCCTAATTAAATTATTAACTAAGAATTTTTCAATGCTAATGTAGTAGCCCAGAGTTAACAGGACCCCTTCATAATGTTATATGTCTTTTCAGTGTCTTGTTTGTAGAGTGCATCAAGATATGTGTATTGAAATGCTGCAGGACTGAAGGGGTTAATGTTTGGTATGTTCTGCCCTGTTTGAAAATGTATCGTTTTGTATGTGTCATGTGACATTGTGGTATATACACTACCGTTCAAAAGTTTGGGGTCACATTGAAATGTCCTTATTTTTGAAGGAAAAGCACTGTACTTTTCAATGAAGATAACTTTAAACTAGTCCTAACTTTAAACAAATGCACTCTATACATTGCTAATGTGGTAAATGACTATTCTAGCTGCAAATGCCTGGTTTTTTGTGCAATATCTACAAAAGTGAATAGAGGCCCATTTCCAGCAACTATCACTCCAGTGTTCTAATGGTACAATGTGTTTGCTCATTGGCTCAGAAGGCTAATTGATGATTAGAAAACCCTTGTGCAATCATGTTCACACATCTGAAAACAGTCTAGCTCGTTACAGAAGCTACAAAACTGACCTTCCTGTGAGCAGATTGAGTTTCTGGAGCATCACATTTGTGGGGTCAATTAAACGCTCAAAATGGCCAGAAAAAGAGAACTTTCATCTGAAACTCGACAGTCTATTCTTGTTCTTAGAAATGAAGGCTACTCCATGCGAGAAATTGCTAAGAAATTGAAGATTTCCTACAACGGTGTGTACTACTCCCTTCAGAGGACAGCACAAACAGGCTCTAACCAGAGTAGAAAAAGAAGTGGGAGGCCGCGTTGCACAACTAAGCAAGAAGATAAGCACATTAGAGTCTCTAGTTTGAGAAACAGACGCCTCACAGGTACCCAACTGGCATCTTCATTAAATAGTACCCGCAAAACACCAGTGTCAACATCTACAGTGAAGAGGCGGCTGCGGGATTTTGGGCTTCAGGGCAGAGTGGCAAAGAAAAAGCCATATCTGAGACTGGCCAATAAAAGAAAAAGATTAAGATGGGCAAAAGAACACAGACATTGGACAGAGGAAGACTGGAAAAAAGTGTTGTGGACGGATGAATCCAAGTTTGAGGTGTTTGGATCACAAAGAAGAACGTTTGTGAGACGCAGAACAAATGAAAAGATGCTGGAAGAATGCCTGACGCCATCTGTTAAGCATGGTGGAGGTAATGTGATGGTCTGGGGTTGCTTTGGTGCTGGTAAGGTGGGAGATTTGTACAGGGTAAAAGGGATTCTGAATAAGGAAGGCTATCACTCCATTTTGCAACGCCATGCCATACCCAGTGGACAGCGCTTGATTGGAACCGATTTCATCCTACAACAGGACAATGACCCTAAACACACCTCCAAATTGTGCAAGAACTATTTACAGCAGAAGCAGGCAGCTGGTATTCTATCGGTAATGGAGTGGCCAGCGCAGTCACCAGATCTGAACCCCATTGAGCTGTTGTGGGAGCAGCTTGACCGTATGGTACGCCAGAAGTGCCCATCCAACCAATCCAACTTGTGGGAGATGCTTCTAGAAGCGTGGGGTGCAATTTCACAAGCTTACCTCAACAAATTAACAGCTAGAATGTCAAAGGTGTGCAATGCTGTAATTGCTGCAAAAGGAGGATTCTTTGACGAAAGCAAAGTTTGATGTAAAAACAATGTTATTTCACATACAAATCATTATTTCTAACCTTGTCAATGTCTTGGCTCTATTGTCTATTCATTTCACAACGCATGGTGGTGAATAAGTGTGACTTTTCATGGAAAACACAAAATTGTTTGGGTGACCCCAAACTTTTGAACGGTAGTGTATGTGTTTGCTGAATGCAAAGAAAAAGAGTCGGCGAGTGTCTGTGAGAGTTAGCGAATGCCGGAGCCATGGAAGAGTTGGAGGGGTGTTTTGCTGTTCCCGCTAGGGCCTGACCCTGCCAAGAGACTACTGATGGCTTCCATGTGTAGAGAGAGTGAAAGCCCAGACATGATGGAAACGCATGGGTGCGCAGCATTGGTACCGCATACATCCCGAAGAATGGAAAACCACAAATAAAAGCAAGAGGAACGTGAGTGTATGACAGGAGAGAAATCTTACAGATAACTTGATTACAGTGGATTATACAAATGTCCCGAGAATCCTCCCTGCTGCACCACAATAATTGGCTACTGTACAAAGATTGTTTTATTTGGATATGTGTTGAAGTAAACGAACATAATCGACCGTTCACGATTCTCATTCAGAAAATACCCTGTATGTAGACTACTTTATTACATCTGGGAGATCCGCCACAGAGGACGGAACAGTGGCGTCACGAGTGATAAAATCGGACTACAGCTAACCTCCGGTTGATATCCCCTTGATCTCCCCCAGCGGCACCTTGGTTGGGTCCCGAGCTACCCCCTAGGGAGGAGATGGTAGAGCCCCATGACAAGGCCTTTCTCTACCCCGCTGTCTCCTTGGCTGTGGGCCTGCTCCTCGGACGCTGCAATAAAAGTTCAGAAAAATGCATAAAATACAACAAAAAAAAATCAATAAAAAATATATTAATGACAAAAACATAGGATCCGGGGGAACAAAAATTATCAGTAACAGATAAGGGAGAAAAAAATTAAAATAATAAAATGCTGGATATTAAAAATGTTAGTTTACATGTTTTCAAAAATTTCATTCAAACCTTTTGGTGCAAAAGAGCTAAGTCTAATAATCCAATACATATCTATAGTTCTAAGGATTTGAAATTTACCTTGAGGGACTTTCTCCAATGGGTTCACCTTCATTCCTATGTGGTCTTTATTATGATATATGAAAAAGTGTCTGGACACTCTTGAGGGGATAACCTGTGACAGGGGTGTAACTAAAGGCTCAGCGGCCCATCCCCATACACACACCTGTACCCAACTGCAAAAAAATTTACATACATGATCTAGCCCCTTGGCATAAACTTTCCAAACATGACTCATTTACCGGACTACGTGAAAATGTGTTTGTAGCCCCTTTGTAGCCGAACGCCCATGATGGTTGGCTGTATATGCATCATGGCTGTTTGACATTTATCTTTGCTGTAGTCCTATTCCTTTTATTTTGAGTCTGTGATCTCTGCTTCAAGTTAGGATCAGTCTAGCCATTATTTTGCTACTATGCTGTTAGCCTGTCACTAGGGCTGTATGGCGGTATTTAGCCTTAAGTGCAAGTTTCTTTATAGGTCTATTTAGCAATCGGCCAGCATCTTGGGGCTGTATTACAAGAGGACTTTTTTGATAATTTAACCATGTGAATTAACCCCCTATTCTAGACACGACAGCTGTGGATGGGGTATGTCTTCACACTGTAAGGCATAAAGCCATGTAAACCTCACTTTTTGACCTTAGTCGCTGGCTAACTGACCATTACTCTTTAATAGCAATGGTATCATTTATTTGAGTACTCTAGGTAGTGTTTGATCATAATTCCCGGTTGGTCTCTAGTACATGGGCCGATTCCCTTGGAAAGTAATACATATCTAACTGAGCCTCAATAGATCAGCTCTGAATTGTTTTATTTTTTACTGTATACTGTATCTACTAGGTGACAGGTTATTTAAATGACTCCTGATGACGTGTCACTACACAGACACAAAAACTAGTTGAGTCTCTATGAATATTCGAGGCCTTGTCAGGACATCTGAGTTCAGGAAACAGGATCCTTACTGTTCCCTTTTGTGTCTAGGGCCAAAAATAGAAGATTTGGGCTTTGGACAAATAACATCTTTTTGTTATCTTGACAGAAATATGACCCACTATTTGTTGCTCTCTGTGATTTTTTTTTAATTGATTTTATTTACTACAGCTAAGGCCGGCTGCACACGTCCGGATATGCATTGCGGAATCCAGAACGGGCGTCCACCTGCCATAGCATGCTATGGAAAAGCGGGTTTTCATGCCCACGAGCGAAAATCAACTGCTTTATTTTGAGCCAGATGCTGTGCATTCAGCTTCTATTGAAGTCAGTGGAAGGCGTCCGTCCTGGGGCCCTTCCGCAATCATCATTGCGGAAAGGCAACGGGATTTGTGTCATCTACTAGCGACGACGCGGCACTTTCTACACTGCACAGGTGTGCCAGCGTGCTGGCCAGCATATCTGCAGTACAGAAGAAAAAGCCTCCAGAAAGATACGTGGGGTCACCGGCCTGGCTCCGGGTCGGATTCCGCTGTGGGATCCCACATGCAGAATCTGAAACGGTTGTGTGCTTTCGGCTTAAATTTGATGTGATGAGGAGTAGATATCAATTCATCATATCTTAGTCGTTATTGTCTTAATAGCTGGCTCATATTGTAAAACACTGCACAGCTGTGTAGCCTCACATCCCACTTATTTATTCATTATTTAGTTTTGAGTGAATTTTAATAATATTAATAAAAGTTATAGTTTAGGGGGAAATATTTTTTCCTTTTTTTGTCCAATTCTGAGACTTTATATGCAAAATAAGAACAGTAGACACTGAGAATAAATATCCTAGGGAGACCTGAAGGGACAAATAATGATTACATTACACAAGAAAATACATTAGTTACAAATTAATAAATGTAAATTGAGTGTTCAGCTAACTTATGAAATGTAGCTCCTGGCCTCTACCACTACTATAAAGCTGTTTAGAGTTTCTCAGATCTGACAATGAATGGAATATTCATTCTGGGAGCCTCAGCATAGTCTGTATCTCTGGCTGCATTCTTCAAAATATGACGATAGATGGAAGGTTGTCATGACAACCATCATTCATAAGTGAAGCGTAGAGTTGCTTTTAATTGCTTTTACGTCATTTATCTATCTGGAGACAAAAATGATGATAAAAGCATTTAGCGTACACCAGCATTTTGACATTGCTTCTCCCTCATCTGCATTGTAAGCCATCATGTTAGCTATTGCTATTATTGTATCATGACGTTTACGATTGATAATTTGCACAAACCTCAAGCAAAGTTGTTGCTAAATAATGTGACTGTATCAAATGAGGTCCAGGGTTGTATCTGGCAAAATACATCACATTCTTTATCTGAGAATTACAGGGGCTTTATGGTCAAGGACAGAAGATTTATGACTATGTACGCAATACAGTTGAAATGCAGTGAAAATCACTAAATACTTCACTAGGAGAACCACATGCTTTTTGCTGCAGTTTTCGATGCTTTTTTTTTCCATGGCCTCATTAAAATCCACTGTCAAATGTAGAAAAAGCACACACCGTTTTCTTGGTGCAGTTTTTGCTGAGGTTTGGACAGCACCTTGTGCGACAACCTGACAGATTTACCAGAAAGACCTGGCCCTTAACTCTTTAAAGGGGTTGTCCTGCGAAAGCAAGTGGGGGTATACACTTCTGTATGGCCATATTAATTCACTTTGTAATATACATCGTGCATTAATTATGAGCCATACAGAAGTTATTCACTTACCTGTTCCGTTGCTAGCGTCCTCGTCTCCATGGTGCCGTCTAATTTCAGCGTCTAATCTCCCGATTAGACGCGCTTGCACAGTCCGGTCTTCTCCCTTCTGAATGGGGCAGCTCGTGCCGGAGAGCTGCTCCTCGTAGCTCCGCCCCGTCACGTGTGCCGATTCCAGCCAATCAGGAGGCTGGAATCGGCAATGGAACGCACAGAGCCCACGGTGCACCATGGGAGAAGACCTGCGGTCCACCGTGGGTTAAGATCCCGGCGGCCATCTTAGCAAGGTAAGTAAGAAGTCGCCGCAGCGCGGGGATTCGGGTAAGTACTATCCGTTTTCGTTTTTTTACCCCTGCATCGGGTTTGTCTCGCGCCGAACGGGGGGCCTATTGAAAAAAAAAAAAACGTTTCGGCGCGGGACAACCCCTTTAAGTACATAGCCCTTTTTTTCCCCCCATTTTCAGTTTTTCATCCCCCTTTTAAAAAATCATAACTCTTTGATTTATCATCGACATAGATGTCTAGGGGCTTGATTTTTGTGAGACAAGTTGTATTTTTCAATAGTATTTTTAAAAAGTTTTTCAGTACATTTTATGGTACATTACATAATACTAAATGGAGTGAAATGGAAAAAAAACTATAAATTCATCCATCTTTGAGTGCGTCTTGTTTCTACGGCATACACACTGCAGCAAAAGTGATATGATAACTTTGTTCTACGGGTCAGTACAATTACTTTAATACCAAACTTATATTGTTTCTTTTTGCTGTACTACTTTTTTTTCTTGAAAGATATTAATTTTTTTCAATTATTTTCTCTCGCCATCTTCTGCACCCAATAACTTTTTTATTTTTCCGTCGACATAGTTTTGCGAGGGCTTATTTTGTGCGGGATGTCCTGGAGTTTCCATTTGTACCATTGTGGAATGTGAATTTTCTCATAAAGAGAAATCAAGTAATCTTGTAGATATGATACCTTTTACTGGCTAACAAAATACAGAGGGGTGTCATCTCTGCATTTGTATATGTGCCAAATCCGTTTCATTTAGCCTAGTGAAGGGTCCATAGAAGATCCGAAAGCTTGCTGTAACCTCATGTAGTCTTACTGACAACACTCACACTTTGCTCTACTGGCTAACACTGTACCAAAACCTTGTTTTCATTTTACCATTGTGGAGTACACACGCCTTGAAATCGCTTTTTATTACATTTCTTTCTTGGAGACAGAGTGACCAAAACGCAATTCTGGCGCAATTTTCTGACGACGTTCACTGTGCAGGGTAAATATGCATTAATGTGATAGATCAGACTATTGGGCATGCAGCGATACCAAATATGTATTTTTGTTTTACTATTTAGATTATTTTATGACAAATATGGCAAAAGGGTTTTTTAACTTTTATTACTTTTTATTTTTTTAATAATTGATAAAACTTTCGTAAACTCATATTTACTTTTTTTTTTTTAGTCCCCAGAGGGGGACAAAATCTTGTGATGCTTTGATTGCTTCTGTAGTATGATATAATGCCATAGCATTACATTATAGCGTGATCTGACAGGCTTTATATCAAGCCATGCTACATGCTGACAGCCCTGGTGCCTTTCAGAAGGCCCTAGCTGCCATGGCACCCACACGACAACCCACGATCTCCTCACGGGACCTCAGAACATTGGTCGCGGGATTTAAATGCCGCTGTCAGAATTGACCGCGGCATTTAAAGGGTTAATAGCTCCAATAAGCGGCGCGGCTTATCAGAGCTGTTGCTGGTGTTTGCTGGCTGTAATAAACAGCCTGCACCCACGTTGTATAAAGGAAGATTGCCCCGCAATTTCTCTTCATACATACCCTGAAGCTGCAGGACATAACTGTACGTTTTGTAGTGTTTAGAGGTTAAACCCTTAAGCCACCTTCACACAGCCGAAAGCCCACAGCAAATGCACACCAAATCCGTGGTGACGATATCCGCACCTAAATGGTGCAGATTTGGCTGAATTTCTAATTACAGATCTGCTGTAGGATTTAAGAGTTTGCGTATTTCAAGAGTAGAATTCTGCAGCATAAATAGACATGCTGTGGATTTAGAATCTGCCATGTTTTTCAAAAGTGCTGCAAGTTCTTTGTGGAAATTATTCATATTATGTAAAGGAGATTTTAGAAATATCAAACATATATCTTGTACTGTAAATGCTGCAAAATTTCCACTATGATTCCAACTGTGGAAATTCTGCAGCATTTAAATTTGTGAAGGAGGGCTGTTTTAGGGTGGATTGTACGGTGGGAATAAATGGGTTCACATACGCAAGTTTTCTTAAAGTGATAAAAGTGGATATACATGCAAGATCTCAAAAGACATCCAAGATAATCAAAAGATACAAACAGAATATACAGATACCGCCATGCTTTCCTGAAAGTAAGACATACCCATAAAATAAGCCCTACCCTGATTTGCGAGAGGGCTTGAAATATTAGCCCTGCAGAGAGGGACAACATATATCGGCCAGGCATGAAAACACGGCCTATATACACATGTCTGAATAAAACCTAAGAAAAACTTAATGTCTTGAATATGCCGTGATCAGCCGAGTGTAAAAACGCATACAGTCATGTCAGAGAAATGCTACCTATGGCTCCTCCCATTACATCTCTTAGCTCCACCCCCCCCACCCCCCGAATGTTTGACTGTAGCTCCTTCAGTCTATGCACAACTGTCCATTGGGACACATAAAGCATATAAAACATATCATACAGATAGATGACACATAACAGAAAGAAAATAAAGAAACAAATGTTGCCCATCATACATTTGTTTTTACACATGAGGCTGGATTCACAAGAACGTATATCGCCTGCATTTTCATGCCTGGCTGATATACGCTGCCTTCTAATGCATTGGTTTACAGTGCCTCAGTTCACATGATGCATAAAAGTGCCCAGCCGGCCAAGGTAGTGCAATTCAGCCGGGCACTTTTACGCCGCCGCCGGCTGCATAGACTTCTATGGGAACCTATGACAGCTGCCAGAGAAGGGAGGTGTGAGGGAGTTTAGCAGTGTGATTGCTAAACTCCCACCCCCTTCCCTCCTCCTCTCCGCCCCTTGCTGGCTGTTTGCAATGGGATAAATGGGGTGGAGCTAGTTGCTAAGCTCCCGCCCCCTCATATTGCTGGTTGCCGACAAGGGGCGGAGAGGGGGCAGGAGCTTAGCACACCCGCTCTCCCCCCGCCCCCTTTCTTTGCGGAGAGCCTGCGAGGGGGCGGAGAGGGGAAGACAGGTTAGCTATTATATCCCATCTTTTATTCAGTGATCACATTTATTAATCGTCAAAATTACCTTTTATCCTTGCAAATTAGCAAAAGATTAGCCCTATACTATGTCTTTTTAGGCCAAGGGTGGAAATACTTTAAAGCTGGGTTGACCACAGGGTGAAAATCTTGCGGTTTTGCCACAGCAAAAAAACGCGAGACTTCCGCCGGAAAAGCGTAGCTCCAAAACCCACGGCACTTAGCCATGGGTTTTGAAGCTGCTTAGCCATATGCTTTACCATTGTGAATGGCGCTCCCATAAAGTGGAGCGAGCCGCAACGGGAAAAAAATAAGCATGCTGCAGCTGGGGAATCCACGCCGCAGCACCGGCTATGCCACGACAGATTGGCCATCCCGCGTGGATGAGATTTTTGACAAATCTCGTCCACATGGCTGGCTTAACCAGCGATTAGCGGCCACAGGTGGATTTGCTGCAGCGAACACACAAACACATATATATACACACACTCTGTGGGGAAAAATCAAGCACTTTGAGGCTGCATTCCCACGAACGTATATCGGCTCAGTTTTCACGCTGAGCCGATATACGTCGTCCTCATCTGCGGGGGGGGGGGGGGAAGGATGGAAGAGCCAGGAGCAGGAACTGAGCTCCCGCCCCCTCTCTGCCTCCTCTCCGCCCCTCTGCACTATTTGCAATGAAAGGAGGTGGGGCGGGCTAAGTTCCGAGAATTAGCCCCACCCCCGCTCCGCCTCTCCCCATTGCAAATAGTGCAGAGGGGCAGAGAGGAGGCAGTTCCTGCTCCTGGCTCTTCCATCCTCCCCCCCCCCCCACTGCAGATGAGGACGACGTATATCGGCTCGGCGTGAAAACCGAGCCAATATACGTTCGTGGGAATGCACCGTCAAGATGTCATTTTGTTGCAAAACTCTGCATGCAGTCGTATCTTAGGCAGATGTGCACAAGAAGAGAGTTGAGGTGTGATTAGATGAATGGTCTTGCCATTTGAAGCCCTAAAAGTGGTACCGAAAATTGGGCTAAAAAGAGGCTTTCAGAAGCTACTTATGTGTATGGGACTGCTTTTTCTGCTTGTGTAGAGCTTGTTGACCACTAGAAACCTCTAAGACGCAGAGAAGAGATTTTGACCAGTTAAGAGTTTGAAATGGGGTGCATTATTGGAGTGCGAGAAGCTGGATAGTTGTATTGACAAAATGACAGCCACCTGGGCCATTCTGACCAGGCTTTTAGGAGGTGTTGATACCAATGGATGCATGAGGGCATGCACAAAAGGTGATCGGGCTCAGAATGCCTTCAACAGACTACCAGTAGAGAGGATCGTTTAATTGTCCAACAATAACAAGCAGCTCCAGCTGTTTTATCGTCTTCCATCCAGAGACAGGTGGCACCATTGTAACATACGCCTGTGTCTGAACCATTTTCAGGTACTTGGCTAAAAAAGGAGTGAATTTCTTACCGAAAATTCCTTTTTCCCGAGCCATCCTGACGGCAGACATGGAGGTTGCACCTTGACCTTGTAGGGACAGGAAGCAAGAGACTTCAAAAGGCTCCTCCTGCCTCCCATTCACCAGTGTCTTCTAAATTACTTACATGGACATGTCGTGGTTAACCAAGGAAGATTTTATTGCTCCGAGACAAAATTAACATGGTTAGTTCTTTTGAAAATAAACAATAAGAGGGTAAACTTACCCGGATTAACCAAAGAAATTATGCACAAATTTACCGCATAAAACAAAACTGTCCAACATAGGAGCCTCTGGGCTACTGGTTCGCGCCCGCACAGGCGTAGGTACCACCGTGTGAATTTTCGGGAGGGAAATACGTGCCGTCAGGATGGCTCGGGAAAAAGGAATTTTCGGTAAGAAATTCACTCCCTTTTCCCAGCGCCATCCTGACGGCAGACATGGAGTATACCAAATTAACTCTTAGGGAGGGACCACTGCTTGCAGGACCTTTCTCCCGAAAGAGAGATCGGAGGAGAGGTCCGTATTCAGCCTGTAGTGTTTTGTGAAGGTATGCAGGTTGGACCATGTGGCTGCCTTACAGATTTGTTCTGGCGTGGCCATGGCCCTCTCTGCCCAGGAGCAGGAGACTGCCCTGGTTGAATGGGCCTTGAGTCCTTCAGGGATAGAACTGTTGCCGGAAGAGTAGGCCTGCTGGATGGTGGATTTTATCCAGCGGCTAATGGATCTTCTAGAAGCCGCTCTTCCTCTGCCCGGCCCCTGGAATTGGACAAAAAGACAATCAGCCTTCCTGAAAGATGAGGTCTGTTCTAGGTAGCATAAAATGGCCCTCCTTACATCCAGGCTATGGTAGTCTCTTTCCCTATCGGTTTGGGGATTTTGACAGAAGGATGGGAGAACAATTTCTTGCTGTCTATGGAATTTTGAGGCTACCTTTGGGAGAAAGAAGGGGTCTGTTTTTAGTATGACCCTATCGTCCTGGATTAATAGGTAGGGTGTCTTACAAGATAGGGCCTTAAGCTCACTCACACGCCTTGCCGTTGTGATAGCTACTAAGAACACGGTTTTGAACGTGAGGAACCTAATTGGTATCTGCTCGATAGGCTCAAAGGGGGGTTTGCACAGGTTTTGGAGGACTAAGTTTAGATCCCATGGGGGAACCATACTGCGGATAACTGGCCTCATTCTCTCTGCTGCTTTCATAAACCTGCGGATTAGTCTATGCTCCGCTAGGGGCTGATCTAGGATGGCCGAGAGTGCTGACACCTGCACTTTCAGGGTTGCCGGCCTCAGGTTTTTGTCTAGACCCTCCTGGAGGAAATCCAAAATCTCCGCCACAGAAGTGTCGAGATTGGAGACTTCCAACCCCCTCCAGGAGGAGAATCTTTTCCAGATTTTATTATAGATAGCCGAGGTCACGGGTTTACGGGACTGGCGTAACGTCGCGATGACCCTAGAGGACAGACCTTGACTTAGTAGCGTCTGTTCCTCAATATCCAGACCGCGAGGTTCAGTCTCTCTAAGTTGGGGCACAGAACTGGGCCCTGCGTTAGAAGATCCATCCTGGATGGAAGGCAGATTGGTTCCGTGATGGCGAGTTTTAGGAGTACCGGAAACCATGCCCTTTTTTCCCAGTGTGGAGCAATTAGGATCAGTGTGATGTTGCTCTGCTGGACCTTCTGAAGAACCCTCGGGATCAGGGGTATGGGGGGAAAGGCGTATGCCAGACTGAAGTCCCAACTCTGGGAAAAGGCGTCTAACCCCTCGACCCTGTCCTTCGGATCTAGGGAAAAGAAGGCGGGGCATTTTGAGTTTTTTCTGGTCGCGAACAAGTCCACCTGTGGACTGCCCCAGGTTTCTGCAATATGACGGAACTCCTCTTGATTCAGCGACCATTCTCCGGGGTCCAGGCGTCTTCGACTGAGGAAGTCGGCTGTCTGGTTCTGGGACCCCTTGAGGTGGACCGCTGTCAGGGATTGTACTGTGGCCTCGGCCCATCTGAGGATCCGGGCTGTTAGTTTCAGCAGATGAACGTTTCTGGTGCCCCCCTGGTGGCGAATAAGCGAAACGGCGGTCACATTATCAGAGAAGACTTTTATGTGCCTCTTCTTTAGAATATCCTGGGATCTGTGAAGCGTTTCCCAGATGGCCCTAAGTTCTCTGTAATTCGATGTCTGGGTACGCAGCGTCGGGCCCCACTCGCCCTGGAGCAGGCGCTGCCCTACTTGTGCTCCCCAGCCAGACTGGCTCGCATCGGTTACTATCGTGATGAAGGGTTCTGCCACCCATGGTGACTCAGCCTGTAGAGTGTGGGTTGACCGCCACCAGCGGAGGGACTTTAAGACAGATGATGACATGGGCATCCTCTTATCCAGGGAGATGGGTGTCCCATCCCAGTTACCCAGGATGGCTCTCTGTAGTGTTCTGGAGTGCGCCTGGGCCCAAGGGATAATGCCGATGCAGGAGGTCATGAGGCCCAGGAGCCTCATTGCGTCCCTAATTACCATTTGCTTTTTCTGGCCGCCCTCCTGTGCTGCCAATCTAAGACTTTCCTGTCTGAGTGGAGGCAAGGACAAGGTCTGAGATACTGAGTCTAGCCGCACCCCCAGGAAGGTTTTCTGTGTTTCGGGGAGAAGACTAGACTTGGGGAAGTTGACTATCCACCCCAATCTTTGAAATAGAGAGATGACCCTGCTAGTGTTGTCTCTGAGGGTCTTGGATGAGGAGGCGATTACCAGGAAGTCGTCCAGGTACGGGATGATATTTATACCTGCTACATGGAGATGCGCCACCATCTCTGCCACTATTTTAGAGAATACTCGGGGTGCTGTAGAGATGCCAAAGGGTAGGCACTGAAACTGAAAATGGCGTACCCGACTCCCTATTCTGATGGCAAACCTCAGGTATTTATGGTGTTCTGGCAGGACTGGGACGTGGTAGTACGCGTCTTTTAAGTCGACGGTACTCATAAAGTCTCCTCTTTCGATCAGGGTTACCGCTGACCGAACTGTCTCCATTTTAAACCTTTTGTAGGTAATATATTTATTCATGCCCTTCAGATTCAGAATCATTCGAAAACTGCCGTTTGGCTTTTTTATCAGAAATAAAGGCGAGTAGAATCCCTGGCCCTGCTCTACTGTGGGGACCCGAACTACCGCCCCCATTTGCAGCAGTTTAAGGATTTCATTTTCAAAGATATCCTGCATGGCAGGGGATTGTGTGGGGGTGATTCTGAAGAAATTGGGGGGCCCGGTGAAGAATTCTATCCTGTACCCCTGGGCTATGAGCTGCAGGACCCACGGGTTATCTGTTATCTCCTGCCATTCTCGGGAAAAATTTAGTAACCTGCCCCCCACCTGGTATTCTTCTATAGGGGTAGGGGTTGTTTTTATCTTACCCCTGCCTCCTTTGGGGTAGGACCAGCGCCCAGTTTTTCCTTTGCCCCGGTATGGCTTGAAGGATGGCTGGCGTTTGTAGGGAAATCCCGTTCTGGCTTGATCCGGGAAACTGTGAGTTTTGTCCGTGGCTCTTTTTAGGATCTCCTCTAAATCCGTGCCAAAAATGTGCTGGCCATGAAAGGGGATGGAACACAGTCTTCCCTTAGAGGCTGTATCTGCCTTCCAGGTTTTCAGCCAGACTGCCCGTCTGGCCATGTTGGATAATGCGGCGCTTCTGGCCGCCAGCCTCATGGACTCGGCGGATGCGTCTGCCAGGAAGCCTGTTGCGGACTTTAGTAAAGGCATACATTCCAGCAACGCCTCTCTGGGGGCCTTCTGTTTGATTTGGTCATCTAGTTCCCCTAACCAGAGGAACATCGACCTTGCTACGGAAGTCGCTGCGATGTAGGCCGTCGTTTGCCAGGCCCGTTTCATCAATGAATCAACCCTGTTGTCCATTGGGTCTCTAAGATGTGAGGAGTCCTCAAATGGCAGGGCTGTCTTCTTTGCCATTCTGGCCACCTGTGCGTCTACTTTAGGGACTTCTTCGTAGACGCTCACATCCTCCTCCGCGAAGCGGAGTCTTTGTTTGTACTCGCGGGACAGGAAGAGATGTCTGTCCGCAGTAGCCCATTCATGCATGATTACTTTTTTCAAAGTATCATTGACTGGGAACACGATGCGATTCCTTGGCCTGAGCCCGCCAAACATGTCGTCCTGTACGGACCTAGGCTCCACCGCATCTTCTAGCTTCATTGTATCCCTGACGGCTCTAATCAGGTCATCCAGGTCCCCGGATGAGAAAAAATACTTCTTATCCTCATCCTTGGTGTCAGAGGGACGGTCTGAGAGTTCCCCGTCTGACAGGTCGCCCGGGGATTGCTCAGAGTCTGAGCTCGACAGCCGTATGTGGCTTGCTCTCTTAGTGGCCTTTTTTTCCCGCTGGGCTGGGGGGAGGCTGGAGATCGATGCCCGGACCTCCTCCCTGACTAGGGATCTAATATCCTCCCTAAATGCGGCCTGTTCATCCGTGAGGATCTTTGAAGTACAGTCTTGACATAACGGTTTTTTGTACGCCTCATCTAACTTTTTGAGGCACAGGGCGCATTTCTTGCACTTTTTCCTAAGGTCTTGCTTAGACCGGGTGGATTCCCTGTCCTGCAAAAGACACATGCATGCACATAAGGGAAAACCCTACACAATGTTAATCCCTGGGCATAACATTCCTGCAGCAAGTCACACTTACGGTTTGCAGGGCTTCCATCTCTGAATCCTTTGTAGTCATACTTGCCAAAAGTGTAGACAGGATCAGGCAGACAGATAAATCCTTCCCTGAAGGTGTACTGTCCGTGGAAGCTTGCCGGGGGGTCTCCATTTTTAAATCTCCCGCTGGGTCCCGGTCAGCTGGCGGCGTCTGACGTCACCGCGTCACGCCGCGTCCTTAGCTCCGCCCCCCGATGTTGCGCGCGGCCGCGCCGGCGTCCTGGAGGAGAGAGGCTTCTGAGCCCATGGCCCGCCGCTCTCCCCGGCTGAAAGACGCTGCCCGGAGCCCCGTGCATGATGCAGGAGCGGACTCAAGGACCTCTGGTCCGCCGCTCCGATGCGCTGCGGTGGTGATCCCCGGGCGGTCAGACCCGTGGCCTGCCGTGCTCCCGGACCGCGCTGACTCTCCGGAGGGGAGGTAAGCGGGGAAGCAGCCCCATGGACCGTCCGCCCCGCTGTCAGCAGATTCCTTCTGGAGAAGGTGAGAGGGAAAAACGGCCCGTGCCGGTGTAATCCTGTGGCTCCCTGAAGGGAGCACCTCTTGCATGTCCCTGTAGGGACAGGAAGCACTGGCGAATGGGAGGCAGGAGGAGCCTTTTGAAGTCTCTTTCTTCCTGTCCCTACAAGGTCAAGGTGCAACCTCCATGTCTGCCGTCAGGATGGCGCTGGGAAAAACACATTTAGTTTCATAGCACTTATTATGTATACTGCCTTTGACACTCACCCACTGTCACCTTGGTTTACAGTAGTGTTGTGAACGATGAAACTGGACAGCTCTGGAGAGGAACCGGGTTGGTTTCAGTGATGAATCCAGGTTTAGTTTTAGCATGGACAAAGGATATGTTTGTGTCTGGAGACCCAGGGGTGAACTCCTCAATCCTGCCTTTGCTGTGGAGCGGCACACTGCCCCCACTGCTGGTGTGATGGTCTGGGGGCTATTGCATACAACAATCGGTCACCCCTAGTAGTGGTAGGAGGGACAATGACAGCTCAGCGATATGTTCAGGACATTCTGCAGCCACATGTGTTCCTCTCATGACGGCTTCCAAGAGGCATTTTCCAGTAGGATAATGCTCGGCTGCACACAGCAAGGCGGTCACAGGAATGCCTCCAATACATTGCCACTCTTCTATGGCCTGCCTGATTGCCAGATTTTTTGCCAATAGAACATGTATCCTACTCTCTCCCCCTTTTTAACCCCTTGGATTTGTAGATTGAAAGCAAGGATGCTGGAATCTAGCCAGCATTGTTGCAGTACAAACTACCCAAGCTGCACACCAAATGTTTTAGGGTGGGTTCCATGGCGAGAATAAATGGGTTCACATACACAGAAACCAAATACTAATCATGTTTACTTCTAGTGATTATAGAAGATATACATGTAAGATATCAAAAAACATCCAAGATAATCAAGAAAGATACTCAAAATATACAGACAGAATATACAGAAAGTATATCAGCAAGATATGCAAAAACTTACAGGTTTGTTGCAAAAATCAATCTAGGAAAGTGGAGTCAATTGTCAACCCAGTGGCCGAGAGTAGACTGCCACATTAATCCGTGATGGACTCCCATCTCCCTTATACAAGTGTTACTATATTTTAAGTTATCCAATGAGACATTTTATAGGCATACTGTCAGGTGTTGTGAAGCAAAACTTTTTATCCAGCCTAGGCGACCTGCCGAAAATAGAACATACGCAACCGAAATACACGCAGACGCATATACGGTGGCTAAAAAGATAGTTCTGAAAGTAAGAAGAGGCGAGAATACGCTAATTAGCTCTGGCCATGATCGATGAAAGATGTCCTTTCCGGCGATTATACACCGCGTATGTGCAAACGTAAATACGCCTATGCTTATGTGAATAAGCCCTAAATAAGTGTGTGTCTGCAATGCACAACTCCATTACATAATTATGTATGTTTTTTCAAGTGTCAGCCTGAGTACCTCTAGGTTTCTATTTTGAATTTAAAGGCATAAGAACGAAAAATGTTCCCTCCATATACAAGGGCTTAGGACACCTTCACACATATAACTGCTGCTGACTATCCACAGCAGAAAACCTGCAGCAATTAGGCCCCCTGCACACTGCAGAGCCGGATTACGCATGCAGAATCCGGTTTTGCCAGCGGCGGCATCCACACTTACCTGGTCTTTCGCGGGTAATATCTACTGTGGATAGACCTGACGGCTCGCCGTCGGGCATGCGCAGTACATATTTTTTTTAACTAGTTTTTTTTCCGCACCATCGCTAGGCAACAATACAGAATCCGTGACCTTTCCACAATATTATTGCGGAAAGGCCGCAAATCGGATAGCTTCCGTTGACTTCAATGGAAGTCGTCCGTGCTAAATCTGCGGAAAAGTGGAACATTCTGCGATTTTTACTCCGCTTGCAGAAACCGCAATTGGTTTCCACAAGTGTGGAGGAAGAATCAATTTCCTATAGCATGCTATGGGACTACTGCCGTGGATTCCGCAGAAAATATCTGGCTATGGGCAGACGCCCTTACACTGGAATTCGCAGAAGCCAAATCTGCACATAAATTGTGCAAATTTGACTGCGTTTTTTCTTGTGGATCTGTTGCTGGAGTGAACCCTTGTATTTCAAGGGTTGAATTCTGCAGCCGAATTGTGCATATTAAATAGACATGCTGCAAATTAAAACCTCAACTCAAAAGTTGGGACGTTGTGTAAAATATGAATAAATAAGTGTAAAAAAAAAAAAAAAAAAGCAACGATTTGCTGGAGGTTTGGGAGGCATGGTGTCCCATTATTGTCTGATGTAGGATTCTAGTTCTTCTTTTACAGATTTTTCGTTTCATACTGTGCTGAGACAGACAAAACTCATACGGAAAATGAACCCATTCATTTGAATGTGTTCATTCACATGAGCGATTTTTCATTCGGACCTATGGACTGAGAATGAAAAACGTTGCTGCATGTCCTATTTTTCTGTGAGTCTGGCACAAAAATGGGACGTGTAATGTGTGGTGTCCCGCACAGCATATAGACAGATGTGTCTATATGCTGTGCAATGCGATTTGCACACAGGATTCTTGGGAGCAACTTGCTCTCAACCCTGTGAATACAACTGTCCACTGTATTAGGGCTCATGTCCACGGGAGAGTTTGATTCCGGGATCCACGTGGTTTCCACCCTGCCCACGGCATGAGGACATTCCGGACGTGTGCGGGTAGTTCGATGTCTCCTCCGTGCACACCTGGAGGGACAGTTTCGGGTGTGCCGCAAAGCGGATGGCTTCCATTGACTTCAATGGAAGCCGTCCCTCCAGGTTCTGTTGCAAAACGCAGCATGCTGCGATTTGTTTTCCGGACCGTACGATCCGGAAAACAAACCCACATCCCTTAAGTAAGCTGCGGGCGCCTATGAATTGCTTATGGGCAGCTTGAATTCTGGATCATCCGCGCGAGTGCACCATGCGGATCCCGGAATTCAAACCCACCCGTGGACATACCCTGATGGTAGCTCCACTCCAAGCCCATACCCTGATGGTAGCTCCACTCCAAGCCCATACCCTGATGGTAGCTCCACTCCAAGCCCATACCCTGATGGTAGCTCCACTCCAAGCCCATACCCTGATGGTAGCTCCACTCCAAGCCCATACCCTGATGGTAGCTCCACTCCAAGCCCATACCCTGATGGTAGCTCCACTCCAAGCCCATACCCTGATGGTAGCTCCACTCCAAGGTCATACCCTGATGGTAGCTCCACTCCAAGACAGCTTGACTGGCAGTTTTCAGTGGGAGGGGAGGGGGGGGGGGGGGGCATTATGTGAGCAGACCTTATGTTCTGCACCTTTTTCAGAATAACTCTGCATCCTCATTTCTGATAACACTATGGTCACTACAGGTGTAGAACATATCATGATTACCAAGAAGTTTATTTTTATGTGTAGTTCAGCACTATATATATATATTTTATATATATATATTTCGCATGACCAGTACCATATATCTGCATATATCGGTGGCCTCCTTCTGGATGCTGTTCATCTGCCCTAAGTTAAATACAACTAAAGAGTTGGTAAGACATAGTTGGTGGGAGCGTTCTAGAATGCCAGGAGCAGCCTAGCTGCACCCTACCTCCCTGATTGTCACTGGTGAGCACAGTCAGCGTCCCGCCCCATTACCTGGGAGACGCGTTCTTCTACTCCACGTGTGCTGTCGTGCAAGGACCTGGGAGCAGAGAGGAAGATCTCCAGACACTTCTGTACATGGGCTGACATGGAAGAATCAAGGAATGATCAGCCCATCAGAAAACTGAAAAGCAAAAAAGGGAAGGATCCCTCCAGACTGACTGTGGCTTTTTCTGAGAGGAGCAAAGTACCCAAGAAGAAGGAAAAAATCTGCCCCAGAACCAGCAAGAAACGTGCACACGTCTCCAGCACTCCATCCACTGCGGATGAGGCAGGTGAGATGCTCCAACTGCAGCTCTGCTAATTTGGCTTCTCTATTATCTTCTTGTACTATATGCCCCGGTTACACAGTTGTTTGTATGTGGATTCCATTATAGATTCAGCCTCCTCCTACTATATCACACTGAGTTCAATTCAAATCTGCATTACAGAGAAACACCAATACTAATTTGGTGCATTACAGAGAAACACCAATACTAACATGGAATTCGTAGCAGAATAACCTGACACAGATTAGCACCTTTGAATTGGGCTGAACCTTGTGCAGATCCAGGACATGTTGAAATGAAAATCTGCTTTAGAAATCCATAGTATTAGCACGTTTTTCTGACATGGCTTTCCATTAAAATACACACAGGATTTTTCCAAAATGAGATTTTAATTGTGTGAATGGAGCAGCATCATTCAATTCAATGGGAATTGTTATCAGCAGACATAGCAGATCTAGTGGAATCAGCCCAAATTTTATGTCCAAGCTTCTCTACAAGGATTTGATAAGGTTGGATTTCAGACAGCTTCTAAAAGCGTGTTGCTTCTTATGTGATAGTCTCCCCTAGTCCTTCCTCAGTTCACCTAATTCGTGGAGGAAAAATGTATCCCTAAATTAGGTCAAATCTAGACTAGATGGGCTTTTGAAAAAAATGAATGAAAAACTTTACAGCATCCTAACAGACAAACATGATAAATTCCTTAGATGTGGCGGTTTTGGGCTTTAATGAGGTATTCTGGCAGCCACTCCATTTATTCCAATCGGACTGTCAGATATAGCTGAGCACTTGAACTTGGCTTTTTCTGACAGTCCAATTGAAATAAAGTTTTGCACATGTGTGGCTACTTTTACATTCATTCAGGGTTACATAGGAACTGAGGAAGGACTAGGAGAGACTTTCACTTATTCTGGCGAACACTCTGTTCTGACACTGAGAACACCAGCAATCAGATGGTTATATTAGATATTTAAAGGGGTTGTCCCGCGCCGAAACGGGTTTTTTTTTTTTTTCAACCCCCCCCCCCCGTTCGGCGCGAGACAACCCCAATGCAGGGGTTAAAAAAGAACACCGGAGAGCGCTTACCTGAATCCCCGCGCTCCGGTGACTTCTTACTTACCTGATGAAGATGGCCGCGGGGATCTTCTCACTCAGTGGACCGCAGGGCTTCTGTGCGGTCCATTGCCGATTCCAGCCTCCTGATTGGCTGGAATCGGCACGTGACAGGGCGGAGCTACACGGAGCCGGCATCCAGCACGAGCAGCCCCATTGAAAAAAGAAGAAGACCGGGACTGCGCAAGCGCGGCTAATTTGGCCATTAGACGGCGAAAATTAGTCGGCTCCATGGAAGCGAGGACGCTAGCAACGGAGCAGGTAAGTAAAAAACTTTTTATAACTTCTGTATGGCTCATAATTAATGCACAATGTACATTACAAGGTGCATTAATATGGCCATACAGAAGTGTATAACCCCACTTGCTGCCGCGGGACAACCCCTTTAAGTCCTAACGTTTTTATTTTTCCATCAACATAGATGCATGAGAGCCTGTCTTCGGCCCCTCTGCACACGGGTGGAAATTCCATGACTGGATTTCCCGCAGAATTTCTGCCCGTGCCCGCCTGCATAGGATTGCATTACAAAACGCAATCCTATGCAGACGGCCGTGATTTGTCCGCGTGAAAACACACGCGGAAAAGAAATCGCGACATGTTCTATTTCTGTGCGGGTCAGGCCTCCCTCACACAGGGCGCTTTCAGCAGCGTTTTCAGCCATGTGCTAAACGCTGTACTAGGCTCCCATTCGTTTTGAAAAGCGCTGCGTTTTGAAAGCGCTGCATGTTCTATCTTTGGGCATTTTCAGCTGAGTCTCCCATTGAAATGAATGGGCAGCATTTTCAGCTGGGATGAAAAGGCAGCGTTTTGCAAACGCTCTGTGTGAGGGAGGCGTAATGCAGAGGCCCGCACGGAAATGTCACTCCCGACACGCCAGCTCCGCTCTGCGCATGTGCCAGCTGCGTGGCAGCTGGCACATTGCAGAGCAGACGCAGAAGAAAGTGAGCTGCACTGCTTACGGCAGGGGCGTTGGTTGGATCCCGCTGCGAGAATTCTCTTAGCGGGATCCGTCCCAACCGTCTGCAGGTGGCCTTCCTGAGAGAGCTTAGTATTTCTTTGATCACTCTTTGATCACTTTTTATTCCTTTTTCTTAAAGCCAAAGTGACCAAAAGCATAAATTCTGGCATTGTTTTTTTTTTTTTAATTTCTGTCCTTCACTGTGTTGGAAAAATAATGCATTAGGGTACAGCCCCCAGGTAGAGCAACAGTGTAAGGGCTTATTCTGACAGGTGTAAATCGACCTAGTTTTCACGCCCGGCCGATATGCGCTGACCCTCTCTGCAAGGGGAGGAGGCGGGCCTCGCCGGGACATAGTGCACTGAGCTCCCGCCCCTCACCACTACTTGCAATGGGAGGGTCGGGCAGAGGTGGAGCTAAGTTCCACCTGCCCCGCCCCCTTTCTGCCCCTCGCCACTGTTTGCACTAGCTCAATGCACTAGCTACCGGCCAGGCCCACCTCCTTCCTTTGCAGGCAGGAACAGCGTATATCAGCTGGGCGTGAAAACCCGGCTGATCTACGCCTGTCTGAATTAGCCCTAAAATCCACAGGGTATCTGCTGGAAAACTGCAGTTGCAAAAACTTTTACTTGCGGATTTCATTGCAGAACTGCTACAGATTTGTCACAACTTTGAAACTTTGCATTGCAAACTCTTAAATCCATGGTGAAAATTCATTGAAGAAATTGACATGCTGTGAGTTTTTAACCCCATGCCACACATCAATTTCCATACAGTGTTTGTGCAGAATGTTTCTACAACAGGTTGATGAGATTTGTATAAATCTCATACACTCCACTGCTAGTTTAAGTAGTGAGGATTTTCTGCATGAAAATTCCCAGCCTATGTGTTGCAGCAGTGCTGAGATCGCTGCCGGATTAACGAAGTCCGTTGCGAGTTTTTGATTTGGTTCTGCACCTTCTAGCTCAGTAGATGTGACGCAATGTAGTCACATCTATGGGTAATTAGCTGGGTATTTACCTGGGATGATACTGCGCTAAGGTTCTGTGAATTCCCGGTTGCTCCCTGTCCGTCTTGACAGTGAGAACTACCTGGACAGCTCTGTTCCTGCTTGGACTATCCAGTGTGTTGCTTCAGCATCTAAAGCTTAGTCTTGCGTTCTTGTTTACTTTTCCTATTTGCATTTCTTTGTTTATTCTTCTGTTGGTTTTGTCCTGGTCCATGTATGGTTACTAAGGGCCCAGGAACGACTGCAGGCCCGCATCTATCGATGCAATCAGTCTGCTCTGTTAGGTATGGCCCTCTTCCCCGTTGTCATGTAGTTCTGGAAAGATTACCCATTATTTTTGTGTTGGTTGTTGCACTTTGGGCACTTGGGTGCATATCTGTAGGTTACAGATCCAGTACATCCTTGGTGGATGTAACACTATGTAAACTTACCCTTAGGGCTCTTGTCCTTGTCGCGTATGGGCAGTGAGTGTAATGCACATGCCTGCGTATGTCACGCGCGCGGTCATATGCATTGTATAAGCTGCCTATACAAAACTATAGGGCTCATGCTGTGTGGTACGCTGAGAAGTAAGGCATGTGGCAATCTATTTCTCACGTGTATCTACACGCAGTCTTTACATGCTCATGTGCATGGATTAATGAAAGTCTATTAACTTACATTGATTCCATTGATGCATCAATGCATTGCACATGTAATACGCAATGAAAAGTACACCCATGGATATGAGGCCTTAGTTTTATGGTATAGTATGGGTCATTATGATCGTGTCAGTACCAATAACGGATTAATTATTTATTTTTTACATAATAAAGCACTTTTAGGGCCTCTACCCACTATCTTTTTTTTTTTTTTTAAACGCTGCAATATCACTGCGTTTTGTCTTTACTGCAAATGTCAATAGGACTTTTTAATGTTAAAATCGCATCACACAAAAATAGCAAGTTTGTAGCCCTCAAATGGTGAAAAGAGTTTTGTTTTGTTCAATCCCAAAAGGAGACCGGACTGTGTCATCTTCTGATTGTTCGTATTATTCTGTATTTCAATGTCTTATGGCACTGATAAAAGAGTAAGAAATATTAAACAGCAAGTAAACAGTCGGTTTTTGAAGTTGGTTTGTTGGAAGCAGGAAAATTGAGTAAAGTGTAAGGAACTGACAAGGCCTAAATTATGACGGCTAGTCAACTTTGTCAAAGCATCTCCAAAACGGGTGTTCCTAGTATGTAATGGTTAATACCTCCCCCTCCCTCCCAGTTGTGAATTCACCTAACAGTTTCTTTGTCAAACCCATTAATATATATATATATATATATATATATATATATATATATATATATAATATGAATGTCTGTTTGTCCTTTATGCATTACTACACCATTCATCCGATTGCCATGAAACTTTGGGAAATTCTTGAGTACATTCCCGCGAAGGTTTCTGGCATAGTCCATCTATCCTATGATAGGTGGCGCACGTGTCGCACCAAAAGTTCTGGAATAGGCAAAGTTCTCCAACATGTGAACTTATCATATGGGACAAATGCACAATGGCTCACAAAAAAGCATTGGAAGCGCTTGATCGTACACTGCAAGATTTGAGGGGAAATGCACAGCCCTTCGGTGGAGCACTCATTTTATTGTCTGGTGATTTTCGACAAACTCTGCCAGTTATACCACGTTCAACACCCGCTGATGAACTTAATGCATGTCTCAAACCATCAGTTCTATGGCGACATGTTAAGAAATTGACTTTAAAAACCAATATGCGTGTTCAACTACAAAATGATGCATCCGCAGAACGTTTCGCAAAACAATTGCTGGATATTGGGAATGGGAAGATGGCAATTGACAGACCTACACAATGTATCACATTGCCAACAAACTTTGGTAAGCTGACGTCAACCAAAGATGAATTGATGCAAAAGGCTTTCCCAAATATCGCGCAGAATTATAAAAATCTCTGGCAACTCCTGCTATGATGTGCCAACCCTGTGCACGTCTATAGCAGTGACTGGCTGGCCGGATCAGGTGACCTACGAGCATAAAAACTCAAGTCACCTGATGCTCGCCTCACACGCAGGCTGGATTAGTTGAGGGACAGAGCTGCTGTGAATGAGGGAGAGTGGTAGTGTAGTTTAGAAGGAGCATGTAGGCAGGGATCCATTTTGCAAGAACCCAACAGTTCTTTTTAGGACTATAACTGTACTTTTGTGCATCAGCAGTTTTTTGCAGTATACTGCTAGTGGTGTACACAGAGTAGATAGGAAGTAACAAAACTCCCCTCCTTTTTTCATTTTGTATTTTTTGGGGGGCTTAAAGCGTACTCCACGTTCCCCTGTGTGTGTCCTGTCCTGTCGATGCACACTATCTAACAAGACTGTACGCTGGCGGGCAGGGACACTACATATTCCTGACGGCACATTGGGTTAACCTGGTGGAGGCTGGGACCGAGTCTGACCCTGGGTTCGCTCACGTGCTACCCACATCGAGGATTGCGGGTCCTACCTCGGTCATGGTTTCTCCGGCTTATTATGCCACCTCCTCCAAACCCACCCCCTTCTCCTCCTCCACCTCTCAATTACCATCTGTGAGCATGTCGCCTTCAGTCGGTAGCTATAGGCGCTGCAGCACTGCCGTGGGGAGGTGCCACAGGCCATGCTGAAACTCCTGAGCTTTAGGTGACAAGAGGCACACCTCCCAAGAGCTGTTACAGGGTTTGACGGAGCAGACAGATCTGTGGCTTTCGCTGCTAAACCTCCAACCAGGCATGGTCGTGTGTGACAATGGGCGTAACCTAATGGCAGCTCTGCAGCTTGGCAGACTAACACACGTGCTATGCCTGGCCCACATGTTCAATCTGGTGTTTCAGCGCTTTCTTTAAAACCACCCCTATTTGTCTGAGCTGCTCAGCAAGGTGCGTCGCGTGTGTGCACATTTCAGAAAGTCCACCACAGATGCTGCGACCCTCAGGACACCGCACCATCGCTTCCAGCTGCCAGTGCACTGACTGTTGTGCGACGTGCCCACGCGCTGGAATTCAACTTTGCACATGTTTGCCAGGGTTTACGAGCAGCGTAGAGCCACTGTTGAATACCAGCTGCAACATGGCCATCGGAGTGGTAGTCAGTCTCCGCAGTTCTTCACAGAGGACTGGGCATGGATGTCTAAAATCTGTCAAGTGTTGGGTAACTTTGAGGCGTCAACACAAATGGTGAGCGTCGATGCGACCATTATCAACATTACCATCCCGCTGCTTTGCCTGCTGAGAAGGTTGCTGCTAACCATTAAGGCCAACGCTTTGTGGCTAGAACAGGAGATGGGGGATGAAAATGTGTCGCTTGATAGCCAGACCACTCTCATGTCTGTTTTTTTAGCACGTATTGGAGGAGGAGGGGGAAGAGACTGATGCCCACACTGCGGAGGGTACCCATGCTACTTCCTTCACATCTGTTCAGCATGTATGGGCTGAAGAGGAGGAGGAGACTGACAGTCATCCTCCTAGTGAGGACAGCGATGTGTTGCGTACTGGGACTCTGGCACACATGGCTGACTTCATGTTAAGCTGCCTTTCCCATGACCCTCGGGTTAGACGCATTCTGGCCAACACGGATTACTGGATGTTCACCCTTCTCGACCCACGGTATTAGGATAACCTTTTCACTCTCCTTCCCGAAGAGGAAAGGAGTATGAGAGTGATGCAATACCACAAGGCCCTGGTGGAAAAGCTGATACTAAAGTTCCCATCTGACAATGCTAGCAGTAGAGAACATAGTTCAGTGGGCCAACTAGCAGGGGAGACATGGGGAATAGGCAGCATGTCCAGCACAGTCAGGGGAACACTCGCCAAGCCCTTTGCCAGTTTTATGGCACCCCAGCCAGACATTCACCACTCCCCAGTGTAGGCTTAGTAGGAGGGAACAGTGTAAAAAAAATGGTGAGGGAGTACATAGCCAAACGTACCACTATCTCCGTGATCCCTCTGCTCTATATAACTATTGGGTGTCAAAGCTGGACATGCGGCACGAACTTGCTCTGTACGCCTTGGAGGTGCTGGCCTGCCCTGCCGCTAGCGTGTTATCAGAGAGGGGGTTTAGTACTGCTGGGGGGATTATCACAGATAAGCGTACTCGCCTGTCAACCGACAGCGCTGACAGACTAACACTTATTAAGATGAACAAAGCCTGGATTTTCCCAGACTTCTCTTCTCCACTGGTGGAAAGCAGCTTAACATAAAGTATCTTTAAGCTGGAACAGGAGAACCATGCACCCTCTATCACCCCAAAAAAGGGTAGAAGTAGATTGGTCTATCCTTCTCTGGTCCTCCTCCTAAACTAGATTGTCAGCACACTGAACAGCCAATTCTTCGGAGGGCCAATATGCTCTGTAAAACCGTTTTTTTTTTGTTTGTTTGTTTGTTTTTTGAGGGTTGCCTCCAGATTCTCATCCCCAATTTTGAAAAAGTTTACCACTAGAGTTCAGAAAACGTGCTAGTTCCAGCTTCATATGCCCAGAGTCCACAAATGTATCCCAGCGCAGTGTCCAGCTATCTGACACCGAAACAGAATGAATTGTCCTGGTTTGGCAACTCTAATTTCTTCATAGTACATGCTTTCTTTCCCTGGGGCACTGGTTAAAAAGCCCCCCAGGGGAGAGGCAGGGTCTGGGACATGCGGTAGCTTGCCTGTCGGTGGACCGCCACCTGGATCCCATTAAGCAAGTACAAGCTCTATGTTAAAAAAATATTTCAGGGGTTTACGTACACTCTGGGTAAACAAATCTTTGTACACAAATGTTTCAGGGGTTCGCCTATACTCTTGGTAAACAAATACCCTGCACTCTCGCTCAAAAAAATTTTCAGGTTCTCACCTGCAATCTTGGTAACAAAATTTTTCTTCTTTTTGAAAAGTTTTTTTTTTTCTTCATTAAAAATGTAGAAGTACTGGCCTCTGAGTCCCCCCTATGCTGGCGTTTGTGGCTAATGAAATGTTGCAATGTAGATGGCATGGGATGGCACTTATAATCATACATTAATTTGTCTGTGTTTTGTCAGCTATGCAGCACAATTTTCAAAGGGTCACATGGTGTACGGAAACCAGCGCAGTGTCCATCTTTGGCCACTAATTTCTTTACAGTTCATGCTGTCTTTCCCTAGGGCACTGGTTAACAAGCCCCTTGGGGAGAGGCAGGGGCTGGGACAGGCGGTAGCTCGCCTGTCGGTGGACCGCCACCTGAATCCCATTAAGCAAGTACGAGCTGTGCTCAAAAAATCTTTCAGGTTTTTACCTGCTTTCTTGGTAAACAAATCTTTCAAGGGTTCACCTGCACGCTGGGTAAAAATCTTTTGTTTTAGAATGGGTTGCTAAATTATGGAGATGTGTAGAAGTGCTGGCACCTGAATCCCCTTTATGCCCACGTTTGTGGCTCATGAAATTCTGTGACAGAGGTGGCATGGGATTGGAATTATGATCATACGTTAATTTATCAGCAATTCTCATCAGCATTGTGGACTATCGCCCACCATTTCAAAGAGGTCGCTGCCAGGTCTTGCCAACCCTCTGCAGTGTGTGTCTCCTGTTCCTCCTCATCCAATACGCACTTATAAATAGACACGAGGGTGGTGTGGCTATCAAGCGACCATGTAGCATAAGGACAGCTGGACGCTGCGCCTGGAAAAATTTCAGTACGCTGTGGCCTACTGAGTAGGCAAAGGGATGCTCCTTACCCCATCTGGGATAGGGACAGCTGAACGCTGGTCTGGGATTGGACAGCAATGCCAGCATGTAACGCAGGAGAAGAGGCAGTGGTGTCACCCGCAGGCGGTGATTGGCCTTCGTTCCACCTAGTATGGTGCTTAGCTAAGATGTGCCAGCGCGTGTGCCTTGCTGATTATGGTCTGGCCCAACTAAATTGTTAGGGGGGGTGACCATCAGGCTCCTGCCCACAGTTTGGCTTAATAGTGCAACCTGGGAGCCTCAGATGCATCCATGCATGCTGTTCCTGCCGTTCCCTATCCGTTTCTGTGGTATTTCTGCGATTTTTCTGATGTTTTCAGGTGAATCACACACCCTCCCCAATGCAGGGCATCGGTCAGCTTGAAAAATGCTTGAGTCTCCCACTGACTTCAATGGGGTTCGTTACTCGAAACGAGCTCTCGAGCATTACGAAAAGCTCGACTCTAGTAATGAGCACTCGAGCATTTTGGTACTCGCTCATCTCTAATCCTTACTCCTATATAAAAGCACAAGAGCATTTATTGCTGAGACAGCTGAAGAGCCCAACAAGGGCCCTTAGGTAAAAGTAACCCTTTGCATTGTGGCAGGATTAGCTTGGGATCGCCTTTGCTGAGGTCAATAGTCACCTTGCAATAGTTCTGTGAATTTAGAGTAGTTCAGAGAGCAACCAAAGTAATGGGTTCTAGGCCAGTAAATGTAGAAGTCAGTTCCTGGTACATGGTGAACTTTTTTCTATACATAAGCAGCTTAGTCTAAGTGATAATAACACTTTGATATCTTTAAAGCTGGTAATAGACATCGCTATATACATAAGTTATCTAATGTTAATGGGCAGCATAAATCCAAGCTGAAACATAAAGATCACGTTGTGTGTTTGTTCTAGAAATCTGAGAAGTACTATTACGCTGGGATTCACTACTCAATTTCTGTTTATATTAAAGGGCAGAGATTAAAATAGTTTGTTAGTAAATTACTATCCTGGAGACTCCATACAACTATTCAACCTACTGTGTGTATAATGTGTGTAGCGATCATGTGCAGCAAGTGTGCTTCTTTTATGTTTGTACAGCAGGCTGAGCACTTGGCAAAATTGTTTTTCTCCAAAGAAAACCTTTAACCCTTTTCTATCCAGTTTGTATTCCGGCTTTCCCAGGGGGCTTACTCTTTTTTTGCCGTTATAAAACGGCACTATCTGCTGGCTAAAGCCAGTACTGCATGAGGTGACACGTTGGATAGACTCAGACAGCAGAGAGGCTGGCAATACACAGTAAGAGAACCCCAATGGATGTCTACAAACATCGGAGCTGTACAGCCTTAAATCATAATGTCTTTAGACATCGGACAGTGAATTGGAAAGGGTAAATAGATTTAGATGCTTTCAAATGTAATAGCAGTAGTCCCCTGAGAAGCATCTTGGTGGTGTAGTTTGAACTCTACCCAGTTTGTTAGTCTGTAACATAAGTGACAAAGGGGCAATTAAAGGTTCTTGCTAATAGGCCTCCTGCAGATGGCAGAGTCGGATCCCACTGCAAGAATTCTCACAGCAGGATGCGACGCTCACCTCTTCCTAGCGTCTCACTCTGCTCCGCGCTAGCTGTCGCACAGCCGCTCATGCGCAAAACAGAGCCGGCGCGTCACCAGTGACGTTTCTGTGCGGGCCTCTGCGAGGCTCGCACAGAAGTAGGACATGCCGCGATTTGTTTACCGCGTGAGTTTTCACAGAGCCTAGAGACGTGGGTTATAAAGGGTATTGTTTCTCCTTAGGGAGAGCACCTAGAAGGTGTGTGAGGAGACTTATAAGGGCATCCATGCTCCTCTGGGAAATATGCAAATGGTAAGATGGAATAGTGTCTCTGCAGTTCCACCTATTCCAATGTCAAGTCAATGTTAGACTTTTTTTTTAAATCTTGTAACAATGACTGGGAATTGTAAACCAAAGCCAGAATAACCATACACAGACATCTGTTTCAGGGTGATTGCCCCTTATCAGTGCACAATTACCTGGCTAGTGAGAGACCTATATATGTGGGTCAGGAGGATTATTCATCAACATGCGATTGCTGGCAATAGATATTCTTGTGATTGGTGGAGGTCACAATGTTAAGACATCCACCAATCAGACACCTATCCCTTATTCTGTGGATAAGGAATATATTTTAAAACTTGGCACAACCCCTTTAAGTGTGTGAATTTTGTTATAAACATTATAACATTATACATTAGGACATGTATCATAATCATGCTCCTGAACCTTCCTTTGTAGAAACTGCTTGCTCAGGTAATTGTACCTGTATGACAGTTGCCATTATTATTCAAAATAATGCATGTAGTGCAACTAACCCCTCAGTTTTACAAGAAATGACAGTGGGCACATAAGCGCTCCAAAGTCGTCCCAATGACCTTTCACCCCTGTACTTTCACAAAGGAGCAATTAGTCATTCAGTGAATGGAGAGGAGTGGGAGATCTCTTCTGGCTGCCCGCCTTCATTCACTGTGAACAGGAGGTGATTGCCTGTTTTACACTGAGCGATAACTCCCTCACTAGTCACTCTGTTTCATAAAGCTGAAGTGAAGCAACTGGTGACTACTAAATGATTTCTTGCTTCGTACCCTGTCAGGTTCCATGTTTACACGGGACAACTATTGCTGAAAATTGCTTGTTTCAGAGATTTTGGGCCAATAGTTGTCCTGTATAAAACCACCTTTAGGCCTCCTTCCCACGAGCGTGACGGGCTCCGCAGCGTAATATTCCGCTGCGAAGCCCGTCACGGCGCCCCCCAGAGCCCCTATACTTACCTGCGGGAGATAGCGTGAAATCGCTTCCCCGCCCACCGCCGCGCGTCACCGCCCGTCACCGCCCACCGCCCTCGCGTCACCAGCCGTGTCACGTGCACGGCCGGCCGTGTCACGTGACGCGGCCGGACCGCGTCATTTGGCGTCATATGACGCTCGGCGGTGGGCGGGAAAGCGTTTTTTCACGCTATCTCCCGCTGGTTACAGCGGGAGATAGCGTGAATGGACGGCTTCCATTGACTGCAATGGAAGCCGTCAGTGCGTACAGCCCGTCCTCACCCGCAGAAAATAGAGCATGCTGCGGGTGAGGACGGGAGAAATCGCGGTGCGTAATTCCGCGCTGGAATTACGCATCGTGAGCATTGTGCTATTAGGTTCAATAAAACCTAATAGCTGCGGGCAACGCAGCGGATTTTCGCCGCGAATTACGCGGCGGAAATCCGTTCGTGGGAAGGAGGCCTTAGAGTCCAGGTCTGTTAACGTAAGCATGTCCTCAAGGCTCATGATACTTCAGTGTCAATGATAGCAAGTTGCAAACGTGAGGCTTGACATAGATCAAGCCCCCCCACCCTGGAGTGTGTATAGTCTGGAAATCAATAGCTAAAATATATAGAAAGCCCTGGCTCAATAAAAGATGAATAGATGGGTAAATATAAGCCATCAAAATTCATAAATCAATGAATAAAAGTTCCCAAAATAATGATCAATAGGACCATCAAATAGTTAAACTTTTCCTTTAATCAAGTTGCCTATATGCATAAATATAGAATAATAATCAGAACAATTTACTGCCCAAAAACCTGTGTTGAAACAACCAGGGGCAGGCAATGCATGTTGGCATTCACACGGGCAATTTTCACACATGATTTCTGTTCACCTCGCAACGCACAGGAATATCGCATGTGTAAAGACCCCATTCTTTTTAATGGGTTAATTCACATGTGCAATTTTTCTTTTGCAGCGATGTTGTGAGATATTTTTGGGTGATTCTGATGAAGAATCAGCCATTCCTCCCTATAAGCATAAAATTTGCATTGCACTTGCATGTAGGTGTGATTTTTTTTTTTTAATGCAAGTGCGATGCAATTTTTCAAAAATTTTACTATTGAAACAACACACGTGTAAAATGCATGTATCCCTATTTGTGTTTTTCTTGCAAAATGCATTGCACTCACATAGAAAATCGCAAGTTTTCTTAGTGTGATATCGGTCTCGGCTCAAGCGCTGAAGTCTGTGACTGGCTGCAGCTACCTGTGACATCCCGTATATAGGCTGACTGCAGACTGTAAACACAAACCCGACTCTGAGGCTGGAGCGGCGTTGCAGGAGATGCAGGTACGTGGGACTAAATATACACATCTTTATAAAAAAAAATTTCAAGGCAGAACCCCTTTCTTTTAATTGTCAGACAAACCCAAGAAGAGTATGAAAAAAAAAATGGGGACAGTCAATAGGGCTGTGGCCGTAGAGCTATGCAGCCAGCCCTGCTGACTTTATGCCACAACAGATCATCTATAATTTGTATCATATCTTCTTGTGTACATAGCTAAGGCATTGGAATTTGATCACAAATTTAACGAATCAAAGTATTCCACTGACAACAGTCTAATATTTACTTTGCTGATAAGGATCAAATGGAAAAAATTAATGGCTTATTGAAACAACTGCTTACCAGTAAGTACTTGCTTAGACAAGCCTAAGTAGAGGAATCTTTTGCTATCATTTATTCCTCTTACAATTGCTATTCACAATGGACAGTACAAAAAGGTTGAAGATCATAATTTGGCAACTCTTTCCTTGCATACAGTAAGCAAACAAACTGGAACAATCTGGCGCATAAGAGATTAATGTATTGTTTAAACAATAAGTATTATGACTGAAATAGATTCAATTAAATGGCATAGCTTGCATCTTTACTTTTTTTTTTCTTTTTTGCAAAACCTACTATATGTTCTCTCATCACCACAGTTGCCATTCAGTGCCCTGCATTATGATGTCATGTTGTGCACGGTCTATAAAAATTAAACAGATTATTCATGGTTAGTAAAACATGGCTACTTTCTTATAAAAACAGTGCCACACTTGCACACAGCCTGTTTGTGGTATTGCAACTCAACTCTATTGAAATGAATAGGACTGAGTTACATTACCACATACAACCTGTGGACAGATAAAAAGCTGTTTTTCTAATCATGCATGACCACTTTAAGCGTAACTAAGCATTCTTGTGAACTTTTAGAATAACCTGTTGTGTATGCCTGTAGATGAGGAATAACAGTATGTATGACTTGTTTCCTGCATTTTCTTAGCAATTGTCCTCATCTTTAAATTACACTGGAAAAGAGCCAAAAATGCAATACCTGATAAGGTGCAGAGCAGGCACGATCACTGCTCCAATGTTCTGACAGACTCGGTGTGGCCTTGCCGTTCGGCCTGTCAGCTTATGCGTCTTGGCCAAAATGCTAACTAACACCCGCATTTTATTAGTGTGTATCAATATTTCCTTTATGCAGTTTGCTATAGACTTCTGGGGGAGCCCAAGATGTCAGCCAGTATGGCCAACTGTGGAGATACAGGGCAACCCACTGTCATGTCAGTATGAGTTGTAATCCTGTATTGTGGGACGCACCCATCTATTGGCTGGCTTCTGTGGTATCGTTCACATTGCAGATTTAGTTGCATGCAGTCGCTCCTCCCCAATCTGGGCTGGGTTGAGTGGGTGGCTGCCTATAGGTCTGCAGTGGACAGTTTAGTTTATAGTCTGGCTTGCTGCATATAAGGTTCTACAGCCATTGTGCCGGTCTAATGGCGATTGTGCCTGCTTAGCAGTGATCGTGCCTGCTCTGCACCTTATCAGGTATTGCATTTGTGGCTCTTTTTTTTTTTTTTTTTAAACATTCTCTCTTTATTGAAAAGTATGGCAGGAAAAGCAATTTAAAACAGTTGGGTCACGCAGGACCTCAATAGAACCTGCACGATAACATAATCATTCAGCCAGTAGGACCAGAAAACAACCAAAAATAATTCTGCAAGTTATATGGGTCCCCTAGCAGCATTTCTAAAAATAAAGAAAACATAGTTGTAAGGGTAAGACTAGGAAAAAAACAATAAAAAACCTTGGGCTAGGGGAGGGGGGGGGGGGGGGGTAGTAAGAGCAAAGGTGAGTAAGGGGGAATAACATACAGCGAGTGTGTTTGTTTACTCTTCAAATAAAGGCAGAGAGGAGTAGGTCTAGTAATTCTTGTACAATACTAGGCAACTCAGAAGGTTGTTAGGGGTGGTTGTCCCTCTTACCTCTGTATCCGATCCAAGGGGCCCATAGGGTTGTAAATTTGTCTCGTGAGCCCAATTCCCAAGCCAGAACCTTTTCAAATCTGAAAATTTGTTCAACCCTTTCCAACCAATGGGAAATTTGTGGGAGTTCTTTTCCCTCCAACAGAGGGGAATGATTAAGATTGTCGGTAGGCACTTTTGATGGTTTGAACCGATTTGTGGGTAACCAAATCAAAATCTCTTCAGGCGAGAAGGAAAAGGAAGTGTTGCAGATGGTATTGATGAGATTAGTGATCGAGTCCCAGAAGGGTCTGATTCTGGGACGTTGCCACCACAGGTGTAAGAAGGTTTCCCTTTCTGACTCACATCTCCAGCATCTGTCTGGGATACCTGCATTTACTTTTGACATTGCTGCTGGTGTCTTGTACCACCTAGTCAAGATTGTATATGAGTTCTCCTGAATGCGAACACATCTAGAGAAACCATGTGCATTCCGTAGCACCTGAAGGGCTTCGACTTTGTTGAGATCAACTCCCAGGTCTCTCTCCCACTCTCTAAGGAACCAAGGTTTCTCAGATGAGGACTGCAAGAGGAGGCCTTTGTATAAATGTTTTACCATTTTCCTTGGGCGGGAGGGGAGTGCAAGGTAGGTCTCGAACCATAAGGGGTCCCTCAGAACACTAAAACAGGAGCTTCGGAACCCTGTCAAGGAGCGATAAAGCCCCATCCTGCTAAGAAAAGCCAGCTGGGTGTTGGCGAAAAGGGGGTCAAGCTGGGCCGGGGTTTCTACCGCCTGATCTTTGACAATATCATATATAGTGAGATCATTGAGTTTTTCCCAAATCCCTTCTACTCTCAGAGGTCTGTTTGCTAGAATGGCTGGAATCAGGTAGGCGGTGGTCATTGGAGGGATTGACTTTTTACCTATTGTCCCCAACCTCAACGTCCTGAGCACTTTAATTGTACCCTTAGTAATGGGGCTCAGGGAAGTGAGTTTGCCCAAAGAAGGACCGTCCACCCAGAGATAAATTAGATTTTTCCTTTGTCAGCAAAGCCCTCTCTATTTCAAAAGTGGGCGAGGATACATTTTTATCCACTAGATCGATCCATCTAGAGATGTGGATCGCTTTGTGATATAGGTGCATTTTTGGCTCTTTTCCAGTGAAATATGTTTTTGTGTTCCCCCTCACCTCTGTGATTTTAATTTTCATCTACACTAATTGTTAGTATTCTTGGAGCTAGTGAGTAGAGAGAGGCCAATACTAGATTTTAATTGCATCAGTTTGTGCGACCACCTAGAGCCTGAGGCTCCCGAGGAGAGGTCAAGACTGCCCAAACCACACCCTATCTAAGTGACTGGCTGCGGTTCTCACTAAACAGCTTGTATCCCACAGACTGCAGCATCATCCTCCCCTCGTCTCCCGCATATACTGTACTGAATGAAGAGGTTGGGGAGAAGTCAGGTTATGCCTGGACTGCACTGTGATGATGCTGCAGTCAATGTCTGCGATAAAAGTTGTTTAGTGACCAGAGTTGTGGGGGCAATGAACGGGGCACAGAGGGGGCTCTGTTATTTGTGGAGGCACAGAGGAGGCTCTATGATTTATGGAGACACAGATGAGGCTCTATAACTTTTTTAGGATACAAAATGGGTATTATTGCCTTGTGAGGGGGCAGAAAGGAGAATTATTGCTGTAAGTGGCATAAAGGAGGGCACTAATACTGTAAATCATGAAGGAGGCATCATTTCTGGTGGTTTGCAGTATGGGGGAATTACTACGGTGTAGGGACACTATTAATTTCAGTTACAAAAGGCAGCACTAGCACTTTTTGGAGCACAAAGAGGGGCACTATTACTATGGGGAAGCACAGAGAATTGTGTTAGGGGTAGTGGCAGAATAGTGTGCAGAGCTGAGTCATAACTAGAAGAAGTCTTTATGGTAGCCTATACCCAGATAGAGAAGAAAAGGGAAAGTGAACATCACAGGAGACATGGTCAGTGAAGACATCTCCAACCAGAGAGGATGCCACCTATGATCACTGGTGTTAACTGCATTGTAATCAATATTGCTGTGTAGAACTGGTATCTGACTAGCCTTCAGAGCAACCAGAGGACAGCAGGCTGAGCAACAGATGCTGCTAAAAGAACGCAGAGTCCTAAAGTGGACTACTGGATGTTTTCTGCTCCAAGGATTCTAGCAGAGAGTGCCAACGCTGTGTAGGAGTGATGTTTTCCTGAATTAAGAGTTACAGGTCTACCGGACTGAGATCCACAGCAGGACACTGAGGATTTCTTCAGCATCGGGATTGTAAGTGGCAGAGGCGAAACGTGAAGTTCCTTGGCCCCAGTGCGAAACCCGTTACAGGGCCCCAATGATAATGCTTTATTCATAGTACTGGGCTCCCTGTATGGAGAAGAGAGGCCTTATGGGCCCCCTAAAGATACTGGGCCCAGGTGCAACTGCATCCCCTGCATCCTCTATAGTTACACCAGTGGTAAATGAAGACAACAGTAAAAACATGTGCACCTTGCTCTATTCCGCAGCCGCGGCAGAGGATCGTAGAGTTCTCCCTTTGTTTCCAATGAGTCGGGCGCTGCTGCCGCTGGTTCCATTGAAAACAATGGGCGATATTGCAAAAAGCTAGAACATGCTGCAATTTTTTTGTTGTTTTGTTTTTCCCCCTTGCATAGCATCGCAATGCAGTTCCATGCAAGAAAATTTCACTAATGTGAATGAACTCATTCAAAAGAATGGGTTTCTTATCTATGTGAGATTTGTGCATCTCGCAATGGACAAATCTCACACGATTTCATTCCAGTTTGAAGGCCCCCTTACTCAGCTATTGTGTGAGATTTACTGAATTTTGAAACACTTTAACAGAACAGAAAAGGGGAAGCTATTTGGGAAGAACGGGGCCCACTACATTTCCCTTGCAGGCTGTATTCCTGCATGCACCTTTTGTTTAAACTACTGCATTAACAAAAAGGTCTGACTTATAGATGACATTGCAGCCTGGACTGCTGCAGTCCTCTAATACCCCCAACAGTTTGTGGTTTGATGATATCCCATAGAAAGAATACTTGTAATTCCTGACACACTAACAATAATCTTATTTTTTGTATAATAGTGAGGAAATCCCGTAAATAAGACGTTTTATGGGCATTTAAGGACAGGATTTCAGTTTATGTCCTTATGCTTTGTATTTATAATTGATGTGCAACCCAGTCCTCCTCCCAGTGCAAAAAGCTTATACGGATTTTTTCCAGAGTCACCGTTTTCACAATTTTTAAATCCCACAATGGATTCAAAACAATATGTGATTGAATCGTAAACTTTTTTTCAGCTTTCATTTAAGGAGATTTTCAAGAATATTGCTTTTACTGTTTAAGAATTTTAGCCATTTAGTCCATCCTTTTTCACAGGAAAGAAGTTTCATGGTCTGGTGTGGCCTGTTCCCTCAGTATTTCATGACAAATTAAGTGGATAAAAAAGCCTGGAGTTGACTCCAAGTTTTTAATTTGCAATTGGTATCTGTTCATAGGATCCCCAGTATGTTGCCCACATAGGTGCCTATGCAAGTGCAGGAGGCCATCATTAGGACAGAGAAAAATAAATCCATCAGAGATAGCAGAAACTTTAAAAGTGGCTAAATCAACAATTTTGGTAAATTTGCTACACAAAAGAAGGTAAGCATTAGAGATGAGCGAGCATACTCGTCCGAGCTTGATGCTCGTTGGAGTATTAGGGTGCTCGAGATGCTCGTTACTCGAGACGAGCACCACGCGGTACTCGTCTCGATTAAACGAGCACTGACCATTGAATTCAATGGAGCCGGCAATACATTGAAAGCAATGGGCTGCCGGTGAGCGCAGGATGAATTTTTGGGAAGGGCTTAAAAATATAAGCCCTTCCCTGAAATTCATCTAGAAATGTGTAAAAAGTTTAAAAAAAATATACTCACCTTGTCCCGGCAGACGGAGTTCAGCCGCGGCCGGCCGGCAGTTCTCTTGAACTGCTGTGAGTAGTATTCAGCAGCTGGGGATTTAAAATCCCCGCCTGCTGAATGAGCTGCCTCTGATTGGTCACAGCCTCACCAATCAGAGGCAGCTCTCACTCACCCATTCATGAATTCATGATTGGGTGAGTGAGTGCTGCCTCTGATTGGCTCAGCGCAGGGACCAATCAGGGGCAGCTCTCAGCTGTCATTCAGCTGAGAGCTGGGTGAGTGAGAGCTGCCTCTGATTGGTGAGGCTGTGACTAATCAGAGGCAGCTCATTCAGCAGGCGGGGATTTTAAATCCCCACCTGCTGAATACTACAGAAAGCAGTTCAAGAGAACTGCCGGCAGGACGCGGCTGAACTCCGGCTGCAGCGGAAAGGTGAGTATACATTTTTTTTTTTTACACATTTTAGGATGATTTTTAGGTAAGGGCTTATATTTTTAAGCCCTTCCCGAAAATTCATCCCGCGCTCGCCGACAGCCCATTGCTTTCAATGGAGTCGGCTGTATTGCCGGCTCCATTGAATACAATGGGCTAACATCGTTCTTCTCTGCCACAGCTGTTACAGCTGTGGCAGAGGAGAACGATCTTTATGCTGACAGTGCGGGGGGGGGGTCTCACTCTTGCCACTATTGTGGCTTAATAGTGAGACCTCGGAGCCCGAAATGCAGCCGTGCATGTTGCTCCTCGCCTGCCCGATCCATTTCTGTGTTTTTTACATGACTTTGGTGATTTGCTAAGATTTTCACAAATGAAAACCTTAGCGGAGCACCAGTCATATACAAAAATGCTCGAGTCGCCCATTGACTTCAATGGGGTTCGTTACTCGAAACAAACTCTCGAGCATCACTGAAAGTTCGATCCGAGTAACGAGCACTCGAGCATTTTGGTGCTCGCTCATCTCTAGTAAGCATCAATATGCTCTGCAACAGCAAAACACCCAGAAGAACGTGGAAGACAGCTGGCATGGATAATTGCAGAATTTTCCTTGGTGAAGAAATACCCCTTCACAACATAAAGTTACGTCTCGAACACTTAGGCCTCTCTCACAAGAGTGTATGGTCACTGCATACTACGTTCGCAGTTTTTGCACATGTAATATGCCATACAAATCTCCCATATACTTAAAGTGGTTGTCCCACAAAAGCAAGTGGGGTTATACACTTCTGTATGGCCATATAAATGCACTTTGTAATATACATCGTGCAATAAATATTGGCCATACAGAAGTTATACACTTACCCCCTCTGGTGTTGGCGTCCCCGTCTCCATGGAGCCGACCGAAGCCTTCTTCTCCTTCCATTAGACACGCTTGCGCAGTCTGCTCTTCTGCTCTTCTGTTATGTTGAACAGACCTGTGCGGCGCGAGCACGCCGGAGCGGCCCCATTCAACAGAACAGAAAAGCAGACTGCGCAAGCGCGTCTAATGGAAGGAGAAGAAGGCTTCGGTCGGCGCCATAGAGACGGGGACGCCAACACCGGAGGGGGTAAGTGTATAACTTCTGTATGGCCAATATTTAATGCACGATGTATATTACAAAGTGCATTAATATGGCCATACAGAAGTGCTACCCCCACTTGCTTTCATGGGTCAATCCCTTTAAATGTGCTTCTCACACACAGTGTGAGAAATATGCGCAAAAAAATAGCGGCATGCACTAGCTTGGCGTGTATTAACCACCAAGATTGTGTTTAGGGATTGTCAGCACACAGCAAAAGTACGCATGTCATTGCTTACCTGCTGCATGCTCACGCACGAGGGATATGTGCATGGCGCACAGCAACTTACGCCCATGACAGAGAGACATTAAGGAGGTGTTATTGTCAAAGTCTACAAGCGAGAGTCCTTAAAGGGGTTGTCCCGCGCCGAAACAGGTTTTTTGTTTTTTTTTTAACCCCCCCCCCCCGTTCGGCGCGAGACAACCCCGATGCAGGGGTTAAAAAAACAACCCGCACAGCGCTTACCTGAATCCCAGCGGTCCGGCGTCTTCATACTTACCTGCTGAAGATGGCCGCCGGGATCCTCTGTCTCCGTGGACCGCAGGGCTTCTGTGCGGTCCATTGCCGATTCCAGCCTCCTGATTGGCTGGAATCGGCACGTGACGGGGCGGAGCTACACGGAGTCGGCATTCTACACGAGCGGCCCCATAGAAGACTGCAGAAGACCCGGACTGCGCAAGCGCGGCTAATTTGGCCATCGGATGGCGAAAATTAGTCGGCTCCATGGGGACGAGGACGCCAGCAACGGAGCAGGTAAGTATAAAACTTTTTATAACTTCTGTATGGCTCATAATTAATGCACAATGTACATTACAAAGTGCATTAATATGGCCATACAGAAGTGTATAGACCCACTTGCTGCCGCGGGACAACTCCTTTAATGAATGAAAATACTGAGGGATTATCTTAAGACCTCATTCATACACGATCGTATGCATAAAACGCTGCAGGGTTCTCATAGCATTTTACCGGTCTGTGTGATGCCGGCTCTATGTCGTACCATGAGAAATACAGCACGCTGCAGTCTATTTCTTATGCATATGTACACGCAGTGTCTACATGCATATGTGCATGGAACAATAAACGTCCATTTACGTTCATTGACTCCATTCACCGCGTGTCACATGGCCGTAATACATTCCGAAATCACGGTCTTATGAATGAGTACTAAGATGTTAACAGCTTGTATCATGTAAGAAAGGAGAGGTCAAATTAAACTTTGCTAGAAAACGTAAAAATATGTACAACAAGATTCTGTTTCATGATGAACTTTTATCAGAATGATGGGAAGACAGCAGCATGGAGAAGAGGAAGGCTCCTGATCCAAAACATACCACATCATTAGTCGCACATGGTGGTGGCAATGTTATTGCATGGACATGTATGGTGCCACCGGTACTGGGTCACTGATGTTTCTGGATGATGTGACTGCAGATAGATATAGCAGGATGAATCCTGAAGTGAATAGAAGTAGACTTTCTGCTCAGATTTAGTCAAATGTTGCAAAAATGATAGAACAGCTCTTCACAGTAAAGATGGCTAATGACTCAAAACATAACACACAAGGACCCTAGCAGCCTCTTAAGGCAAAGAAATGCAATATTCTTCAATGGATGAGTCACTCTCCTTACCTCAAACTGATTGAATGTGCAACTAAAGAAGACTGCAGTAGTGCCCTGGAAAAGCATCACAAGTAGAGATGAGCGAGCATACTCGCTAAGGCTAACTACTCGAGCGAGTAGTGCCTTAGTCGAGTATCTGCCCGCTCATCTCTAAAGATTCGGCTGCCGGCGCGGGTGACAGGTGAGTTGCGACGGTGGGCAGGGGGGAGCGAGGGGGAGAGAGGGATCTCCCCTCCATTCCTCCCCGCTCTCCCTCGACGCTCCCCGCCGGCAGCAGAATCTTTAGAGACGAGCGGGCAGATACTCGACTAAGGCACATTACTTGCTCGAGTAGTTAGCCTTAGCGAGTATACTTGCTCATCTCTAATCACAAGGGAAGAAACTCAGTATCTGGTGATGTCCATGGCTGCCCGACTTCTGGCTGTCATTGACTGCAAAATATTTACATGTGCATCCGAGTATTAAAAATAATTCCTGTAATTATTAGTTTGTCCAATTACGTTTGAATCTGTGAAAATGGAGGAACTATGTAATAAATTAACTGTAACTCCTAAATGGCTGTTATTGAAAATCCACTTGAATTAAAGCTGAAAGTTTACTTTTTACATTTTGGCTTCTTCGTTTCACCTCCATTGTGGTGGTGTACAGAAAATTGTCGCCATCCACAAACTTGTGGACCCAACTGTGCATATCCCATTCAAATGTACATACCAGTTGCAGACATTTATACTAGAAACCTGCCACATTGAGGGTGAATACCTGCTTGCGTTTTTCTGGCGCATTTTTTTTACGCGTTATCGCTACGTTTTTTTCACGCGATTGTCAATGGGACTTTCTAATGTTAAAAACGCACCAACTTGTGATGCGTTTTTAACATTAGAAAGTTCCATTGACAGTCACGTGAAAAAAACGCGCCAGAAAAACACAAGTGACTATTCACCCATGAGCATACAATATACAGAGAGTCCACAGAAATACCTATCCAGGAGCAAAAGAGGTCTCCTCAGTATTGCACCTGTATGCTTGTTCAGCATTAAAATAGCTGAAGTTTATCAATTTAAGATGAATTAGCATAACAAAGAATTCCTGACTGTAAAGACAAGTGCAGGACTTGAAATAAAAAGTAAACTTTATCATCTTACAAAAAATGTTCAAAATGACCGCTGTCAGCGTGTATGCAAAGATGTGCATGTAGTATTTCTGAGGTCACCCTTTAACAGGCCGCTCTTATTCATCTCTCTAGTTCACCAACATCACAAGGTATCTGTCGTACAGCACAGCCTTATAAGCCTCGTTCACACGAGTGTGGTTTTAGCGCAGTATAGACGTGTGATAAGATCATGTCTAATAGAACCAATGATTTCCTATAAAAACATTCAGATAAAGGAATTCTAGATGCGCAAAAACCTTGCACCAAACAAAGATAGAACATGCGACTGCAAAGCTCGCATCTAAGCACACTCCGCTGGAGTTTCCATAGACTCCTATGGGAGCTGGATAACATGCACCATGCAGCTGCTGATTGTGTGAACCAGCATTTCACTGCTAATTAAGCTCTAAACTTAATAGCTGGAAATTGACAGCCACGCGGTCTTAGTGCAGTATAGCCACGATCTGTTCATGAGCCTATACTGCACTTAAACTATGCTCATGTGAACGGCCCTTAAGAGGACCTGGAGTTGGGAAATGAAAGCTAGAATCTGATTGATTGGTTCTTATGTGCTGCCCCTCCCCTTTTTGGACACTTTATTTGACTAATTTGTTATATTTCAGTAATTGCATTGATTCATTTGTGGCATTTTTTAATTGCCACTAATTAATCTATTTTTATGCTAATTTGTCTTAAATTGATCCCCTGCAGTTATATTAGTGCTCAAACAAGCATGCACCACACACACCTCCATGTAATGCTGGAAAATCCCTTTTGCCCCATGAGAGGTATTTCTGTGGACACCCTGTATACAGACTGTATTCTATAATCTGTAATATATGACAGATTTTTTTTATACTTTCGGACTCAAAGCATCTGGAAAAGCAATTAAATTATCAACCATAATCCATTTTCTTACTATACTGTTACTTTAAAAAAAAAATCTTTACAACATTTATGAGCTGTAACAGAAACGGAGTCTAACAAGTTTCCTTGTAAGACCAGCAGGTGGCACTCACATCATTTATTGCATTTTCAGAGACTATTCCTGTGAATTTTATCATAATGGTTGTATTTCCAATGTTGGTATTCCAAGTCACTTGGGCATTTTAAAACATGCGTAATACATCATAAATTTTTTATTTATTTTTTATTTTCTCTATCACTTTCAAATTGAAGGTCCTTGATCTATAGGGAACCAGTTTACATAACAATTCCTAAGCTAATGTTTTACATGAACACAAAGTAAGGGCGCGGTCACACGAGCGTAGGCGTATTTACGTTCGCACGTGCGCAGCGTTTAATCGCCGGAAAGAACGTTTTTCGGCGATCATGACCAGAGCTAGAAAGCGTATTATCGTTTGTTCCTACTTTGCAAACTATCTTTTCGGCCATCGAATATGCGTTGGTGCGTATTTCGGTCGCGTATGTTCCGTCTTTTTTTTGGGTTGCCGTTTTTACGCGCCGTAAAATCGCCCGTGCGAACGAATGCATTGGAAACCAACGCCTCAGATGGTCACGTTTATACGATTGGGCGCAAAAACGCGCCGTTTATGCGCTCGTGTGAACGCACCCTTAAGCAGAAGAAAATAATAAGAAAAATCTAAATGCAAAATGTTCATTTTTGGGGATTATCAAATATTAGACACAAGAATCACCAAATACAAGGTATACCTTGTAAAGATAGGATGTGTTATAAGCTTACTTCATTGCGTACCAACCTGCAGCCATCATTCTGGTTGGTCTATGTGAAAGTTTTTTTGTGTCACTATCCTATCCAGATGACCTGTTTTGGCTCCGCTATTCTTCCTGCTATCCTAGGTCTGCTATGTGACCACATTGAGTAGTCACAGCTAAGTAAAAGTAACTCTGGTTCAGTCAGCAGTTGCTTAACTGGTTTTACCAGGCTATGTAACCCAGCTTTTCCAGCATCCCCTGTTACTTCCCAGTGCAACTCTGGTGCTACATATGTGATTGACTTCTGAATACCTGACTTGCCTTGCCTTTGACACTTCTTCTGCATAACCTTCTCATCGATATTACAGAATCTGAACCCTTGCTGCTGCCTGTAGCTTGTGGTTCTTCTCTGGTGTTTTGGCAAGGCTTGTTTCTGACCTAGATTTTATCTCCTAACTTGGCTTTGCATTTTATTCTGTTAACCCTTTCTCCGCTTCATGCACTTTCCGTCTGCCCAGTTGGTTGGCAGACACTCTATGGAAGGAAGTAGGGGCTCCTTGCAGCCAAGTCCAATTCTCCTTGAGGGGTGTAAAAGTGAAGTCCAGGACCCCCAAAGACCCTACTAGGTTGAATGACCTGTGCCAAGTACTATTCATCCAAAAGCCTATGTGAATTCACCCATTCAAATTTAACAGGTGCTTTTTCTGTCCGACTTTGGGAACGAAAAATCGGTCAGAAAATCAGATGGAGAACTCGTTCCTGTCTATGCAGCCTTACTGCATGCAGATTAGCCTCATTGTATGTGGCTAAAATCTGAATGCAATTGGGTCTGCTGCACATGATGAGGCATTGCTGACACAGGGTCATTTACGATTGTGAGTCTTCTCCAGGGCTTGTAATGCGAGAGCCCTGCATCTGTGTCTTGATGGCTGATGCTGGTTAGGTGTGGGCCAGTTCAAATGGCTGAACTGGAAACAGAGCGAAGTAAAGACTTCTCAAAACGGACCTGGGGGAGGGAGGCTCAATGACAGTCAGTGATTCTGTCACTTACCTCCTCAGCTGATCTGCACCAAACTCTCATTGCGCTTGCTTTTCGCCTGTGGCACTGCCAACTCCTTTTCTTTCAAGGACAGTCAGCGCCACAGCTGAATTCTAGTTAGTGGTAGTGCTGAAGAGTTTCCCTCTACCTAATGCTAGACCTGCTCGCAGACCACATAAAATAAGGTGGCGGGCTGGATTCAGCTCGCAGGCCTTGTGTTTAACATGTGTGTCTTACAGAAATAAATGGGTTAGAAATAAGAGTAAACCAATGTGCCTAAAGGGGGCAATAATCAACAAAAAGAAAACATTTAAACTACTAAAACAAGAATGCAGTGAAGTAACACTGAAAACCTACAAGTCAAAAAATAAATTATGTAAAAAGTAAATAAAAGCAGCAAAGGTGGAGACAGAGAAAGACATATTGCCAAAAAGAGTAAAAATAACTTGTTTTGAATTGTTCTTCAATAATATAAATAGTAAAACTATTACAACTGAAAGTAAGACCTTTAAAAAGTAATAAGGGAAAATTTACAGAGGATGATGAGGAGAAAGCAAATCTATTAGTTCTTTCTCCAATGTATTCCAACTGGAGAATGAAATGTCAGGTGAAATGCACAGGGATAAATAATTTTTTTTCATTAAATATCAGCTGTCTAATCTAGTGCTTAGCTACCTTAAAAAAGATTGAAATTGAAGATTAAAATGTCGAAGTCCTGATATCATGCAACCCCCAGAATATAAGGGAATTAAGTAATGTTATAAACTAGAGATGAGCGAGTATACTCGCTAAAGGCAATTGCTCGAGCGAGCATTGCCTTTAGCGAGTACCTGCCCGCTCGAGACTGAAGGTTTGGGTGTCGGCGGCGGGCAGGGAGCTGCGGGTGAGAGCGGGGAGGAACGGAGGGGAGATCTCTCTCTCCCTCTCTCCCCCCCGCTCCCTCCTGCTGACTGCCGCTACTCACCGCTCCCGCAACGGCACCCGAACCTTCAGCCTCGAGCGGGGAGATACTCGCTAAAGGCAATGCTCGCTCGAGCAATTGCCTTTAGCGAGTATACTCGCTCATCTCTATTATAGACCATTGCTCCTTAGGGTCTGTTCCACTATATTAGCGTTCAGCTAATGTGGTGACAATATTCAAAAAAGGGGGTCACAAAGTGAACTATTAGTTGGTAAGTTTCTAGCTTCTGTTGTGAATAAAATGTTAGAAGGATTTCGAAGAGGTGCTATCCTGGAGTACCTCAAGGAAAATAGCTGTAACTCCATATCAGCATAGGTTTTTTAGATATTGCTACTATCAAATCAATTTAATCAACTTCTGTGAGGAGGTAAATTCTAGACTGGACCGGAGAGAATCATTGGAATTTTCCTAATCAATTTATACTGTGCTGCATAAAAGGTTGGTATATAAAATACGAATTCTTGGTCTAGGCGAGAATGTGTGTAACTGGGTAAGTATCTGGCTCAGTGATAGACAGCAGAAGGGTGGTTATTAATGGTACATACTCTGATTTGGGTCATCGTTACTAGAGAGGTGCCTGTAAAACTAGGTATTCAGCCATTAAGGTTCACCTTGGCGTGGCAAATGGGCTCACATAAATTTCCTCAAATTGTGGGCTAGGAACCTTACATTTTTATGTGGTTAGTAAAAATAACAGTCATACAAACTTAATAACTGCAAGAAGATACATGACTTCTGAGGCATGTGTTTGTTACCATTGAATTATGCTGGACTCGAGCAGCTGCAAATCAGGACTCAAAGGAGTGTATGTTTTACACAAGACCTATTTTTTCACCAGTCTGTCTACCAATGCCCTCCACTTTCTCTCTTGAGTGCGCCCGGGGAACATGTGCCACCTGCCACCTAGCTACATCCCTGCGTATGGTTTTTGGATAGAACCAAGCTTAAGAGGATCAATAGGCTGTATTCTCCACCAGCTGAGACTGTGTATGTTGATTACGTATGTTATAGGGTTGGAAGAGTGATTAAATATTGCTAATAATTCCTATCTATGAGGGTCACTTGGAGTTACCTAATACTTCCTTCTTTTCTTTAGTATTATTTCTATTCTGTTACATCATAGTGTGCACTGTCATACACAACACTTTGTCATAATAAAATATAGTAGGTCTATTAGCTAGCAGTATCCCATTCAATCACAGTACATCACAATTATATATATCAGCAGTACAAAATCAGGATATTTCAATACAAATTATAAATATGCAACCCGTACACTAGAATTATGCACTATTTTAACACTGTGAATACCCAAGTATTACTTTTTTTTCCACCCACCTAGCTCTACACACATAATGCATATATACACACAGTCCCTCCCCCACCTGAAACTACCTGTCCCAATAGCTACTAAAACTTCAAACAGTATGTGAGCTGTAAGGATTGTGAAAGGGGAGAATGAAGATGGGCTATAAAATAGGAAGGCAAGATTGATAAGGGTAAATAGGCCTTTAGTCAGAAATGGAAAGAAAGTTTGAAGGGGCATTTGGACAGAAAGGGTGAAGGTTTTACAAAAAGAGGATATGGGGAATTTGTAGGATAGTATAGGACAGTGGGGTGTGATACTTATCAGCCTCTTTTGTTCTGTAGTGGCTTCTTCTCTTCCCTCCTACTTTTCTTCTGAGTCTCTCATCTCTAAACATACTTTTTATGCACCTTTAGCCATTGACTATAATCTGGCCTGTCCTAATTGGTCATCTCCTAGGATGACTGTGCATTTTCATATAGAATGTGTTTGTATACATATGAATAAGAGTTGGACATTATTTCTGACATTTGACTGCCCCCAAATTATCATCAACAGGTGTGATATGAATGCTTAGGAAGTGTACATAGGAACTGATAATAATAAGCTCACTGTGCCTTCAATCACAAATGCCTGATACATCCAATACTACTTTATTGTTTTATGATTCCTACATATGAAAGCCCCACACCAGTATTTCTTGATTAACATCCCTCCTGAGCCAAACACAGTTAGGAATGTCACAGGAATTTACTGACATGGTGAACATGCAAGAACCAAACTAGTATCGTCTAGATAGGGTGAAAAGTTGACCATCAATATAAAACTTTATATTAACTCCTATACCTGTATTTGTACACTTCCCTTTACAATGAATAATTTTTTGAAGTTTATTTTTTATTTGAATATTACTTTTGCAGAAAATACTAAGAGTCAGACAATCTTTCTTCCACCATCAGAGCTGCAAACCACCACAAGTGACTCAAAGGACAAATCCGATGAATCCAAAAACAACAAAAAGATTGAATTTCCCTGTTTATCTACAATAGCCCAGGAAGATCCAGTAAATGAGAGCTTAAGATGGGAAGGTGTTCTTGAAGATCCCACAGCAGAAGAAGAGCGGATTCGCCAATATAAAATTAACAGACGGAAGCGTTATTTATTAGCTGCTCAGAAGTCCTTGTCTGTTGCTTCAGCAGATCTCGGAGAACCACTCCATCGCTGTCCAAAGCAATATCCTTACATAAAAGTGTATAGTAGAAACGAATCCACTACAGAGAATGCTGTAGAATGCACAAGTGACTTAAAGCTGTGCTCTCGTCTGACAGAGCTGCCATTGCTTAAGAAAATATGGAAAAACTTTATTTAAACTTATATAAATGCTATCTTGAGATATGGTTAATAAACTGCAAGAAAGAAATATAGGAAACCTCAAAATATGGAGCAGAAAATATGATATCACTGATCTTTTGGTGCAAGAAAACTTTTTCTACACAAATGCAATGCAAATTATTATTCTTCCGCTTTATGTAGTGAAATTGCACAAATTTATAACTGAGCGTTGAAAATTCATTGTAAAATTAAGGAAAGGAGGAAGATTTTGATGCTGTCCTTCAGGGATGTCTAGTCTGAAATGTCTGCATTTAAATATGTCTAAAATACTAAATGGGAAAACAAAACGTGGGCACTTAATTCAGATGGAAATAGCAGTAACTCAGAATTATTGACTTACCAAAGTATTACATTTTTAAGGAACTTTCTCAGATACTCAACAATGGAGATATTTGACAATTTTTATTTTGGTATCTGTGATGGAGCCTAATTCTCTAATTACTATTTTTGTCTTTAAATCTAATGTTTTGAAATATATTACTGACTGCCATATGCAGTTTTTTCTTGAGGTATATGTGGCTGTAGTATACACCTACTGGTACTCCTATTTTGATCATCGTCCCCTGATGAGTCTTGATTGTATTAGCAGACCAAACACTATAGAACTTCAGCACTTTTCCTTCCCTTTTAATAAGGGTATAACAGGATTTTCTATCAAAGAGTAAAGGCGCATTTAGACGGGCTGAATGTCAGGCAAACGATGCCTGACACTCGTCCCTGCGCATACGCACTCTCATGCTGCTGCACGGGAGCTAGTATCTCTGGCTCCCAGCGGGGCAGCTGGAGGAGATTTCACTCCTCACTCTCCCGCACCCTTCTCCATTGACTTAACATTGAGGCCGTTTAGTACTGAACGGCTGCTACTTACACTGAACGATCAGCGATCTGCTCATTGCCAATCGTTTATGCTGCATAAATGATGGATGATGAGCTGAATGATGATTGCTCGGTGTAAATAGCTACCATTCAGTATTGGACGACCGCTATGTTAAGTCAATGAAGATGGGCAGGGGAGAGCATGGCGTGAAATCTCCTGCAGCCTCCCCGCCCCACTGCTGGCCACTCTGTGAGTGAGCCAGCGATACTAGCTCCCGTGCAACAGCACGGGAGCGAGTGTATGTGGGGATGAGTGTCGTGCATCGTTTGCCCATTTGCCCCATCTAAATGGGCCTTTAGGCTCCCAGTGGTGTCAACTTTGTCAGGACAGCTACCCTGTGTTAGGCTTTTAGGGCATGCTAGTGTGTTTAATAAAGAGGTTATCTTTCTTATCCCTGTATCCTTTTCTGTGTGTATTGAATCCTGAAAATAATAAGCATGGCCTTCAAGAACTGGCAAGACCTTGATATTTTCTATTTTTCTGAACAAGGTCTTAGGCATATATTATCATAAATATTGATGAATATAACTGCATTACTTTATGGTATCAATTTCATTATTTGTGTGCATCTTTTTGATTAGGTATTTATGTGAATGTTGAGATTATAATTAGAGATGAGCGAGCACCAAAATGCTCGGGTGCTCGTTACTCGGGATGAAATTTTCGCAATGCTCGAGGGTTTGTTTCGAGTAACGAACCCCATTGAAGTCAATGGGCGACCCGAGCATTTTTGTATATCGCCGATGCTCGCTAAGGTTTTCATTTGTGAAAATCTGGGCAATTCAACAAAGTGATGGGAACGACACAGCTACGGATAGGGCAGGCGAGGGGCTACATGTTGGGCTGCATCTCAAGTTCCCAGGTCCCACTATTAAGCCACAATAGCGGCAAGAGTGGCCCCCCCCCCCCACTGTCAGCGTAAAGATCGTTCTCCTCTGCCATAGCTGTAACAGCTGTGGCAGAGAAGAACGATGTTTGCCCGTTGAATTCAATGGAGCCAGCAATACAGCAGGTTCCACTGAAAGCAATGGGCTGCCGGCGATCGCAGGATGAATTGTCGGGAAGGGGTTAAATATGTAAGCCGTTCCCTGCAATTCATCCAGAAATGTGTTACAATAAAAATATATACCGGCGTATAAGGCGACGGGGCATATAAGACGACCCCCCCAACTGTCACCTTATACGCCGGCAATACAGTGGAGCAAAGAATAAAAATCATTACTTACTTCTTCTGACGTTGTGCGGCGCTCCTGCAGGCTGTTGCTCCCTCCTGGTCCACGGCAGAGTATTGCTTTCTGGACGCAGGGCTTGAAAGGCCATAAAAGGCAGTAGCGCCGACCCCATTTATGGGCCTTAAGAAGGACCGTTGGGGTTCTTGAAACCTAAAATACTCCTAACGCTCTCCCTAGAGCAGCTCCAACAAGATAGCACTGTCCCTGATCTCTGTCAGAATGCATCTGTGGCGAGCCGCGGGAGGGGCCGATTTTTATACTCGGGTGACACCTGATCTCGCCAGCCACTCACAGCAGGGGGGTGGTATAGGGCTTGAACGTTGCAGGGGGAAGTTGTAATGCCTTCCCTGTCTTTCTATTGGCCAGAAAAGCGTGCAAATTTCTGAGGGAAGAAAGTGAAAGTAACTCGAACATCACGTGGTACTCGTTATGAGTAACGAGCATCTCAAACACCCTAAGGGCGAGCACCCACTGGCGTTTGCGTTGTTAGTGCGTGAAAAACGCAGCGATTTCGCATCTACGCGTTTGCGTTTTTCGCGCGTTTTTCGCTGCGTTTTTTTTGCGCAAAACGCGGAGAATGTCTCATCCTAAAACGTTGCATAGCGTTTCTATACCAACACACCCTACAGCACCTGTGAAGAATGCCCGCCCTTCCACAGTCTTCAGTAATGTTGTCTGCAAAAACGCCACGCGGCGCGTGCGAGTTGCGTTGCGTTTTTTCCGGGAGCATTGAAAACCATGGGAGAAGTTAGATTAAAAAAAGGAGCCAGAGTGTAAGGACAGCTGCGATGCGATTTTGCGGGGCGGGGCGATTTTAAAAACGCCAGTGGACATGAGCACACTTTATCTCTATGCCTGTGCAGGAAAAACGCAAAGTGGGTGCTCGCCCTAATACTCGAACGAGTATCAAGCTCGGACGAGTATGCTCGCTCATCTCTAATTATAATCTATATATTTTTTTATTATCCATTAACAGTTACGTTTTATTTATCTGTTTTTACTCCCTCTGTGATTGTTAAAGGGGTTGTCTCGCGAAAGCAAGTGGGTCTATACACTTCTGTATGGCCATATTAATGCACTTTGTAATATACATTGTGCATTAAATATGAGCCATACAGAAGTTATTCACTTACCTGCTCCGTTGCTAGCGTCCCCGTTGCCATGGTTCCGTCTAACTTCGGTGTCTTCTTGCTTTTTTAGACGCGCTTGCGCAGATGCATCTTCTCCCTTCGGCTGGTCTTGGAAGCATCGGCGTTTTGGCTCCGCCCCCTTTTTGCGTCATCGCATAGCTCCGCCCCCGTCATGTGCCGATTCCAGCCAATCAGGAGGCTGGAACTGGCACACGTCATGGGGCGGAGCTACGCGATGATGCGAAAAGGGGGCGGAGCCAAAACGCCGATGCTTCCAAGACCAGCCGAAGGGAGAAGATGCATCTGCGCAAGCGCGTCTAAAAAAGCAAGAAGACACCGAAGTTAGACGGAACCATGGCAACGGGGACGCTAGCAACGGAGCAGGTAAGTGAATAACTTCTGTATGGCTCATATTTAATGCACAATGTATATTACAAAGTGCATTAATATGGCCATACAGAAGGGTATAACCCCACTTGCTGCCGCGAGACCACCCCTTTAATTTGGTGAAGAGCATACCGGGATTGGCCTTATTAGCTCATTCTGTGTAACATTGTTTGCTGTATCAAAAGTAATGAAAGTGTGTTTGATCAAAAAGAGATAGTAAAATAATATAATTAAAAGAGGTTTGGAGCAATAAGTTAAAAAATATAACCTAAACCATGTCACTAAAACTATAATATAGCATAAAAGGGTCATAAAAAAATCAGGGACTTGGGCTTCAAGTCACACATTGACCCCCCCCCCCCCCAAACAAAAAGCACCATAAAAGGGCAAATATTAATAATAATACCACTATGGAGGGCCTAAATAATACCACACCTTGACCATTACCATTAAATAGTGATTAATACCACCCTACTGTTACTGAATAGAAACCATTATACATACATATCATGAATACTACCATCATACAGTGACAATATAGTGGTAGATAGCAGTTCTATACAGTCGCTCTGTAAACCACATAATGATTACAATACAGTTCTATCCAGTGACTCACAGGTGACGTTGCCTCTGATTGGATTCATTTACTCTTCCAGTGTTTTTCATTTGGCCCAGACCTCAATGAAGACTTCTTCCAGACATGACTTGTGTGAAGTTTACAAAAGAGACATCTTTAACCCCTCATTTTTCCAACAAACTTCTAACTTCTTACCCACCTACACATCCTGCTGTTACCCCAAATTCTATGTCTGTTACAGTCCTATCCCTGCTGTATGACATGGTGCCTTCAAATACTGTACCTCGGAAATTATGGTTTCAGAACTCATTTTCTCCCCTCTCCCTCAAAAAAAGCAACACACATGCAGTAAAATCGGGCCATGAAAAATTACAGTCTCCCACTGATCAGAAGGTGATGGCATATCTAATTGATATGCTAGCAGTTTCGGTAATGGGGAAAGCCCCTTTAAAAGTGGGACTTCCCCCACTAATCCTGCAAACAGCAAGGTGCTCAGTTCCTAGGAGAGAATGGCACATTCACTGTGATGTTTCCTGTTATCATAAAAGATATAACATGAATATGTTTAAAGTGTATTTAAAATGTTTTCTGACGTGATTGTGACATCAGAAGTTTTGATTGGACGGGATCTGGGTGCTCTTCATGTGAGTGTTGTCTATTCAGCTGTCATTGTGATCGGTGTATGGCCTTCTTAGACTTCTATGAAACCTGTACACCGCTCCAGTGACGGAAGCAGATGAACAAGCATAGAGTTCAGATATGCAATTCTACCCAATCTTTTTAGCAATTGGTGTGGCTTTTAGCTCTCAGACCCCCACTGATCAAAACTTCTGACCTATCACTATGACACGTCACAAGTTTTTAAAAAGTTTAGTTCCCCTTTAAAGAAAAGATGTGTTGCATAATTAATTGATGGTAATTAGGAAATCTTAGTAATTAAATACCAAATAAATATACTTATATATTTTTCATGTGTTAACGCAGCTGAACAGTGTTTTCTGCATGTTAGAATAAAAAATGGAACCGATTTTTACTGTTATAACCCTCACGCCTACTTGTGTTACATCATGCCAACCACCCTTGTGTCTTGAGCAATTTCCCTAGAGCTTAAACATTACCAGTACAAGCTATGAGGGATTTTAGGAATGGTATGTCCATACAGTTTTTTAAAACCAGTTTTTTTATTCAGATATGATGCCAAATGTATTAATAGATTTGTTCATTGAAAACCCAGCCAGATAGTACATCTTATAATGTAGCCTTTCCTGAGGGTCCAAATAATTTCTCTCCTGTTTGTGTCTCCGTTAACCTGGATATTCATGCTGTTAAAACAGTTAGGCAACTTCTAGAGTATCTCACTGTTCATTTGTCCTCAGGGCCTTCTTGAGTAAATATAGTATCAGACATGAACGTGCTCATTGGGAAAAGAAAGAAAAAAGATACTAAGAAAATGCAAAAATCTGTTTAAAATATAATTCTGGATTTCTCATTAAGTTGCCTAATACTGAGACACAAATGGCATTATGCTTTGTTCACATTTTTACACATGTACACAGGAAATAAAATGTGGGCTAGCACTTCCAGATATAACTGATGGAATGTCTATTTGTCCGGTTCGCAACAGTGCTGGAGATGGAATTCACTCTGTAACTGCCATCTTGTCAGCATCCTACTGGTTTCAGAGGGGAAGATCGAGTGAGCATGAGAGTTCTGCGCTAATGAGTGCTAGTATACACATTAGATGAGACATGATGGGGTTGTAAGTATATTTCTCATACTCACTTTCAAGTTGACCACATCACAAATTGAGGATATAATATACTGTGGGCTGGCAGCAAAGTGTTTAGATTATGTACCTACAAAGTAAAAATATATAAAAAATGGGGGGAAAAAATAACCAATGCTCATGTAACCTAAATGTATCATCTATTTTTACTAATATAAAATGTGAGACATTCTTCTTTCTGATCTTATTTCATTTTATGATTTGTATTTTCTATACAGTCATCTTGCCTGAGTTGTCCTTTTACGTTATGAATAATAATCCTACTTTAGAACAGGAAGCATTTTGTTCCCGTAGATAAGCAACAATCAGTGAGATCAGTGCTTGTCTACCAGGCCTGTACATGGGCCCAGAGGCGTAACTTGAAGCTTCTGGGCCACAATCCAAAACCTGTAACAGGGCTCCCAACTATAATGCTTTATTCATAGTACTGGGCTCCCTATACGGATAAGAGAGGCCTTATGGTATCACTAAGACTCCTGGACCGGGTGCAACCGCATCCCCTGCATCCCCTATAGTTGCGCCCCTGCATGGGCCTATTCAGACTGCATGTGGGACGAAGAATTGTTCATGTGATCACTCCTTTTGCAAAAACACTGCTGTACCGATTAACAGTGATTTTTATTATTTTTTTTTGGTTGCACAAAGATGCGATCAGTTGATGAATTTACTTTTGCATGTTTAACAGCTGATTGGGTACAGCTTTACATGGACCGACAGACAAGCCAATGAGCAGTCACATGAATGGTTGTGCCTGATAATGTTATGAAAAATAAAGTATGAATAATAAAAATGTCAAATATGTTTAATATAAAAATGTGATTTAAACAATAAGCAATTTCCAATGCATTGTGTTTTTCAGAACTCAGACTTCATATCCATATCAATTTCATATTTTCCCTTCATATTTGTGGGATAAGTGCATACTTAAAGGAGTTATTTGGAGTCATTTATTTCTCATAAACTAATCCTCAAAAAGATCAATAAAAAACACATGGCTACAGTACTCATATACAAATTTTATATCTGAATTAAAAAATTTTAACAAGTATATTTACTAATGAATACAAAAGGCACTTTTTGATCAAAACATGTGAGCCCATCTGCTATGTGACCTTTATGTTCATGGGACCCTACACTGACTGACTCACCTCTCTTTGGGCCCGGGACTCCAAATGCATTGAAGAAAAGTGGGATCCAGCTGTATACTCTAATGAAACGGCTTGAACAGATGTGGAAATACAAAACACGACCGACATGGGGCAGGCAACAACACTACAAATGTAGCAAATAAATTCAATCGGCACTTCCCCCAAATAGGTTAAATGCCTAGGTATACGTATGCAATGGTTGCAACAATACACAGTGTTACATACAGTATTGTCACAGCCATGGCGTACATTCAGCTATGCATTTAATAATTTGTAGGAAGTGCTGACTGAATGCTGTGCATAAACAAATCCCCACAAACCTCAATGAACTGAAGCAACGTTATAAAGGAGAGCGGGCCAAATTTCCTACAGAATGATGTAAGAGACCAATAAAGTCATATGGAAAACAATTACTTGCTGCTAAAGGTGGATCATTAGCTATTGATTCATGGGGTGTACTTAATTTTTCACACACTGCTCCTACATTTTGGCCTAGTTTTTATAAAAATAATGACACTGTGTAATTCGTCATGTGTTGTTGTTCATTGGAGGTTTTATTTACCTAATTTTAAAGCCTTCTAAAGGACCAGATTCTTTTATTGTGTCCTGATACGTAAAACCATAGAATTCAAAGAGGGTGCACTTAGTTTTTCTCCTGACTGTATGTGAACAATATGATATATTCATTTACAAGCACAGATACGTAACTGCTTCTTCTATACTGTCTTATTCCATTTCCTTAGTACAGTGGGAGAGAAAAATAATCACATTTATGTATATAATGTATGCATATTGTGCAGTGCTTTACACCATTTGACATTGGGGCCTGTCCCTATTGGGGCTTACACTCTGTCTGGACTGCTTCTGTGTAACTTATAATGGAAATCCTATCTATTATGTAATTTGTTTTCCTTTTTTTAGAGAGGGAAATTTATGCTGCTGTCAGGACTAAGGGAAAACAGATTAACAACTGAAATCATTACTTCCCTTACAGCCTACAGCAGCACAATTATGGGGTATTAGCAAGAACTACCCTCATTGGGAGGGTTTACCCACTGAGCAACATTCAACACTAAGCGACCAAAGGACACTTTGTCTAAAAACCGAGAATCCAACCTGAGAGTGGTTGATGGATGTGCTGTGAGGGTTTCAAGAAGCTGCTTCCCAGATGTATTTTATTGGAATTGTGGGTCTTTCTGCCCATGAAGTGGACATTGCTTGAGTGGAATGAGGTTTCAAAAATTCCGGGGGATCTAGATTCTGGGACAAGGATGCTATTTTGATGGCCTCTTTTTAATCCATCTACTCAAGATAGCCTTGGATGCTTTCCTACCTACGAGGTTGGGTTTGGATAAAAAACAAAAACAAATGAATATTTTATAGGAGAGTACTTCAGAAGTGAAAGTACGCAGACATCGTAATAAGGGGGATTGAAAAGAAAGGTAAGGTTTTGAGGCTGCAAGAGGCTGAAGTTCTACCTTTTTGGCAAAAGTTATGGCCAAGAGAAAGGTTAACTTTCTTGAAAGGAAGTCAGTATTTACTACTTGTAATGGATAAAAAGGTGGTAGGGACAGTTCTGTTAGTACTACAGATAAGTCCCACTGAGATACTGATCTCTACAGTTGATCTCATCAGACGTAATACTATCAGCAAGGTCTTGATAGTAATCTGTCTGGGAATTGTTAGGAATCTTGCTGCCTCCATTATTTTCATCTTCCTTACTGGAGTAAGAGTGAGTGAAATGGATGGAATCTATCATAAAGATACTAAGAACTTCTTTGTGGTAGCAAATATGATGTCGGATTTGTTCATATTTGGAATCCATCCTAAGGATTGGAGAAAGGAAGATGTGGTTTGTAACTGAAGCTTTAGCATCTCTGCTGAACCTACTTGAGTAACCAGTAGAGATGAGCGAACACCAAAATGTTCGGGTGTTCGTTATTCGTAACGAACTTCCCGTGATGCTCGAGGGTTCGTTTCGAACAACGAACCCCATTGAAGTCAATGGGCGACCAGAACATTTTTGTATTTCGCCGATGCTCGCTAAGGTTTTCATGTGTGAAAATCTGGGCAATTCAGGAAAGTGATGGGAATGACACAGTGACGGATAGGGCAGGCGAGGGGCTACATGTTGGGCTGCATCTCAAGTTCCCAGGTCCCACTATTAAGCCACAATACCGGCAAGAGTGGCCCCCCCCCCTCCCAACAACTTTTACTTCTGAAAAGCCCTCATTAGCATGGCATACCTTTGCTAAGCACCACACTACCTCCAACAAAGCACAATCACTGCCTGCATGACACTCCATTGACACTTCTCCTGGGTTACATGCTGCCCAACCGCCCCCCCCTCCCCCCCACAGCGCACACCAAAGTGTCCCTGCGCAGCCTTCAGCTGCCCTCATGCCACACCACGCTCATGTCTATTTAGAATTGCGTCTGCCATGACGAGGGACCGCAGGCACACACTGCAGAGGTTGGCACGGCTAGGCAGCGACCCTCTTTAAAAGGGGCGGGGCGATAGCCCACAATGCTGTACAGAAGCAATGAGAAATAGAATCCTGTGCCACCGCCATCAGGAGCTGCACACGTGGGCATAGCAATGGGGAACCTATGTGCCACACACTATTCATTCTGTCAAGGTGTCTGCATGCCCCAGTCAGACCGGGCTTTTTAATTCATAGACACAGGCAGGTACAACTCCCTATTGTGAAGTCCCTGTCGACCCACAGCATGGGTGGCTCCCTGGAACCCACCGGCGGTACACAGAAATATCCCATTGCATTGCCCAACACAGCTGAGGTAGTAATGTCGTGCTTAATGCAGGTGGGCTTCGGCCCACACTGCATGCCCCAGTCTGACTGGGGTTCTTTATAAGTGTACAGATGTAGTAAAAACTCTGTGTGCACCTACAGCATGGGTGGGTGCCAGGAAGCCACCGGCGGTACATAGAAATATCCCATTGCATTGCCCAACACAGCTGAGGTAGTAATGTTGTGCTTAACCCTTTCCAATCCAATTTGTATATGGTTTTCCTAGGGGGCTTACTCTTTTTCTGCCGTTATACAACGGCGCTATATGCTGGCTAAAGCCAGTACTGCATGAGCTGACACGTAGGATAGGCTCCGACAGCAGAGAGGCTGGCAATATACAGTAAGAGAACCCCGACGGACGTCTACCAACAACGGAGCTGTACAGCCTTAAACCCTAATGTCTTCACAGGTCACACAGTGGACTGGAAAGGGTTAATGCAGGTGGGTTTCGGCCCACACTGCATGCCCCAGTCAGACTGGGGTTCTTTACAAGTGGACACATGTAGGTTTAACTCCCTGTGGACCCACTGCCTGGGTGGGTGCCAGGAAGCCACCGGCGGTACATAGAAATATCCCATTGCATTGCCCAACACAGCTGAGGTAGTAATGTCGTGCGTAATACAGGTGGGCTTCGGCCCACACTGCATGCCCCAGTCAGACGGGTTCTTTAGAAGTGTACAGATGTATTAAAAACTCAGTGTGCACCTACAGCATGGGTGGCTCCCTGGAACCCACCGGCGGTACACAAAAATATCCCATTGCATTGCCCAACACAGCTGAGGTAGTAATGTCGTGCGTAATACAGGTGGGCTTCGGCCCACACTGCATGCCCCAGTCAGACTGGGGTTCTTTACAAGTGGACACATGTAGGTTTAACTCCCTGTGGACCCACTGCCTGGGTGGGTGCCAGGAAGCCACCGGCGGTACATAGAAATATCCCATTGCATTGCCCAACACAGCTGAGGTAACGTCAGCTGTAATGCAGGTGGGCTAAAAATTAATTTGATTACACTGTAGGCGAGGGCCCACAAAAATTGCTGTATCAACAGTACTAATGTACATCCCAAAAATTGGCCATGGCCAGCCAAGAGGGCAGGTGAAACCCATTAATCGCTTTGGTTAATGTGGCTTAAGTGGTAACTAGGCCTGGAGGCAGCCCAGTGTAACGAAAAATTGGTTCAAGTTAAAGTTCCAATGCTTTTAAGCGCATTGAAACTTATAAAAATTGTTCTGAAAAATTATTTGAGTGAGCCTTGTGGCCCTAAGAAAAATTGCCCATTCAGCGTGATTACGTGAGGTTTCAGGAGGAGGAGCAGGAGGAGGAGGAGGAGGAGGAATATTAGACACAGATTGATGAAGCAGAAATGTCCCCGTTTTGGATGGTGAGAGAGAACGTAGCTTCCATCCGCGGGTGCAGCCTACGTATTGCTTACGTATCGCTGCTGTCCGCTGGTGGAGAACAGAAGTCTGGGGAAATCCAGCCTTTGTTCATCTTGATGAGTGTTAGCCTGTCGGCACTGTCGGTTGACAAGCGGCTACGCTTATCTGTGATGATTCCCCCAGCCGCACTAAACACCCTCTCCGACAACACGCTAGCCGCAGGACAAGCAAGCACCTCAAGGGCATACAGGGCTAGTTCAGGCCACGTGTCCAGCTTCGACACCCAGTAGTTGTAGGGGGCAGAGGCGTCACCAAGGATGGTCGTGCGATCCGCTACGTACTCCCTCACCATCCTTTTGCAGTGCTCCCGCCGACTCAGCCGTGACTGGGGAGCGGTGACACAGTCTTGGTGGGGAGCCATAAAGCTGGCCAGGCCCTTAAAGACTGTTGCACTGCCTGGGATGTACATGCTGCTCGATCTACGCACATCCCCTGCAACATGGCCCTCGGAACTGCGCCTTCTGCCACTAGCGCTGTCGGCTGGGAATTTTACCATCAGCTTGTCCGCAAGGGTCCTGTGGTATAGCAACACTCTCGAACCCCTTTCCTCTTCGGGAATCAGAGTGGGCAGGTTCTCCTTATACCGTGGATCGAGCAGTGTGTACACCCAGTAATCCATAGTGGCCAGAATGCGTGCAACGCGAGGGTCACGAGAAAGGCATCCTAACATGAAGTCAGCCATGTGTGCCAGGGTACCTGTACGCAACACATGGCTGTCTTCACTAGGAAGATCACTTTCAGGATCCTCCTCCTCCTCCTCCTCCTCCTCCTCCTCAGGCCATACACGCTGAAAGGATGACAGGCAATCAGCCGGTGTACCGTCAGCAGCGGCCCAAGCTGTCTCTTCCCCCTCCTCCTCATCCTCCTCATGCTCCTCCTCCTCCTCCTGTACGCGCTGAGAAATAGACAGGAGGGTGCCCTGACTATCCAGCGGCATACTGTCTTCCCCCGCCCCCGTTTCCGAGCGCAAAGCAGCTGCCTTTATGGTTTGCAGGGAATTTCTCAAGATGCATAGCAGAGGAATGGTGACGCTAATGATTGTAGCATCGCCGCTCACCACCTGGGTAGACTCCTCAAAATTACCAAGGACATGGCAGATGTCTGCCAACCAGGCCCACTCTTCTGAAAGGAATTGAGGAGGCTGACTCCCACTGCGCCGCCCATGTTGGAGTTGGTATTCGACTATAGCTCTACGCTGTTCATAGAGCCTGGCCAACATGTGGAGCGTAGAGTTCCACCGTGTGGGCACGTCGCACAGCAGTCGGTGCACTGGCAGCTTAAAGTGATGTTGCAGGGTGCGCAGGGTGGCAGCGTCCGTGTGGGACTTGCGGAAATGTGCGCAGAGCCGGCGCGCCTTTACGAGCAGGTCTGACAAGCGTGGGTAGCTTTTCAGAAAGCGCTGAACCACCAAATTAAAGACGTGGGCCAGGCATGGCACGTGCGTGAGGCTGCCGAGCTGCAGAGCCGCCACCAGGTTACGGCCGTTGTCACACACGACCATGCCCGGTTGGAGGCTCAGCGGCGCAAGCCAGCGGTCGGTCTGCTGTGTCAGACCCTGCAGCAGTTCGTGGGCCGTGTGCCTCTTATCGCCTAAGCTGAGTAGTTTCAGCACGGCCTGCTGACGCTTGCCCACCGCTGTGCTGCCACACCGCGCGACACCGACTGCTGGCGACATGCTGCTGCTAACACATCTTGATTGTGAGACAGAGGAGGAGGAGGAGGAGGAGGGTGCTTTAGTGGAGGAAGCATACACCTCCGCAGATACCAGCACCGAGCTGGGGCCCGCAATTTTGGGGGTGGGTAGGACGTGAGCGGTCCCAGGCTCTGACTCTGTCCCAGCCTCCACTAAATTCACCCAATGTGCCGTCAGGGAGATGTAGTGGCCCTGCCCGCCTGTGCTTGTCCACGTGTCCGTAGTTAAGTGGACCGTGGCAGTAACCGCGTTGGTGAGGGCGCGCACAATGTTGCGGGAGACGTGGTCGTGCAGGGCTGGGACGGCACATCGGGAAAAGTAGTGGCGACTGGGAACTGAGTAGCGCGGGGCCGCCGCCTCCATGATACTTTTGAAGGACTCCGTTTCCACAACCCTATACGGCAGCATCTCAAGGCTGATGAATTTTGCGATGCGGACGGTTAACGTTTGAGCGTGCGGGTGCGTGGCGGCGTACTTGCGCTTGCGCTCGAACACTTGCGCAAGCGACGGCTGAACGGTGCGCTGAACTACACTGCTGGATGGGGCCGAGGACAGCGGAGATGAGGGTGTGGGTGCAGGCCATGAGGCGGTAGTGCCTGTGTCCTGAGAGGGGGGTTGCATCTCAGTGGCAGGTTGGGGCACAGGGGGAGAGGCAGGGGTGCAAACCGGAGGCGGTGAACGGCCTTTGTCCCACCTTGCGGGGTGCTTGGCCATCATATGTCTGCGCATGGTGGTGGTGGTGAGGCTGTTGGTGTTGGCTCCCCGGCTGAGCTTTGCGCGACAAAGGTTGCACACCACTGTTCGTCGGTCGTCAGGCGTCTCTGTGAAAAACTGCCAGACCTTAGAGCACCTCGGCCTCCGCAGGGTGGCATGGCGCGAGGGGGCGCTTTGGGAAACACTTGGTGGATTATTCGGTCTGGCCCTGCCTCTACCCCTGGCCCTGGACACCGCACTGCCTCTTGCAACCTGCCCTGCTGATGCCCTTGACTCCCCCTCTGAAGACCTGTCCTCCTGAGTAAGCGTTGCACACCAGGTGGGGTCAGTCACCTCATCGTCCTGCTGCTCTTCCTCCGAATCCTCTGTGCGCTGCTCCCTGGGACTTACTGCCCTTACTACTACCTCACTGCAAGACAACTGTGTCTGATCGTCATCGTCCTCCTGACCCACAGAAAGTTGTTGAGACAGTTGGCGGAAGTCCCCAGCCTCTTCCCCCGGACCCCGGGAACTTTCGAATGGTTGGGCATCAGTGACGATAAACTCCTCTGGTGGGAGAGGAACCGCTGCTGCCCAATCTAAGCAGGGGCCCGAGAACAGTTCCTGGGAGTGCTCCCGCTCCTGAGCAGGTGTTATTGTAGTGGAGTGAGGAGGCTGGGAGGAAGGAGGAGCAGCAGACAGAGGATTCGGATTGGCAGCAGTGGACGGCGCAGAACTGCGGGTAGACGATAGGTTGCTCGAAGCACTTTCTGCCATCCAGGACAGGACCTGCTCACACTGCTCATTTTCTAATAACCGTCTCCCGCGTGGACCCATTAATTGGGCGATGAATGTGGGGACGCCAGAAACGTGCCTCTCTCCTAATCGCGCAGTAGTCGGCTGCGACACACCTGGATCAGGAGCTTGGCCTGTGCCCACACCCTGACTTGGCCCTCCGCGTCCTCGGCCGCGTCCACGTCCTCTAGGCCTACCCCTACCCCTCAGCATGCTGTATTACCAGTGATTTGATTTCACAGGCAGGAAATAAATTGGCGCAAGACTGCAGGCCAAATATAATTTTTGCCCTTTTTGGAAAACGAAAGGCCCCACTGCCTCTAGTGAATGAATTATCTAAGTTTAATAACTGTGCTGTGTCCCTGCTTATGTGTCACAGAACGTGAGGGTAGCAGAGTTATTATAACTCTGGCAGAGCAGGTATTTTTTTCCCAATTAAGGAAAGCAAATGGCGAAGCCAGCAGTAAAGCGTAGCTGGGTGCGTATGATTTAGCAATGTTTTTCACGCAGCTCACACGTCTCCACAGGCGTAAGGACGGACAGAGGCTGGACAAATAGATTTGTTTTCAGTTTTTTCCCACCAACAGGCAGCACTGCGTATATTCAATGAACATGAGAAGTTTAATAACTGTGCTGTGTCCCTGCTTATGTGTCACAGAACGTGAGGGTAGCAGAGTTATTATAACTCTGGCAGAGCAGGTATTTTTTTCCCAATTAAGGAAAGCAAATGGCGAAGCCAGCAGTAAAGCGTAGCTGGGTGCGTATGATTTAGCAATGTTTTTCACGCAGCTCACACGTCTCCACAGGCGTAAGGACGGACAGAGGCTGGACAAATAGATTTGTTTTCAGTTTTTTCCCACCAACAGGCAGCACTGCGTATATTCAATGAACATGAGAAGTTTAATAACTGTGCTGTGTCCCTGCTTATGTGTCACAGAACGTGAGGGTAGCAGAGTTATTATAACTCTGGCAGAGCAGGTATTTTTTTCCCAATTAAGGAAAGCAAATGGCGAAGCCAGCAGTAAAGCGTAGCTGGGTGCGTATGATTTAGCAATGTTTTTCACGCAGCTCACACGTGTCCACAGGCGTTAGGACGGACAGAGGCTGGACAAATAGATTTGTTTTCAGTTTTTTCCCACCAACAGGCAGCACTGCGTATATTCAATGAACATGAGAAGTTTAATAACTGTGCTGTGTCCCTGCTTATGTGTCACAGAACGTGAGGGTAGCAGAGTTATTATAACTCTGGCAGAGCAGGTATTTTTTTCCCAATTAAGGAAAGCAAATGGCGAAGCCAGCAGTAAAGCGTAGCTGGGTGCGTATGATTTAGCAATGTTTTTCACGCAGCTCACACGTCTCCACAGGCGTAAGGACGGACAGAGGCTGGACAAATAGATTTGTTTTCAGTTTTTTCCCACCAACAGGCAGCACTGCGTATATTCAATGAACATGAGAAGTTTAATAACTGTGCTGTGTCCCTGCTTATGTGTCACAGAACGTGAGGGTAGCAGAGTTATTATAACTCTGGCAGAGCAGGTATTTTTTTCCCAATTAAGGAAAGCAAATGGCGAAGCCAGCAGTAAAGCGTAGCTGGGTGCGTATGATTTAGCAATGTTTTTCACGCAGCTCACACGTGTCCACAGGCGTTAGGACGGACAGAGGCTGGACAAATAGATTTGTTTTCAGTTTTTTCCCACCAACAGGCAGCACTGCGTATATTCAATGAACATGAGAAGTTTAATAACTGTGCTGTGTCCCTGCTTATGTGTCACAGAACGTGAGGGTAGCAGAGTTATTATAACTCTGGCAGAGCAGGTATTTTTTTCCCAATTAAGGAAAGCAAATGGCGAAGCCAGCAGTAAAGCGTAGCTGGGTGCGTATGATTTAGCAATGTTTTTCACGCAGCTCACACGTCTCCACAGGCGTAAGGACGGACAGAGGCTGGACAAATAGATTTGTTTTCAGTTTTTTCCCACCAACAGGCAGCACTGCGTATATTCAATGAACATGAGAAGTTTAATAACTGTGCTGTGTCCCTGCTTATGTGTCACAGAACGTGAGGGTAGCAGAGTTATTATAACTCTGGCAGAGCAGGTATTTTTTTCCCAATTAAGGAAAGCAAATGGCGAAGCCAGCAGTAAAGCGTAGCTGGGTGCGTATGATTTAGCAATGTTTTTCACGCAGCTCACACGTCTCCACAGGCGTAAGGACGGACAGAGGCTGGACAAATAGATTTGTTTTCAGTTTTTTCCCACCAACAGGCAGCACTGCGTATATTCAATGAACATGAGAAGTTTAATAACTGTGCTGTGTCCCTGCTTATGTGTCACAGAACGTGAGGGTAGCAGAGTTATTATAACTCTGGCAGAGCAGGTATTTTTTTCCCAATTAAGGAAAGCAAATGGCGAAGCCAGCAGTAAAGCGTAGCTGGGTGCGTATGATTTAGCAATGTTTTTCACGCAGCTCACACGTGTCCACAGGCGTTAGGACGGACAGAGGCTGGACAAATAGATTTGTTTTCAGTTTTTTCCCACCAACAGGCAGCACTGCGTATATTCAATGAACATGAGAAGTTTAATAACTGTGCTGTGTCCCTGCTTATGTGTCACAGAACGTGAGGGTAGCAGAGTTATTATAACTCTGGCAGAGCAGGTATTTTTTTCCCAATTAAGGAAAGCAAATGGCGAAGCCAGCAGTAAAGCGTAGCTGGGTGCGTATGATTTAGCAATGTTTTTCACGCAGCTCACACGTCTCCACAGGCGTAAGGACGGACAGAGGCTGGACAAATAGATTTGTTTTCAGTTTTTTCCCACCAACAGGCAGCACTGCGTATATTCAATGAACATGAGAAGTTTAATAACTGTGCTGTGTCCCTGCTTATGTGTCACAGAACGTGAGGGTAGCAGAGTTATTATAACTCTGGCAGAGCAGGTATTTTTTTCCCAATTAAGGAAAGCAAATGGCGAAGCCAGCAGTAAAGCGTAGCTGGGTGCGTATGATTTAGCAATGTTTTTCACGCAGCTCACACGTGTCCACAGGCGTTAGGACGGACAGAGGCTGGACAAATAGATTTGTTTTCAGTTTTTTCCCACCAACAGGCAGCACTGCGTATATTCTATGAATAATAACTGTGTTGTGGCCCTGCCTATACAATTCTTTCCCTGCAGTATCAATGGAGGGTGGAATGCTCTGCAGAGGCGATTTTGAGAAGCCCAAAAAAAATGCAGCACAGCTAACAGCAGCCTGGACAGTACTGCACACGGATAAATATGGCCCTAGAAAGGACCGTTGAGGTTCTTGAAGGCTACACTCACTCCTAACACTCTCCCTGCCTATGCAGCACTTCTGTCCCTAATGCCAGGTGCAACGGTCTGCAGAGGCGATTTTGAGAAAAAAAAAAATCCCACTGCTAACAGCAGCCAACACACAGCTATCAGTGGCCCTAATAAGGACCTTTGGGGGGTCTTGAAGCCTACACTAACTACCAATTCTTTCCCTACAGCAGCTCCGGTATAAACAGCACTGTCCCTCATCTAACTCACACCGCATCTGAGGCGAGCCGCGGGAGGGGCCGACTTTTATATTAGGCGAACACCTGATCTCGCCAGCCACTCACAGCAGGGGGGTGGTATAGGGCTTAAACGTTGCAGGGGGAAGTTGTAATGCCTTCCCTGTCTTTCAATTGGCCAGAAAAGCGCGCTAACGTCTCAGGGAAGGAAGTGAAAGTAACCAGAACACCGCATGGTGTTCGTTACGAATAACGAACATCCCGAACACCCTAATATTCGCACGAATATCAAGCTCGGACGAACGCGTTCGCTCATCTCTAGTAACCAGTCATCTAGATATGGAACAATCGCAATACCCTAAAGCCTAAGAGAAGCAGCTACTCCAGAAATCACCTCCATGAAGATGAAAGGGGCTAATGATATCCCAAATGGTAAGGTTGTGATAATACAGTCTTTCCTTTGATGTTGATAGCCAAACCCTGCAGGAAGTACCCCAGAATAACTATCGGGATATGTAAATAGGCATCTTGGGACTAGAGTAATCATAAAGTCTCCTAGCCAGAAAATAGATGCCACAGACTTTGTTTCAATTCTGAACTTTTTCCGTCTGATATGTCGATTGAGGTATCTCACATCTATTATCATGTGCTAATCTCCGGATGGCTATTATATAAGAAAAATGGGTGAGAATACCCAATTTCTTTTTCTGCACAGGAGATAGCCTCTAAGGCACCCTTTGTTATATGATCTTTTATAGAAAGCTACAGTGTTTCCTGTTTGCTTGACATGAGAGGGCCTGCCTGTATGAGCTTGTTCGTTGGCAACTGAACAAAATCCATTGTGTACCGTATTTGTATAATGTTCAGGACCCAAGGGTCCTGTATCATTGTCTGCCGGAACATAGAAAATGGGAAATGTGACGGCTTATGGTAATCTCGAACCCTGATGTCACACCTGAGACCAGCCAGGCGTCAGAAGTCAGTTTTTTAAACTTCTTCTGGCCTCTGGATATTGCAGATCCTCTCTTCTGGTCTGAGCCATGCCAATAATATGGCGTTGATTGTCGGTACCTCTGAGGGGAACTCCCTTTTCTGGCTCCTCTGCCTTGCCACATGCGGTACTGATTCTCCTTTCTTTCTGAAGCATTATAGAGAAACTGCACGGTTAGGTTCGGGTTTTAAGGGATGATAAAATATCATCTTATGAAGTGCCTAAGTATATGTCTTTTTGTAACTGAAGATTTCTCCTTAAGTTATGGACTATTTAATTTAAGGTGACAGATGCTGAGACCTGTGCAGATGCCCTTGAAAAGGCTCTTCTTAGTGTACTTTCTGCCCTGCAATCCATAGCATCTTGCCGCCTTGAACCATCTTCAGTCTGTATTATGGTACGACATGAGAGTTTCACTATGGCAATATCAACTTTAGGGATAGGAACCCATTTATCGAATTGGTCTTCCCGTATAGGAAACATGGTCTTGAATCTCTTGGATAACAAAATGACCCTTTTCCAGATGTTTCCATGTCCTTTTTTAATGCCTCCCCCTCTTTGAAGGCCCTAGGCCCTCTATGGTGTTTCTGGAGCTTTTCCTGTGTCAACATCATAGTTGATAGACCTGACTGATTTTTGTAATTTATCTTCTCTATAGTGAAATATAACTTTCCAGCACTCTCCTTCTTATCTTGAGAAGGTTTTGAAGAATACGTTTTCGTCCCATTCTGGATGCTGGGCAAGGGAGTCTTTTGAACAATATCTTTAATGCAGATGACAACATCCTGGATTGATGGTTCTGCTGTTGTTTTTATGGGGTAGTGCTGCCTACAATAGTTATATCCATAGGCATCTGGTAAGGGTGTGTTGCAATCCCAGCAGGTTAAATGCCTACACTTAGAAATAGACTTCTGACCACCTGACTATTTCTCCCGAACCAATGCCCAATATCATGGAAAAGAATAACAGAATTTATTTTAAATCAAAGGATTAGATAATATTGATATAGATATAAGAACTTCCTAAATAATAATGTAGCTCAAAAAAGTAAAATATTTTCCACTAAATTGCATAATTAGAAGATCCTATATCACAGTGTTGTACAAGAGTCACACTGAACTCACGAAGGAGGAAGAATAGTGTTTTTGAAGGGCTTTTATGAGAGCTGACCCGGAAGTTCCACCTTTTTGAACACTGATCTACAATTTACAATAAACTTCTTTGCTGGTTTTCGTAAGAGAGCCTGATCTATTCAAGAATTCTTCCGGTTAATCTACAATTAGTTTAAAAAAATTGAATGAGAGTCAAACAAATACTTTCTCTCGTACCTTGGAAGTGAGCTAACATCACTTCTTGTCTCTCCGCCCAGAGACACAGGGCACCACTATCTTGTTAAGGCCCTGTTAGAGACCGCACTCTAGCCCTGGCATATGGAGCAGGAGAAATGGCATCTGGGGGGAGCTAAACTTCTGCATGCGTTCCTCCAGAAACTACCAACCTGGGCAACTTAACCTCTGTGCGGCTGGATACTCCTGTGACCACCACAGACCAGTGGAGGTTAGAATATACATATTCCACGGGTTTTTGGATTCTCTTGTTGGAGTATTCCTTTAAATTTAGAATCAGCAATAAGGCTGCTGGGATTTGAATTCTTTCATGTATCCAAATTTAATTAACAAGGATCATTGGAGAAAGAACAAAAGACAGCAACTGAGTGAAGTCACCACTGTCCTCTTTTTGAGGCACCAGCCCAGTGTTAGCTTTATTGATAACACAAAGAAGAGCAAAGAAGGGTATAGTGTTCAATCACGGGAGACAACTCCCTAAAAGTAACAAATCATTACAAAGTGTTAGTTCTGACAAATGCATACATAATGTTTGCTTACATTACCTTACACTGATAGAAGTAAGAAAAGTGGATACAATTACTAAATATGGTCTCCAGGAAATACTCAAGGCTCCACTATAAGGACACATTGCTTCTACGAGCTTCAGACTAACCTATGTATTAAACCTTGAATAGCAAGTGTAACACAGAAATCATCTTAATACTTTCACACTCTGAACACGGGGATATCTGAAAAAGAAGAACGTTTTAAATTAAAGAAGGGTAGACACCAGAGGTGTCAAAACTCCATCTGTCCTATGGGAGACACTGGGCAGAAAAAAACAGAGGCAGTCCAGACTGATTAACCCTTTATATGGGGAGGCAGAGTTATTTAATTGCTTTCTAATTAAAAATTCCATGTGTCCTACCAGTACACAGGACCAGAAATACCCCATAATTGTTCTGCTGTAGAACCCTGCTTTCACTGCACTGATTCTTAATGGCGAGTCTCTAATAGCAGGAATCGCTCAATGGCCTTGTAGAAGAGGATCCAGGAGATATAGTCAATAATAGCAATATCTAGACCAGAGGTGTCAAACTCGTTTTCACCGAGGACCACATCAGCCTTATGGTTGCCTTCAAAGGGCTAATTGTAATTAAAGAACGCATTCCTGACCCAGGAAGAAGAGGATCCATCTGACTGAAGGTGAGCTGACCTGTGGGACTGGAGGAGCCAGGAAAAGATCGGTGAGGTGAAGATCCGGTAAGAAGGCTACCTGGGGAGGAATAGGTAAGTGTGGAATTTATTTAAATGACAGAACCCCTTTAAGGACTTATTCGCATGAATGAGATTATTGCGCGAGCTCTGTGCGATACATTGCACTGAAATGGATTTCAATGGATTTGTTAACCCAAGGGGTTTTTTTCCTCGCAGCATTGACCAACATGAAATAGAGAACTAGAGCCACTTGGATTAACCGCCTAAAAAGACTTTCTTCTTTCCTTGTCCAACCCCTCACCTTCTACAGTAAAGGTTCCTATACACAGTACAACTGTTTGACATATTAGCACCTGCCACCCGTCGCTGCTGTGCTTTTACACAGTTGTTCTGTGAATAGAGGCAGCACGTGCCGGAGATCATTTCGGCCACCCACCTCTATTCGCAGTAATTCACAGTGGCCTAAAGGACACTGGTCTCTCCTGATTCTCCTCCTACCTATCTGATCGCTCGTTCAGCGTCTCCTTTGCTGGCTCTACCTCCCCTCCACGTGCCATTGCTGTTGGGGGCGCCCAGGGCTCGGTCCTTGGCCCCCTTGTTTTCTCCATCTACGCAGCCCCTATTGGACAAACCATCAGAAGATTTGGCCTGCAATACCACCTCTATGCTGATGATACTCAGCTATATACCTCTCCCTGTGACATCTCTGCACCTTTTCCCCAAAACATCACTGACTGTCCGCTGTCTCTAACACTATTTCCTCTCTCTACCTAAAACTAAATCTCTCTAAATCTGATCTTCTGGTGTTTCCGCCCTCTACTAACCGGACCTCATCCTAACATCTCCATCTCAATGTGTGGTGCCACCATAACTCCCAGACAGCATGCCCACTGCCTTGGGGTCATATTCAATGCTGATCTTTCCTATACCCCCTACATCCAATCTCTGGCCCGAACATGTGAGCTGCACCTCAAGAACATCTCAAGAATCCGCTCTTTTCTCACCGTGGACATGCTAAAAACGCTCACTGTTGCCCTCATCCACTCCTGCCTCAATTATTGCAAAGCGTTGCTGATCAGCCTCGCCAGACTCTACCCTCTCCTATCCATTCTGAATGTGTCAGCCAGGCTCATCTTCCTGTCCCGCTGCTACTCAGACGCCTTTGACCTGTGCCGGTCACTGAACTGGCTGCCCATTAAATACAGAATTCAATTTAAATTTGACTACCTTCATCCAAAAAGCCCTCCACAGCGCAGCGCCACCCTACATTGCCTCCCTCATCTCAATCTATCACCCAGCCTAGGCTCTCTGCTCTGCTAACGAAACCAGACTGAGCGCCCCTTTAATTTCAACCTCTCATTCCTGCCTCCAAGACTTCTCCAGAGCAGCCCCAGTCCTCTGGAACGTACTACCAAAGGCTACCCGGGCAATTCAGGACTCACAAAACTTTAGGCTTGCTCTTAAAAAATATATCTCTTCAGGGAGGCATACCGCATCCCCTAAACCAAACCCCTCTGCACTCCGCCTGATAATATGCTTCCTGACCTATTGGCTACAAACCCTGCTAGCCACCATCAACTGACCCTGCAGTCATACCGATTCTGCCGTCACACGGCTAAATGTCTGACCATTGTCTATGTGTATAGCATCCCTCACTCTCCACCTCACCATACAGTGCATATCTCCAGCCCACCATACCGTTCACATCTCCAGCCCCTTTACCTTCTTTATCACCCCATTACTTGTAGTATGTAAGCTCGTTGGAGCAGGACCCTCACCCCTATTGTTCCTATCAACTGATTACTGTAATTTTTGTACTTCTGTCTTTGTAAGCGCTGCGAAACATGTTGGCGCTATACAAATAAAGATTATTATTATTAAATTGGTAGCTGTTCAAAGATTAAGTGCCTCCAGGTAAACGGCCCAACAGTCGCTTGGTGAGCTAAATGCCAAGTGTCTCCAACAAATGAGCGATTTGTCGGTCAGCGCTCTGTTGACAGCCGCTTGTCTAGGGTACGACTATCACCCAAATTAGTTGTTTTCAGTCATAATTCGGACTATAATTGTCTCGTTTAAAGGTACCTTTACAGTCATTCCAGTTTTGTATGAACACTGATGTAGATCAAACATACATGAATAATACATGTTATTTCAAGTGTGCCAATTGAAGTGTTTTATTTATGCAAAGGGAAGAAATGTAAAATTAAACATGATTACCCAATTGTCAAATCGAAGTTCTCACAGAAATAAATGCCCTACAAGGGTCTCCTGACTGACATGCGTATTCACACCAAACTGTTCCAATGTTACAGTTACAAGTTGCATACATGAACCAGTTCTAAGCCTCTTATTCATATAATTAGATAATTGTCTATGGAGATAATATAATGTTATTCATAGGCCAAGACCTATATGCCATTTGTTCCTATTACTGTCCATAAAAATAGATGTGGCATTGAGCAAGACAAAAAAATTGACAAGATTTCCTTTTATTCTAATGTCCTATACATTTCTATCGTTCAAATGAGGTGAAATACATTGCCTGTGCTCAATACCCTTTGGGAGATCGCGGTATAGTTTCTATGTTCACAGTCATAAATGTCTCCAGCATTTACACAGTGTTATGAATAGGAGTAAAAAATGTCAGCAGTCATTCTGCAGAATAAAGTTACCTAAATTAGGTTTCAGGACTTGTAAGTTTATGTATTTTCTGGGTGAAAGACTTTCAGATACACTTTTATCATGTTAGAGCCTTTGAAGGAGCTACTGTAGGTTCTGTCAGTTTGAAGTTATTCAAAGGCTTCGTGCTCTTTGTAATTCTCTAAGGCAGAGAGGTGGGCAGAAAAGTAATCAGTACTCATCCACAAAGCATTCGTTGCCCACATGTTCAGCTGACTCCAGCTCGACGCTGGAGAGAAAGCGCCTCATACATTTTTTGCAGTTGTAATCCAAAGTAGTGGTGTACACAGTTTTTGTGTGCTTTGGATACACAATTGTGGTGCTCATGAATCTCTGAGGCTTGTTCTTCGGTTCAAAGTGAACTTCAGCTCTGTAGTTGCGCCATGTACAGTTAGGAATACAGATCACAGTCTGACTACATGAAGAGACTCCCAGTCCTACCGCCATGTATATATTGTCGATGAAATGCCTGTCGGAATCATATTTAACCGATGATGTATACCTGAAAACAAGAAAGAAGTCACAATATTAGTACAACCAGAATACAAGTATGTATGGACCATAAGTAACACAAATGTTGCATCATCCACTGTAAATATATATTTTTAGCCCAGTTTAACAACTCATTCCTGAACCATGACTGCTTGGATTTAAAGTTGTTTGGTTGAAAACGAAAACATTTTTAAAATGAGTTGATACATGCGGAAGAACTTTCTCTTCTATTAGCTAGAGCAGAGAACAGCTACAAAGAGTGTTTTGTAGGTCTGTGCGATACACAGAGAGCCCATTGACTGATTACAGGAAACTTTTAATGAGCTGCAAGGGAAATTAAGACCTGTGTTTCTAAAGTATCCGGTATAACAGATCAACACTGAACAACCAATATAATCTATAAGTTGCTATTTGTATAGCTCAAACATACATGAATAATACATGCAGGGGCTTAAAGGGGTTGTCCCGCGCCGAAACAGGGTTTTTTTTTTTCAATAGCCCCCCCGTTCGGCGCGAGACAAACCCGATGCAGGGATAAAAAAAAACAACTGGGTAGTACTTACCCGAATCCCCGCGCTCTGGTGACTTCTTACTTACCTTGTGAAGATGGCCGCCGGGATCTTCACCCTCGGTGGACCGCAGGTCTTCTGTGCGGTCCATTGCCGATTCCAGCCTCCTGATTGGCTGGAATCGGCACACGTGATGGGGCGGAGCTACGAGGAGCCGCTCTCTGGCACGAGCGGCCCCATTCAGAAGACAGAAGACAGGACTGCGCAAGCGCGTCTAATCGGGCGATTAGACGCTGAAGATTAGACGGCACCATGGAGACGAGGACGCTAGCAACGGAACAGGTAAGTGAATAACTTCTGTATGGCTCATAATTAATGCACAATGTACATTACAAAGTGCATTAATATGGCCATACAGAAGTGTATACCCCCACTTGCTTTCGCGGGACAACCCCTTTAAGTAAAGGCTCAGGGACCCTGATGCAAAAGGTGAGCTGGGGCCCCCCTCTATCTGTTTCTGTACCCGTACCCATACCTAAACCATGCTGCAAAGAGACATAACTTGAAGCTTCTGGGCCCCAATGCAAAACCTGTAACAGGGCCCTCAACTATAATGCTTTATTCAAAGTACTGGGCTCCCTATGTGGAGAAGAGAGGCCTTATGGGCCCCTAAGGCTCCAGGGCCCGGGTGCAACCGCATCCCCTGCACCCTCTATAGTTACGCCCCTGAATACATGTAATTTCAAGTGTGTCCAACTTATTCCGCAGCACTTTCAGGTAACTTATTACACACAGGTACATCCATATGTTGTGAGCACTCTCCTAGGTCGCCTGCTAGTCCGCTGCAGTTTTTTGCTACTATTAACCAGAAGGCACAACATTTTTCATGTTGTTCTGACTGCTAGGAGTACAGACCTGTAGCTGTAAGATGCTGTCCTTACATAGTAAAGTATATTACATTGACAGATCCATTATATGAAAGGTAATCAAATGCCGCACAGACCTTTCTCTGGCTGAATCAATTTCTGACATAGATAAATAAGATACTGGACATTGGTTACTCTTTAATTTTGTCATGAGGCCCTAGAGGAAAAGCCTGAGAAGCCATGCTCTAAGCAATAATAAAAAGGCAGGTACAGTAAGGTACAGAGTGGAGCGCAGACGAGAGAACACATAAGTCCCACTTCGTGAACATAATCCTCTGGTATGATATTCAGGAGGATAAGCAGTGCCAGAATACTGCTCTGAACATCCAGTGCTTATTTTACCATTCGGTTTTACAATCATGTGGAAGGTAGTTTTTAATGTCGTACGTGTTAAACATCCCATAGCTTTTTGCTGACAGCTATTTTTGGGTGGAACAGACACTATTATTTCAACATTGAGACTTTACATGTTCCCCTCTCTTTGCTTTGTATTTTTCTATTTAAAGAAACAGTTTGCTGTAAAATGATTTGATTGAAAGGTGATTTGGGAAAAGGCTGAAAATAATCTTTTTATTTTCAGTTAACACTTCATCACGAGTAAAATAAGCACAGATGATTTATAGGAGGAGACAGCGCAGGTCCAAGTGGGCTATAAAAAAGGCTATGATCAATCCAAGAGGAAGAGCTGCAGAATTATTTCCATACATCCATATGACCGCCAAGAACTACTGTAACTGCTTGTAGCAGAAGGAGAAAGGTTTACTGGAAACAGGATATCCGTAAAGTCTTATATAACATCAGAAGGTGGCCACTGGTCTACTTTATGTCTTGCTCAGAAATGGAAACAAGAAAAGTAGAGTAAGTGGTGATTTTAATGATTATTTTTACTCTATCCTCTAGAATTAGGTTCATCATCGTAGTAAGAGTGTCTCTGTACTTCTACGAACCAGACATTTTCCAAAAAAGTATACTTTGGTATACATCTGGCTTGCATGTGTTGGCATACATGTTTTTCTCAACTGCATTTAAAAAACGTAGTTGACTACATTTTCCAATACAAGGCAACCCTGCTTTTAACACATAGGCCTCATGTCCACGGGCGGGTGGGATTCTGTGGGCGGGAGCCAGACTGCAGAATCCCACCCTGCCTGCGGCATGAGGACATTACTTACTATCCGGATCCTCTGCATGGCTGTGCGGGTCATCTGTCTTTTCCTCTGTGGATGTGCGCAGGCGCGCCAGCATGTGGGTGGCCCACCGGCCAGCACGCCCCCGTACATGCGCAGTGGAGATTTAGAAAAAAAAATCTCTTGCTTTCCTGCGGGATGCCTGCAGTGACAGTTAAGGGCATGTCGCAGATCGGACGGCTTCCACTGACTTCAGTGGAAGCCATCCCGTCGGGATCTACGGTAAAATAGAGCATGCTGCGATTTGTTTTTTTTAAGTTGCGGGCGACCATGATTATCTATGGGTGGCTTGAACTGCGAATCATTCGCGAGGGTACACCATGCTGATTCCGCAATTCAAACCCACCCGTGGACATGAGCCCATGCTATAGGTGCTGATTTATTAAAACTGGCGTTTAATGCCCCAGTCTTAATATATATAATTTCTGCTATAATCTAAGTAATTTTTCTTGTGTAAATTATAATGAATGTGGTAGCTCAAGCCTGTTCGGCCATTTGCTGCCAAGCCCCACCCACTCTTTTTACAAAAAGTTGCAAGGCTAACATAAACTGTAAAAAGATATAATTTTTGGCGCAAAATGTAACCTGCACCAAAATTGTAACTTTTTAGAGCCCCTACCCATTTGCGATATCACAGTGTTTTGTTTTTTTTACCGCGAATGTCAATGGGACTTTCTAAAATTAAAAAAGCATCGCACAAAAGCACAAACTAGCGATGCATTTTTAACATTAGAAAATCCCATTGACATTTGCGTTAATCGCAGCGATATCGCAGCGCTAGAAACACGCAATGCCAGAATTTTGGCACAAGTGTGATAACAAATTCCCTTACTAGTGTGCAATATACTTTCTGTTAAAATAGCAGGCAATGGTAGACATATACATTAAAGGAACACACAAACATGGTGCGCACAGAATTCACTTTTTCAAAGTCCCGGCCCTCCGGTGTAGCCACTCTGTTCCCGGCTGCTCCAGTCCTGGAAGCTGTGGCAGTGAAGTCATGGTCAGCATTCAGGCGACCGCTGCAGCCAATAACAGACCTCAGCGGCCATGAGAATAATGATCAGCACGTGTCTGCAAAAGGAGGTTATGGGACCAGAGCGGCTGTGCTGGAACACTGGGACATTTAGACATCTTTTTCTTTTCATCTAATTTCAGTTTATATACCAGTACATTATACCTAGGAACAACAATACTGAGGTATTTAGGTACCTCTGCCTCCTACTGCCAAGCTCCTGAGTTTAAGGGCTCACCAGGGATGCGATGAAAGGAGAAGATTGAGAAATTAATCTATAAAGACCTGCTCGGAGGTGTCAAAAGAAGTGATATAATCTTGTGTCCACCCCCCCCCCCCCCCCAAATTTGGACTTCGGCTAGAATCCATGTGAATACGCTCTGCTCCGTTCCGCCCACTCCCGTTGGACACAGCCGGAGGGGAGGAGAGAGGCAGAGAGCCAGTGAGGGGGAGGGAAGGGGGGGGCTGCTCAGATGGAAACGGATATCGGCCGGCCGTGAAAACACTGGCCGATATACGCTCGTGTAAATAAGCCCTTAAACTGAATGCTTATCATCCACTTCATTCGTTTGAATGATCCTGTGAGCAATAATCGTTCTGTCTAAACACAACATTAGGGCCGTTTTACACGGAACGATTCTTGTTCAAAAAAATCATAGGATTGTGCAAATTTGAACAATAATCGTTTAGTATAAACAAGGCCAGCAGTTAAGCAAACGAATCATCATTCATTGTTCATCATTTATCATTCATTTTATGCAGACATAAAAATAAGCATTTGCTCGTTACGTGTAAACGGCGATCAATCAGTCGATCACATTCACTTCAATCTGAATGACTGAACAGTCAAGTGAACAAAATTTACGCAATTTATCTGCATGTATAAACTGTCTGCAGGAAGCAAACGAGCGAATTCTGTCATCGATCGCTCATGCAAATCATTTCAGACTCTATGTAAAAGGAAGCTTAGAAACAGGAGCATACATAGAAATCATGGGGCCCCAAAGTAAGAACTTGAACAGGCCACCCCCATTTTGATGATCTGCCATTCAGAAGTCTGTGAAAGCTGAGCGACCACCTCTATAGGATCTTATGATCATAATAACCCAGCTTTCCCACTTGCCAGGATAGGATGATGCAACAATGCAATATGTAGACAAGCACAGTAGTCACAGCTGTATCAGACCTCTAAGCAGCCCTCTCTGTGCTGAAGGGGGTAGGCGGCAAGCCCTCACCTTGTAGACACTCAAACAGCCCAACAGCATCTAAGTCCTCTCTGTGTTATGAATCCTAGCGGTGCGCTGCTGTAATGTAGAAGCAGTCACAAGATCCCTAAAGCCTGGGTCACAACTCTCTCTATTAGGCCGCATACATACGGGCGGGTTGGATTCTTCATGCGGAAGCCCACAGTGGAATCTGACCCTGTGCCCAGGCGGCATCCGTGAGTTCCTGACATTCTTTTCTTTTTTCTGTACTGCGGATGGTTGGCACGGCGAGCTGTCGGACATGCACAGTACAGTGTTTTTTTTAGGGGGGGGGGGTTGTGTTTAAATCCCTGCTTTTCCTGCGTCGTTGCTAGGCGATGACATGGGTTCCCGTGACCTTTCCACAATGTCATTGCAGAAGGGCCACAGGTCAGACAGCTTCCATTGACTTCAATGGAAGCCATCCGTGTGGAATCTGCACTGACATAGAGCATGCTGCAATTTTTCCTCTGCGAGTGGAAAATCACAATTGATTTCCACTTGCTTTCCCATAGCATGCTATGGGCGGTATTTGCGTACGCTCGCTCCAGTTCCGCAATGGAAATCCAGCCGTGGGCAGCCGGCCTCACGTGCAGGACGTAGACTGCCAGCCTTCAGTGTGCACATAGCTAACGGCCCATCGGGAATTTTCCAGTTACATTACATGGCCAATCTGCCCCTGCACATAAGCTGTGGCTGCAACAAATGCAGTCACAAAAACACATACTTCAGCACTCTTAAGTAGATGGGCCCACATATCCCAAGATTTTCAATTAGAGTATACTGTCTGGTATCCATTTGGAGGTTTAGTCTGTTAGACTTAGGAACCCATCTAAAAGCAATGATCGCCTGGATGTGGCAGATAGGCCCACATATTTTGGCCAAAATATTTTTGATTATAGTTATATGCAGGTAGTATTTATAACAGTTATTCAATTATCAAATATGTACAAATGCTGAAGTGCTTGTCTTTGCTAATTATCATAGTTGCCAAACATTCAGAAATTCCTGGGCATTCCATAAAAATAAGGGACATTTTTTTCCAGTGTCTCAAAAAATTAGATACATCCGTGTTTCTTCTTTTAGTCTGGTGGTACTTGAGGAGATTATTGTGACTGTAATTATTGTAATTTTAAAGGGGTTGTCCAGAGAAAAACTACCGATAACCTATCTTCAGGATAGGTCATCAATAGTTGATCAGCTGGGGTTTACTGGGATCGAACGCTTGCTATCAGCAACACAACACCAGGCGTACGGAATTGAAGTTGCTGCTCCGAAGCCTGTGTAGTGGTCGACGTTTGTAACTGCAGAGCCAGCTCCCATTAAAGAGCAGCAGCTTCCAATCCTCACATGTTGCGGTGCCAACAGCGGTCACCTGATCAGCCGTGGTCATGAGAGGTGCACCCCACCGATCAACTATTGATGACCTATCCTAAAGATAGGTCAACAATAGTATTTTCCTGGAAAACCCCTTTTAGGCTCACAGTACAGTGAGTGCTGATAATGAGTGTATTCGAGTATCTGACCTATAGACATGTACCACCTGTAATCTTTATCATTCATTGTGGTTCTGCAATTCATCCAAACAAAAGTTGTCTGTGTTTTTTTAGTAAATCATCCAGAAGAAAAAGAACAATTCAGGTCAGCAGCCCTGGACATGATATATGAGGAACTGTACTTTGTGGCTAAATATTAACTACATTAGCTGATTGTAACTCCTACATCTGCATCTAAAATATTTGTTCACCTGAGATATTCAGTGTGCAAATACCACAGTAGAATATTTAACCCGCCTCCATGTTAGAAGGTACAAGGTTGTGAATCTGCATGTTCACATTATGATTACAGGCTTTGGTTCTACTGTTAATAGGGGAACTGGTTTGCTGCCAAAATACTAAACTCTATGTTTAAGCAGCAGCTATCACCTTGTATTTATTACATTATTCATATTTATTCATTTTCTGATTTAAATAGCTACCTTAGCATTCTTTTCTATGGCTAGTGTAAATATACAATGGCTGCCAGTATTTCATATATCTTAAAAGCTGGGTAGGCTTTGCTAAAGCAGCAATTGCATTGCCTATCTTCTTTACTACTCTCACAGATAGCACAGGTAATACAAGATCCAATATATAATAGTCAGCAATACTGTTATTCTTCATGTACACACGGCAGATTAATCTGAAAAGCCATCCCAATTGATGGACATGCTTTAAAGGGAACCTGTTAACAAGGTTCCCGAACCATGGGCAACATGAACACAAGACAGGCTCATGTATTGCAGATTTGTATGGTTAATTCTGAAACGCGGCAGCATTTCAGAAAGAAAAAAAACATACTTGAAGAGCCATTTAGAAAAGGGCTTGGCATTGCAGGGGAGGGGCCTCACTGACATCTCTCCGCACATAACAATCGCACATAATATGGCGATCGGTATTCCCTGCTGTGGCTGTTACAGCTGCACCATGGGATTCCTTGGATGTGAAACCCCTGGATTTCACCTTTTTGTCAATGGGGCCGGCCGTAGCATTGAAAACATAGGGAGTAGATCGCGCTTCCCTGCCACAGCTGTGACAGCTATGGCAGGGGATTCCTTCATCCCTGCGGATGAATGGCTGAGTGCTGCCCCAGCTAACAGAATACAGAAGAAGACTTCGGGGACCGGAGAGAAGAGCCGGACAGATAGGGATCATTTTATATTTCAGGGAAGTGCGATCTACTCCCTATGTTTTCAGTGGGGCCAGTGCTGCTGCTGCTAGCCCCAATGACAACAAGGTGAAACCCCTGGATGTGACAGCATCCAGGGTTTTCACATTTTTTTCCTTCGGTCACATGTTTTTAACACATGCGATAAACGCTGTCCAATTTTTTTATAGGTGTGAATTTTTTTTCGTGACCGCTTTCATTGGAAAGCATTAGTTCTATGTAAAGGCGATTTGAAATTGCACCTATACATGCACTTAAACAATTGTTTTGAGAGTTCATTTGGACTGCTTGCTATGTCTATTGCATCTGAGAGCCACTCATCTAAATGCTGTAACATACAAAGAACTGTAATGGGCAATAACGCCTTAAATTCAGCTTAAATTATGGCTATATATATTCAGGTATGTTTGTATTGGAATCAAGAGCAATGAATTACAGTTTCATCATTCACGCTTCAGTCTTACCTTATCTCCTTGGGTGGCAATGGATCTAACTCCACACCTTCTCCAAATGACAGAGGACAAAGCCGTGGGGTGTAGCTGCTTGACAGGCTTAGTGAGGGTGATGTACTCTACGGAAAAAAAACATTTGTATTATACCAAACATTCTAAAACTAATTAAAAAGGCATTCGAAATGAAATATAAAAGATTATTTATACAGAAATGATACATTATTATTTTAATTTTTCCTAATTATGTCAATTGTTAGCATAACCTAAAAGGAATGTCATGTATATAACATAAATTTACAGTAAATATCCATCTACAGTATCTGTGTGTATGTACTGTATGCCAACTTCATAATTTAACATATTGCAGAATTGCACTCCCAGTACTTTCCAATGGGAAGCATTCAGATTATAGGTCCCACTTCAGAACAGTTACACTGAATGGCCACAGATTCTTGGAATTTATCTACCTGACTGTTTTGATGAAATACGTATTCTGATTCTTTTGTGTGGTGCTATAATATATATTGAGATGGGCATGAAGCATATACAGCCTTTCTCATTGTCATTTTGAAGCATTTTTTGTATATTATTTCTCTTTGATGGTGCTTCTGTGTTGAGAATATATAATTTAAAAAAATCTTATGTGTATAGCGCCAACTTATTCCACAGCGCTTTCAGGTTATTTATTTATTACCCTCCACCAAGCTGGGTACTCATATTTACCGACCTCGAAAGGATGGAAGGCCTTGAGCCGGCTACCTGAACCAAGCGGGGATTGAACTTGCAACCTTCAGGTCATGAGCAAGAGCTTAGGACTGCATTTTTGCTGCCTTAAGGAGCACATTAAAACATTTAAGAGGTTCCAGAATGGGGCCATCCTTTTCAGGGTGAATACCCCACTGCTATAGGGTTGTGAGTATAGGGATTATTAGGGTTAGCACATTTGTTATTGTTTTCCCCTTCATTTTTCTGTCTCATTTCTTTCTATCAGAGATATTACTATATTAGGCATATCTAATGCAGCATTCTTGAACCATGGATGATGATCTAGCATAAATTAGTATTATTTGCTGTTCAGGATATTGTTTTCTGTTTATATCAATGTCTATGATTGATCATAAAATATACACTACATACGTGTGCCTTTAAATAAAGTTTACGTTTTTACTGTGATATCTTTCAGTGATGGCTTAAACCTGTAGCATCCCATTCTCCATTGGTTTTCAGTGATATTCACTTGATTTTATGTCTAATGTCCATGCAGATGAGCTCCAATTATAAAAGGGCACGTGCCTCTGATAAAGTGGCCATTCAGTGTATGTATGGTGGCTATAAACTAGCAGGGTTTGGCTGTCCTAAAAGAACCCGTAGTCTGCAATCAGGCCGGCAGAGCAGCTGAAGAGAATATGAATTCTACATGCATTCTATGCTTCATTCATATGTGATCCACTTGTCAAGTTGTACCGTAACTGTTTTGGAACTCCAGGATTAAAGGCGTTTTCCAACCGCTAAACATAATCCACAACAGGATTCAAAGGGTAAAAATAACAATTAGTAATGTGCTTCTCAAGCCGCCTGCGCACCCCCGCATCTCGCTTACATCTGTGCATGACCACAACAGATAATTGGTTTTTTGACAAGCAGCAGTTCTGCAGATATAAGTAAGATACGGTGCGGAAACAGTGTGGCCTTCATTAGTTTATGACTGTTTTTATATTTTTTTTTTTTTTTTACCCTATTGGTTTTTTTTTTAGAAGTTGGAAAACCATCTTAATAAATTTACCCTTCTGAATTTTCAAGCTGTTATGTATTAATGGTCAATGAGCTGGAATAGGGTTTTCTCCAGCAGGCTTCAGGGTATTCTGCAGCTTTCCTAATTGTGTGGAAGCAGTATGCGCACACTGACCAAGTCAAACACAAGGTATGAATCTCATGTTAAAAATGGCTCTTCTGGCAGAGACGTCCAGACAGGCCTTTTTATTGAAAAAGGATAACACCTGCCCTTTATGGGCGTTTAACAGATTACATCACCAACATATATATATTCTTATTCGCTAGATTATACAGAGTCTCCCGCCTCCCTACCCTCCCGTCCTCACGTCCGCCAAGGTATGGACTTTGTATTCTTTAGCATGCAGACAGCCTTAAGGAATTCTGTGTAGTTGACAAATGATGTGTTTAACTAGCTTGTGTTTGACGAGTGGAAGGGGGCCTAGATAAACACACAGTATTGACCACAGGATATACACATAACACTATAGCCCTTAACTCTTAGAGGTTTCTTGTGCAATTTCTATGTACTTAGTCAACATTAGATCAGACATCCTTCACCATCCCATTGTCTACTAAATACTATGATTAGATTGTGTGTCGATCAAACTCCAGAGTTAAAAGTCATTACAACAACAAAATACATTTGGGTTTATATAAATCAATAGACATTTTATATTCATCATGATGTCTACTACAATCCCCCCTTGAAATGTCTATTCTCTAACTTTCCCTAGTAATTCCACAATCATCTGCGGGTGACCCTCCTTGGGGTCCCAAATCTAGGCAGGCCCATCGAGCATACCAAGGTAAGCTCTCCAAGCCAACCACGGGTTCTTCACAGCCCTTGCGACTGGACCACAGCTAGCCTGGGTCCCCCGTAGTCACCGACTCGTAATTCCAAGGAGGGTGGTCTGACCCTATAACTGGAGCGCGTTGTAGGTTGGATTTAGAGTCTTCAAGGGGGTGTAGGACTTGTCCACTCCATCTGGGGATGCATCCAGTAAACTCATTGTGGGAGCGGCTTTTTCAACAGCAGTTTCACAGGTCTTTTTGACACAGGGGACAACACAGCAGGCTAGAATAGAAAAGATAATCAGTACACATAGAACAGCAATGCCTATCTGCACCAGAATTCTCTGCCACCCACTCATCCATGAAAAGTACTGGTCCCAAGCGTCAGTTATCCCTGAGTTTCTTTTTAATTCTTCCGATAGTGCAGTCAACTTTTTAATGGCAACTGTGACTTTACCCGTGGGTCCTGTATTGTCTGGGATGTAGGTACAACAAGTCTCCCCTATCATCTTACAGACACCCCCCTTCTCAGCTAAAATCATGTCTAAAGCCATTCTATTTTGAAAAGTCATAGTCGAGGCAGGTCCTAATTGGTCAGCTAGTCCCTGTAAGGCATCTCTGGTGTAATTTATAAATCGCTGCTGATTATAATAAATATAATTAATCCAGTCAACGTTTTTATTTACCGTAATGATTGGGAAAATGGACTCGAATCCAGCTTTAACTTGGTCTCTAGCTTTATACTCGTCAGGTACCCCCCTTGGCTGTCCTATGGCGTCAATGTACACGTGTAAATCGAAACTACCGCCAGGAGCCTCTCGTCTCACTCTATGATAACTATTGGGGGTAACCTCATTATCCTCAACGTTATCTGACAGGATGTGGAGGGGCATAAGGGCTTTTGCTAAGGCACACTCCCCTGTCCAATTACCTTCCAGACGGGTCCTCAACCTCATGTCTCCACAAAGCCAGTAAACGTCTCCTAAGGACTGGACCTGATTCTGCGTCCATTCCCCTCCCAGTGTACTGTAGGAGGAGCAATACCCGTTGGTGAAGTTCCCCAAAAATCTCCCCCCTTGTCGGTTTGCATAGCAGGTGTAGTTTCCGGGGTAGATTGTAATACTCTCCCCGGGGCGAGGCACTTGGGTGATTATGGGGTATTCCTTTTTCCACTTCTCACAAACAGTGTGATTGGTGGAAACGTTCGTGAAGAGACTAAGGAAACACTTTTCAACATCTACAGGGAGATTCAGTGGGACCGTCCCCAAGTGCGGTCGGGCACTTCCGCACACGTAACAGTTAGACTTGTTGCTCTTGTTGGCATTGTACCTCATCCACTCTAACCAGAGATTCTGGTCAGAGTAGCCAGTCTCTACTGTCATGACGTCTTCAAAGGTAGGGTCGGCTATGGCCATCATGTTCGTCAAGGTCTTTATTTTGGGGCGCAGGGGGTTAAATATAGGCACGGGGCTAGGTGAAGGCCTCCATTCGGGAGCATCTACCATATCCCTTATTTTAAACTTCCCTAAGGGATCTGTCCTCCCATACCGGTATGTCCCCAAACAATAAGTCCCCTCGTCTCCCGGGCTTGGATTTTCTATGGTTAGTGTAAGAACCATATTAAAGCCAAGCAACATGATGAGTTCAGCCTTCCAGTTCCCACTATCCTTATTATTTTTAAGGAGGGTCATACGACTAATTAGGGATTTCCCGCTCTTATCTTTTTTATTTACGGCACTTCGCGGTTTATAGGACCAGTCTGTTCCTGTGTTCCATCCCACTGATCCCCAATAGCGACAGTCTTCTCCCCAGACGTTATCAGTAACACAAATATATTGAATTCCCAGGGTGTACAAGTCATATAGCCAACTGGATCGGGCTAAATCCGGCCCATGGTGGGATTTTGTTTTTAGACACGGGACCACAGTACAATAGTCGAAGGAATATGTGGCCACCTGAGTGTTGGATGAGTTATACCAAAAGGTAACAGTACCCTCATATTCCTCCGACCAAGGATTCCAGTTGCCACCCTCCTCTCTCGTGATTACTGCTCGAGACCCACCTCCCACTCTGACGAGTCCCAAACAAAACAATGTCCACAGCATGACTAGACCTGGTCTCCCAGATCTGGAACTTTCTTACAGTGGGAAGCGTGGATCCAGGTGGGTCTTCCGGCTAATTTCACAGCTGTGGCAGTAGTCAGAAGCACCTGGTAGGGACCATCAAATCGAGGCTCGAGGGAGTGCTTCCTGAGGAACTTCTTGACATACACCCAATCCCCAGGCTTCAAGGTATGGGTCCCGGTGTCCGCCTCTGGATCTGGAATGGAAGAGAACACCTGTGCATGGACCCTGGTTAGTTCTTTGGCAAGGGAAGTCACATACTTAGTCAACACATCAGATTGCAGTTGTAACTGTTGGGGGTAGTAACAACCTAACCTTGGGGCTGACCCAAACAGGATTTCATAGGGAGATAGTGCGTGATCCCCCCTGGGTGTATATCTCACACTGAACAGGGCTATTGGGAGACAGTCTGTCCAGGGTAGCCCTGTTTCCTGCGTCATTTTGAGCATTTTGCTCTTTAGTGTGCCATTAAGTCTCTCTACCTTTCCACTACTCTGGGGGTGGTAAGGTGTATGGAACAGCAGACTGCTACCAAGGGCCTGCCAAATTTCTTTGGTGACGTTGGCAGTGAACGCTGGACCTTGGTCACTTTCGATGACCTCTGGGATTCCGAACCTGCAGACGAGTTCTGAGAGTAGTTTCTTAGCAGTAGTCTTTGCAGTCATATTGCTCACTGCGTATGCTTCTGGCCAGCCGGAGAAGACATCTACTACTACTAGGGCGTATTCGTATCGCCCGCTCTTTGGCATTTGGATGTGGTCAATCTGGATCCGTTGAAAGGGATACATGGGTCTGGCAAGGTGTTTTGCAGGAACCCTCTCCATACGTCCTGGGTTACATTCCGCACAAGTAACGCACGACTTACAGTATCGGTCAGTCAGAACCGAGATTCCAGGGGCCACGTAGTACTTCTGAATGAGGGCGTTCATCAGCATTTTGGATAAATGCGTGGGTCCATGAGCCCATTGTACCACTGCCGGGTACAGAGATCTTGGAAGACAGGGTTTCCTTGAGATTTGATACAGCCCTCTTCTGTCTTTGGTAGCCCCCTTATCTTCCCAGATTTTCAGCTCTTCTGGCGTAACTCTCGCCTGTGCTTCTGAAAGAGTTTTTACATCTGGGGTGGTAGACACTTCTGGTCCCGTCTGAGCGACCATTTCCATTGGCTGATCCTCCACTCGAGTCTCACTTCCTTCGTCTGGACCTGCTGCTGCTTCTTTAGCTGCCTTGTCGGCTAGATAGTTCCCTCTAGCTTCTGGTGAATTTAACTTTCCGTGAGCCTTGACTTTCAGAACAGCCACTTGGGTAGGTAGAAGTAGCGCATCCATCAGTTCTCCGATAGCCTCATGATGTTTCACTGGAGTACCAGCTGTCGTCAGGAATCCCCTGGTTTTCCATATTAGTCCAAAGTCGTGTGCCACTCCAAGAGCATACCTGGAGTCCGTGTAGATATTTGCAGTCTTCCCTTTGGCCAATTTACAGGCTGAAATCAGGGCTTGCAGTTCTGCTTCTTGTGCAGACATCGTTGAAGGCAGTCTCTGAGCTTGGAGGATGGTGTCTTCCGTAGTGATTGCATACCCCGTGTGAAACCTTCCCTTGCTGTCCGCATACCTGGAACCGTCAATAAAAATTGTAAGTTCGGGATTCTGCAGTGGGGCATCTAGGACAGTAGGTAGGTGTGAGGTTTGTTGTTTCATGAGCTCAAAGCAATCATGTTCGGGCACCCCCGGATCATCATGTTCGGGCACCCCCGGATCATTTGTTTCTTTTTCCTCTTCTGACTCTACACCCCCCTCAGGAAGTGGGAGGAGAGTGGAGGGGTTGAGTATATGGCATCGGCGTAGAGTCACATTATCCGGAAGGAGGAGCGAACATTGCAGTCTGAGGTGTCTTGCTGCCGAAAGATGTTTTGGTTGCGTTTGATTGAGGATGGCCGTGATGTCATGAGGAGCTTGAACGATCAAAGCGTGTCCCAAAACAAGGTCCGAGGTTTTGTCCAACAGGACCTGAGCAGCAAAAACGGCCCTTAGGCAGGAGGGCCCTCCTCGGGCTACTGTGTCTAGCTGTGCAGAGTAGTAGCCAACTGGCCTCATTCTGGGGCCGTGAGATTGGGCAAGGACACCCGTCGCATGTCCCTGCCGTTCGCTGACAAAAAGGTGGAAGTCCTTGTTATAGTCCGGCAGGCCCAATGCAGGGGCTGTGGAGATGGCTGTCTTCAAAAGATAGAAACTTTCAAGCGCCTCTGGTCCTAGAAGAAATGGATCCGTCTTTAAAGCATCGTACAGAGGTTGCATCAGTAGAGAGGCTTCTGGGATCCATGATCTGCAGTAGGAGATTAGGCCAAGGAAAGCCTGTAACGCCCGCGCAGAGTTTGGCACTTGTATCCTCTGGACTGCCAGTATCCGTTCGTGGGTGAGGTGCCTGGCCCCCTGCGTGATGCAGTGACCAAGGAAAACCACCGAAGTGGAGCACCACTGGAGCTTGGATAGAGATGCTTTGCAACCTTGGTCGGCCAGGAAGTAAAGCAGGCTTTCCGACGCCGCCTCAGCTGTGGGGAGGTCATCAGCGCACAGCAAGAGGTCATCAACATATTGTAGGAGAACCACCGTAGTGTGTTCAGATTGCCATGGTGCGAGGATAGACGCAATGGCTTTCGCGAACTGACTTGGAGAATTCTGGGCCCCCTGAGGCATCACGGTCCATGTATATTGCCGGCCATCATGGGTGAAGGCGAAGAGAAATTGGCAGGACGGGTCCAACGGGATGCTGAAGAAGGCATTTGCAAGATCCACGACTGTGAAGTATGTGGCGGTGGGCGGTACCCCCGCCAACAGGGTATGTGGATTAGGCACAAGGGGTGTGTCCAAAATGGTGGCCTCGTTCACTGCTCGGAGGTCCTGCACCATACGGTATTTCACTGGCATCCCCTTGGGTGTCTTCTTCTTTACTGGAAACAACGGGGTGTTGCAGGGAGATTCACAGGGTATGAGTGCCCCATTTTCCAAGAGTGCCTTCACTTGCCCTGCGATAGCCTGTGAGACGGCAATCTTGAGTGGATACTGCGGCCGACGTGGTAGGCTGGCTCCAGGTTTCAGTTTAACTACCACGGGTGGCACTCGGAGTTTACCGATGTCTTCCGGGCCTTTGGACCACAGTTTATCTGGAATTCGCTGGAGGACATCGGCCGGCACTGTATTAGGGTTTTCCGTGCTGACTGCAAGGAGTAAAGGTTCTGATGCCAGAATCATCGTATCTTCTTCCGACAAAGGCGATGATACCTTTATTCCTCCATCCTCGGTATAAGTGATGGTGGCTTGTAGCTTGGATAGCAGGTCTGCTCCCAGCAGGTTTAGCGGAGATGTCTTGTGGATCACAAACCGTGCTAACACATTAGGGAGAGAGCCAATCCGTAGGGGTTTTGAAAGGCGGTGAGAGGTAGGACGTCCTTCTATGCCCATGGTCAAGATTTCGACATTGTCCAGCAGGGTCTTGAAAGGGAAATCCGCTTCCTTAATCACACTTCTGGCTGCACCTGTGTCCAGGAGGAAGGTAGTGGGACGGCCTGCAACGGAGAGGGTAACCTGGGCTTGTGGACCCGGCAGATCAATGTTGGTATCCCGCTGAGACATGGCCATAATGGACGCAGGCTTGCCACTGTCCTATTGTAGAAGGTCAGTGGCTGGAGGAGGTGGGGGAGGAAGTTGCTCTTTGGTACTTTGGCCGGAACGTCGCCTTCTTGGAGCGCGGCAGTCACGGCGGAGGTGTCCAGGGCGACCACAATTGTAGCATGTACGCAGATCTGGTTGTCCAGGCTGTGGCACCCGAAATCTCTGCAGGGATGGGTCCTCTGCCAGCATTGCAAGTGTGTGTCCTTTCCCTTCTAGCCCCTTTGCTACCAGTAACAGCGTATCCATGGACAATGTCTTGTATTCCGGACGAGATGTGATGAGGCCTTTCCGTATGGGTTCACGAAGTCCTGACACAAAGGCAGATGAAAGCATTTGGGCATGCGCTTTGGTTTGCGTGGAGAAGCCTAGGTCATTAAACAACTGTATCAGGCGAGTGTGGTACTTCTCCACAGATTCCCCCTTTTCCTGGGTGACGTCTTGGATGGTGGTCGCTTGATCTGCAAGACGATCCTGGGCCCACACCTTGATCTGTTCACAGAACTGGATACCGGATTCATATGTAACGTCGCTCTCCACCTTCAGTGGGTCCAGGTGCTTTTCAATCACTGGCCAGTAGGTGTCTCCTGCTTTAACTTCAGTAAGGGCCTGGAGGTCCTTCCAGGTAGCACTAAAATTCTTCTGAATTTGCACCAGTCTCCGGTAAAAAGGCATCGGCTGTCTCTCCGGGTCAGGGAGACTGGTGTTAAGGGTAGACGCCTGAGTGGGAGTAAAAGAAACATACAACACAGGAGCATCGGCTGGAAGCCGGACTCCTGCGGACTTGGGAGGCTGTTGGCTGTGGGCTAAACGTGCGGGCCCTGGCATCCGGGCCCGCTGGTCTCCACTTGCGTTAATGAAGTATTCAAGGCGGTCCTGCGCACTTCGGATATCTCTCTGTACTCCTTGGAACTCCCCCAGGAGGCTACGGGCTACATTGGCACTAGCGGGGGATGGATCTGCCCATGGATGGAGTCCGTAGCCAGGGGCAACGCTCGGGGAACCATCTTCCCCTAACATCATGAGGGGAAGGCTGCCAGAATTGAACTGGTTAGCTTGTTCTACAGTGCCTTCTAGGGATAGAGGCACAGTGTTGGATGGCACATGAAAAGAGCCATCTGCATGCAGCACTGGATACAGGGATGTCAGAGAATTAGGATTCCCGGGTGTAGCAAGATGGCCGCCGGAAGAAGGGGCGGGGCCAGGTGAGGCAAGATGGCCGCCGGAGGAAGGGGCGGGGCCAGGTGAGGCAAGATGGCTGCCAGAGGAAGGGGCGGGGCCAGGTGAGGCAAGATGGCCGCCGGAGGAAGGGGCGGGGCCAGGTGAGGCAAGATGGCCGCTGGAGGAAGGGGCGGGGCCAGGTGAGGCAAGATGGCCGCCGGAGGAAGGGGCGGGGCCAGGTGAGGCAAGATGGCTGCCAGAGGAAGGGGCGGGGCCAGGTCCTGTCCCTGATGGGGAGGGACCGGAAGTGATGTTACCGACACTAGAAGTGGACACAAAGGAAGAAGTAACATCACGGTAGGGGCGGGGCGCCCCACAATTACTGCAGACCTCACGCCATGTGGGATTTTGAACATTACAAACAAGGCAAGTCCAGCAGGAATGGCCGCCATCATAGGGAGGGGGTATAGTGGACACAAAGGCATTACACTGTTCATGATACAAGTAATACACATCCCCCCCCTCCTTTACCTCCTCCTCCACCCAACTCTGCTCGTGTATCCCTTTTGCTACTCTATACCATGCCTCAGCAGACTGCAGCACCCCCCTATCTGCCAGAGCCCCCTTTTTGTCCTTCAAAACTTTCCTCCATTGTTCTGGCTGTAATCTACCACCCCTAATCTTCTCCCATCCTGCAACTTTTCTGATCCTCTCCCATTGTTCAGCAAACTCTGCTCCCTCCCTTTCAGCAACCAAATCACAAGCTCTATGACCTTTGTCCTTGCTCACTTTGTTCCCCATTTTCTAAACAACCTGCGTCTATGCCTGACCTTCTCAATCTGCTCAACTCTATCCTACCTACCAAGTCTATCCTATCCGAAGTTTCTGGACACAGTAATGTTCCTCTTGTAAAATCTGCTTTCTTCAAATCCTTCCAATATAACCCCTCTTTCCCACTCAGATCACAATGCACATTAATTCTATAACACCGAACAAACGGTACAGACGGGATTACTGGAGAATACCCACAACGGCTCAAGGTATATGGCTCACCTACCTTAGCAACAGCCCACCCTCCACTTGTAATCCCCAACAACACTCCCTGAACACAATTTGGACAGGACATTTAACTATACAGAGACTGACGATTATATTCAGTGACCAAAGACCTCAACAGTATCCGGAGCCGTCAGCCGTCACAACGCACGGCTAAAATTCCCACGTATTCCTCCCTTTGTACAAGAGCATATACCGAGCTCAATCATACAAAAATGAATACGCGTTTTCCAAATTTACCTGCCCGCTCTCCAAGCGTATTAGAGCAACCGTGCCCTATTACCTAGGGGAGCGTGGCCCTCGGGCGTGCACCCTCAAAGCGTATAGGAACACAGACTATGTCCTGCTATACACTCGAGTCCGCCCCTCTACACACAAAAGGTTAATCCTCACAGAATTTGTCTCTTGGTCTTAGGTACACAGTCTTTAACCGTCTCAGACACAACAGCATACAGCATACAGAATACCCCTAGACAGATAACATGGTGGTTTTTCGGGTGGACAGAACTAGAGTTATTACCTGTCTTTCAGTGAAGGTCTAGTCTGGATCAGATACAGGCAGATTTAGCAGTTAGAAATCAGTTTTTACACAGGTAGATAAAGCAATCTTACCGTGTTCTGTAGTTTTTGGGCCCCTGAGTTCCGCGTGCTATCTGCCGGTCTCTATACGTTCCAGGCTGTGACCTCACAGATCCACCGCTCACCAAGGGACGACACTGAGCTGGAATTGGGTTTTCTCCAGCAGGCTTCAGGGTATTCTGCAGCTTTCCTAATTGTGTGGAAGCAGTATGCGCACACTGACCAAGTCAAACACAAGGTATGAATCTCATGTTAAAAATGGCTCTTCTGGCAGAGACGTCCAGACAGGCCTTTTTATTGAAAAAGGATAACACCTGCCCTTTATGGGCGTTTAACAGATTACATCACCAACATATATATATTCTTATTCGCTAGATTATACAGAGTCTCCCGCCTCCCTACCCTCCCGTCCTCACGTCCGCCAAGGTATGGACTTTGTATTCTTTAGCATGCAGACAGCCTTAAGGAATTCTGTGTAGTTGACAAATGATGTGTTTAACTAGCTTGTGTTTGACGAGTGGAAGGGGGCCTAGATAAACACACAGTATTGACCACAGGATATACACATAACACTATAGCCCTTAACTCTTAGAGGTTTCTTGTGCAATTTCTATGTACTTAGTCAACATTAGATCAGACATCCTTCACCATCCCATTGTCTACTAAATACTATGATTAGATTGTGTGTCGATCAAACTCCAGAGTTAAAAGTCATTACAACAACAAAATACATTTGGGTTTATATAAATCAATAGACATTTTATATTCATCATGATGTCTACTACAGTCAATATATCGGATTTAAAATATGATATCTCCTTTACTTCTGCTCTCCTTCCCTGTCTCATTTAACCACCCCCCCCCCCTTTTACCCAGCAGCCCTTTACCCATGTCTTAATTATATATGGACTTTGTATCTGCAGCAGAACATTTATATATCACAGTATGTAGGAATATTCCTTTACAAACATTGCTTCTTGAAACAGAGCCACACCTGTCCGTTGGCTGTGTCTGGTATGGTAGCCCACTCCTTTCAATGAAGCAGAGCTGCAATCCCAGACATGACCCAAGGACAGGTGTGGCACTGTTTTTAGCAGAACATAATCATGTTTTCTGCCTGGGTGGTTCCATGCATTGTGTTTTTCTTGGCATTTTTCTGTGTTTTTTGTGGTTAAAAAATACCACAGCAGATGTTAGCTGTAGTGTGTCTTTTGGAGCCATAGCTTTTTTTTCCAAATTCAGAATGCTCTAGGTTTCACATTATTTTAGGCATAAAAATTACCTGAAAAAAGCATGAGTATATAAAAAACACTAGTCAAAAAGTCATGAAATTCAGACCTTTTTTTTAAGAAAAAACACAAAAAGGAAGAGTTGAGTTGTTAAGAACTGTCAAAGTGAATTCATAATAAAAAAAACATCTGTGGCATCCTGCCAATGGCAGCAACCTACATGTCTACTATACGGCCTCCTAGTGGAGGCCAAGGTTCAATGGCCCTGTCCTCTGTCCGATCGACGACTTGTCAAGTCCCAACTGACCATCATAACTCACACTACTGCTAGTTCCAATACTCCACTGCTTGGGCAGTGCTGAACCTGACTCTTACCCCCATCCCCAGTGCTTACTGTACTGAGCGCAGGAGATGGGGGAGGAGTTGGTCTATGTCACGTGGCATCTGGAACAGCAGTAGTGTGCATATGTTAGTAAGATAGTTCTACTGTTGCTGGTTGGAGGTGGAGGGGGGAACACAAGGGATACTATTAACTTGACAGACACAGGGGGCACTGTCACTTTGTGGGGTCACAGTTCAGAACTTTGCTATGTGGCCCCACGAGTTTTCTGTACACCCCTGAAAAAGGTGACGTTATGATGTACATTTCCTACAATAAATACATCAACGTGAGGACATTTACTTTGCATATAGTGAATCATAATAGTAATATGGCAGTCAGTATTTCTTGCTAAAGTCAGTTGATGGTAATACGTTGATTCAAAAAAAAAGAACATCTTTGAATTTATTTCCTCCATAGGTTGCAGCAAACTTCAAAGCAGCAACTATTGGCAGTAATCTAAGTAATTCATAGTGGACACAATTGAAGGATATCCTTTCAAGCCTCAGTAATGAGAAGCAACTAGTCTATAATCTGGTGGAGATATCCTTAAAACATTTACATATGCTTCTTAAAAAATAACACATTCCAATATTTTTAGGGTTCTGGAAAGCCAAACTCACTTTTTTCCTAAGGCATGAAAAACTGAAAACATGTAATATATATGGAGATTGGTCAAAACAGTTAAAAACAGAACTGTAAAATGCACAAAGGGCATGGGGAACTGCGTGCAGGGCTGATGACAGCTACAATGTTATCTGAGCAAATTGTATTTGCTGAAAGTTAAGGTACATTCTATATTAGGCAACTGTTTGCGCTCCACACCTTAGTCATAGAATCTGAAAGGTTATAGTGAAATGTGCTTACAGTATTTCCTGTTTACATGTTCAGTGCTCACAGGTATAAGTTTGGAGGGGGGAAGCATTCCATTATGGACCTCTCACCTTACAAGCTGGCAAATAGATTATGTTTGAACCACAATAAAGACAAATCTCCAAGATGAAAGTCATTCATTGTAAGTCCAAATGCACACGCAAATGAAAACTCGCGCGGTAATCCGATCGCGGCATGTCCTATTTCTGTGCGAGCCTCGCAGAGGCTCACACAGAAACGTCACCGCTGACGCGCGGCTCGGGTCCGCATGGGTGTGCGACAGCCGGCACAGAGTAAGATGTCGGGAGGAGGTGAGCGTTGAGGGTCACGGCTCGCATCCCGCTGCAAGAATTCTTGCAGCGGGATCCGACCCGGCCGTCTGCAGGAGGCCCTAATGTTATTTTTGATAATACGTCTTGTAGCTGCTACTTGATGTTTCCTGCACAATAGACTGTATGTTATCTTAGGCCGCCTGCAGACGGGCGGGTTGGATCCGGCGGCGAGGATTCTTGCAGCGGGATGCGAGACTGCAGGGACCAGTGCGTACTCACCCATGCCCGCGGCTCCGGACGTTCGATGTGCCGGCTTGCCGGCGCATGCACAGACCGGAGCCGGCGGCGGGTGAGTGACGCACAGAAATAGAACATGCCGCAGTTTGTTGGCTGCGCGAGATTTCGCGTGGCCAAACCGCGGCCGTCTGCATAGGATTGCGTTTGTTAACGCAATCCTATGCAGGCTTCCAGCGGTGGAAATCCCACGGAATTTCCGCTCGTGTGCAGGCGCCCTTAAACATTCTGTCTCTGCTTAGAGGGTTCTATAGGGCAAACCCATATCTGATAGCAACATTCTATTAGTTAAAGGTGTTACTCCCCTATTTACAGCACTGTGCAAAAGTTTTAGGCAGGTGTGGAAAAAATGCTGCAAAGTAAGAACTCTTTCAAAAATAGAAGTGTTAATAGTTTATTTTTGTCAATTAACAAAATGCAAAGTGAAAGAACAGAACGGAAATCTAAAGCAAATAAAATGTATTCCACAGCAAGACAACGACCCCGAACATCCAGCCAGTGTCATTAAGAACCATCTTCAGTGTAAAGTAGTACAAGGAGTCCTTGAAGTCCAATCTGTCTCAAATTACATGATGAGACAAAACAATTTGAACAAGTCTACATCCACATCCAAGATGTTTGGAACAACCTCCCTGCCAAGTTCCTGCAAAAACTGTGTGCAAGTGTACCTAGAAGAACGGATGCCATTTTGAAGGTAAAGGGCGGTCACGCCAAATATTGATGTGATTTACATTTGTCTTTTGTTCATTCCCTTTGCATTTTGTTAATTGACACAAAAATCTCTTAACACTCCTATCTTTAAAAGCATTCTTACCATGCAGCATGTTTTCCTCACCTGTTATAGACTGATCAGAGATTTTTAGCATATTCTATTGATTGGTCCAACCACTCTGAACTTTATGATAGCTATAATGAAGAGTAGTGCGAAGCTTTTTATGTGTCAACGTAATTCTCTAGAAAAATGTGATGTTTAGACAAATGCTAGTGTGAATACAGCCTATGGGAACTTATCCTCTGAATGTAAATAAGAATCTTATTTCTGTTCACTGACAGGTATCTAACATTTTTAAAGTGGTAGGACGTAGAAACACAAAGCTGTATTTACATAAAACAGAAAACATTCGGCATACAAAAATAGGAAAATGTCTAAAAGTGGTACTACTGATAAATCAGCAGACCGCCATAGTGCACACCACTCCATTCAAAACCAAGATTGCTGGCGTGCTCCTTTGAAGTGGCAGCGCTTCAACAGTTGTATACTATCATCATTATTATTATGTAAAATGCCATTAACAGGACAATCTATAGAGAACAGTTTGGACTCTCTGCCATTGCACTATAAAGCATACCCGACATAAAACATACCCGACTTTCAGAGAAGCAGCTGTGAACTTCAGATTCATCAGGAATAACCTTCATTGTCGCCCCAAATTCAGCCAGAACCCTGACAGCTCCTGAGACTTTGTGCCAAACACTTCCTCCCACATTCAGTGTTTTATACCAGCTACTTGGAGAGAGATTAGATAAGAAGGTGCACTCACCCAGGAAGTTAGACTCAAGGCTACACTAGAAAACTACATAAAGGGAAGCCGCGCCAAACCTCCGATAAAGTAAAATGAAAATGCCCACAAATTAAAAATAACATGCGACTTTTGACCCTCAAAGTATTGACTAGTGGCAAGAATCCAGAAACCGGAGCTACACCAATGCTGGCCCACAATGAAGGTACATCCAGAAAAGTGCGCATTCATAGTCCACCTGAAATAAATAATTCTTCTATTGTTTGTTCCTTTAGATTGGGTCTACCTGTACTGCTGTTTCAGACAAATCTAGTGTTTATAAGATCTACCATGCAGGTGCAATGAGGCCATAAAGCCTCTGTACATTACTGTTGAGGATCCATCGGATGCCATTTGTAAGGACTTGGTCCTTATACAGAACCTCAGCATATGTGGAGTTCAACAGGGCGTGACACAATTTTTCTGTCACATCACATATATACAAAATCCCACAGAAAAAATAGCATGAAACTGGAATTACATTGATGGCAGCCCTATTAGCTCCTTGTAAAATGGAGCCACAGTTATGAAGAAAGAACGTCTATGTTACAAAGACAACCTGCAGAATAACCATTGATTCTGGAATCTCAAAATCACAGCCACAAGACCATATGCCAACGAGGAAGGAGCGACCGTCTGTAGTTATATTTCACAATAGGATAACATCTGGATCTCTCGCTACAAATCATAAAATAATCTTTATTCTCATAGTAGAAGCACCTGATTCTTTTATGGTTGCAAATAAAATGCCATTTTCTAAGCACCCAAAGTTGGGAGAGGAATGGAGGAATCAGTGTATTACAGCAGTGTTTTGTGTTACTCTGTTTCCACCGAAGTACTTGCAATACTATTCACGTGGTCCAAATGTTCAGAATTGTTTTGGGAGGGTCCTGAAGACTATTGCAGTTCATAGACCTCACACAGCAGGGGAGACTCCTGTTACCTCACCCATCTACGGCCTCAACCCTTCCTTTACTTCCCGTAGTTTTCCGGCTTACACAAGTTCCTCTGGTCTGCCCTCTCTTAATGATACAGTACAATAATAAAAACAGCACCATATTTAACACAAATCCGTAACAACTTTCACCCCATTAAGAAGAAACAACGCACAATTCAAGACTCCTGCCAAATATGATTGCCAGACATTAAGAGATTTTTTTTTACAGCCCCCACTATTATTTCTCTAATGGTTATTATTGCTGTATGTGCATATTGAATTCAAATGTCCCTATTCGGATGTATTTGTGATGATTAATAAAGTTAATTTGAAATAAAAACTGACACTTATAGAGATTTTTGCACATATTTGATGGACAATATTTGATTACAAGAATAGAGTAGCTTATTATTACCCAATTATGCTTGACCAAATTCAAATTTGGACAGTAAAGTACATTTTATGTCAATTATGAAGCATTTGAAACAAATATTGCAATGCCTTCTATGAAGAATGACAAAGCGTTTTATATCTATGTGCAGTATACAAAATGCAAACATATTCCAGAAGCTGAGTCATATATCCTCCAATAATAGCAAAATGAGCCATCGCTGGTTCCACAGAAATTGTACTATTTCTGTGTGTCAAGAATAATATCATTTACAGGTAATGAACATACATATGTGGTAGCACAGTTTAAAAGGGATTTAAAGTTATTTAAAGCAGTGCTTAAAGGGGTATTCCCATGCCAGCAAATTATCCTCTATCTACAGGAGAGGGGAGGACTTGCTGATCATTGGGGTTCCGACTGCTGAGATCCCTCCCTCGATTCTCTGATTTTACATTCGGCACCTCCTAAAGTTTTGACAGCTCTGATCACATTTGCAAGCAAGCCTCTGCTTTATTCACTTCAATGGGACTGCTGAACCTAGTCGAATTCAAGCAGACGGCTATCTCTGGAGGTTCCATTGAAGTGAATGGAGCAGAGGTGCGGCCACCACTGTTAGGACTTGAGCATGCACTAGGGGTGATATCTCGAGAAGTAAAATTAGACTACAGGAGAAAAGTTAGATTATGACCGGATGGCATCAGACTCCTGCTTCCCTGTTTACAATTTTGGCTTTGCACTTAAACTTGACAATGTTAACCCTTTCCAATCCAATTTGTATCCTGGTTTTCCTAGGGGGCTTACTCTCTTTCTGCCATTATACAATGGCGCTATATGCTGACTAAAGACAGTACTGCACGTGGTAACACGTTGGATAGGCTCCGACAGCAGAGAGGCTGGCAATATACAGTAAGAGAACCCCGACGGATGTCTTCCAACATCGGAGCTGTACAGCCTTAAATCATAATGTCTTCAGACGTCAGACAGTGGATTGGAAAGGGTTAACCATGAGGATTGTTATACCAGGATATTGAAAGCCCACATCCATACACACACACACACACACACACACACACTGTCCCCTTGAGGACCAGTGTGTATCAACTAACAGAAATGTACCTTTTCTATTTCCTCCTCCAGTTATTTCCTATTTGGTATTGGTGGTCTTTATTATTAAATTATTCCAGTGTTATTTTGATTGTTTTATCTGCAATTTTTTTTCATGGCTAGAAAAAGTAGGCGCTATGCACTGACTTAATATGATGCATGCGTGTCCTTACTTATTTGATATTTTAACATAGCTTGTAAGTTTTTTTTCTTATTAACTACATTTTACATACGTGTGCATAATAAACATTGATTAAAAAAAAGTAAAGGACCTTCTTTACCAACAAGGATGGGCAAAAAGCAGGGCTGCCTGTCACTGGGATCAGGGGTGTACCTATAGGGGATGCAGGGGATGCGGTTACACCCAGGCCAAGGAGCCTTAGGGGGCCCATAAGGCCATTTTCTTCATATAGAGAGCTTGGTACGATGAATAAAGCACTATAGCTGGGGGCCCTGTTTCAGATTTTGCATGGGGGCCCAGAACCATCAAGTTACGCCTCTGACTGGAATATAAAGGTGGCATGTACAAGTCCCAGTGAGAAGCCCAGTGTTGACCTTGAAATGTGGCAGTTCTGCTCTGTGTGCACTCCTTCCCATATCAAGTATAAGACCAGACATTGCCTATGTATCATTGATACTACAATATACTAAAATCTATGTGAGACTGTGATGTTCACTAGCTGATCTAACCAATCAAATACCTGAGGCTAAAGCCGGGCTCACACTAGCACATGATTACCGGGTATTATGCAAACCGACGGCATGGGGGTATATGAACCAAAAAAAAAAAACACATGGGCTGCACATGACAGTGTGCATGAGATATGCATAGTACAATTTTGCTGCCATACGTGGAGATAGGCCGGGTCACTGGCAGCTCCGCAGCAGTAAAACACTGTGTGACCCATGCAGTCTAACACTTACGGTGGTGTGAACCCATCCTAACTTGTATACAGCAAGTAAACAGCCATGGCTTGTAGTAAGGAGTCACAGTGACCCTCCCTACAGCCTCTGTCCACAAAGCCAGCATTCAGGAAAGCAATTGTGACTTGAGTATAATTATGACATGTTGAGACTACATTAAAAAATACAGAACCTCACTACATTTAGTCCCTGATGTCTTATGGCTCTTCCTTATTTTCAGTATTATTTTAATGGGTTTCCCCAAAAACTGTTTTATGATATATTGATATGACTGATCAGTAGGGTCTATAGTTTTAGTCCAGCCTGTTGATGGAGACAAGCCCATTTATGATATGGGGTCGCCCCTCACTGAAAAGCTCACTGCACTGGCTATAGCTCGCAGGTATGTACCTCTTGAGAACCCACAATATTCATTGAATAACTATGGGCATCCATAGATGTCAATCGAGTACATGCAATATTGCAGATAAAGCAAACAATTATGACGTGGTTTCCCAGCAATAGTGGAAAGAAGTGATCAAAGGTAGCCTAAACGAGATAGAAACTGCTTAGAGCATCTAGACATCGCAAAGGGGTATGCTGCTCAGAACCATGCTCTATGAGTAAGAGCAAAGAGTGGCTAACAAGCAGGGGCTCTGGCTCTCATGGACTCAGGACTTCCATTAGCTGTTTGCTTTGACAGCTGTCATATTTTATGGATTATCTATAATCAGACAACCCCTTCAACTTTTTTTCACTTCCAACCATTTAAGTCCAAGCACTTAGACCCTCTATAGATCTTATAAAGAGAGCTGTGTCTCTCCCAAGCTCTCCCCGGCTTTTATTGGAGAACAGTTTATGGGTAATATACTGTCTATATACTCAGCTCTGCAATGGACATGGTGCTCAGCAGATCTCAGCAACCCCTTCCTTCTAGTGATCAGTGGGTATCAGCTCTGGACCCTCACCAGCCACAACTTTTGACACGTCTCTATGGCATACTAGATATTGTGTAAAAAGACAGCTGCCTTTTTAACCCTCATCCACCCAGAGTTTTGCCTACTTAGGCTCCAGTAATACAGAGACCTTAAGAGTTCTCTCTGCCCTGTGTACCCTGGAAGATGACACCCTCAGCCCCTTCGTCACTTGGTGGTTTACGTGGTACGGGGAAGGCTTGATTTTCACAGAGATATGCAACAATAAATCTCTGTTAGGGCTCCTGCACACTTTTGTTTTTCTTGTGCGTTTTTTTCACGCGATATCGCTGCGTTTTTTCACGCGATTGTCAATAGGACTTTCTAATGTTAAAAATGCATTGCACAGAAGTTGCAAAGTACCAACTTGGGATGCGTTTTTTTTTTTGCAGCATTAAAAAAATGCAAGTGTGTGTGAGCCCTTAATCTGATTCACCTTTCCAACTAAATTTGTTGTATGACAATATCGCAGCAGAACGGTCTGCACCCTGCATGGACACAAAACATAGTGGCTCCTCACAGGTTGTTCAAGCTGCAGGAGGGTACAAGCTATTTACAAGGGAATATTTGCTCCATACAGTTATACAAAACATCTAAGGGCTCCTGTCCACGGAGGGATATTTGCTGCGGAATCCATGGCCGGTGGCCGCATGGCAGATCCGCAGCAAATATCGCCCATAGCCTGCTATGGGAAATAGATTCTTCCTGCACACTTGCGGAAACCAAATGTGGTTTCCGCAAACAGAGGAAAAATCGCAGCATACTCAATTTTTCCACTGCTTCCATTGATTTTCCCCTATTGATTTCAATGTACTTGCAGAAAGGTCACTGATTCCATGGGATGACGCAGGACTTTTAAAATAATCTGTACTGCGTATGTACAATGGCTCACTGTGCGGATCATCCACAGTACAGATCAAAAGAGAAGAGAGCAGGTACGTGCGGGCACCACTGATGGCAGAGACATGTGGAATCCAGCTCTGCAGTGCGCAGGGGGCCTTAAGGGCTTGAACAGATAGGCGTAATTTGGCCTGTTATGCGGCCGTGAAAATCATGGCCGCATAAAGGGGCAACGCTAACCCATTGATTTCAGTGGTTTCATATTCACTAGCGGTATTCTCGGGCATTATTACCACACCGGAGAAAAGATAGGACTTGCCCTATCTTTCTCGCACGCAGTTAATACTACATGCGAGAAAGATAGGGCAGGACCTATCTTCCCACTTTTTCTTCCAAACTCGCACAGAATAGCGCGGAGTTTGAAATGGGAAAAAAAGGAGGTTTTTACCTTGTTCATTCACAACTCCGCTCCGTGAGCATAGTGGCACATATGCCCATGTGACGAAGCCCTTAGAAACAAGAATAAATGGAGGATAAGAACTGTTCTTAGTTAATTGCTAAGACTGCTTTCACATGTGCGTTATGGCTCAGTTCAGTGTTTCCATCTCGCTGCTCCATTTTTGGCGAAGAGAAACTAAAGTAAAACTGAAAAAAACTGATGCGTCTCTTTTTTCCGTATTGATTTCAATGCGATTTAACAAAAATGAAAGCAAACGGAAAGGCTTCAGTCTGCTTCCATTCTGGTAGGTTTCTGTTTTTTTAAACGGGAGAACAGCAAAGTCTGCAGCATTATTTTTCCATACAAAAAAAAAACGGAAACTGACTAAATGGAAGCCAACTGAAGACTTTCCGTTCGCTTTCCGTTTTTTAAAAACCCTATTGAATTTAATGTGGAAAAAATTGATCAGTTTTTTTCCATTTCATTTCAGTTTCTCTGCATCAAAAACGGAGCAGAGAGATGGAAATGACCATTAGTAAAGTTTAACTCCGGCTGCACACGTCCCTTATTGTCTGCCAGTATTATATATTATAATATGTGGATACTGAAAACAACATATACTTCAATGTGAAAGGAGAGACAGATGTGATGTGTATGTAACACAATGACAAATTAATACATTGTTAAAATTCACCAGATGAGACAGATGGATACAGAGGGAACCATTATAAACCTGCAGCTGCAGAGCTCAACATTGCTGTACAGTGTGTACTGCACTTGCAATAACATAAGTGTGCTCCTTCCTGTAACATGTAGGGGTGTAAGGACATGTAGGGTCAGCTGACTAGTATAGGGCAGACACTATTTCCACTGGTCAAAGGGTATTAAGTAGAATATATATATATATATATATATATATATATATATATATATATATATATATATATATATATATATATATATTCCTGCAACATAGAGGATGGTCTATACCCATGTTATTCAATTTATATAGACAGTATGTACAAAGGTAACATAAATATGCACAAATAATATCTATACAGCCCAGACTGTACACACACTATATAATATGTACAGCATATATACACTGAGTGCTGTACACAGCTTGTATGATATCTGAGCCCACATTCTACCTAGTATATACTGTATCCTCCCAAGTATTCATGTGCCCCAGCTGGGGATGATGTGTCAGTGATGTGTGCCCCCAGCGATCACTCACCACCTGCACTGTATGGCCGGAGATGTCCTGCTCACATGGCTTGTCGCCTGCGGCTGGGCTCAGCAGCCAGTTGCTGGGACAGGGACTTGGGGGGAGCCCTGAGTCCGGGCTGTCCAGGACCCTCTCACCCCTCTTCTTCATGTCCAGCAGATCGGGCACATCCTGCAGGTTGAGCCTCCCAACCATAGCTGCTGACAAGTACTGGATGCGATGCCCCCGGGCACGTCCTAGTAGGCAGTGGGCAGTGCCAGCTAGTTTCACAGTTGTCCTCGGCGGTAATGAATCAGTCACTCAGTAATGTCCGACTTCTGCAGCACTAGAAACACTTCTGTAAGTGAAAAGGATCTTGTGTGCAGCAGCAGTAGCAGAGTAAGGGCTGGACCGCCTTCAGATGCCTCCCCCTCCTCCAGAGCGGTACTTCAGGCTTTATTATGAAGCCCTAGTTAATTGTTAATATGTAGGCATGAGAGTTCTCACGTCTCAGGTCACTGACACTATATAGCCCTACTTATATTGGATGGGGGGGTGCAGAAAATCTGCTGCTGCCGCCCTGCTGCGAGCTATATGGGGGCTTCCTCAGATCGAGTTCTCCTCCACATCATATGGAAGCTGGCATAGCACAGTGCACTCTCATATATTGTATGATGGAAGCTTATTACTTATCAGAGGTAGCGGTATATATCAGGAAAGCATTGAATGACAGTTTATTTTAAAGATACCACTTAGGGCAGAGTCACATGAACGTATGCGCAAAAACCACTCGCATTTGTGCATGAACGAGGTTTAAAGAGGTACATAATCTGTGTGTTTGCACATAAAACTGTAATTTTTGCGCAAGGTCAGTTCACACACGCGTGTGACACACCATTTCCATGGATTTCTTGACTAATTAAAACCTAATGAGGTCCAGATGTATTCTTTTCCCTGCTTTTTACGCAGCGTCACACCCTTCCCCTTGTATATACTATAGACTTATATGGCACTATTGCTGCGCAAAATGCAGGAAAACAGAGGAGGATCTATTTTCTTTTGTATCCCTGAAATGCCCATGCAAAACACTTATGAGAAGGAACCCATTGAAATCAATTAGTTCTTGTCTCTGTGTTTAGCAGCTATTTCATGTGCAAATACCTGCGCAAACACGGTTGTGTGATGGAGCCCTCAAGGTGAGTAAAGCCACAAATATTTGTCAACATTAACCACATTCCTGCAAGGATATCTAGCATTGCATTGCCCTAAGTAGGAATTGTTTTTATGTTCAAAAGGATTTTTTTGTATGTTCATACACATTTTACAATATACTTTTCAATATAGAATACCAAATATTGAGCTGTATATTACAACAAAAAGATCTTGTTACACAATCATAATTATCATCATTTGATTCAATTTCCCTCTTTTTTATAACAGTTATTTCACTTTCTTATCTATAAGTAAAATCAATATTTCAACAGTATTCTATTTCCTGCCCCGTGAGCTCCCACCCATTGGGCCCATCCTTTCACCTAGCCGGTGGGGTTTCCCAGTGAGCGCTCCGGGCACCTGCTATCCTATCTAACCAAACTTTTAGTATTAGAAATATATGATGTTATACAATGTTATACATTTAATAAAACAAACCAAAGAGAGTGATAGAAAAATAAAAAAGGTTTAGGGAAAAAATAAGGTGAAGAGGGGTACCCTGGTATCCCAAACCGCACTCATTTAGGGCTTATTTACACAAGCGTTTTCACGGCCGGCCATTATACGCTTCCATCTAAGCAGTTCCCCCCTTCCCTCCCCCTCACGACTCTTTGCCTCTCTCCTCCACTCCGGTGTTTGCAATGGGAGGGGCGGAGCTAAGCTTTGCTCTGTCTGACCCACTCCCTTTGCTAGCTATGGACGAGGGGAGGAGAGAGGCAAAGAGCCAGTGAGGGGGAGGGAAGGGGGGAACTGCTTAGATGGGAGCGTATATCAGCCAGCCGTGAAAACGCCGGCCGATATATGATTGTCTAAGTAAGCCCTTAAGGAGATTAAGTTTCTACTAGTATGTAGAGTCCCACATTTTATTAGGAATTGTGTTTAAAGCTGTATTCCCATTTTCGGAATCTTATTTCAATATATTTTAAATTGCAAAACAATCCACACACCTATAAGATGTTCATTTTAAAAAATGCTGTACCTGTATGTCCAACCCCCTGCTCAGTGCAGGATCACTAAATCATCCCAGACAGATATTTGTCCAGCATCTGTTTGAAGACTTCCATTGAACGTGAACTATAACATACTATGTTATTGCTATGTTTCCCTGAAAATAAGACCTACCCCAAAAGCTCTACCCTAATTTTTGACTATTTTCAGGGAGGCTTAAAATAAAAGCCCTACCCTGAAAATAAGCCTTAGCTATACTACATTTAAAAAAATTAATACATTACCTAGCAGGTGCCATTCGAATCCTTCCTGCTGGTCTGCGAAGTTCTGTAGATCCGCCGGGGCTTCCTGCACTCCTCAACCTCCAACAGAACATCACTTCCTGGAGGTGGTATTTATCAATGCCGCAACCAGGAAGTGATGTTCTGTCAGTGGTCAAGGAGTGCAGGAAGCCGGGCAGTGCTATGTAACTTCGCAGACCAGTGGGAGGGACCTGGACTGTGGCAACTAGGTGAGTATTAATAAGACTTCCCCCAAAAATCAGACCCTGTGCCTCTTTTGGGGCAAAAACATGGTACGATTGTCCCATATGGACGTCCCTTGCGTTAAATGAAAAGCTGCTGCTGCTGATCAGCTTACTGGAGTTGCAGTAGCTGAAACCTTGGGTGATCAGTAGAGACATTGGAGATTTTATATGATGTGCAGAGCCAGCAATTCTCATTCCAGCTAAGGCTATATTCACACAGAATTATTGTACATTTTCAATGCAGATTCTGTACTGGAAATTCACAACAATATACAGTGTAACATAAGTGAATGTGGTTTTACAAAACACCACTTGTACTGAAAAATATCTGATGGATATGCTGAGTGTTTTCAAATATATCACATGCCCTATATGTAGATGTATTGGAAACTATTAAGTCTGTAGTGGAATCCATATTTGGCAGATGTGGGCTTACAATCATGTCAGCAGCCATCATGTTCTGCCACCTCCAGACATGCCGATCAATCTACCTAACTGAATCAGAATTACTATGTACTTTATTTATTTTCAAAAATCTAACGCCGCGTCCAAATGCAGGTCTGCGAGGACCCATTGAAATTAATGGGAGCATTGTACTGCAATTAGCACAGCTTTCAAAATACTGTGGTAATCACGTAAAAAGAGCGTGTGTAAGAATGGCATAATGGTGTAAACACATGGACTAGTCTGATAGCGGGCCAAGGAACTCCGACCCCGATATTGCACTTATAAACATGCGATTTATGCCTGCGATTGTGATACACCTTTTGAGAAAAACACATCGCATCGCTTAAATGGTGATTTTCATGGACGTGAAAATCACGTGTTTTTCAATAGTAAAATTAGAAAAATTGCATCATACTCGCTTGGTTTGTTTCCATGTGTTTCCACTCGCACTCCAAAACATACTGATAGGTTAACCAGGTTTCTACAAAACTAATCCTTGTGTAAATGCTTGAAATAGGGAAATTAGATTGTGGCTCCCATTGAAGACAATGATCCATTCAGGTGCTAGATCAATATTAGTAAGGACTAGTGTGCTTTATATATTTTTTTTTTACTTGTTTGTATGCAAAGTTTGGGCACTATTTAGACACAGAGTTGGAGGCAGCTTTTATTTTCACTTAAGTCTTTATCACTTGTTCTTTGTTCAGTTAAGAAAGAATAAGGCCTCGGGATATGGATGACGTGCTTCACCGAATCCTTATGCCCAGGTAGAGGAGAATGTCATCTGCATATAAGAATATCTCATCCTTGTAAGACCTAAAGGCTCATGTAGACACAACGATTATCGCTCAAAAGCCATCTTTTGAGCACTAATTGTTGCATGTAAATATGCCCATCTTTCACTTTTCTGCCGAACGATGGATTCTAGTTCTGCATGAAATCCATTGTTTGGCTGAAAGGTTGATAAGTGGGACCGCACGCTGTGTTCTGCCCAGGGAGCGCTGATTACATTGTCTCAGCTGTCAGCCCCATGGCAGAACAAAGAGAATGTATTCAGAGAACAGCGTATGGTCTGTTCTCTGAATACAGCTCCAGTGGCTCACACACTACTAATTGGTACTATTAGGCATTAGTAACAAGTAGTAGTTTATGCAAAAAATGATCGCTCAAAAGCCATCTTTTGAGTGATCATCTTTGTGTCTAAATGCACCTTTTAGGTAAATTAGATACAACCCAACAGCAGTTTACAAGAGCTCTTTCCGTTTCCTCTCACAATGCAGATCCAATTAAAGAAACCATGGACACAATAAATGCAATAATCTTTTTTTTTATAGATTCAGCCTTTCAGTCATAAATAGGAAAGATTCCATTCACATTGTATATTGCTGGATAATAGAAGTTCATAAATAAAGTTTGATATAGACCATACAAGAGATGCTGCTAGGCAGAGGGCAGGCATGGCTGTGCACACTCACCCCTGTAGGTCTTCTGTGGTTCTTTTGATGTTACTTTTAGGTTCTTTCTCACTTATTTCAGGATTACAAAATAGTGAGAGGGTGCTCACTTTGGCAAGCTGTTCATTTATATATCTGGCTTGACACTATGTTCCTTTCATGCACGGAAGGAAGGTAGGCCTAGCACAGGAAACTATAATCCACACATCTTTATTTCCATAAAAATATAAAACATAAAATAGCAATAAACCCACAGTCAACAGTTTCCTATGCATTTTGAACATAGTATTTTTTACTCAGTCATATCCTATTGAATCTGTTATTGCCATTGGTGGACATCATAACAGCTTGTTGACAATGCCATTGAAATTGGCACAATTCATTTTTTATTGTAGTGCTACAGATGCTGCAGTCTATGGAGTATGACCTGTGTGTGTTTATTTATGTAACCCTAAAGGCTCTTTTGCATGCAACAATTATCGCTCAAAATTCATCCAAACGGCCGAGAGTAAGCGATAATCGTTACATGTAAACTTTTCATTTGAACGATGGATTTTAGCCTGCATGAAATCTATCGTTCAGCTGCTGAAAGATTGAGCAATTTCATTCCAATTGAATGAATTTCACACATCTTTCAAAAGACTGCAGGATACAGAGTGTACTGATTGTGTTTGCTTTGCATACATAATAAGTACACTGTGTACTCTGCTGCGAGGAAAATAACAGAATCTGCTGGCCAGATGTTTGCTCCACTGGGCGTGTGTTTAACACATTCATAGCTGAGCAAACAACTTGTGGAGGAAAATGAAGATGATTCAAGTTCCTTTTACACACAAATGAAGATAATTAAAGCCATTAATACTCCATGCAAATACATTGCCAAATCTTTCAATCTTTCGGCAAAGATTATCTTGGCATGTAAAAGAACCTTTAATTCCAACATGGAAGCTGTTACGTCTTCCACACCCACGAACTGGCGAACGCAGACGGAACCACAAAACTGCTAAACAGACTTCATACTCGCTAACAGGCAAACTCAGATGGAACCACGAAACTGTAAAACAGACTTCATGCTCGCTGACAGGTGAACTCAGATGGAACCGGACAGACATAAACCAGCAACTGACAAGGGCTCAAAACAATTATCTGCACACCTGCACACTTAGCCAGATGGAATAACTATAGAATGTATAAGGTATTAGTTCATATTTTGGCCAAGGTACTTAAGCCTATGAGCCCACTTTAAGGGTCCTCGTTGTCTCCCGAGTCCCTACTCTAACAAGACAACTAACCCCAGGAAACCTGCCTGCATTCGGGGGAATCATTCCAACAGGGATTAGCCCCATGCTGGAACCTAGGGACCTACCTCGACCTAGCTGAAAAACAAAACAGAGCAGAACTGAACGAAGCTCACACCAACACGACAGGGATCTGCATACAAAACCAAATACCATGCACCCTAAACAGGACTGTTCACACATCTGGCAACCTGCACAGATACACAGGAACATGACACTGTTCACTCCTAAACACACTGAACATGCCCATTGGCACCTCATGTCTGGCCACTTGCACAGACACGCAGGAACATGACACTGTTCGCACCTAAATGCAATGAACATGCCCGTTTGCATCTCATGTCCAGCCACCTGCACAGACATGTAGAAACATGACAATGTTTACACCTAAACACACTGAACAAACGGAAAAGGCCAGCAGCCTCTAGCAGAGGAGCTTGTATATATGAGCAGCAGACCTGGGGGAATGGCTGGCTGGAGCAATCCACACCCTGCCAGCTCAATCAACCCCATCGGTGCAGCCATGCTGATGGAAACCAATGTAGTGCAACAGATCCCTGCAGCACACCCTAATAGAAGCTTTGTTTCTTGGGTTGATACTAGTCATTCTTTTAATTTGTATATTTTACAAGATTTAAAAATGTTGATAAACATAGATTCTGCAGAAATTAATAAGAGCTGATGACTAAAATAGCTGTTACTAACTTAAATATAATATAAGAGAAACAAAACAATCTTATAGATGATACTTCCTAATGGCTAACAACAATAAGTAATGCTACAGCAAGCTTTCAGGTTACTTAAGCCTCTTCATCAGGCTGGTATAAAAGGCCTAAGTAGCCTTGAAAGCTTGCTGTAACACCATTTCTTCTTGTTAACCTTTACAAGGCATCATATCTACAAGATATTTCTCTTACTGAGAGCCATAACATTTTGTTCTACTGGCTAACACAATACCAAATTTTTTTATTTCAACTTAAATATGTTACATTTACAGAACATACATGTAGATGTTATCAAGACATATTAACTCTTGACCCCATTGTCTGCAAACTGCCATTAGTACAGGTAAACTAACATTTCTCATTGTATATTGTTCTACTAAAGAAGTTTCATGGTCTTTGTGGGATTCCATCTATATCTTCCACAATTTATGATCCTTGTCCTCTTTGGTCCTCCTACTTCCCCAATGTCTTGCTCATCATTTACTGTAGGGTTTGCTTTGGGCTCCATTTTACATAAACTCTTGATTGGTGTGTTTAGGACTTCTTTTCCCTTCAATTAATCCGGTCACCAAAGGCCAATCTATTGTCATGTACAGCTATTTTTTGGGCTTTACTTACATTTTAATATTGTGTATGCTTCTGGTTATCTTGTGCATATACCCATTGCATCATGATAACAAACCCTAATAGCTGTTAATTATACTTGCTACCATATTCCTTAATTCTATTAATGATTCAACTATTTTCTTCCTTTTTTCCACTATTGTACAAAATGTTCAAAACAATTGAAAATTAATAAAGCTGTGCATGTCATTCCATTGTTTTCAGATGCTACCACGCAGATATTGAAATCCTCGAAATAATTGATTGAAGCAGAATGTTGTATGCTCAGATCTACTTTGTATCCACTGCTTTTTATTTCCGTCTCTTGTTTTTTTAACCAATTCTGAATATACTCGATGACATTTACCAGTCACATTCTATTAAGTGGTATTTTGCAATTTTCTAAACTAATACAGTATGTTCCTTTTGTTACATTTAACAAAGCTGTTCACCTTAGTAATAGGTGGAGTGCTATTCTGCTATTTTAGGACATCGCAGACCCTATAGTCTTTCTTACTTCAATTCTTTCAGCCAAAACAAACTTGCAACTGAACTGTAACATAGTTACACACAAGGCAGCTTGATCTGTCCAGCACAAGTGAACTGAAAATCCTGAGGAAGAAAAAAAGGAATTCTTCTGCAACCAAAATCAAAAGCAGACTGAGGCCCCGGGCGTCTGCGGTCTGCAGTTATGTTCTGACAGTAACTGCTGATACTTCCTAAAGGAATTTACATTCTTTTAAGAAACACTGACAGGCTGTTAGACTGCACATCCTGAAGACCAAGAACTTGAAGCTGCTCATACATGGAGATTATGTCAATTCAGGATTTCTGAATCTTTGATGCCATACAATGCCAGAGATGCCATACTAGCCTGTGGTGCACTGAGGAAATTTAGTTTCTGCAGAAGCCATTTAGGTATTGCTTGCTTTCCTTGTGGTTCATGCTCATCAAAAGCAACAAATATTACAATTTTGACATATACAGTAATTATCATCTTTATTTATATAGTGCCAACATATTCTATAGCACTTTACAAAATAGAGGGACCATAGACAAAATAACACAGTTTTAAAACAATAGTCAATTTGAACAATAGGAATGAGGACCCTGCTTGCAAGAGCTTACAATCTATGAGGAAATAGGGGTGACACAAGAGGTAGCAGTGCTTGCTCTATACAACGGTCCAGCCATCTTCTATATAAATAGGGTAATATACATAAAGCTGTATGAGCCGGTCACATTCCAGTATCTGACTATATAAAGATATGAAGTGCATAAGGGTGGCTTTGGTTGGTATTAGAGATGAGCGAGCATACTTGCTAAGGGCAATTACTCGATCGAGCATTGCCCTTAGCGAGTACCTGCCCGCTTGGAAGAAAAGATTTGTCTGCTGGCGGCAGGCGGGGAGTGGCGGGGGAGAGCGTGGAGGAATGGATGGGAGATCTCTCTCTCCCGCCCGCTCCCCCCTGCTCACCGCCGCAACTCACCTGTCACCCGCGCCGGCAGCCGAACCTTTTCTTCCGAGTGGGGAGATACTCGCTAAGGACAATTACTCGAGTGAGCATGGTCCTTAGCGAGTATTCTTGCTCATCTCTAGTTGGTATGTGACATGTTAAAGCGGTTGTACCAAACCTGACTTTTATTATCTATCCATTGAGACCCCCACCAATCCCGAGAACAGGGAGCCTGTGTCCCCCTTTCTTCCTCATAAAGCCCACTGCACCCCTGCAGTAAGGAGAAGATTGAATACAGTAGTGGTTGCACATGCCTAGTGTCTATCCATTAATTTTCAATGGGACTGACGGAATTAGCCAAGCACTTGTACTTGGCCATTTCCATCAGACCCACTGAAGATAAATGGAGGGCATCACACATGGACAACCACTACTCCATTCAATCTCCTCCTCAATGCAGGGTGTGCGGTGATCTTTATAAGAAAAAGAGAAGGACATGGGACCCATGTTCTCTGGATTGTTAGGAGTCTCAGCAGTTAGAACCCCACCAATCAGACTTTTATCCCTTGTCCTGTGGATAGGTGATAGAAGTCAACTTTGGTGCAACCCATTTAAGTACAGTGAGCAAATGGTATTGAGAATTGCATGTTCCAACCAGTAAAATCAGGGATCTTGTGTTGGTCCAGTGATGTCCCTAAAAAGCAAGATGCAGTGCTCCCATTCTATTCACTGATGTTCAATCAGACGTCTTGTCCTTATACTGTAAGTTCTTTGTGACCTGACATAACTTTTTCTGGGGGACACATTAATTGTGAATTACATGAATTTAACAGATACTGTAAGACTAAATAAAATCTGTTATCCATGTAACTGAACTCTCCCCACGCCAGCAATGAAATCCCACTCTCGGGCCCCATCATGTTACTTGTGATAATGTCAGGACTGGTTATAGATTTATATTGACTGACTCCTGGTTCCATTGCCTGGCATTTGCTGTTCATCCTTTTGGTTATTGACTTCTCACTCACTTCCTGGTGACATATATTATTCCCTGGTTTGTTGCATTGTTGTTTACTCTACTGGTATTGACTACTAGCCTTGACTTCATCCGGCTTCCTCTTCAGATATTTCTCTCAGCATACTTGCTGTCAATTATTAAATACTATGGGCCACTGGAAACCATGATCTGAGAATCAGATAAGGAAAATCCATACATCCTAGCAGGTATTTCTTGAATGAGGACCGCTGATATACCTTAGATTCCACACCTCAGCTTAATCAGCACCATATGGATCACAGTTCAAGGATCCACTTCTCTGATGCGATTTGTAGTGTATTAAACCTTAGCATATGCAAATAAGGGAGATGGAACAATACCTCTGCAGTGCTAGCCATTGGAAGGCAGATTTTCTGCAAGTCAATGTTAGACTCTTTATACAAGCCTTGTAACAATGACTGGTAATTGGAAACCAAGTCAGAATCCTGAAGACATATATAGACAGCTGTTTCAGGGTGTTTGCCCCTCATCAGTGTGCAGTAGGTTTCTGGTTTGGCTAGCGAGAGGCCTGGGACAGGGGTCAGGAACGCTATATTTTCTCCTTAGGGAGAGCACCTAGAAGGTGAGTAGGTGAGGAGACTTATAAGGTCATTCATGCTCCTCTGAGTAATATGCATCCCTATCAGCATCATCAATCATTCTGTATGATTTGTGTCTAAAAGATCTAGAAAATGGAACAGTCCTTCAAACATGGGTGACAGACCTATCCAGAAAAAGTAAGTAAATTTTTTACTAAAGGGTATCAAGGCACTTTAGGCCCATGAAAATGCATTTATGCATGACTGGAAAAGAGGTAGATAGAGTAAAGGCCATTTTACACAGGACAATTATCATTCTGGTCGTTAAAAACACTGCGCCTTGTAAGCTATTTATCAGAGAACTCTCTCCTAGACCCCCTACAGTCTGGCTTCCGACCTCAACACTCGACAGAAACTGCCCTTACTAGGGTATCCAATGACCTACTGACAGCCAAATCGAGGGGCAATTACTCCCTACTGATCCTCCTCGACCTTTCTGCAGCGTTTGACACTGTTGACCACAAACTCCTCCTCAGTATGCTACGCTCCATTGGCCTAAAGGACACTGCCCTCTCCTGGTTCTCCTCTTACCTATCTGACCGCTCTTTCAGTGTCTCCTTTGCTGGCTCTACCTCCCCTCCTCTTCCCCTTGCTGTTGGGGTCCCCCAGGGCTCGGTCCTTGGCCCCCTTCTCTTCTCTATCTACACAGCCCCTATTGGACAAACCATCAGGAGTTTTGGCCTCAAATACCACCTGTACGCTGATGACACCCAGCTATACACCTCTGCCCGTGACATCTCTGCACCCTTCCTCCAAAACATCACTAACTGTCTGTCCGCTGTCTCTAACACCATGTCCTCTCTCTACCTAAAACTAAACCTCTCTAAAACTGACTTACTGGTATTTCCACCCTCCACTAACCGACCTCCTCCTGACATCTCCATCTCAGTGTGTGGCGCCACCATAACTCCTAGACAACACGCCCGCTGCCTTGGGGTCATATTTGACTCTGATCTCTCTTTTGCCCCCTACATCCAATCTCTGGCCCGAACATGTCAGCTGCACCTCAAGAACATCGCAAGAATCCGCTCTTTTCTCACTGTGGAGACGTTAAAAACGCTTATTGTCGCCCTCATCCACTCCCGGCTCGATTATTGCAACTCGTTGCTGATCGGCCTCCCCTGCACCAGACTCTACCCTCTCCAGTCCATCCTGAATGCCGCAGCCAGGCTCATCTTCCTGTCCAGCTGCTACTCGGACGCCTCTGTCCTGTGCCCGTCACTGCACTGGCTGCCCGTTAAATACAGAATTCAATTCAAACTCGCTACCTTCATCCACAAAGCCCTCCACAGTGCAGCACCCCCCTATATCGCCTCCCTCATCTCAATCCATCAACCAGCCCGGGCTCTCCGCTCTGCTAATGAAACCAGACTGAGCGCCCCTTTAATTCGAACTTCTCATTCCCACCTCCAAGACTTCTCCAGAGCAGCACCGGTCCTCTGGAACGCACTACCAAAGGCTACCCGAGCAATCCAGGACTCGCAGAACTTCAGGCGTGCTCTAAAAACGCACCTCTTCAGGGAGGCATACCGCATTCCCTAAACAAACCTCTCTGTACTCCGCCTGATAACATGCTCCCTGACCTACTGACTGCAATCCCTGCTAGCCATCATAAACCGCTCCTGCAGTCACACCGTTTCTGCCGTCACACGGCTAAATGTCTGACCATTGTCTATGTGTATAGCATCGCTCACTCTCCACCTCGCCATACTGTGCACATCTCCAGCCCCTTTACCCTCTGTATCACCCCATTACTTGTAGTATGTAAGCTCGTTGGAGCAGGACCCTCACCCCTATTGTTTCCATCAACTGATTACTATATGTAACCGTGGTTCTGTAATGTTTGTATTTTGTCCTTCTGTATTCCCCCCTGTCTATGTAAGCGCTGCGGAATATGTTGGCGCTATACAAATAAAGATTATTATTATTATTATTAAACAGCGGCTGTTCTTCAGTACTGAACGGCCGCTGCTTACAGTGAATGGAGAGGGGCGGAGGGAGAGTGGGGAGAGAAGTCTTCCCCAGCCGCACTGCCTCCCTGCTGGCCGTGCTGTCAGCGATACACAATCCTGTGTAACAGTACGGGAGGGAGGATAAATGGGGACGAGCGTTGGGCATCGTTTGCCCAACACTTGTCCCATGTAAAAAGACCTTAAGTAACCGAGTGTGAAGAGGAGTATTCTGAAACCTCTGCCTGATTTTCTTACTTACCTGAAATGAGAGGAAATGTGATTCTTTCTGTCTCGGAAGCATTTGCAGAATGCTTTAGGATTTTCACGAAAATCATCAACCGACTTCAGGGCAGATGTAATTTTAAGCTAATGTAAATCATGACCAATATTTCAGGGAAATATAGTTAACCATATGTGTATAAGCTGTAGAGCTGGGATCTGCAACCTGTAACTCCCTAGCCGTGATGAAACTACAATTTTATTGGGCCACAGAGGAGGGATTTATTTTTTTTTAATCCCAGCATTTCAGTTACAAATTTAACTATTATTCATTTCAATAGAAAAATGATCCAGGTAGTGTGATATTAGCAAAGCTGTTATGATCACACTGGATCATTTTTATGTGCTGGGATACACATTCGGATACAATTATATATCTTCAAAGGTCCACTGGAGTATCTATGTGCACTCTTCAGTATTGGAAACTGAAAGCAATGCAATGGTTTTGCTTTAAAAGATGGATGTTTTAACCTCATGAAAATCGTTGGAAAATGGCCGGGCTTTTCAGTTGTTAGATTATCGTTGTGTAGCGTTTGCATTGAATGATAATTAAATGGTAATTTAATGATAGTTTGTTTGAAGACATGTGCATTAGTGAAGGGAAAAAAACAGCTCTTTTGTACTGGCTCGTGAAAATCATGGGTGCGCCTATCTTGCCTTTAAAAAAACCTAGCAGTTTAGTGACATTAGAAATATACACCCCACCAAACAATTAAACGCCCCCTCAAATCGCTGAACAAATGTCAAATAAACCAAACGAAAAGCGAACTGCCGAACGATGCATTTTAAGCAGACTGAAAGACAACGATGAACAAATAGGTACTGAAAACTGCACGATGGCCGAGTGTCTACACACAACTATTATCGCTCAAAAGATGGCTTTTGAGCAAATATTGTTGTGTGTAAATGGGCCTTTATACTGCAGCTGGAATTTCCCATTAACTTGCGATTTATTTTAAAGGGAGTCTGTTAGCAACTTTGGCCTTGCAAAGATATTGTCTTGGTGTAGGGATTAAACATAGCCATGTGTAGGGTTTTACTAGCACTAGCAATCAGAGATTTAAGTTTTTATCCCCCATATTGCTTGTCCTGGAGGTAAGCAATAAATGTGTTGTATACTAACTACTTTCCCTCTTCTTAGAGAAATAACATTGGCAAGAGTAACCATGAACCTTTATAAGAGAATCAGGGAAGATGGCTATTTATGTATATGGCTTTATACTTTAAACCATGCTGCAAGCATTTATTTCTGTTTAAATACATTATTTTTCCCTTTTCTTCCTTATTCACCTTTCATGTGATCCTTATTATCTATAATTTTCCTCACTGTGTACAAATACTATATGCTAAAGTCTTCCATTTCTAGTTTCCTATTGCTTTCCATAAAACATTACACAACCATATATACGAGTACATTGAAACACCTATTGTATTGGGATTCTAAGCGATCTCATGTTTTATGTTGCACGCTACGGTAGTTTACTCACACAACGTGATAGTTTTTTTATTTTCATACTCTCATACTTCACTAACAACTTATTTACTGCCAAGTCCAAAGATCATAGCTAATAATGTTATACTTCAACTTTGTGAAAGCTATTGTCAGTGGCATGATCCTGTGTTATCTGCTTCCAGCTTTATAATAGAGGTGTTATCTTTCATAGCAGTATTACTTGGGATGATAATGAGATGACTACTGAAAAGTAATCTCTACAGAACAGGAAGTGCCAGCTTATTATGAGGCTTAGTGGTTAAAGCTGCAGGATTTCAGGACTATTTTTTAATATATTGAAATGGAAAATTAAAAAGGCCAAAAATGTATATAATTTAGTTTGAAAATGGCCAGTTGATTTAAACAGACAGTTTTCTGATGACACATTGGCCTTTCAAATAATGATTTTTATAAAGTGTCAACATATTCCACAACACTTTAAAGGTTTTTTTTACCACGACGTAGAATTGCTTCACAACCTCTCTGTACTTCCTGGTTGCTGCTAGTTAGCACAAGTGACTGCTGCAGCCAATCACTGGGTAGAAGTGGTCAGTGCTGCTGCCAGGGATTGGCCTCAGCAGTCACATGTCCTGGTCAGCTGCAACCAGAAAGTATAGAGTGGTTGTAAAGCAATTTAAGTAATGGGAAAATTCCTCTAGGGCATAAACACATGAGTGCATGTGCTAACACACTCGCTGCTACGGAGCATATTATGCATGAACAAGGTTTTTTTTTCGGACTATTTAAACTCCACGCAAATCCTATTTTCAAAAAAATGGCTGTTTGGAGGACTAACAAAGACTAAAAAACAAATTCTGATTTAATACTTCAATTTCCTGCATCTGTTTGCTACAATTGTTTTTCATCTACAAAGTCCTCTGTGAGCACAAATTTCTCTCTTGAATGACAATTTGCTACAATGAATCAGAGGAGTGGGGACAAGCAGGGCATATAGATAGGGGTTGTCATCATGAAATAGAAGATAATGAAAATATTAGACACATTCATTTTGTTATACCTATAAACATTTTATAAACAAGAATACTTAAAGGGGTTGTCTCACGCCGAAACGTTTTTTTTTTTTTCTTAAATAGGCCCCCCGTTCGGCGCGAGACAAACCCGATGCATGTGTTAAAAAAAAACAAAACGGGTAGTACTTACCCGAATCCCCGCGCTGCGGCGACTTCTTCCTTCTTCTTACTTACCTTAGTAAGATGGCCGCCGGGATCTTCACTGTGAGGTCCATTGCCGATTCCAGCCTCCTGATTGGCTGGAATCGGCACACGTGATGGGGCGGAGCTACGATGACCAGCTCTCCGGCACGAGCAGCCCCATTCAGAAGGGAGAAGACCGCACAGCGCAAGCGCGTCTAAAATCGCCAGAAGAGGCGATTTTAGACGGATCCATGGAGACGAGGACGCCAGCACCGGAGGGGGTAAGTGAATAACTTCTGTATGGCTCATATTTAATGCACGATGTATATTACAAAGTGCATTAATATGGCCATACAGAAGTGCTGAACCCCACATGCTTTCATGAGACAACCCCTTTAATGCGATGATCCTATTAATGCAATTTCCTGTCTTATTATGAATATTGTAAGTTAGGATATCATACAGGATTGTCCCCTGATTTGGTTTGTGCATGACACTAGTATTCAAAGGAAAAAAAGACAGGGGATTCCTGTGTCAAACACTGCTCTTTCAGGTCCTGCACTAGGCATAACATAGTATATGATTTTTTGCCTGTGGCGTTCCTAGAAAGAGAAACTATTTCATATTTCCATAAATTAACCCTTTCCAATCCACTGAAAAAGACACTTGACAATAGTGTGCTGTGCTGTCAGCTTGCTCACTTCATATATCTCACGATCCACTGCTTGCTCCAACGGGTTCACCTGCCCCCGGTCCTGGGCTTAAACAGCAGAAAATTCCATGCAGGAAAAAGTGTCATCCATGCTTGCTTGCAGAATAAAATGTATAATCTTCCTTTATTTAAACATATTTAAAATTTGCCAGGTATACACATCTCTGGACCAGACGCGTATCGGCTGCACAGAGCCTTCGTCAGAGATGTGTATACCTGGCAAATTTTAAATATATTTAAATAAAGGAAGATTGTACATTTTATTCTGCAAGCAAGCGTGGATGACACTTTTTCCTGCATGGAATTTTCTGCTTTCCAATCCACTGTCTGACGTCTGAAGACATTCTGATTGAAGGCTGTACAGCTCCGATGTTGGAAGACGTCCGGCAGGGTATCCTTACTGTATATTACTGGCTGATCTGTTGTCGGGGAGCCTCTCCAGCATGTCACATACCGCGATATTGGCTCTAGCCAGCAGATGGCGCCATTGTATAATGGCAGAAAGAGAAGGCCCCCTAGGAAACCCTGAATCCAAAATTGGATTGCAAAAGGGTTAATAGTATAAGCTAAGAAAATAAACTTTGCATTATTTCTTATTAGAGAAAAAGGCATCTTTCTCTCTCTTAGAAGCCATTTCTTCTTCTTCCCCTGCACTTCAATTTACTCATAAAAGTCATGCACTAAGTTCAAAAGTTCAAAAGTTCATGCAATAAGAAATCAAATTATAACTGATGCCCATAGAGGTCTGTAGGGTGGAGGAATGAGGGGGCTGATGGAGGTAGACAAAGGCAAAGCTTGTAGGTTTTACCTGACCATTCAAAACGGGGCAACTCTGTTGGCGTGTACCATGTGGATTTGTCTGGCACCCTCCCATCTATATCCCTGGTTATCCCTGTTGCTTGGTGCCGGACCTCTTCTGCTGAATGCATGGCATTGCCACCCTCTGCAGTAAGAAAGGGGTGCTGTCCGAGGCAATGTACTTACCTCATGGACAGTGTACCCCTGAGCTAAATTACTCAGTACTGCTGCATAATATCCGCCTTGCTGCTTTTAAGTGTGTGCTAAAAACAAATAAAGAAGCAAGTTGTTCTGTATTTGTGCAGTATGTGTGAAACATCGTAACAGCTAGTCTCCAACCCTCCTAGAGCTGATGGGGTAACTGACAATTAGTAATACAACCTACAGGAAGGTAAAACTGCCAAACCATGCAGGATACAAGTCATATAATGGCCACAAATAGTGTTATTACTCATGTACACACATCAGCATATTCTGAAAAGTCACCTGTAATGATAAGTACCCTACAAACTTGCCGCAAAACCACACTCAATGTAAGGTATAAAAATGAAATTCTGTCTGAGTGTTTAACTTCTGTAGATAACATGGAAATAACACACCTCCTTATCCTTTATCTGTACAACAAATCCTCCTAGTTCACCCACTCTGGTCATACTAAGATATAGTGGTCTGCCTCTTTCACGAAGTTACCAAGAGCCATTCTCTACAATAGCAGTTGTGAATGGTTTTCCCTGCACTACATTGCATCCATAAATCAATATTATTATATTCCCAATATGTTCTAACATTTACACTTTACAAATTACACAGTTGAGAGTTTTGTTACCTGAGCTAATATACTTATGCCATGAACTGGTGTTCACATCTCACGTTAGTGTTCAGTTACAGCTCACTCACGCAATGTTTTCATGGACCGAAACTGTTCGTATTTACTACATATTTGGTCCTTGCTGCTCAGAACCGTCATTGATCAGCTGATAGGCTACTGGTACGGATGGTCAGAACTGTCACATTACCATCCTTAGCACAGTCGCCCAGTATGGTATTGCTGCTCGCTAGTATTCACTTTTATGGTAGAAAGCTGCAATACCAAACCAGGCCACTGTTCTATGGATGGCGTTCTGACAGTACTGGCTATTCATAGTAGCCTGTTAACAAGCTGATTGGAGGAGGTCCCAAGTGGCGGACCTCAGCCAATTTGCTATTGTTGACAGGGCTTGTGAATAGGTACTGCTGCATACTAGCTTTAATCTTGTAAAACCCCTCTAAACAGTCCTGGCTTGATAAGGAAAGGACACCCATCTGCAGACATCTGTGTTCGGGTCATCGTCTTATAACGTACAGAGTTTCTGTTTTCTTCCATTTTCTTCTTTTGAGTTTATAAATACTATGAATGTGCAATGAAGAAAAGAAACTGGCACTGCTGCTCTCCAGTTCTGTGAAAGCATCTGATTTTGCTGCCATACACAAATTAATAAAGCTGTATTTTATTTTCAATTTCCTAAACACATGCTGCAGTTTGTAACGCATCGTACGCCGCTCTAATGACATTTCCTTTGCTGTTTTTGCTGTCTACCTCCATACAGCACAAGAGAGCATTCATTCATACGCCAGTGGCATTTGTTTATATCATCGCTCGTCTGTCTGCAGAATCACAGCTGCATAATTGATTCTAAAAAGTTATATTTCTTAAGACTCAGATGTCTTGAATTCTAAGACTTTTACGTTAGGTGTTGTATGCCAACCTGTTCTGTAACAGTGCCCGAATGCCAGCAGTGTTACTGCACAAATGAGCAGAAATGGCTACACAGCTAGAACAGTTAGGCCTCATGTCCACGGGCAAATTACCAATTTAAATCTGCAGCGTTTTTCCTGCACGCGGATCCGCGCCCCATAGGGATGCATTAGACACCCGCAGGTAGTTAAATACCTGCGGATGTCATTTTTCCCTGAAGGCGCGGGTCCCGCGTGCAGGAAAAAATCCGGACATGCTCCATTTAGGTGCTGGTCTCCCGCAGGCTTCTGTTGAAGCCTATGGAAGCTGTACGGATCCGCAGGAGACCCACGCCTGAATTAAACTCACCTGCTCCGGGTGATGCAGGTCTTCCTTGCTTCGCGGCCGGAACCTTCCTTCTGCGGCCCGGCGGATGTGCCCAGCGCATGCGCGCGGCACGCAGCCAACGTGCCGAGCATATCCGCCGGGCCGAAGAAAGAAGATCAGGCCGCGAAGAAGGGAAGATCCAGAGTGTGCGGACAGGTGAGTAATTCTTATTTTCAGCTCTCATGTCCGCGAGGCAGGAGGGACCCGCTGCGGATTTTCTATGGAGAATCCGTAGCGGGCCTGATTTTCCCCGTGGACATGAGGCCTAAATCTAAACCATCAAATTAAGCCTGGGCCAGATTCACACAGGGCAGTTTTCAATGCAGCTCTTGATGCATATTTTCAGTTACATCAGGTATTTGATGCAAAAGAAAAGTGTATTTCCACTGTGTGACAGACTGTAAGTACTGTAGTAAGTTAGTGGTAAATCACAATAGCTACCTGCAGCATCCTAACAGTAATGGTTAGCACCTTGTAGATCATCATGCAACAGTGTGCAAACAGTGAAAACCTTCCTTTTTGGGAGAGCCTTATAGGGAACTTTATACTGTAACAGACAACAAAGTATCCATATCGGATGGTAGCTGTAAAAGTAAAAGATATGTATTTTCCATCATTGGCTTATTGCAACATTCTGTATGTAACTCATCAAATTTTACCATCAGGAACTAAACAAATATTATAATTTGTTAGGTATTTAAGTAATGATGAGATGAATATGAAATTAAATGGAAAATTAAATTGATGAAGAAAATGCCAGAAAAAAAAATATGATTTGTACTATATAGCATGTTATATGGAGCCAATGCTGAAAAACACATATCTTCACAGTTACCAACCAGATTGCATCAAGGAAGCTGCTCCTTATTGCCAATTTTTACAATTGAGGAGGATAAATAGTGACAATGAAAAGTTTTTTCAGCAAGCATCTGACCAGAAAACTCAGTTTTTATCCAGTGAGCAGAGCGAAAACAGAGCTAACAAAAGCCACTGAAGAAATCTATTTCGATGTATTGTATTAAAAAAACAAGAATGAGAAAAGTAGATTTTTGGAAGATTCCCCCTTGTTGGTTGAAAAAAAATCAATACCTGTTAGAAACTTTTAATGTAGAGCTTGTACTTTATGTGATCTGCATGCACAGCTTAAAATTGATTAAAATAGGAGATATTAGACATTTGGTTAGGCAGTTTATTAATTGTAAGTCGGCTTTTTCTAGTATATGGGATTTTTTTTATATGGGAAATTTGCCAATGAAGCGCGCTGCGGCAGGGAGGGGCCAAAACAGGCACGCTGGGGCGGGGTCAAGGACGATTTGATGCTCGTTCGAGTAACAAGCACCATCGAATACGTTAATACTCGAACGAGCATCAAGCTCGGCAGAGTATGTTCGCTCAACTCTAGTCCCAATCTGTAGCATCTTGGGCTGCTGAACACGAATATAACCATAAACATTGTTAATTGCCTCTCGTTTTGAAGATATTTCTTATAGTTCATTTTCTGTGTTTTACTGTGTAAATTTATTCAGTAGGACTGTAACATCGTTGCTGTTTGCAGTCTTCATGATGGCTGTGGAGAGGGGCAAGCAACCACACAAATCACTGTTACTTCTGCTTGGCTCCACATATTCCCGGCGGGATAACAAAGCAAAAGAAGTCGAGGAAAAAACTCTACCCCAACATTCCGTCTACCCTGAGACGAGTTCCACAGGATATACAAAATACAAGTTTTTCTTATGGGAGTGGGATAGCCGAGCAAGGAGATTGCACTATATGTGGAAGGAATGTCCTTGCCAACAAAATGTAGTGGTTAGAGAGAAGAATATTCAGCACCCAGCTCTGGTCGAGGCTCACAAAATCGTGCTACCATCCCTTCACATCAAACTAGGTTTGATGCAGAACTTTGTGAAAGCCATGGAGCTGACTTCGCCAGCTTTTCGATACCTTCATGAAAAATTCTTGAATAAAACTTTCTCGGGAATGTTAGGGCAGAAAACTATAGGGAACTAGTACAAGACCTGCTGATACAGTATCAGAAACGTGGCTGCAATACGTCTCTAAAGATCCACTTCCTTCATTCCCATCTGGATGTCTTTCCAGACTACTGCGGTATGTTTAGTGATGAACATGGCTAATGTTTTCACCAAGATATCACAACAATGGAACAAAGATACCAGGAAAAATGGTCCACTACCATGCTGGCTGACTACTGCTGGACACTACCGTGCTGGCTGACTACTGCTAGACACTCTACAGAGATGCTCCCGAACAGCTGTACAAGAGACAGGCCCAGAGATCTAAGATATAGTCTATGACTTGATGTTCTACAGGTATTAACCATAGGTCTATTACGATTGGAATGCATTTCGTGATGTAAACAGTTATTTCAGATTACAAAAAAATAAAGCCAATTTTGCATTTTGACTGCCCTATTCATGTTGAGCACATAAAAATTGATAAGAAATGACTAATTTTATTTCAGCAACATGACTTTTGTAAACATTTATTGGCCAGTACCTACTCCTCACAGTGCATTGGTAATGTTAGACTACTAATGCACCATACCTGCTCTCTGATTGACTGGAGTTCATCAAGTGACCAACACAGGCCAATCAGAGAGCAGTGCACAGTGTGCATAAGGTAGTTAGAAAATTGCTGCAGCCATCTTGTATAGAAAGTGGGGTCCAACATGCGATGCGCTGTTGGTGATGATGCATTGTCATCAGGCACTTCATCAGTCTTTAGTTATTAAACCCCAGTCATGCAAGGTACACATGGTGACACGTCGTTGCTGAGATACCATAAGTGCCAACTGACGCTCACCTCTAGGATTAAGCACACGTGGCCTGCTACTGTGTGATGTTATGTCAATTGTGTGTTCATGGTTCAACTAGTCTTGGCACACTCTTAATATTGTAGTCTGTGATGAGCCAACAAGTGTGACCGCTTGAGAAATACTGGCACCACACCTCCGAACACCAACAATCTGCCCGCGGACAATGTCACCGCAGCATGTTTGCCCGTGACTGCCAAGTGTTGCCTTCTGTTGTGCAAAAAAGGTCGGCAAGTTACCTTAGAGCAGATTGTAACGTAGCCGTCACAAGATGTCACATGACAGCTGTACCTAATGGAACGATCGTTCAGTGTATATGCCTACTTTTACGATCTAGAAACACAATTTCATATATTCTTAACCCGTACGTCTTTGTGAAGGATTCCATTTATTTATTGGTGTGATAAACTAAATGTGTTAACTTCACTACAGTATTTAACGTCATAGTACTGCAAAATATAAGTAAGAATATACTATTGTGGAAGTAGGAGAATTTTCAATCTCAGGACTTAGGCACACAAGGCAGTATGGTGGACCATGGACTCTGTGTGCAGTAAGTTGGAGACATTCTTCACTAAAGCATTTCCCTGGTAATATGACATTTGATGGAACATACTAGGATTTGATTTCTGACAAATGGATCAATTAACGCCCCATGCACTTCTATGGGTGCTCTATTACAGCTCTGTATGTATGAAGTTGATTTTTAAGTTGATGCTTCTGATGATTAATGAAGGATTGCAAAGAGTTTTTTCTGTTAAATTTCAACCAAAAAGTAATCCCTTGGTCAGCGTTGTTTCTAACACTTTGATGATTCAGGTTGGTGTTATTTTGCCGATTTCACAGCAGACTTATTATTCCCACTTTACTTGGAGTCATCCAGCAATTAGCTTACCAGATGATCCCTGATGTGATTTACAAGCACTGAAACCTCTGTTTTACTATTATCTGTTGAATGTTGGGAAGGAGGGAAGCTGCTGGATAACCATTTACTTGTTATTGGAGAAAGCTTCAGCTATAGTAAAGGCCATTATTATTAGCCTCACAATGTCCACTCCACGCAGCACACAATAGCCCATTGATATTAATCTGCAGCCAACCTCTTGAATTCAAATTTAGAAACCAATAGTTGTTATCTGAGAAGCGTGGAAAATCGTCTCCAAATGGTGAACTTTCCTGTAGAACTCTAACTGCTCTCTGCCTTTGGGAATTCAGTTCCCTCTGGATTTGGATAATTGCTAGGGAGCTAAAGTAACTTCACATAGTTCACGTTCACTTACAGCAGTTACACATGGATACTTTTTCTTGATACAGTATTCTAAATTCCGTTACTACATTCTTGATATAAAATCTCAACAAACATAATAAAGTTTTGCACAGTTTCTGTTTTTTATTTATATACACTGTATTCGGATCACATAATTCAGACACCAATCCACAGAAATTCACAAGAAGCAAATCTTGAAACCTAAATAGTAGTCTGAAAAGTAAATTGATTCATCTGTACTTCCTAATGGCCTTCAAATCACATTGAATGGCTGTGATTGGTTCTCAACTGCTGTGGCCCAGCGAATCAAAGCCAGCCCTTGCTGGAGGCGGGATTTTTGATCCCCCTAACCAGGAAGCTGGGGCTGAAGAAGACAAAATCCTGGCAAAAGAGTGCTACAAAGTTGCGCGATTCTGTAGCGCCAAAAAAATCATGATCTCACCGCAAAAAAACACACAGTGATATGACACAGAACACAGCTGCGATATAACTACAGTTTTCTTGCAGCGATATCGCTGTCGCCTGTGTGAAAGAGGTCTCAAACATTCTGAGAACACCTACTGTTCTACTGGACAAAAAATGGATATTGTGAATGTCCTTGTAACACTTCAGCTGGATTCACACAAGCGTGTGCACATATACATGCATTTTTTGCGCACTGCATGTTGCGCTGTGTGCATTACTGTGGTTTATACTGTACTTTTTGCACGCATAAAAAAATTCCTCAGTGACGGTCCCGTACATTGAAATGGCCAATTAGAACATATGAAACTAATTAGGCTATTTCCCTGTACAAATGTGTAGGAATATAGAACACGTGTATTTTTTTTGCGTGACGGAACTGCGCATGTAAAATACGTGCATGTGAACAAATCCATTGAAATTAATTAATTTGGGCTGTATTCACTACGTATTACATGCACAAATATGCTTATGCGAATCCGCCCTTAGGCCACTCGCATACATGCACTTTTTACCACGGAAGTACAACGCTCTCATTAATTTCAATGGGGCCTCCCAGACCTGCACTAAACCACGGCCTTTTCTAATGACGTAATTTTTGAGCACTGTCTGCTCTTTTTTGGGGAAATTTTTGAGCTTTTTAACGCACCTCATCACCCATCACAATGATGGGGTGCATAAAAAGTTGCGGCATTTTACCAACGCCGTGTGTGAGAGTGGCCTTAGGTTTCTTTGACATGAGTGTATATCAGATGCCGTTTTCACAGCTAGTCGATATACACTACCATGTGATACATTGGATTCCAATGCATCAACTCAGACGGGCGATTTTCCGTAAAAGCGCCCAGCCGGCCAAGAGAACGCATTTAAGCCGGGCACTTTTATGCCTGGCAGGAAAGATAGTCCTGGAACTATCTTTCCTGTCCGGAATACAGCTGTTGCCATAGACTCCTATGGAAGCCTATGACAGCTGCCAGAGAAGGGAGGTGGAAGGAAGTTTAGCAGCGCGACTGCTAAACTCCCTCCTCCTCTCCGTCACTGAGGGGGCAGGAGCTAGTTGCTAAGCTTCAGCCCCCTCCTATTCCTAGCTGCCAACAAGGAGTGGAGAAGGGACGGGAGCGTAACACACGAGCCGCGCTCCATCCCGCTTCCTCCCCTTGCCGATAAACTGTCTCCCCCCGCCTGAGGGCATTACGCCAAGCCTGAGACATCTGAAAAGATGCACAAGCGGCAGATTTGTGCACCCGTTCACGTGTTTTTTTTTACAGCCATGCCGTGGCCATGACATAGCCGGCTAAAAAAACGCTATGCTTGTGTGAAAGAGCCCTAGAGGTGACCTTCGAGTTCCAGACAAACGAAGATGGCCACACTGCTTCTCTGACTACTTGCTGCACACTGTGCATTGGTAGTCTAAGACACATTTTGTTTTTCAGATTGTTCAGCGATGCGCAATTGAGATAGCTTTCACACAGCAGTTTTCTGGTCAGCATTTTGTATCAGCATTTGTAAGCGAAAACCAGGAGTGGGTCCAAAATATGGATGGTGCAAATCATTACATTATACTTTCTCTCTTTGTAGATTCCACTCCTGGTTTTGAATATGAAAAATAAAAATACTAACTAAATACTAGTGTGTGAAAAAAGCCTAAGAGCTCATTCACATGGGTGTAATTACAAATATCTGAAGGGCTGTCACAGTGCAGAGGGATCAGCCGTATTCTCATTTGCACCAGGAAAGACTAGAAGCAATGGGATGAAAGTGAAAGGGAGGAGACACAGATTAGATATTAGAAAAAACTTTCTGACAGTGAGGGTGATCAATGAGTGGAACAGGTTACCACGGGAGGTGGGGAGTTCTCCTTCAATGGAAGTGTTCAAACAAAGGCTGGACAGTCATCTGTCTAGGATGATTTAGTAATCCTGCACTGAGCAGGGGGTTGGACCCGATGACCCTGGAGGTCCCTTCCAACTCTGCATTCCATAGCCAAAAGTCCATAGAATGGTAAACTGAAATTCTACAAGAAAGTACAGTATAATCTGCTCAAGGTGAATGGGGTATTCCACAATTGAATTTTGTCATGATGTGGATTTTTAAATACTAAGCGTGCTCTAGATATGAAGTTGCAGATTTTCACTAACTATTTCATTTATTCCAAAGTAATGAGTGGGAAAATCGGTACCAGAGTCTGCACCAAAGTCATGTGTGCACTTTGCTGAAAATTGGAACATTTCCACTATGTGCACACACTGCAGACACTTGTTTATAGCCACCAAGCATACAGCAACTGCACAGTTGCCATGCATACTATATGTACTATCCATGCAGACACACAATACATATACTCAACCAACACTTACATTGTCATGATCTGCAGAAAGTAAGATGGAGGCACAACTACTGAACCATAAGGATGGCAACCATAAAAGGAGCAGAGAGGTATAGACAAAGATGTGTATGTGATGTGTTGGGGCGGCTTGCAGTAGTCAGTGTTCCAGGATCCGGGGGCTGCTCTGCAGCTTCTCCTCCTCTTTACTCAGTAAGCTGATAAGAGGCAGCAGCTTCATTACTGCCCTGGTCATGGCACCTACAATCCAAGAGATCCTGCAGTATCTCCCCTGGTCACTTGTTGTTGGCATCACACTAGAGTACAACACTGTAGTCTAAGGCCTCCCTCACAATCATTTGCAGAGACACAGTGTTTACTGTGGTTTCAGCAGCGTTGGCATGCATTTTTGTCAGTGTTTTCAGCACAGCTGAAAACGCAGCCAAGGAAGCTATAAAAAAACAAAAAACAAAAAAAAAAAACAACCCAAATCAATACTCACCTAGCAGGCACCATCAGGGTCCCTGACGCTGCTCTTGGGAGCTCCGGGCACTTGTCATCGCCGCAGAGTATCCTTTGCTAGTGACGGGACTTGAAGACCCCGCGTCTCCAGCGAGAAATTGCTCTCCTAAACGCGCTGCTAAACTCCCTCCCACTTCCCTTCTCCGGCAGCTGCCATAGGCTCCCATAGGAGTCTACGGCGGCGGCCGCGCTGTGTAGCTTTGTCCCCATTCTTATCGCAAATGTATGATGTATTATAGGACCCAGTTGGGGCGTTCAGTTTGTTGACAGTGTCAAAGGATGTCAAAGTTGTAAAGCTTTGGAAAAAAAACCCACTTGTTAGAAGTTCATCTTCCTATGAGGGAACATTGTAGCGCATGGAAGTAAGGGTTATAGTGATTTATAGCCTATTTCATACTGTTTTAAGGTATGATAGTCATGGTTTGGTCAACCAGCTTTCTGTATTACATAGTGCACCTCTCAGAGAACCGCAACATACTTTTACACAGGTCTTGTAATTAGTATTTAAACCCCAACCTAGAGAATGGCATGGTCAATAATCAAAGAAGTGTTCACAAATTGTCCACCATAATAAACACAATATAAATAGCGTTTGTGTTTAAGTCTGGCTAGCATAGTAACACATAGTAAGTGAATATGAATATTGTGAGAAAGAGCCTATTCATCCAAACCTCAAACTCAGGAAGGTGGAAAATGTGTGAGGAGGAACTCCCAATTCATGAAAAAGTCAAACCAGACTCAGGCCTAAATGTCAAGTGGTAATTTGTGTTTAGTCATGAGGATTAAAGAGTTGAGAAAATAAGGAATTAAGACACTCCCAGAAAGAAGGAAAGTATATAAGAACTTGAATTCTGTGTTATTTTCCATATCTTGTGCTTGTTAATCACATAACTAGACCCCCAGGTTAAGCAAACATTGTGGTGGCCGGGTGTGTATGCTAGCTAATAAAAAAAAAAAAAAGTGGACGTATTTTGAATACATTAATAACATTGGCCCGTCATGATGTTTTTGGAATGTCAGTTTCCTTTGTATCAACAAACCATGAAAAAAATTATAATATTAAGGCAGTCTGTGTCAACAACCTGCCAGAAAGGTCAAATCCTTCATGTTTACTCAAATACTACCCAGGACAATCTTACAGAACATTTCGGCTATGTTCACACTGCGTGCTTAACTAATTTCTATCCAATGACATTAATGGACTGGATAACTCCAAAATATAGTGTTCTTCTGACTTGTATATCTGCCCAGCCTGCTTCAGCTTTCGTTCTATATTACAAAAAAAGTCAACTATGCTATACATAGGAGCCAATGGCTGATGTTTGTAACTATATAGCATAGCATTCCATGTATGTCATCTTAATATATTTAGCTTTATAAAACAGAACATACACTCAGTAGTTTCTCTATTATGGGAACATATTAAGCTCACGTGTTAGACTTTTCAGCATAAGGCCTCATGTCCACAGGAAAAATCAGGCCCGCAACGGATTCTACATGGAGAATCCATAGCGGGTCCCTCCTGCCCCGCGGACATGAGGGCTGAAAATAAGAATTTAAAAGAATTAACTCACCCGCAGCGGGCCGGGCACCTCTTCTCTTCCTCACGGTCGGATCTTCTTTCTTCGGCCGGCGGATGAACTCGGCACGCCGGTGGCACGTCATTTGCGTGCCGCGCACATGCGCCGGGCACATCCGCCGAGCCGAAGCAAGAAAGACTGGCCGTGAAGAAGACGTGCCCGGCCCGCTGCGGGTAAGTTATTCTTATTTTGGGTCTCCCGCAGATCCGGACGGCTTCCATAGGCTTCAGGAGACCCGCACGAAAATGGAGCATATTGCGTTTTTTTACATGCTCCATTTTTTAAAAATTCACTTTTATTGACCATCCGCGGGTATTTATCTACCCGCAGGTGGTCAATGCATCCCTATGGCTTGCGGATCCGCGGGCAGAAGAGTCAAAATCCGCTGCGGATTTTAATTCTTCTTTTACCCGTGGACATGAGGCCTTAAGCATTAGTTTAACTATATATGCTGCACATTTCTAGACTTCAACCAATAGCAGATACTAGATAAATGGACAGCATGTTTCCCTTGATCACATAAAAAAAGAGAACTTTCTATCCCACAAGATTGATGTCTGGATATCAAACTTTGCAGCCTTCAGGAGAAATCGCCAGGACGATCCGGGCTGGAGGAGTCAGCAGATTAAAGGGAACCTGTCACCATGTAGGAGCACTGTAAACTTAGTTTTGTTGCTCATACAGCAGGTTCCCTGGAGTCCAGAGAGATATTTCTTATAGTCATACCCTAAAATCAGTGCTGACTGTGCAGCCAAGCAGCTTACTGCGTACTGTGTGCTTTCACTCCCACAGCAATTAAAGGGGGTGTACCCGCACAGCCAATGTCCAGCTGTACAGTCTGCGCTAACAGTGCTGGATTAGGGAGACAAGTAGAAGTAATACCTTCCTTGTCTCCAGGGAACCTGCCTTATGAGCACTATAATTTATTTTATGGTGCCCATACCTGGTGACAGATATCCTTCATATATCCCTTTTGCCTGTAATGCTGCGTTTAGAAGTATTATTCAAAAATCATTCAAACGACGAAAAGTAAACGATAACCGTTTGGTTTATATGCGAGCCGAACACATAAACAAGAATCATTCACTTTTTGTTTCAGCCAGCGTAAAAATAATTGTTTAGCTCATTCACTTACCATTGCGTTTAAACACTTCCCGCTCCGTGTTATACGTGAGAATTGTTCAGGGTTTTATATTCCTAACGATGATCTGCCTGTATAAACAGTGACGTCACTCGCTCATTCAAACAAGAATCGGCTCGTCCAAAGAGGGCATAACTATTTATTTTAGGATGGGTTTAAATCTCTTTCATTAGAGAAGGGTAGCTTTTAACAGATTCTAGGGGTTGCCAGGTGGGTGGACAATTTGTCCAATTGACCTAGGGCACGGAATTACCTGGTCTGTAAACATTGATGGCCATCATTGGATGTACCATTGTTTTGACAGAGTGCTACTCTTGTCAGCAGTTGGACAAGGAAGGACCACACTTTGATGGCATATCCTGGGTGATTTATGTCTACGAGTATAAACGGCCAGTTTGAAAAAGCCAATTAAAAAAAAAAGATGTTTGTCGCCCAAATTATCCTTGCTGCATATATAAAATCAAAGCTATATAGGGCTATATTTAAACTAGCCAATGGTAAGTGATTAGGACTAGTTTTATGCTCATTGCTTACCAAGAACCTACTAATCTGTGTTCGTTTATTTTGCACATTTTATGATGGGCTTATGCCTCTGGCACTAGCATATTTTGGGGTCATTTGCTGTATGTGTAATGCCACGGATAGCACATGGCCCTAATATAGACTATGGGGCTATATACATGTGAAAAAAAAGCGCATTACATGTTCTATTCCTGTCTTTCACTGACAAGAAATAGAACATGCCAATGCATGTCAATGTGCTGTGTCGGACAGAACAGAGTGGTGCCGGTGTACTGTTTGATATGAGCTGCACTCAAGTGTCTAAGGTGGGCCTAGCCTTAATCAGTATGGTAAGGACAGCGCCTCAAAAGCTGATGTTGATATCTTAATAAATAAATGCAAAAGTAAAATGGTCTTACCTGGCAGGTGGAACGGATTCACTCATGGTCAACTGTTGACACCAGCACTTCACACCATCCAAAAAAGTTTTCTTTTTGGATCATACCTAAATCCCATTCACCCCTCCAAAGCAAGTGTTTCTCTTGTGGTGAACCTATCCAATACTGGTGTTTAATCTTTGTTGGATTAGATCTCTGAGGCTAGTTTCACATGGGCGATCATGATATCGTTATGGGAAAATAACGTCTTTGTTCGCAAAATTTTGTAGCATCAGTATTGCTTTTTCCTGAGAAAAATCGTGCATTGCATCGCTGCCGTCCACGATTTAAAAAACTCAATAGGAGTTTCTGTTAAAAATGCATTGCACGAAAATCGCAAGTTCGTGTGTTACAATGCAATTAAAAGGAGGCCCCATAGGGAAACATGGCCCAGAATTAAAGAAAAAAAACACAAAGATAGGACATGCTGCAATTTTTAAATCGCGCAACATTGCACAAGTGAAAACATTGCATATGGGCATGAAACCATTAAAAAGCATGGGTTTCATAATTCTGCGTTTTCACTCACTTCCGCATTACGTGATATTATCGCCCGTGTGAAAACTGCCTAAATCAGTGAATTTCCCATCATTTTGGTGCTTTGGAGTATGTATTTGACAATGGGCACATCAGGCAGTAATCATTAAGTTGTGTTATATACAGAAGTTAAAATAATTAGTTGTATCTACAGATTATTTTAACTTCTAAGATAAGTAGTAATTAATCTCTACAAAAAGTTTTTTTTCCCTAACCAAATTTAAGGTATTCAGCAAGAATTCAGGTGATAACCATGCCATTTAAAGTACCCTTTACTGTAGAACGCAAGTTGAAGTCATAGCTGGCGCTCGATGAACCAATCACAGCCATTCAGTAATGTCATTTGACTACCCCGCCTCTAGCAAGCGCCAGCTCTGATTGGCTGAGCCAGCGGCACTCAATCCAATCTCAGTACTCGCTTGCTGGAGGCGGGGTATTCAAAGCCCCGTTAGCAGAAAGAGAAGGCTGTCAGCATGGAGGACCAGAGCAAGGGAGCCGGATGCAGCTGGCTAGGTGAGTATTGCTTTTTTTAAAAAAATCTAATCTAGTGTAGCTAGGGCTTATTTATTTTATTTTTTTGGAGGGGGTAAGGGAGGTGGGCCCTTATATTTATGTTTAATATAATATATTCCTTCAACCCCTTTAATATCTCAATCAACCAACCCGGCCAGACTAGACCACTTCAAGCATTGCAGAACTAATTGTTACTAGATATCTCAAAACCAAAAAAGTGTAAGATTAATTATGCAAAACATCAAGTTGAAATTTTCATTTTAATTATCTCAGATCCCGTCAAAATGAAATATACACCAAAGGCACAAACTTACAAATCTGTCACACTAAGACCCCTATACCACAACTTACAGTAAACTGTGGGAATTACATTACACGCTCTTAGATTCAAACCCCTTTGAAGCTGCTCTCACACAGGCCGCTTTTTACAGCGTTTAGTGTGGAGTCTCGACCGCTGCGCTAAACGCTGTAAAACACCTTCTCAGGCGAGCATTCGAACGTGGCATTTCCAACGCTGCGATTTTTGAATGCTGTCTGCCCTATTTTAGTGAGTTTCAGCATTTTTTAACACACCTCATCACCCATTGCAATAATGGGGTGCGTTAAAAAATGCTGGCAAATGCATTTAATAAATGTTGAATTTTTACAGACGCCAGTGAGAGAGTGGCCTAAGGGGCACCATTTTACAATTACATCAACATAAAAAGCTTCTTTACTCCTCTTGTACTAATCCTGAGTTACAGCTGGTATTATACTGCGGAGCTGCATTCACAGTTCTTCAGATTTCGCACTGTATAGGACAAACACCACTGACTTTCCACCAAGTACTAAATAAGTATCTGATGCCCAAAAAACAGACTTGTCTTACAAGAGGTATCTTTTTTTAAATCAAGCTGGTCATTTCTTTCCAGCAACATCCAGAACTGTGAATGCAGCTCTTGAAAATACAGGTATTTATATATATTCATAATTTACATTATATTCTTACATGTCCAGGAGTAGTCAATAAAATAAGCAGAAATATCTACATTCAAATGTGCAGAAGACAGACCATACCCATATTGTAGCAAAGACCCATATGGAGACACTGTACACTATCTTCCAAAAGTAATTGGACACTTGTGCAAGAATAAAAAGTAGGATTTATCTCCATATGTTAATACTTAGTGGGGCTCCTTTGGGCCTAATGACATTTGATACTTACTACGAACGACTAATACCACTTCCGCTAGCATTTCCTTCCATTCATCCTGCAAATGTCTGACAAGGTCTCTCAAAGAAGATGGACCCGACGTTCTAGTTCATTCCACATTTGTTCAACAGGTTTCAGGTCGGGACTCTGTGCAGTCCAGTCCAATTGTGGAACATCCGAAGCCTCTAGCAAACATAAAATGGCATTGAATTTCTGACAAGGCACGTTGTCTTGTTGATAGCATTGCTTACCATTCCCAGAGTATTGCCACATTGTCAGGAATATGTTATTGTTTGGAATGTCAAGATACATCACCATGTTTGTTTCTTGCCACTACAACCTACAGACCTGGACATGCCACATAAATCACGACCAGACTATTATAGAACCTCTGCTGTACTTAATGGCTGGCACAGCACTCTCCGATAAAAGGCATCCCCCAGACCCAGGTAGAAAGTTCTTCCATTGCTCAACTATTCAACTGCACTCCTTACACCATTGAAGACATGCCGATGTATTGTATTTCATGATGGATGGCTTGTGTGCAGCGTCAACCTGTATATCCAATTGCATGCATTTCCCATCACAAACTATGGCTGACACCTCTCAGGGTCTACATGGTTAAGACATAACATACTTATAAGACATGATGCATTACACTGACAGGGGTGTCCATATACTTTTGGTAGGATAGTGTACATTTTATAACATAGTTCAAATATGTATAGTGATTCTTCAGCGGTTGTACAAGTAACATTACAGTATGTCCAAATAACATTAAAAAAAAAAAGAAATTAAACTCTGCATTGTATTACAGCGACTTGCTAATGGTTTTGTGATGTTCGTTTCAGTTGCCTGGATTGTGAAACTGAAGCACATAGTTTCAATGTGGTTCTCCTGACCAAGCAGCATGGCCAAGACAGACATTGCAAAAATGGCACTTTGTGGTAAAACTACACACATAGTAACTATGCACTTCCCAGCTACGTGTTTGGGCAGAAAATGCTTCACTTGGCTGTGGAAACAATTTGAAAAGAAACTTTGCATATCAGGTTGTCAAATGCAAAATGACTGCGGTTTCATCTCCAACTGACCACATATCAGGCCAAATGAGAGCAGTTTGAAGTTTGGTGAAATTTTTAGGGATTTTGGTTTCTGCAACTTTAACCCTTTCTAATCTACTGTGTGACGTCTTCCTACATTCTGATTGAAGCTTGTACAGCTCTATTGTCAGAAGACATCCGGCAGGGTATTCTTACCATCTATTGCCAGCCACTCTGCTGTCGGAGCCTCTCTGGCACACACACACTGGCTTTAGACAGCAGATGGCACCGTTATAAAACAGCAAAAAGAGGAAACCTTTTAAGAAACCCCGAATCCAAAATTGGATAGGAAAGGGTTAAGGGTCCAACCATTCACAGTTCTTTCAATGACTGCATGTGCCGTTGTAGTGAACAGGAGTTTTATAAAGCCCACGTTAATCCAATGCAGCTAAAAAGCCTATTTCTGTACCCATGTTTTGCCAGTATCTGTTGCATTTTTTTCCTCTACCGTCTGCAACTGTACGTTAACTAGAAGTGTTTCTCTAACAGTATATCGGTCGTGTTGAACGCTGTAATGCAATACTTCATTATCTAGCAACACAAAACATACAGTGTAACAATAATTCTTACCAAAAGGATATAAAAAAAAAAGAATGCTAACAATGTAAATCTTCACGATCCAAGCTCCCGGGAGTGTTGCCTTTGAGTCAAATAACTGAACATGGTTTCTTCTACAAGACTTAAGTGCACTACTACACATATATCATTTTACCAGATCTGCAAAGCATACCGGACCGTGAGACCTAACATTTATCTGATCCCGCCATGATTTAGAATTATGAAATGACTACATAAGGGAGACATAACACACTTATCTGAACATCTACCATTCATTTGAAGTCTGTTCCTCAGTAAGCCTGCAGGTATTTTATTGATACTGGGAAAAGAAATTCTAAACCTCTTCCAATGCAATCCCCCTTAATTTGAAACTTAAAAAAGTTACATTTACATTTTATATTTATTAGACGGAACTAATGGTGGAACCTATATATTAATATTGTGTGCAGCAAATGGAGCAGTATCACTTTAACAGTCACTCTGGCACTGGTTATAAGAGCCTGTTATGTGTTTTAGTGGTTAACACAGCAGGAATAGAAGTGTCTCCTTAAATAGGCTGGACTCAATGCTATGTTCCGAAATACAAGCCCCAGGCAAAACCAAATAGAAGAATCAGGGGGAATAATTCTGTGTGACCACATACTGCCTAACAGTCTGTTAACATGCTTGAGGGACTGGCTCATCTAGATATGTTCTGTCTAGACAGAAAAACTCCTAGCATTCAGCCAGTCCCAATGTGTTCTCGCTGGCTCATGTCCTATGCAGCTGACACGTAACATTATTAATTAAAGGTGATGTGACAGTATAATAGGGCGGCTGTTAAAGTGCTAGACTGGAGCTCCTTGTTAACACTATTAGCATGCCACTGTTAAGTCCACGGAAGCTTTACAGTCGTTTCTTGATGAGCTTTTCCAGTTTTCGTATCCGTGAGGACTCCTGCTCAGGGGTCGGAGTTTGCAGAGTCATTGAGTTGTTTTCAGCACCAGAAGGAGGATTTGGAAGCCTTTGTCGAAACAGGTCAAGCATGCTGCTCTGCTCGCTCCTCTTTAGTCCCTGAAGGAAAAGAAAAAAAGGAGAATGAACCAGCGGTAGAAACCAGAGTAGTAGCACATACTTAAAATTAGGTCATCAATTACATAAGAACATGGAAGGTGAATGTGTTCAAATTTAGCAAAGTAAACGGTTAAACTGACTAGGTCTTATTTATAGTAAGAAAAAGTGGCCAACAACTTCACAATTAAGGAATGACAAAGCATTTAATAGAGCATTAAACAGAAGTCGTAGAAGTGTGTGCACAAGGTGGATTTTGGCACAGATTCCGTGCCAATTCTGTCTCCTTTTCACTTGAATGGTAAACTGTATCGCTGTCCTCATGACGTGACTTCTTCCGCAGTAGATTTAAAATCCACGTCAAGGGAGACAAAAAAAAGGGACGCCACTTAGTGTGGATCCAAATAGGTCAAACACGCTTTTACATGGTAGTGTTTGCTAAAGTGGTCATTCAGTGTTTTAACTGACCAGCCATAGTATTTAAACCACCTGCCTAATATCGTGTAGGTCCTTCTCATGCCATAACAACAGCTCTCGTTGAGACATGGACTCCAAAACATCTCTAAGAGTATGGCATCAGACACCCGGACACTTCCAGCAGATCCTTTAATCCTGTAAATTAAGTGAGGACCCCATGGATTGGACTTGGTTTTGCCAATAAAAGCTACAGATGCTCAATCGGACTAAGATCTGAAGAATCAGGAGGCCAACACCGTGAACTCTTTTTCATGTTCCTAAAAGCATTCTTGAACAGTGTGTGGCTGGACACATTTTGCTGCTGAAAAGGCCCCTGTCAGTGAAAACTGTTGCTTCTGTAGAACAGAACCACATGGGCTAGCCTCCATTCCCCATGTGCCTAAATGATCCTGTCGCCGGTTCATTGGATGCCCCATCTTGGACCATCTTTAGTAAGTACCAACCACTGCATATCAAGAACACCCAACAAGATCTATCTTGTAGATGCTCTGACCCAGTTGTCAAGGAATCACAATTTGGCCCTTGTCAAAATTGCTTAGATCCTTATGCTTGACCATTCTGTTTGCTTCCAACACAACAACATCCAAGAGCTAACTGTTCAATTTCTGCCTAATATATCAATCAATATATTCACTTCATCTGTCAGAGGTTTTAATGTGGTGTCTGATCAGTGTACACAGTCTGTCTCACGAAGAAAATGCAGCCGATAGAGGGGGCATTGAGTGTATTACTCCACCGTTTGTGGTTGAGGATCGGTCACCAATACTCTCCTCACCTCTGGTCAACAGACGATCATGTGATCGGCACCAGTGACGTTTGACACAGGTGACCATTCTCCAGTCAAAAACAGCGGAAATGATCCATTCAATCCTGCTGTTATCTGCTGCATTTTCTTTGTAAGGCTGCTCCCACACAGCACACTTTTGACAGTGCTTAGCGTCGAGTTTCAAAGATTCCTAAGCGCTGTACGTCGCTGCCATTGACTTTAATGGGGCCTCGCAGACTAGCTCATAAAATGCTGTGATTTTTGAGTGCTGTCTGCTCTATTTAGTGCTTTTTAATGCACCTCATCACGCATTGTAGTGATGGGGTGCATTAAAAAAACCCTGGCAAACACTGTTGAAAGTGTTCAAAAATTCTGTGCGAAATAGAGATAAAACATTGCGGTTTTGAACACAGCGTTTTGTGAACGCATGTGTGAACGCGGCCTGAGACAGAATATTAGTACATATTATAAAGTTGACAAAAGAATCAAACTAATGCTCTCGCTGGATTTGTTATTACTGAACGTAAATCAAACCAGTTTGTAATTTATTAAATCCTTAGAAGAGCAGAAATAGTTTGGTAATTGCACTTGGCATAACCCTCTGCATATAGCATTAAAAAGCTATACGATACGTATATGTAAAAGCAAAGTAATAGTGGAGTGAAATAGCTTCAGTAAGCCAGTATAGAAACTATATGACTGCACTTTGGCTGGCCTCTATGTGCTTAATGAATTCTACATTTAACTTTGAAGAAAGTGCTGACCAGCAGAACAAAGTAATCTAACAATGACTAAAAAAAGACTTATCAGGAAGCAGATGTTCTCAAAAGACAGGCTTCTTTTACCAAAACTAAACGCCCATCAGGCACATCTGAAAGCAGTAGAGTATGTAGAAACCCAATAACGAAGTGCAGCCTAAGCAAGTTATTCTTCTCTTCGGTCTGCTCTTACAATAGAAGCTGATCCCTAAAAATAAAGTGGACATGGGCGTTCTGGTATTTCAGTACTTGGTGTCAAATATTTAACCAGTTCCTGGGGTGTGGTGTCCTATACAGAGGATCAGCACCTGTATCAGGCCACACTTTCTTTCCTATTGTAATAGGATAGGTTACCGTTTTAGGCCTACAGCTCCTACACAGGCCTATATGTCTCCATGGTAACAGACTACAAACCCTCTGTAGTCTACATCTTGTTCAACTACTAGGTTTAGTAAATGAGCATAAAACGCTAATATATGCAGGCAGCAGATAATATACTGTATATATTCAGCCCATATTAGTAAGATGGGAACATTCCACTGAAATAATGTATTATTGTTCAAACCACATTTGCTGATGAGAGGTCATACTATGAAAAGAAATTAAATAGCCATATTTTAAAGACTAGTTCAGGAATACATCTAAAACAAGTTAATTTTCCAGACATATTTTCTAAGTGGATCTCTCCAAAGGACATTCAAAGGATATTAAACATGAAATATAAGATTCCTGCAGCAATGATTCACTTGTTAGCCTTTGAGACAAGTACAGTACAATAACAGGCGTATGCCGATATCAAAGCTATTGCTATAGCAATACTGTACTAAGTGATGGTTTGATGTAAGCTGTGTGTTTTCTGGGGACTGTATACCAGTATTCTGCTTCTACACAATGGGGACACCGCCAATTTGATGGCTAAAGTAGGACTGAGCCCTTCACAGTTATAGACTAAAATAATAATTTTTATTAGATCCTTTTTAAAAAACAATTATGGGCTATAGAAACTCACAAAACAAAAACACAAAGGGATGTGACATTACCCCTTCCACACAACGAATCGTATAGTCAAGAAAACCCAGCCTCTAGCTCACCATCAGAGCTACAGGCGCTACATCTTTTTTATTTCATTTATTATTTCTTTATTCTTTTCAAACCCTGATACTTTGAAAAATATCGCTAGGCATCAGAACTTCTGGCGTATTTGCAACCTAACTTTCTCTAGCACTAGCTTAAAAAGTTCAGCTTTATTTATATCTTATTGAGGCTGACTTCCATCTATGCTATTATTGACCTAGCATCCAATCCAAGCTACAACTCTTGGGTTAATGGATGCGGTGCGTCTGCTATAGACTGTTCTCCTATGAGAATTTATTTCTCTCGGAGGCGCATACATTGGTCCTAATAGCAAATATTCAGAACTTGCAGTCCTGAATATGCTTTGGATTGGTTATGAGCCATATAGACATGATCGCTGATTTTTGCACCTCTTGATAATTCATGCAGGTGATCGCTATTACGCGCCCAGCCATCAGTCTTCTGCTCACATTTCTAAAGATATATTATAAGACCAACTAGGTCTGACCTAAGAAAGGGAGAGGCTATCTAGCCCTTCTCTGTTCTTCGTAGGTCTATTAGAGAAACAGCATATACCGCCGAGAGGTCTGCATATCATATGCAAAAATTTGTTATGAGCCATATAGACATGATCGCTGATTTCTGCACCTCTTGATAATTCATGCAGGTGATCGCTATTACGCGCCCAGCCATCAGTCTTCTGCTCACGTGTCGAAACATATGCTATAAGACCAACTAGGTCTGACCTAAGAAAGGGAGAGGTTACTTAGCCCTTCTCTGTTCTTCGTAGGTCAATTAGAGAAACAGCATATACCGCAGAGAGGTCTGCATATCATATGCAAAAATTATCCAGTATCAGTGGTTGAGAAAACGATTTCTATTTGTCACACAACAAAAAAGTGTGCATCTATACATAAGTAAACAGCCCAATATAGGCTCTGCTCCTGATGAACCACGCACTTGTGGGGAAACGCGTCGAGCCCGAATTGAGCCAGAACTTGAGCTCACACTGATAGACTCATTCCTATTCCTCAGACCACATGATAGGGTTCTGAGTCTAATCAGATGGGTCTATCGAATTTCTGACCATATCTGCCCAATCATATGCACTATTGGTCAAGAGAACCCAAATCGAGCCTAAATACGAGCTCGGACTGGTATTCCCTAGACTAAATCAAGGGGGTCTGAGTTCTAATCATATGGTCTATCTATCCTTTGATCAGACCTATTTGATCACCCTTATTGTATAATAGGAACAGTGGGAATATCCCGTAGACTTAATTTCAGTGGGTTTTCTTGACTATACGATTCGTTGTGTGGAAGGGGTAATGTCACATCCCTTTGTGTTTTTGTTTTGTGAGTTTCTATAGCCCATAATTGTTTTTTAAAAAGGATCTAATAAAAATTATTATTTTAGTCTATAACTGTGAAGGGCCCAATTTGTAAATACTATAGACTTACCTGCTCCTGCTAAAGTAGGACTGAAGAACATAAATCTGACACTCACATTTTCTGTTATGGCATCACTTTCTGATTGGTGTTTGTCTGACTACCAGGACTCTAAGGGCTCCTGTCCACGGGCGATAGTTCATTGTGTTATCCGTGGTGATAATCCAGCCGTGGGTAATGCAGTGAACACTTTCCATAGCGTTTCTGTGATGGCAATTTTACTTTAAGAATACATTCAATTTTGACCTTAAGGGGCTTTCAGGGAGTAGAAAAAAAAATGAACATATTCAGTGCTCTTCAAAAAGGTTCTGCTTAAGGCCGCTTGCACACAGGCGGATTTGCATTGAGGAATCCGGAGCGGGCGCCCGACTCTGGATTCCACAGCAAATACCATCCATAGCATGCTATGGAAAAGTGATTCTTCCTGCACACAAGCGGAAATTGGAATTTTCCGCCTGCAGAGGAAAAATGGCAGCATGCTACATTTCTGATTCTGCGTGGACAGCTTCCATCGAAGTCAATGGAAGTCGCCCAACCCACGGCCCTTCTGCAATTGACATTGCGGAAAGGTCGCAGATTCGGAGTCATTGCTAGGTGATGACACGGGAAAAGCAGGAGTTAAAAAAAAAAAAAATCAGTACTGCCCAAGTCCGACGCCAAGCCGTGCAGACTATTCGTAGTGTAGATGAAGAGAAAGAAAGACAGGTACATGCGGACCCCACTGCTGCCAGGGCTGGTTTCCGCACATGGATTTCGACTATGCCATGTACAGGCGGCCTAAATGTTAGATTTTATTAAACCTAGGTGGTTTTATAATGTTTAAACCAATGTTAAGTTAGGAAAAAATGGCAGCAAAACTATATACAGTTTTGTTCAAAAATGTTAAGGCAAATAAATTGTGAAAAATTGATTTACCTTATAACTGAACAATACTATAAAGAGAAACATCAGAGCATATAAAAACCCAGATACCCATATAAATCACCCACATACAGTAAAAATAAATACAATATAAAAACATTAATAATTCTTTATCAATATTAAATTGGCCATCCTTTGTTCTTGTTCATCAGTCTACACCTTTCAGACATGCAATGTAGCTTCTTTTTAGCAGTTCAATTGGTAGTATTCTTTTAAATGCAAATTAATCACATCCATGTCTGTGCCTTGTATGTGTGTATAAATATGCATGCCTCTTCAGATCCATTTCATTTTAGCCTAAAGCAGAACCCTGTGTTGGTTGGAAAGTTCGCTATAATATGATGTATTTTTGTTAGCCACTAAAACGGTATCATATCTACAAGAGTACTTGGTTTCTCTGGGCTGGGAACAATCACAGTTGAAACCAAGTGATGCCAGGCATTGATGACACTTTGATGACACTTTCATTTAGTTCTCTTTTGTTAGTGGGATGTTTTTTGGATATGTTGGTGGACACTTTGTGTTCTCAATCTGTTTTTAACTCCTTATGGACATGGACTCCACCCCCCATTTTCAGTTCTTCCTACCCACTTTAAAAAAAATCATAACTTATTTATTCATCAATGTAGGTTTGTGAGGACTTGTTTTTTTGTAAGACGAGTTGTATTTTTCAATGGTACTATTTAATGTACCATATAAATGTACTGAAAAATCTATGTGAGGTGGAAAAAATTTTTCTGCTATCTTTGGGGGCGGGCTCTTGTTTCTACAGTGTACACACAGCAGTAAAAAATGACTTATTTTCTATGGGACAGTACGATTGCTATATCACATTTTTATATCTCTTTTTTCCTGTACTACTTTTAAAATATCTTTGGAATAATAAAATTATTTTCTGTCGACATAGTTGTGCAAGGGCTCATATTTTGCGGGCGGTCCTGTAGTTTCTATTGGTACAATTCTGTATTACATATGACTTTTTAATCACTTATTACATTTCTTGGAGACGGGGGTGACCAAATAAAACGCAATTCTGACCCGTCCTAATAGGCAGAAAGATGTGGCAACCCATTGGGAAACATCTTGGGTGCATAATCACATTTTTTTTTTTTTTTTTTTTTTTAGCACTTCATGCTGCACTGCATGGAAGGGGCTGGAATACACAAGGGAGACCTCTAGAATGTGACAATCAGCTGAGGGGGAAGGCACAGACAAGCGTTTTTGATGGAGTGGTCCTTTAACCCCTTGAGTGGCAGGTTTCCTACCACCCTGTCGTGCCCACCAGGGCAGGTTTTTTAAAATGGTCTAATCATTGAATTTCAACTAGTTTTGCAGTTGCGTCTCAAGAGCCATAACTTTTTCATTTTTCCATTGACATGGCCATATGAGGGCTTGTTTTTTGCGGGACAAGTTGTGATTTTTTAAACGGGGGAGGAAAAAAAGAAATGGGGGAAAAAAGAAAAAAGGGGCCATGTCATTAAGGGGTTAAATAATGTATTAACTTCCTTCTCTGGATCATTACGACGCATGGATACCACATGTGTGATTGTATTTTTGATTTTTTACAAAGTAAAGGGAGACAAGTGTTTTTTTAATTTTTTTAATAATTTTTTTACATTTTTAAAAAAAATTTTTTTTTTTTTGTCCCTTTAGGGGACTTCCACAGGGACCCATCAGGACCCCTGATCACATTCCGGGGGTCCGATGGTGACAGCACTTTACATGCTGCAGTGACAACCCTTTACATGCTGCAGTCACATAGACTGCAGCATGTAAAGGGTTAACACAGCAGAGATCGGAGGTTTTCTCTGATCTCTGCTGTAAGAGCAGGTACCTAGCTGTCCTCTGACAGCTAACAACCAGCTCTCCCTGCCGCAGAGACCATCGGCTTGCTTCTGACAAGCCGATGGTCTCTATGGCAACCTGTAAACAAAGCAGGAGGTTGCCGACATGTCGGCAATATCTTCTGCTGGTTTTTCAAAGCCCTTGCACTGCTCTGTGTGGGTCTGTGCAGGCAGAGCACACTGTCACAGCTTGTGGCATTGTGCTCTGCAGCTCCCATAGTGATGCATAGCCCGGAAATCTTCCGGGCTATGTTGCTATGAGCAGTGGAGCTCGTCCCCGGAAATTTTCCGGGCGTGCCACTCAAGGGGTTAAATAATACAATTTTAGATGCCTGCAACCACCTGTAGAGAGATCTTAAAACCTTCCAGGAAATGGTTCTTTTATGTTCAAACAAAAGCAGTATAATTCTGTATACAGTAAATGAAACCTGAAGCCGCAGGCGGTCTGGATTTTATAATTTTAGCAAAATAGGTGCTTTTTATTAAAGCCATCAACTCCATCTGATCCAGATCTTGATATCAGTGCAGCAGAAATATTCGCGTTCTCAGGTTTCCATCCAACCTAAAATGTCTTGTTTTCTAATTATGGGTTTGCATTTATTCTAAAAATGACATGATCTTTAAAAAGGAAATTGTCACAAAGCTAAATTTAAATTATTATTTTTTTAAAGGGCTTCAAAAAACTTTTCTATCCCAGAAAAGAAAAAAAAAAAGTTACGACCTTGGAAGGAAAATTCCCAGATGGTGTACTGTATGTCGATTGCATAGTCAAAATACTAGAACTGCTCCTAATACATAAGATGCTGAGGTGCATCGTGAGTAACAAAAATGCCGTAAATACATGGATCCCTCAGATGGAAGGATTTCTCTTGTGAAATGCCATGTTATTCTTTACATAACCGGATTTCTTCTAGCTATTTCCTGTGCTTTTACCTTCATCTCCAGGATCTTCTGGAACGTCTCAGTGTTGCAGTCAGCAAGTAGTTTGATGTAATTATCCACAAATACAACAGAGTTCTCATGAGGAGCCATTACCACCTAGAGAGTCAGGAGACAGACACAGGGTTACACACATTGCCACCCCAAACACGTTAGTGAGAGCTGGGCTTTTCGATTTAACCATGACACTGAGATTATCTGTAACATACTTTCACACTTGTAGATTCGGTCTCCGTAACGCCACCTTTTACACAGAATGACTGCCGGCTAAACACTCTGCGCCAGTGGGTGATGTCACCAGAAGTTGTTTGCACTCGTGCAGATCATCACTGAGTATTGCTGAGCATTGCTCACTTCTTGCTCAGCACTTCACATTCTATGTAAAGCACCGAGTGGGGAGCGTTTACACGCAGCGAGAAGGGAGTGAACGAGCGATGATTTTTATGCTAAATGACAGTGTGCGACAAACGAAAAGTAAAAGAATAGTAAACGATGGCTGTGCATTTAGACATAACGATTATTGCGCATTTTCATTTGTTTGAACAAATTTTGTGCGATGATCGTCCCATGTAAATTGCCCTTTAGGTCTAGGTGTGAAATGTACATTTAATTATAAGAATGGAATTTCAGGATACAGCTTAAGTTAAGGCCCATTTACATGGGATGAATGTCAGGCAAACGATGCCTGACGCTCGTTCCCACGCATACTTGCTCCTGTGCTCTTGCACAAGAGCTAGTATTGCTGGCTCGCTCACAGACCGGCCGGCAGGAGGCCAGGGCGGCTGCAGGAGAAGTCTCTCCTTGCGCTTCCCCGCCCCTCTCCATTCACTTAACACAGCGGCCGTTCAGTACTGAACAGCTGTTGTTTACACTGAATCATTCTTCATAGTTTAGGCTGCATAAAATCCTGAATGATGATCGTTCAGTGTAAACTGCAGCCGTTCAGTACTGAATGGCCGCTGTTAGAGTAAATGGAGAGGGACAGGTGAGAGTGAGGAGGTGAACTGTTGTACCTTGACGCCACCGGAAGTGGTGGGTGTACACCACTGCTAGGCTGCTTGACAGCCAGATGACGCCCCCACTTCCTGATTGGCTGAAAAGCTACTGTCTGCTGCAAGGTTCTAGGATTGTGGAAGGACTTTTGTAATGGATAGAGGGTTAGGGTTAGTTTAACAGTTAGACGTAGATTATTCGCATAAATATGGAAGCATGTACAGCTCATAATTTACGCCTAACTGTGAAACAACACCTAACTCTAACCCTCCATCCATTACGAAACTCATTCCATGCTCCTAGGCCACAAAGCTACAAAGTTAGGCACCCGTTTGTTAGCCCCCTTTTTCCGGCAAAGCTGCTGCGGCACCCCCTGCCGCTGTTCTTGATGCCGGTGATCACCTATAATGCTGTGCAATCTCCCCTGCTAATCCTCCACTCTTTGGCGTTACTCTCCGCCCCTGCTGTCACATTCCCCTGCGCCGCATGAGCCTCCGCTGTTGGGCCGCTGCTGTGTCCTCTCCCCTGCTGCTCCGGCGCTTTCAGTCCCCTCTCTCAAGTTCCGCAGCGCCACCGCTGCTGTGCCTTCTACCCTGTGTCCTCCGTCCACACTCTCAATGTGGCCGGTGCTCAGCCAATCAGAAAGTGGGGGCGTCAACTGGCTATCAAGCAGCCTAACAGTGGTATACACCCACCACTTCTGGTGGCGTCATAGTACAACAGTACCGTGATGAGAGAACTCTCCTCCAGCCGCCCCGCCTCCCTGCTGGCCGCACCGTGAGTGATCCAGTGATACTCGCTCTTGTGCAGCAGCACGGGAGCGAGGATACACGGGGACGAGTGTAGCGTATCGTTTGCCCGACATTCGGCCAGTGTAAATGGACTTTTAGCTTCCAGTTCTTCTCAGGATAAATCATGCTACAGTCTACAGACCCCTGAGGAAAACTGATAATTAAATTGCACAGGGCTATGGCTGAATCCTAGTAGACCCCATACTAGGATAGCTCTCTCTGCTTTTCATCTATTCTGCTATGATATAGGTACAGCTTCTTTACATAGATACATTAGGCTTTCTCTGATATATATTCCCTCTTACTGGATAATGCACTAGTCTATACAAATATATACAGTGTGTCATCTGTGACTGCCCTAATTTGTACTATTCTAAGTTATCCAGATGGAAATGTATTAGGGCTTTAGACCTGCAGTTGGGAGTGAACAGGAGTTACGGAAACTCATAGCAGAGAGTGTTATGCCATTTACGTAACTCCCATTCACTTCTATGGGTGCTATGGAAACCAAGAAAAGCCAGCAGACGCCACAGCGAGCTGGGATACACTTGGGAAACCCTGTTCTGACAATAGATGAAGGTCCCAGATGTAGGACCCTTATCTGTCAGACATTTATGGCATACCCTGTGGGTAGGTTATAAACGTTCAGGATTGGAATACTCCTTTAAATACCTGTACAGGGTCAGTGAACAATCCAATTTGAAGACTTAAGGCCCTTTTACATACACTGAATTTCGTCCAGAACCGCTGAAAGTTAGCGATCATCTATACGTGTAAATGTGGGCAACAGAATGTTTTAGCCGACTTTTCGCTCATCGCTGATGTTTAGACTGCATAGAAGTTTTGTTCAGAAATTCGTTTTGGCGTGGTTTAATTGACGATCGTTCTGTTGCTAACTGATTTGTGGGCATGGATTTTCGTTTGATGGGGTGTTCTTGCACACGAACAGCGATTGGCTGCTGGGACAAAAAAAAAGCGAACCTTCTTTTTACATGCCTGCCTACTGCATAGCCCTAGTGTCCTGAGCGTCAGAATATGGAGTGATTATTCGTGCCCTTACAGCGTCTTAAATGCTTTGGTCTCTGCAAGATTCTTCCAATCGCAGATTGCCGCAGTTGACACTTTTTTCCCTATGGCATAAATAGGTACGAATCAGAAAACCAAGATTCTTTCTGTATAACAAACACTACTTTTCCTGGTTATTTAGCACGGATTTATGCCCACCCACCTGCTCTCCGAGGCCAATCATTCACAAATGAAAACAATTGCCCTGTAGCTTTATATGTAAACACTACCAAGCGTCACACTAAGCGATTGAAAAGGCGTACATTTCAAACGAAAATCGTTCAGTTTAAACGCTATTCTTTTAAAGGAAACAGTCACTCACCTTTCGGTGGGTCTAGCGGACTTTAAACGAAATTTGTTGTGTGTAAAAGTACCCTAAAGGCCCATTTAGACACAACTCAAAGCCGTCTTTTGAGCGATAATCGTTGTGTCTAACTGCACTGATATAGTGCAGTTTTCGTTAAGCCACCTCTCAACTTTGTCTTACAGCATGCTGAAAGACAAGGATGAGTCTCATCAGGGATTCACAGCGGGATACAGCTGATACTATTGTTTCAGCTGTATCCCGCTCCTTGATGACAGGTGGCGTATGAAGAACGCAGCTGTCCAGCTCTGTTCTCAATACCCTGAACAGAGGGCTCGGCTGTATAACAGCCAGGCGCTTCGTGCAGAAAACAGCTGGATGCAGAAGACAAGTGGAGCCACCCCGCTTGTCTTCTGCATCCTCCACTCAGAGCGCTCAGCTGTATGACAGCCGGGCGCTACAAGCGGGGAACAGCTGGATGCAAAGAACAAGCGTCCCCCCACTTGTCCTCTGCTGGGAGCGCTCAGCTGTATGACACCTGGGTGCAGAGAACAAGTGGCCCCCCGCTTGTTCTCTGCATCCTCCAGAGCGCAAGGTGATCGCTCAAGGGTTGAGCGATCATCTTGCGATATAAATGACAACGATTATCGCTCAAAAGACATCTTTTGACCAATAATCGCTGTGTCTAAATGGGCCCTAACTAGAGATGAGCGAGCACCAAAATGCTTGGGTGCTCGTTCCTCGGGATGAAATTTTCGCAAACCCCATTGAAGTCAATGGGTGACCGGAGCATTTTTGTATATCGCCGATGCTCGCTAAGGTTTCCATTTGTGAAAATCTGGGCAATTCAAGAAAGTGATGGGAACGACACAGCAACGGATAGGGCAGGCGAGGGGCTTCATGTTGGGCTGCATCTCAAGTTCCCAGGTCCCAATATTAAGCCACAATAGCGGCAAGAGTGGGCCCCCCTCCCAACAATTTTTACTTCTGAAAAGCCCTCATTAGCATGGCATACCTTAGCTAAGCACCACACTACCTCCAACAAAGCACAATCACTGCCTGCATGACACTCCGCTGCCAATTCTCCTGGGTTACATGCTGCCCAACGCCCCCCTGTACGACCCAGTGTCCACAGCGCACACCAAATTGTCCCTGTGCAGCCTTCAGCTGCCCTCATGCCACACCACCCTCATGTCTATTTATAAGTGCGTCTGCTATGAGAAGGAACCGCAGGCACACACTGCAGAGGGTTGGCACGGCTAGGCAGCGACCCTCTTTAAAAGGGGCGGGGCGATAGCCCACAATGCTGTACAGAAGCAATGAGAACTCCAATCCTGTGCCACCTCCATCTGGAGCTGCACACGTGGGCATAGCAATGGGGACCTATGTGCCACACACTATTCATTCTGTCAAGGTGTCTGCATGCCCCAGTCAGACCGCGTTTTTTTTATAAATAGTCACAGGCAGGTACAACTCCGCAATGGGAATTCCGTGTGCACCCACAGCATGGGTGGCTCCCTGGAACCCACCGGCGGTACATAAATATATCCCATTGCATTGCTGAGGTAATGTCATGTTAAATGCAGGTGGGCTTCGGCCCACACTGCATGCCCCAGTCAGACTGGGATTCTTTAGAAGTGGACACATGCAGTTACAACTCCGTGTGGAGCGACAGCATGGGTGGGTGCCAGGAAGCCACCAGCGGTACATAAATATATCCCATTGCATTGCCCATCACAGCTGAGGTAATGTCATGTTAAATGCAGGTGGACTTCGGCCGACACTGCATGCCCCAGTCAGACTGGGGTTCTTTAGAAGTAGACACAAGCAGTTACAACTCCCTGTGCACCCACAGCATGGGTGGCTCCCTGGAACCCACCGGCGGTACATAAATATATCCCATTGCAGTGCCCAGCACAGCTGATGTAACGTCAGCTTTAATGCAGGTGGGCAAAAAATTAATTGGATTACACTGTAGGCGAGGGCCCCAAAAAATTGGTGTACCAACAGTACTAATGTACCTCAGAAAAATTGCCCATGCCCAACCAAGAGGGCAGGTGAAACCCATTAATCGCTTTGGTTAATGTGGCTTAATTTGTAACTAGGCCTGGATGCAGCCCAGTTAAAATAAAAATTGGTTCAGGTGCAAGTTTCAACGCTTTAATGAGCATTGAAACGTATAAAAATTGTTTAGAAAAATTATATGACTGAGCCTTGTGGGCCTAAGAAAAATTGCCCGTTCGGCGTGATTACGTGAGGTTTCAGGAGGAGGATGAATATAATACACAGATTGATGAAGCTAAAAGGTCCCCGTTTTTGATGGTGATAGAGAACGATGCTTCCATCCGCGGGTGCAGCCTACGTATTGTTTAGTTATCGCTGTTGTCCGCTGGTGGAGAAGAGAAGTCTGGGGAAATCCAGGCTTTGTTCATCTTTATGAGTGTAAGCCTGTCGGCACTGTCGGTTGACAGGCGGGTACGCTTATCTGTGAGGATTCCCCCAGCCCCACTAAACACCCTCTCTGACAAGACGCTAGCCGCAGGACAAGCAAGCACCTCCAGGGCATAGAGCGCGAGTTCAGGCCACGTGTCCAGCTTCGACACCCAGTAGTTGTAGGGGGCAGAGGCGTCACAAAGGACGGTCGTGCGATCGGCTACGTACTCCCTCACCATCCTTTTACAGTGCTCCCGCTGACTCAGCCTTGACTGGGGAGCGGTGACACAGTCTTGCTGGGGAGCCAGAAAGCTGTCAAAGGCCTTAGAGAGTGTTCCCCTGCCTGTGCTGTACATGCTGCCTGATCTCCGCGCCTCCCCTGCTACCTGGCCCTCGGAACTGCGCCTTCTGCCACTAGCGCTGTCGGATGGGAATTTTACCATCAGCTTGTCCGCCATGGTCCTGTGGTATAGCATCACTCTCGAACCCCTTTCCTCTTCGGGTATGAGAGTGGAAAGGTTCTCCTTATACGGTGGGTCGAGCAGTGTGTACACCCAGTAATCCGTAGTGGCCAGAATGCGTGTAACGCGAGGGTCACGAGAAAAGCATCCTAACATGAAGTCAGCCATGTGTGCCAGGGTACCTGTATGCAACACATGGCTGTCCTCACTAGGAAGATCACTTTCAGGATCCTCCTCCTCCTCCTGCTCCTCCTTAGGCCATACACGCTGAAAGGATGACAGGCAAGCAGCATGGGTACCCTCAGCAGTGGGCCAAGCTGTCTCTTCCCCCTCCTCCTCATGCTCCTCCACCTCCTCCTCCTCCTCAACGCGCTGAGATATAGACAGGAGGGTGCTCTGACTATCCAGCGACATACTGTCTTCCCCCGCCTCCATTTCCGAGCACAAAGCGTCTGCCTTTATGCTTTGCAGGGAACTTCTCAAGAGGCATAGCAGAGGAATGGTGACGCTAATGATTGCAGCATCGCCGCTCACCATCTGGGTAGACTCCTCAAAGTTTCCAAGGACCTGGTAGATGTCTGCCAACCAGGCCCACTCTTCTGTAAAGAATTGAGGAGGCTGACTCCCACTGCGCCGCCCATGTTGGAGTTGGTATTCCACTATAGCTCTACGCTGCTCATAGAGCCTGGCCAACATGTGGAGCGTAGAGTTCCACCGTGTGGGCACGTCGCACAGCAGTCGGTGCACTGGCAGATTAAACCGATGTTGTAGTGTCCGCAGGGTGGCAGCGTCCGTGTGGGACTTGCGGAAATGTGCGCAGAGCCGGCGCACCTTTCCGAGTAGGTCTGACAAGCGTGGGTAGCTTTTCAGAAAGCGCTGAACCACCAAATTAAAGACGTGGGCCAGGCATGGCATGTGCGTGAGGCTGCCGAGCCGCCACCAGGTTACGGCCGTTGTCACACACGACCATGCCCGGTTGGAGGCTCAGCGGCGCAAGGCAGCGGTCGGTCTGCCCTGTCAGACCCTGCAGCAGTTCGTGGGCCGTGTGCCTCTTCTCTCCTAAGCTGAGTAGTTTCAGCACGGCCTGCCGACGCTTGCCCACCGCTGTGCTGCCACGCCGCGCGACACCGACTGCTGGCGACGTGCTGCTGCTGACACATCTTGATTGCGAGACAGAGGTTGCGTAGGAGGAGGAGGGTGGTTTAGTGGAGGAAGCATACACCACTGCAGATACCACCACCGAGCTGGGGCCCGCAATTCTGGGGGTGGGTAGGACGTGAGCGGTCCCAGGCTCTGACTCTGTCCCAGCCTCCACTAAATTCACCCAATGTGCCGTCAGGGAGATATAGTGGCCCTGCCCACCTGTGCTTGTCCACGTGTCCGCTGTTAAGTGGACCTTGGCAGTAACCGCGTTGGTGAGGGCGCGTACAATGTTGCGGGAGACGTCGTCGTGCAGGGCTGGGATGGCACATCGGGAAAAGTAGTGGCGACTGGGAACCGAGTAGCGCGGGGCCGCCATCATGCTTTTGAAAGCCTCCGTTTCCACAAGCCTATACGGCAGCATCTCCAGGCTGATCAATTTGGCTATGTGCACGTTTAACGCTTGAGCGTGCGGGTGCGTGGCAGCGTACTTGCGCTTGCGCTCAAACACTTGCGCTAGTGACGGCTGGACGCTGCGCTGAGAGACATTGGTGGATGGGGCCGAGGACAGCGGAGGTGAGGATGTGGGTGCAGGCCAGGAGACGGTAGTGCCTGTGTCCTGAGAGGGGGGGTTGGATCTCAGTGGCAGGTTAGGGCGCAGAGGGAGAGGCAGTGGTGCAAACCGGAGGTGGTGAACGGCCTTCGTCCCACCTTGTGGGGTGCTTGGCCATCATATGTCTGCGCATGCTGGTGGTGGTGGCTCCCCGACTGATCTTGGCGCGACAAAGGTTGCACACCACTGTTCGTCGGTTGTCTGCACTCTCAGTGAAAAACTGCCAGACCTTTGAGCACCTCGGCCTCTGCAGGGTGGCATGGAGCGAGGGGGCGCAGAACTCTGGGTGGTCGATAGATTGCTGGATGCACTTTCTGCCATCCACGACAGGACCTGCTCACGCTGCTCATTTTCTAATAAAGGTCTACCGCGTGGACCCATTAATTGTGAGATGAATGTGGGGACGCCAGAAACGTGCCTTTCTCCTAATCCCGCAGCAGTCGGCTGCGATACACCTGGATCAGGAGCTCAGCCTGTACCCACACCCTGACTTGGGCCTCCGCGTCCTCGCCCGCGTCCACGTCCTCTAGGCCTACCCCTACCCCTCAGCATGGTGTATTACCAGTAGTGCAGAAACAGAACGCTGTAATTAAATGTGTCGCTTATTGGCCCGTGGTTGGAGGCTGACTTCGCTTACGGAACGCACAGCAGAGCCAGGAAAGAATTTTGCGGAAGCCTGCTGTAACACTTAGCTGGCTGCGTATTAATTAGGACTACTACCCCCAGCAGAGACGCAGTGCAGTCAGGACGGTCACAGGCAGCCCAAATATATTTTTTGGTCCCAAATTTTTTTGGAAAAGCCCACTGCCTATATAGACAGTATATGTCTTTCACGTTTTTCACTGTCCCTGCCTCAGCACTACTGGCCCTATACTATGTAAAATTACTGCAGACTGAGGACGCAATGCTCTGCACGGCCGATATACAAAAAAAAAAAAAAAGTGCAACACTGCAAAAAGCAGCCTCAACAGTACTGCACACGGTCAAATGTGGGTCAGATGTGGCCCTAAGAAGGACCGTTGGGGTTCTTGAAGCCTAAAATAACTCCCAACACTCTCCCTATAGCAGCTCCGGCACCAGCAGCACTTTCCCTGAGCTATGTCAGAATGCATCTGTAGCGAGCTGCGGGAGGGGCCGATTTTTATACTCGGGTGACACCTGATCTCCCCAGCCACTCACTGCAGGGGGGTGGTATAGGGCTTGAACATCGCAGGGGGAAGTTGTAATGCCTTCCCTGTCTTTCTATTGGCCAGAAAAGCGTGCTAACGTCTCAGAGATGAAAGTGAAAGTAACTCGAACATCGCATGGTGCTCGCCTCGAGTAACGAGCATCTCGAACACGCTAATACTTGAACGAGTATCAAGCTCGGACGAGTACGTTCGCTCATCTCTAGCCCTAACTCCTGCAAGTCAGAGAAGTGTTGGGCATGTAATCACCTGTATGATTACTTGTTTGAATACACATACAGTAACATTTTTTTAAACTTCCAAAGGAGATCATGTAAATTAGAACACAGACATAATGCAGTCTTGAAAATATTTCTCTCAGTTCAAACCAGGTACATTGAAGTTATGCATTCTTATCAACTCAACAATCTATCCCCCATGCACTCACAAAACCAGCCAGAAATTAGTTTGCTACCAACACAGGACTTCTATTAGCAAGGCATGTGAGCTTCCTATTATATCTGCTTTCTATATATACAGTCACACAGTGTACACTATTTCAACAGATTAAGTGGGGGATGTGACTGAATTTTCTAAGGGGTTTGGTACTTATGGTAAATGCAGCAGACTGGATGATCAAAATGCTTATGACCAGCTAAACCTCTGGGCTTAAGGCCCAACCTAAACTTGGAATGTGCAGAAGAGGAGCTGCCAGCAGACTGCACAGCTTCCAGAAAACCCCAAAGAGCATTCCAACTCCCTGGGGATATTTTGTGGTTTCTGGAAGGACACAAACCGTATACACAGCATTTTTTCTGCCATACTGGAAGTTTAAATATATAATACAATAAAAATACCCAGCTGTGTGTTAAACACAAAACACCACATCAAAGCATAATGAACAGTCAAGTGCTACGGAATACGTTGGCACTATACAAAGATTATTATAAGATGGATGCGTACACTTTTACTACTATTGTACAGCCTACTGCTGACATTTGATTAAGGCCTCTTTCACATGGGTGGCAGCGATATATCTGTGTGATATCGCAAAGTTTTCTCGTGGCGATATCGCGATTTTGTGTCACTACAAAGTCGCATGTGACGCTATAAAGTTGCGTGACTTTGCAGTGCTCTTTTGCCGGGATTTTCAAGGAGTCAGAATAATCCCTGGATTAACTTTTGAAAGTTCCTACTTGACTCCAAGACCCAGATCAACAACCCCGCTCATTACTTAATGTCAATATCCTGCAATGTCGTAGTGCTACAAAAGACGCAAAGTCCCCTCTTAAACGACTCTCGATTTGGCAATCACCACTTGCTCAGGCAGAGAGTTCCATAATCTCACTGCTCTTACAGTAAAAAATCCCTTTTGTTTTGGTGATGAAACCTTCTTACCTCTAAATCAGTGTTTCCAAAACTCCAGTCCTCAGGAACCTCCACAGGTCATGTTTTCTGGATTTCCTCAGTATTGCACAGGTGATGTGGCAATGTATGAGGCAATGACAATAATTACAGGTGTACTTACTATAGAATATTCTGAAAACATGACCTGTGGTGGTCCATGAGGACTGGAGTTTGGGAAACACTGCTCTAAACGTAGTAGATGCCCTCTTGTTACCGTTGCAGTCCTGGGTATAAAGAGATCATAGGAGAGATCTCTGTATCATCCCATAATATATTTATACATAGTTATTTGGTCGCCCCTTAACCGTCTTTTTTCCAGGGTGAATAATCCCAGTTTTGGTAGCCTCTCTGGGTATTCCAGACCCTCCATTCCACATATTTTAGTTGCCCTTCATTGTACCCCCTCAAGCACTGCAAGGTCTTTCCTGAGCACCGGCGTCCAAAACGGTACACAGTATTCCACGTGAGGCCTGACAAGTGTCTTATATAGTGGGAGGATAATGTTCTCAGTCCCTCAACCCTATGCCTCTTTTAATGCACCCCAAGACTTTATTAGCTTTTACAGCAGCTGACTGGCATTGGTTACTCCAGTTTAGTCTACAATCCACTTCTACCCACAGGTCTTTTTCCATATCGCTTTTCCCTAACCGTATCCCATTTAGTGTATATTGGTGACATCCGTTTTCCTGCCCATGTGCATAACTGTACATTTATCAATATTGAACTTCATTTGCCATTTTTCTACCCAAGCCCCAGCTTATCCACGTCTATTTGCAGACGTACATTGTCCTCCGTTGTATTAATTAACTTGTATAATTTTATATCGTCTCCAAATATTGATATTTTACTGCACAGTCCCTCTATCAGGTCATTGATAAATATATTGAACAGAATGGGGTCTAATACTGAACCCTGTGGCACCCCGCTAGCGACTGTGGTCCAATCAGAGTATGAAGCATTTATTACCATCCACTGCTTTGTGAAACATTGAATGATCAGTGTTTATACTGCATAAGTTGGTGATGATTTTTATACCATCTAAAACTGAATGATGAGAGAGAACCTCCCGCTTCTCGTTCATTGTTAGCTCCTGTTGAAATTGAATAATTATCATTCACGTTTGTTCGTTTGAATGAGTTTGTGAGTGATAATCCTTCTGTCTAAATGCACCATTAGTATCTTCTAGATATAGGATTAGATATCTACTAACTAGATTATTCATACATGGAGGAACTGCAGATATGGCTGTGACCTCTCCTACTCTCCTAGCAGAAGTAATCACTGGTAAAAAAAAAAAATGTCATCTTATAAGATAGAAATTTAACTGGAATCTCCTTCAAAGATTCAAAAGGATATAGACAAAGATGGGATAATACTAAATTAAAATCCCATGGAGGAGCGCTAGATCTGTTGATAGTAGGATGTAATCACCAATAGCCTTGATGAATCTTCTGATCCAAGAATGTTCACATAATGTAATGGTAAAGAGGTCTCAAGCTTTTATCAATACCAGTCTGAAGAAATTCTCGGATATTAGATTTTGAACCAACTTTAATTTTAATAATGAGGTGAAGATCAATAAAGGTCCCATTTACTCTTAAGATAAATCCTAGAGATCACCTCCTTTCTACTAGAGAAGAAATTGCTTAATATAATAAACCTGTTTTAAGACCTGCCTTATGACCAGTCAGACGTAAGGGCTTTATTTCTGGGTTAAACAATGGGCCCTGATGAAGAAGGTCCTTCCTCCAAGAGTCTATGAGAGACTACATTCTCTGACAAGAAAACCAAACCCTTCTGGGCCAAGATAGGGCTATGAGAATGACTCTAGTCCCCTCCTCCCTGATCTTCTTCATCATTCTCGGGAGCAGTTTCAGAGGAGGGAAGGCATAATAAAGGTGGATCCCCTCTTCACGACTGTGATAGAGAATCCACTCCACAGGGGCGATCGTGAGGATCTAGTGAAAAGTGGCTGTTGCATTTTAAATTTTTTCTTGTTGCAAATAAATCTAGAGTGGGCTTTCCCCAGCGACTGGAGATTAGTTTGAGAGTCTCCCGATTCTATATCCATATCCCCTGCCTGATTCAATGGTGACTGACCTAATCTGCCTGGATAATTTTCTGCCCCTTCAAATGAACTGCCTTCACTGAAAGAGTATTGGTACGAGAGAAAAAAAAACTTCTTCCAAGGAGGGCGGATTGCTTTGTGGAATCTGACCTTAGAAATGTGAGGCAAAATTTTTATAGAAAAGAGAGGAAGTTCAGACGATATACTTTTACCACTTCTTTTATGCAAGAACTTGCTGAAATCTTTTCCCAGGCCTGAAAATAGTGGGAAAGAACCTCTGAACTGGAGCCTGGCGTCATTGTTGGTTTCTATTGGTAGAGTCAGACCGTTTATCGAACATGAAACCCTTGCTTTTATTACCTCCAAATTTCCAGGATGTCTTCTTTTTAAACTCTTAATTTCTACCCCCCTTCCCCTACGAAAGGGCCTTTGCTTTCTAGGAAAATCAGGTGTTGGGAGACCCTTCTTTTTATCTGAAGCTTTTTCCAAGATATCATTCAATGCTTGTCCAAATAAAACCTCACCCTGGCAAAGAACGGCACATAGCCTAGCTTTTAAAGCTAAATCCCCATTCCAGCTTTTAAGCCATAAGGCTCTTCTTGCTGAACTTGATAAAGCCGCTGACCTGGCACTAAATCTCAATGCATCAGCAGACGCATCTGAAATAAAAATCAATCGCCTTGGTCATAGTAGGAAAAGATTCAAGGATCTGTTCTCTAGGGGTTCTATTAATAATCTGAGAATCTAGCTGATCCAACCATATCTAAAGAGATCGTGCTACAGGAGGTGCTTGTAATGCACACCTTAAAAGACTTTGTAGCTGCCTCCCAGCTCTTTTTAAGGTAAACTTCTGCTCTTTTTTCTAAAGGACCCCTTAAACATACTAGATCTTCAAATTAATTTGCCTCAAGCAGAAAAACCTTAAAAAGATCTTGGCCCAAGGCTATCAAATATTTGATTCGGAACGGAACGGTATTCTCTAGTTTCTTCCAAATTCATTGCAGATCTAACTGCTTTAAGCAAGAGATCTGTATTTTCAGACTGAATGAGTGGTTTTACCAGCAAGTTCATCTTCAGAAAAGGAATCATAAGACAAAGGAGCTTTTCCCTCCTCAACTACGCCTGATCCACTGGAATCAGAAACATTCACACGAACAGGTCGGATTCCGCGTTCAGATATCCGCAATGTAAGACCTGCGAATGATCGTGGAAACAAACTGCATATGCATGCGGTTTTCCAAGCGGATGTACATTTAACCCTTTCCAATCCACTGTCTGACTTCTGAAGACATTATTTCAGGCTGTACAGCTTTGATGTTGGAAGACATCTGTCGGGGTTCTCTTACTGTTTATTGCCAGCCTCTCTGCTGTCGGAGCCTATCCAACGTGTCACCTCATGCAGTACTGGCTTTAGCCAGCATATAGCGCCGTTGTATAACGGCAGAAAAAGAGTAAGCACCCTAGGAAAACCAGGATAAAAATGGATTGGAAGGGGTTAAGGACAGTGTATCGTCTGCGTGGAACAACAAAATTTCCTTAGGAATAGCCCCTCTTACCCTATCAGATTACCATGCTGGTTTTCTTGGCTGGATCTGGGTATTTAGAGTGCAGATGACTATACCCATTTGCTCTGGATGGTGTGAATATAGGTCTATGTGTGTTCTAACACACCATCTCAGCTGAGACCCTCCTGAAAAAAAAATGCTCTCCTTATATCCCCCATACTCACTTTTCTTATTGATGCTTGTCAAACACCAATAATGCCTCCAGAAAAGACAGCTCCATGCTGCTGAAATTCGCATTGCTGACAAGCAACACCCATGGAAGCCGCGCCAACACTATGCCCCTGGGCCAGTGTGGCGGGCCAGACAAAAAGCGGGTTACATGAGCAGAACCTCTGATTTGCCACTACACTAGAGCCAGTTTCCCTGGCACAGGAGGGAAAACAGGCAGTCTGTAAAAGGGAAACGTTAGGCAGTAAAATAACACTGGGCCCCGCAATAAGCTGCCCCCCCCCCCCCCTCCGCTCCAGGAGAGTGTGTACGCTCATTTTCTAGTGTTTCATTTATCATTTTCTCCTCCCTCTCCCTCAAACTGTTCAATCACTCTGCTGAAATCTGTCTTGGTAGACAAGATAGACTAACAACTCACCCACAGATTACATGCTGCTGACAGAAATCTATGAGAAGGTGAGGAGAGGAGGAAAGAGAAGCAGAAACACAGACCTGTTGTGGTAGCTAATAGTGTTTTTCTGTCTTACAGTTGCTGCAGTCACATCTACACTGCTCAGTACCCATCTATAAAGTCTTCCATGTTGCTGCTTCTCTTTTCATGAGACACAGTGATAGGGGAGCAGAATCTCTGGGAAAAATGCAGGATACAAATCAGATATTGGCCGGAAATAATGTTATTCCTCATGTACCCACGACAATTTATCCTCGAAAGTAAGATGAAGCAACAGGTACACTTTAAATGCACATCAAACGTCATGTGTTTCATACAGCTTTTGCTCTACGCCTCCATTTCCATTGCAACGGATGAAATCCAATAATATCAGGCACGCTATGGATTTGAAGAAAAGCAGTATGTGACTGGCGTTTTCTTAAACCCCATTCGCATGCACTGTACTGTATTTTGTTGTGGATTTTCAGCACAGAATCTTGAAGATCTGTCGCAAACCCATTAGGTGTTAACACGACCTTATAGCGCAAATAAAACCTCCACTATTTTCCTTGCTCCAGGTGAGCTTTCATTTCACAACTTTCCATTTATGAAAACAAAGAGCTAAGGATCGCCTACACTTGCTCATTTCCTTAATAAGTATCTGCGGTGAATAAGTTAAGGAAATAAGGAAATAAAGCCAGAATCTGAAATATGCACCAGCAGTTAATGATATAGAAATGGTTTGAAGCAGTACAAAATGTCCTTTGAAAATGGATAGTTTTTTTCTATAAACATCTAACACTTGTTCTGGTTAACATGGAAAAAAATTATGTTTGTTCAATCACTTCCATATGGTCTTTTCTTGCTAACTGTAGCTAAAGCTCTCAATACAGAAACGGCTTCCACTGCAATATAGCTGTCAGTGGTGTCCTCCTGTGTACGTTTATTCAAACGAGTCTGCGCCATCAGCTTCAGACAGTCATAAAACTGTCCCAGTGTATATTTAGTTTTCTGAACTAAGCAATTACTGGATAAGATGTGTAATGTCCAAGGGTAATCCCAGAGAAGGAAAAAAGCTAAAAAACTTCAAAGTCTTTGACCAGGACCCAAAAAATGTTCTTCACACCATATCCCACCTCTTCCTAGAACAATGTCCATATTAAATATCTAGCCATCCATCACAAAAGCTTTGACTTCTGAGCTCTTTTAATAGGCATGTTCTTCACTCCGTGCATATATATCTTTAGGAGTTCAACTGTTTGAAACATGATTTACAGGACAGTATCATTTTTAGGGAAGTATGTCAACTGTATTTTTGACTAGTAAAGTTAGTAAAGTTTTGTATGTGCGACAAACCAAGGAATCCAGCGTGCCTTTCTTTTCTTACAAACTTGCTCCCATCTGGAGATATCGTTGAAGAAATAGTTTGCGCGCTTTATGCTAATTAGCCCGAAACCATCTGTTGGATGGTCCACTTCTGCTAGTGCTCCGCCCGCTGTATGTCTCATACGTTCTACTTGCAACGTGCTTGCGCCGGACTGACATCACATGCATGGTGCAAGTGCACGTGAAATGGAACGCATGTCGTCTCCTGTGGGTACAGCTGGAGGCGTCGCTCATCAAGAGGGGACCGTTTTTAGTTGAAAAGGCAGGAAGAGAGCCTGGACCACTACCAGATGTAGACTGCCCATCGGCGGTCTGGGCTAATTAGCATATGTCACACAAACTATTTCTGCAGTAATATCTCCAGGAGGGTGCAAATTCAGAAGAAAATAAAGATAGAGATGGATTGCTCATGTTTGTCACACATAAAATATTACTTGTGTGTTATACTAGTCAAAAATTAAGGTGACAGACATCCTTTAAATTGTACCTGAGTTTTCAGAGGACTTCAGAATAAGCCGCTAGACGTGTACATGAGGAATTACACTACTTCTGGACATCATATGTTTTGCACCTCGTATTTTCCCCCATTCTTCTCTTTGTCGGGTATTTATCTGATTGTCCATGCTTTTAGGACTGGTGGGAACAGCCTCTGCTGTGCTCTATAGACTGTGCAGAAAATTATAGAGATCCTGCTTTCTAACTGTTACACAAACATAACCTTATCATGTAGGAGTGTACAGAAAGATTTAGTAGTATACATGTGTGTAAACTGCAGAACTGCATTTTCACATGATCCCATGGATTTTAATGGGCAATTTCATTTTTTTTTATACAAACAAAAATAAGACATTTTGACGAGCATGAAAAACGCACATCTGAATACCCAATGCAAATCAATGGGGTTTATGCGCATAATACAGATTAAAAAGGCACCCATGTAAATGAGCCCTTAATGGCCCCAAACATAGCTTACAGTAGATTCAAGTAAAAAAACATCTCTACTGTAAACTTCCCTTTGCTAATTTCAGAAGTCGATGACCGATATACTCGGTTACCACAGTTCAAAAAGCTTTTGTTTGGAGAAACTATTTTATTATCCTCATTTCCATCACTAACACTAAACAATGGATTTATTTCTCATTTTTGGGTAGTGATGAAATCAATACAAATTATACCTTTTTTACCACTAACTGCCATCTAGAACTGCTAGAGTAAGATTGCAATCATAGAACGGTTACTTAAGGTGCTTATTTTAACTCGCATACAGATATTTCGGGAACGTTGTGGACTAAAAGAATTAACAAGACAAAGTACTAATCCTTATAATAAAATCACGTCAAACACAAATCTGGAAATTAGGAAAAGTAGGAAAGTAGTCCACTCTCCACCAAAAGTCAGATTTATTGGTTACCAATGAAAGTGGCCATGGTATGTGTATACATTATTTTTCAGTATAACATGTCTGATTTTACTCATCCTGGTCAATATCATGTGGACTTGTATGAACATCGTAAATATTGGTCTACCAGCTAACCAATACCACCTAACTGGTTATCCCACAGTTCAGCTAAGTATTAGGAACATTTCTGCTACACCTATACAAATCGAAAGGTGGCAGGAGCCTTCTGTTAACTTAAAGGGGTTGTCTCGCGAAAGCAAGTGGGGTTAAGCACTTCTGTATGGCCATATTAATGCACTTTGTAATATACATCGTGCATTAAATGTGCGCTAGCGCAGGGAAGGTAAGTGAATAACTTCTGTATGGCACATATTTAATGCACGATGTATATTACAAAGTGCATTAATATGGCCATACAGAAGTGCTTAACCCCACTTGCTTTCGCGAGACAACCCCTTTAAGGCCCCTTTACAGGGGATGAATGTCAGGTGCAGAAGCATCCAATAGTCGTTCCAATGTTTTTATAGAGGAGCAATGATCGCTCAGTGAATATAGGGGAAGTGACCAGAGATCACCCCAGCTGTCCTCCTCCATTCACAGTAAACAGGCCTTCATAGATGAACGACAGACTGTTTACACGAGTCGATCCTGGTTTGATTTTTTTTTTTTTGCCAGCAGACACTGAACGCCTAATGAATTATCGTTTGTCGTTGAGTCACTGCCAGCATGTACACTGAAAGGGGTTGTCCCGCGCCGAAACGGGGTTTTTTTTTTCAATAGCCAGCCCCCCCCCCCCCCCCCCCTGTTCGGCGCGAGACAAACCCGATGCAGGGGTTAAAAAAGAAAACGGGATAGTGCTTACCTGAATCCCCGCGCTCCTGTGACTTCTTACTTACCTGGTGAAGATGGCCGCCGGGATCTTCTCCCTCGGTGGACCGCAGGTCTTCTGTGCGGTCCATTGCCGATTCCAGCCTCCTGATTGGCTGGAATCAGCACGTGACGGGGCGGAGCTACAAGGAGCCGCTCTCCGGCACGAGCGGCCCCATTCAGAAAAGGAGAAGACCCGGACTGCGCAAGCGCGTCTAATCCGGCGATTAGACGCTGAAAATTAGACGGCACCATGGAGACGAGGACGCTAGCAACGGAACAGGTAAGTGAATAACTTCTGTATGGCTCATAATTAATGCACAATGTACATTACAAAGTGCATTAATATGGCCATACAGAAGTGTATAACCCCACTTGCTTTCGCGGGACAACCCCTTGAACAATTATTGTCCAGATTCCCGCGATCCAGGAAGAATCTGAACAATCGTTCAGTGTAAATGGGCCTTAAGTCTGTAATCTTTCACTATTCACTTAAAGCCTAATCCAAACATGATGCACAAGAAGCCTTAGTAAACAGCTCACCTTAAGGATCATCTCAGCCCGAGTCATTCCCTTCACCACAATTTTTGTGTAACTTGCTGGAGCTTTTCTCACTACTTGAGATCCAATGGATGGTAGGTCGAGGAGGACGGTTTTCAGAGAGTGAGTATCAAGGAGCAGCTACAAACAAGTTAAACTTATGTTAAAGTGTGCACATACAAGCAGAACTGAAAAGACTATTAAAAGCATGCAATAACAAAGGAGACATTATTATTCAAACTAATTTGCCAAACCTTCATGTCAGACGATTCCATATGCACTCAGACACAAAATATGTACCAAAGGCATTGCGCAATGTATGATATCGATTTGGGCTGGGTTCACACGGGGCACAAATCCCACAGAAATATCGTGGAATGTCTGCAGCAGGACCGCACGGACATTCCGTGAGATTCACGAAGCTGAAGTCCTGTAGGGTTTTGGCACGGGTTTTGAAAGCAGCTTGTTCTGCTGCGGCCATCTCTCGCCATAGGGAGTAGAGAGTCCACAGTGAAAACAGTCATAAAATTGACATGCTGTGGCTTCGATTGCTGCGCGGCTTGGTCGCAACGGATTGTCCGCAGTGTGTGGACATTTTTGCAAATCTCTTCCACTTTGCTGCTTAATTTCAGGCTTAAGATTGATGGGGGGATTTCCGTGCAGAAAGTCTGCACGGAAATTTTGCAGCAATTTTGCCCCATGTGAACCCAGCCTTAGGTGTCTATTCGTGTTAACTCTAACTACTGTTTGAAAAATCCAATTTTTTTTCTATAAGGTAAAAAAAAACAAAAACAAAAATATACAGGATCGACATTCAGACCCAACATTTCTGGTGTACTTAATCTAATACACAATTACATTCCCCCCCCCCCCCCTTCCAAAATAAATTCTGAAACAAAGCACTATTTCCCATCACATTTTCCATTACACTTTCAACAAAATATATGTTTTTTAGCATTAGGGTTGGGTCCCGCACAGTGTTATTGTGGCATACGAGATGTGAACGAAGCTTCATCTCATTGTAGCTCACTAATGATACACATGCATCTCACTGCTCCATTTATTTCAATGGGAGCACTGGAGATTGTCAAGTACAAGTGCTTGGCAACTTTAAGTGCTCCCATTAAGTGAATGTAGCAGCAGTGCGCATGCACAATCTCAGCTTCAATCATGTGGGAACCCTCGTCTTCAGGATTGGTAGGGGTCCAAGTGATCGGACCCCTACCAAATCAAAGTTATTCCCTATCCTGTAGATAGGGGATAACTTTCTATTTTGCCAAAAACCCTTTAACCGGCTGCATGGTTTGCCTAAAACCATGTATCCATTAAAAACAAACATGGAGTTAGCGGAGAAATAATTAGGAAGGGGATTAGTAAAATATGCCTAATAAATCTGGCACATTTTTGAGGTAATAATGAGCTTTGTTATTACCTTCATTTACATAATGGCCAAATATAAATGCCCCGTGTCTGCTCTCCCTAACACGGTTGTTGCCTTCAGCATAGTATAACAGCCTTAAAAGAGGAAGTCATCCATTTAACTTTCGGGATTCAAACATACAAATCCACTATTACTTGTGAAAAAATATTAATCCCATAAAAAATTGACAGCATGTTCTGCTTTCAGTAAAACTAAAGAGCAAAACATGACGTAAATGAAACAACGGTGAATGTGTCTAACTAGCAGTCAAGTGACTAATCAGCTACTGCAGAGAGGAGCAGCAGGAGTAGAAAGAATGGAAGAAGAATAGAGCAGTTTTTACACTTGGCCACCTGCAAGCAGCATCTATGGTATAGGTCAGTGCTCCCAGAATGTAAACCCTCATTACTGCAATCTACGGACCATAAATAAAGTCTTCAGGGCAGCTTAGCTCAGTAATGCATTCAGGGACAAAAGGAGGAAAACAAAATGACGGTTCCACTTAGGTGGCTCCAAACATGGAAAAACAATCACAGACTATGTACGCTTCCCATAAATAAGGTTCTGTATTTGCAGTACTAGGGGTGTGCAAATGGAGGTGGGAAAGCAAACAGTAAAACTTGAATGAGGTTAAGGACTGAGATGGTTGTGCCCAATTAAATGTGACACTGAAGTAAAAAAAAAAACTGAAGAATCTTGGAGTTCTCTGAGACTCCTATCCTGAGGGCAAGTCATCAATATCAGATTCGTCCACCGCTGTGGACTGACCCCAGTCAATACTGTAAGTGTCTGTGGCACTTAATCGAGAGCTGTGGCCACTTCACTGCTTACCAGACACAGCATCGTACATTTCATAGTGACTATGCCTAATATCACAGTGGAATCCCATTGACTTAAATGTGAGTGAGCTGCTCTAGATCATGTGACTGGAGTGTAATGTCACAGACCCAAGAGCCGCGATCTCTTCAATCAGCTGATAGTATTTGGTCCTAAGTGGTAGACCCCCCCACTGATCTGATACTCATGATGACCTATACTGCAGGAAGGTCATTAGTTTCATAGTCCTGGAAAACTCTAATTTGTTGGTGCACCATAAAGCTTAAATTTTATCATATCACCACTGCAAATGTCCCTAAAAGTGTAACACCTTTTTAAAGGTGTTTTTATGTCTTTCAAGCCATAAACGGAGATTCCGTAATAAAAATATGCTGGTAATGAGACCACAGATTTTCATTTTTTAAACAACCAAACAGGTATAGTTGGAATTTGAGGAGCAGCGAAGCCCCCAGTGTATCACAGAGTACTTAGTGTCCCTCCAAAATTAGGCAGTTTGAGAGCATTGCTCATAGGAAGTAACAAAAGACTTCTGCCGAATAAACACATCACTGGATTTTGTAGAATTAAAATATAACAGCAGACATCATGGAGAACCAACATGCTGGATATTGCCAGTGAGGCATCCTGCACAAACACAAGCTCTATAGATCTAGTTGGAGATGTCATGTTTACCAGCTAATACAAATACCATGTTATTCTTAGGAGCTTATATTACGTTTTTTAATATTAGTATACTTTTGGATGTTTCTTTTATGGGTAGAGCTCCTATTTAAAAGGTAAGTAAACTTTTTAAAAAGTTTTGATATGTCATAGTGCCATGTCAGAAGTTTTGATCAGTGAGGGTCCAGCTGCAGAGAGCCCCAACTATTGCTAAAACAAAGAGGCAGAAACGCTCATCTGAGTACTATACCTGTTCAGTTGTTTCCGTCACTGCTCGAAGCAGCCTATGGGCTCCATACTAAGTTTTTGGAGCCCATACACCGCTCGCAAAGACATCATGAAAAAAAAAAAACCCCGTTTCGGCGCGGGACAACCCCTTTAAAGCACTTGGCACCCTGCTCACCTAAGGCCATTTGGATTACACAGACATTGATGCAGAAACACAGATAGGACAGGTGTCATCAAGAGCTTAAGAAAGAGGGGTTCCTAAATTCCTTGTCCGGGCAACAACCTTATTTCTTCATCAGGGTTGTTGAAGGGTTATTATTTCTTCATCAGGGTTGCTACATTAACTGGTGTCCTGGGAGGAATCTATGGACATCCTGCTTTGGTGTCCATTCTTGCAGCATGGTAGAAGGGGCTTACATCCCACCACTACTGTTTGGAGACTCTTATTTTTAATTTGTTAGTATAATGTTAAACTGTTCAATATTCAAAAAGGTTATTTTTCTAATTCTGCTAAATCTCAGTGATAGAATGGTGGATCCAGACTGAACATTACATAATAACATTGCTTCCAACATACCTGCGCCAACAGGACTAGGTAGGTACAATCCTGGCTGTGTAGCCTCAGATGTAAGAGGTAGACTTAATGGGTGATGGAAAGTAATGTCAACGTATTATTGGCACCAGATGACGTCAGTAGGTGGGAAGCTAACATCGTGTCCCAGTCTTCCTCAGACATAGAAGGAATTTATTGTTTCCACGTTAGACAAAACTATATTGATGTAATTGTGCACATCTGGACTTTGTTTTGTTTTACTCATGTTAATACTTATTATCTTTTGTTACCGCTTTCTACTATACAGTATACGTTTATACATACATGATTACATGTGCTGATTTTGTATATGTAATATTGAAAGAGTTAGTAAAAAACAATTGAAACAAAATTGGGATAATAGACTATAGATATTGGATACACTGTTGCAGGAAAGCAGCAATCAGCGGAGAATTAGATACAAACACTCTGGGACAGAGCAATTTTCGCCTGTATAGAGTGTCTGAATTGAAAGAAACACTTGGTGAAGGATATCATCTCTCTTTTGCAGCTGTTTAAAAGACATCCAATTATCTCCTCAATCAAATGTGTAAGACATACAATGCTCTGATTACAAGACTCTGCATGAAATTAAGTCATTCAGAGGTTTCACACAGGTGATAGGAAGTCAGTAGTCCTGAGGTGGTATAAAGTTGTTGTTTTTTTTAAATGCATCCCTTTACATGGTGGGATAAAACCTGCAAAGGAGTGGTAGCCTCTCAAAAATATGAGGAATCCCCTTCCCTGAAGAGTCCTCTAGAAGAAATTCAGCCCAAAACTGCAAACATGGCAGGAGCCAAGGCCATACAGTTAGGGCCAGAAATATTTGGACAGTAACACAATTTTCGCGAGTTGGGCTCTGCATGCCACCGCATTGGATTTGAAATGAAGCCTCTACAACAGAATTCAAGTGCAGATTGTAACGTTTAATTTAAAGGGTTGAACAAAAATATCTGATAGAAAATGTAGGAATTGTACACATTTCTTTACAAACACTCCACATTTTAGGAGCTCAAAAGTAATTGGACAAATAAACATAACCCAAACAAAATATTTTTTTTTCAATATTTTGTTGCGAATCCTTTGGAGGCAATCACTGCCTTAAGTCTGGAACCCATGGACATCACCAAACGCTGGGTTTCCTCCTTCTTAATGCTTTGCCAGGCCTTTACAGCCGCAGCCTTCAGGTCTTGCTTGTTTGTGGGTCTTTCCGTTTGAAGTCTGGATTTGAGCAAGTGAAATGCATGCTCAATTGGGTTAAGATCTGGTGATTGACTTGGCCATTGCAGAATGTTCCACTTTTTTGCACTCATGAACTCCTGGGTAGCTTTGGCTCTATGCTTGGGGTCATTGTCCATCTGTACTGTGAAGCGCCGTCCGATCAACTTTGCAGCATTTGGCTGAATCTGGGCTGAAAGTATATCCCGGTACACTTCAGAATTCATCCGGCTACTCTTGTCTGCTGTTATGTCATCGATAAACACAAGTGACTCAGTGCCATTGAAAGCCATGCATGCCCATGCCATCACGTTGCCTCCACCATGTTTTACAGAGGATGTGGTGTGCCTTGGATCATGTGCCGTTCCCTTTCTTCTCCAAACTTTTTTCTTCCCATCATTCTGGTACAGGTTGATCTTTGTCTCATCTGTCCATAGAATACTTTTCCAGAACTGGGCTGGCTTCTTGAGGTGTTTTTCGGCAAATTTAACTCTGGCCTGTCTATTTTTGGAATTGATGAATGGTTTGCATCTAGATGTGAACCCTTTGTATTTACTTTCATGGAGTCTTCTCTTTACTGTTGGCTTAGAGACAGATACACCTACTTTCCTGAGAGTGTTCTGGACTTCAGTTGATGTTGTGAACGGGTTCTTCTTCACCAAAGAAAGTATGCGGCGATCATCCACCACCGTTGTCTTCCGTGGACGCCCAGGCCTTTTTGAGTTCCCAAGCTCACCAGTGAATTCCTTTTTTCTCAGAATGTACCCGACTGTTGATTTTGCTACTCCAAGCATGTCTGCTATCTCTCTGATGGATTTTTTCTTTTTTTTCAGCCTCAGGATGTTCTGCTTCCCCTCAATTGAGAGTTCCTTTGACCGCATGTTGTTTGGTCACAGCAACAGCTTCCAAATCCAAAACCACACACCTGGAATCAACCCCAGACCTTTTAACTACTTAATTGATTACAGGTTAACGAGGGAGACGCCTTCTGAGTTAATTGCAGCCCTTAGAGTCCATTGTCCAATTACTTTTGGTCCCTTGAAAAAGAGGAGGCTATGCATTACAGAGCTATGATTCCTAAACCCTTTCTCCGATTTGGATGTGGAAACTCTCATATTGCAGCTGGGAGTGTGCACTTTCAGCCCATATTATATATATAATTGTATTTCTGAACATGTTTTTGTAAACAGCTAAAATAACAAAACTTGTGTCACTGTCCAAATATTTCTGGCCCTAACTGTATATGTTTAATTAGTGCAGAGAGCTAGTTTAGGGAAAATGTGGGGTAAGCTCACGTTATTTTTTTGTACTTTTCAGGGCGATGGTCGCTACACAGAGTGACAATTCGCTCACCTGTCAGTCACTTGGTTTTTAGCCAACCCTAAAACCAAGCGACTGTTGGCCGGAAGAGATCCCCGACCGCTCTGCTTCCATTCGTTGAAGGCCTCCACTCCTGTGTGAAAAGCACAGGAGCGAAAGCCTGTGGGATGGTTGTTGGGCACACATGCTCACAACAGTCATCACGTATAAAGGTACCTCTAGTAATAGAGAGGTGTCATATGAAGCTATCCAGATGGCTAAAGATAGATTTGGGGTTAGAGAGGCACGAATGCCGTACAGTAACTTTGTTCTGGGGGAAGGAGGGGGGCGAGAATCGTTATAAAATTTCTTCATGCAACAACAGATATTGGTAGAGTACTTCGCACTTTAGTTTACATGGGGATAATTGAACTTCTATTTATCCTTCTACTGCTTGGGATGGATGGGTTGTCACTGGTGCAACATTATAATAGTCACGTTGTCCAAAAATGTCAGGTAAACAGGCAAATAAAAGTACGTTCTGCAGGGGGCCAAGAGTATGTTGGAGATATAAGAAAAATAGATTGAGCCCCATTGGGTACAGAGAGTGAATCTGTACAGCACAGCAAAATATGCTTATATTTTCAAGAAAAAAAATTAGGGAAACTTAGCATTTTGAGTGGTTGTTAGCTTCCAAAAAGCCAAAAGCAATATATGCATTAATTGCACTGTAAAGAAGATGCATATTAAATAGATTTATAACATTCGGCCAACATGACATACATTCAGCAGGTCTCCATTTGTAATTTTTTTTAGTGTTTTCATAGTCTCTGATAAATGCTGCAGAGTGTTTGTGTTTCCCTGGCACAAGCACAAAGTACAAAAAGGAGGCTAAATAAAGTATAAATAGAGCAGGCAGGCAGGAAGCATGGATTAGTATACAGAACATGTTCCAAAGCTTTTGAATGACATGTATTTGGCCGTTTATTTGCAGAAATGAAGAAGAAAAAGTAGAATAGACACGGTTTAGGAAAGCAAGATGATTGATGGCATAAGCAGTGATGGCAATGAGGCTTTGCTTAAATAGCTTGATTTTCAGCAAAACAAATACTTCTAAATACTTCCTAATCCATTTTCAAATAAATGTCTCAGACAAAGAGTAGAACTAATGGTTTCCCTTCTTTATTAAAGGTCTGCATTCTTGCAGTGGCTTTGTGTAAAAAGATATACTACTACATTAAATGTAAACTTACATTTTAGTCTTTCCAGGTTAAGGCCTCCTTCCCACGAACGGATTTCCGCCGCGTAATTCGCGGCGAAAATCCGCTGCGTTGCCCGCAGCTATTAGGTTCTATTGAACCTAATAGCACAATGCTCACGATGCGTAATTCCACCGCGGAATTACGCACCGCGATTTCTCCCGTCCTCACCCGCAGCATGCTCTATTTTCTGCGGGTGAGGACGGGCTGTACGCACTGACGGCTTCCATTGCAGTCAATGGAAGCCGTCCATTCACGCTATCTCCCGCTGTAACCAGCGGGAGATAGCGTGAAAAAACGCTTTCCCGCCCACCGCCGAGCGTCATATGACGCCAAATGACGCGGTCCGGCCGCGTCACGTGACACGGCCGGCCGTGCACGTGACACGGCTGGTGACGCGAGGGCGGTGGCGGGCGGTGACGCGCGGCGGTGGGCGGGGAAGCGATTTCACGCTATCTCCCGCAGGTAAGTATAGGGGCTCTGGGGGGCGCCGTGACGGGCTTCGCAGCGGAATATTACGCTGCGGAGCCCGTCACGCTCGTGGGAAGGAGGCCTTAGTTGCAGTACAGTAATTTGCAGTGTTCAGAAGCAACAACAGCAGTTACTTATTCTTTAGCTATGAAAGCAGATAAGCTTTTGGGGGCACAGCTTTGTAGAATAGTAACTTGAGTTCAGAGCCAATATCCTAATAATTTTTATATATATATTACACAACTATATATCTATCTATCTATCTATCTATCTACATATACACACACACACATACATACATATACACATACACATACATATACATACACACACACACACACACACACACAATTCTATAAAATTAAAGCCACTAACAAACTAACATTGATTATCTTGTAACAGTTGTATCAGTTAAGGGTGAGATTTATTAGAAAGTAATTAACCACTAGTTCTTAGAGTTCATACATTGGAACCCAGCAAAATGGCAATCAAGCAAAAAGTGGTCCAAGGACGGACAAGTAGTGAACATAGTTACCCAAGACATGTGAAAGAGAAGACTAGCCTGTGATTCAATCCCACAGTAAGTAAATCTTTCTTGTAAGTAAAAACTACTGACAAAGTTACAGCTTGCCATGATAGACAAGCGTTAGAACATACCAAGGGACATTCACTAATGGCTGTATGCCAGAAAACTGGTATAGAAAAGTCTTTGCAACTTCTTTAGATGCCAACTTCACCACTTCTGTGAAAATTGGGTGGGGCTTTCTGGAGGGGGCAAGGCCGCCCTGGACTGACAGATTTATACATAATTTATGTTATTAATTTGCCTAAAATGATGCCAGAAATGTATGCTAGGATGGACCTGGCGCACATTTACGTGTAGCGCAAGCCTCTTCATATACTAGGGGAAAATTATACTAAGACTGTAGTTGCTAATTTTTCCCACAGTACATTAAAGCTTATGGAGTATGGGGCTGCAGACCTGTACCAACTACCTAAGCATTGTTGCAAAACATGTATACCTCTTCATGGCAACGGTACTCCCTAATAGACAGAATCAAGCAAATCTAACATCACCCATTGAAAGTGATCGGGGATAACGACCTAATTGATACACTGACAGCAGAAGGAGTGGGACCCAAGAAGAGACCCTCCAAGCAAAGGTAGGTAAAAAAAAGGTGGGGGGGGGGGGGGAGAATTAGAGTCAGTGGTGCTGCAACTGCAAAGTCAAGCTGATTCTATTCCATTACAGGTCCTCGCTCAAGCAGCTAGTAGGCATACTGATACAAAGGATGTTTTATCAAAGATCACATAAAGCAATAACAGATACTGTATCATTCCCTTTTTCTTTGCCAAGGGATCGTTGCTACTGAACATAGTAAGAGTACAGTAATCACATACCAGCCTCTGTGTCACTATAATAATTATACAGTGTTCATAATTACAATAGAGATTTATTTCCCCTTTTTATGTTAAGGTATTTAAAAATCTCTAAGTTAAAGAAACCTCTTTTAAAACCATAGATCAGCAAAAGTAGCAAATTCTGGTAGTTCCTCCACTAGATGCAGCTCGTCACAAATAGAACCGACCTACTGTGCATTAATCCCATACCACCTGTTCATAGTATAGGCCCTTGGGGCATACAGTACACTAGAGATTGATAGTACACGATTAGGAAAGGCTGCTTCAAAGTCTGGGGGAATTATGTTCTATACATAATATAATGAGTGAATAGGGTTTCAACCCAAAATGTACAATGGATTATATATTAGCAAATCAGAAGTTTTTTCAAAGGTGACAATGGGAAGTGCATCCAAGCTGGTTGTCATCTTTGAATTGGCGTCAGAAAGATAATTTTATCTGCAAGTTCAATGTGGCTACACTGCAAATTGTCACATTTGGGTTAACAGCCAAAGTGCTAGTTTATTGCAGCTGCTCCCTCTTTTGTTTTTCCCAGCATATCAATGGTTTCTGCCACTGGCTTTGTAGGGAACTGTGGTTTAATCCCCTCTCTTAAATGGAGTTGTTTTAATCAGCATTTCTTCTTCTGGCCAACGTCTTTAGAAGAGAGAGGGCAGACAGATGCTGAGTGATGTCACCAGCGGTTTGCACCCACTTTGTTTACTAGCACTCTGCACCGGTTCATTACAGCCATCGGAACAGTGTAGGGATTACCACATCTTTCACAACAGCAAAGATCACAATGACTACCACTGGGATTGTGGCAGCAGCTAAAAGCCACTACAACAATCCTGTTGAGGAAAGAATATTAGGGCTGGACATAGCTATTCAGCCTTGACATTATATGCAAAAGTGACGGCTTGACCAGATAGCTGCATTAAAAAATGTAATAAATGCCCACCCTGAAAATTAAACTTCACATACCTGTTCAGCTCCAACCATACTAATAGGCTTGCATTTAAAAAGGTGGTTGATAAATTTAGGAATGAAGGAACTGCAAAACAACAACATTTAAAGTAAACGTGGATATAAAATCATACAGACAAGTGTCAAAGTTGGTCAATAAGTCTTGGTTTACAATGCAAGTAATTTAACCCCCACAACAGTCATATTAAATTTGGGAAAACCCTCCCAAAAATTTTGTTTTTCTTGTTGATTTTGAATTTATGTCTCGTATAAATATATTTGGAGCAGAACTAAGTTGCCTTAAATGCATTTTTAATCCCTTAACGATATAAATAATTATAGCCTTAAGAACCAGTAAGCGATTTCTAATTTTGTGTTTCAGAGCTCATAACGCCTATTTTTTCATCAATGTCGCTGTGAGACCTTGTATATTCCAGGAACCAATTTTAGGTACATATAATGTACACAAGAACTTAAAATCTTGCCACGACACAAAAATTTATGTTACCTTTATTTCAATTCAGGTCATTATGATTAAGACAACACCAAATTTATAGCGGTTTTATTACGTTTTTACCACTTTTGCACAATATAAACACTTTTGTTTTTCATACAAAAAGACTACTGCCACATTTCGGGACTACAGCATTTTTAATCCCCTATCAACAGAGCTGTACGTGGGCTGTTTTTTTTTTTCCCGGAACAACTTTAGTTTTTATTGGTTGCATATTGATTATTTTTATCTGGTTTTACTGAAGCGAAATGAACAGAAAATTTGAATTTTTTTGTTCTTTCAAATGGAATTTACCTTGCTGGATGAACAGTGTATTATTTTATAGTACGGACTGTTATGGGTCTGCCGATACCAAGTATGTATGGGGTTTTTGTCCTATTTCAATATTTAAAGTCTTGTGTAAGGGCAAAAGTAAGTATGCTTTCTGATTTGATAAATGGTGATGACATGAACAAAATGTATACAGCCCTCCTCTGGGACAGGGAAAGAGGCAGGAAAATCATATAGCCTTGCTGCTGCCAATGGTCTCCCCTTCTGCTCTGCACATCCACTGAAAATCAACAGCTGTAAATTCAGTATTCCCAACCCCACTTCAAACAGCTGTAGCTCAGATTCAGAAAGTGATATAGACATGTTTAGCTTTAAAATTACACCTAAAGCATGTTGATACCTCTTAGGCTGGGTTCCCACAGGGCGAGATTTCCGCCGAGAAAGCGCTGCTTCAAAACCCGTGGCACTTAGCCGCGGGTTTTGGAGTGGCTTGGCTGCATTCTTTTCCGTTGCGGCCGGCGCTTCCAAAGAGGAAAACGCGGCCGAAACAGGGGAAAAAAATTAAAAAATTTGACATGCTGCGGCCGGGAAATGGACAAGTCTCGTCCACATGGCTGGCTCACCACTGGATTAGCAGCCGCAGGCATATTTGCCGCAGTGAAAATCCGGATGGAATTTCTGTGGCAAATCTGCCTTATGTGAGTCCAGCCTTACAGAACAGGAGCTACAGCCTTTTGAAGCAGAAAAGGCTCAGTTCGTCCACAAGTGTAAGGTAATTTTCCTGCAGAACCAGCTGAACTCGTCAAAAACTGTCGAATGCTTAATAGTTCGTTACAAGCAGGTTTACTAAACCTCAGACTGAGGCCAGGCATTGTGGTTTTGTTAAAGTTTTTTGGGGTATTAAAAAAAAGGTATATAGTAGAAATCCTAAGTATTTTGTTTTTATTATTTCCAAATTCTACAGCTCAGCTCTATCTGTGTTGAAGTATCCATTCCGAGCCTCTGTTGCAAATACCATCATTTTGACAGGAAATAACATTGCCTTCAGCACTATTTTCAGGTCAAAGCAACGGACATCTTGGCAGAAACAAACAGAACCCATTACAGGTCAACGTGATATGCTGCATGCTACTGTGGTCTGTTGTGCAATGAATGCGGGACATTGTTGTCCCTTCCATTATAGAAGGAGGCCACAACCATGATACGAGCACAGCCTTATAGAACACTAAAATCTTCTTTCTGAAAAGTAGGGAAAAACCTACCCAAGGATAAGACACTTGAAGAAAAAGCCATTATGTTAGCAAATAGTTCCTTATTTGTTATAACCATATCTTACTACAGCAACTTATGTAGCCCTAGGCTACCTGGCTTAATGGTTTGAAAATCTCATAAGGGAAATCTAGGAGTACATGAATGTGTTATGTTGGTGCACATGTAACGAGTTTATTGGTTGCATATTATATTAAACATTAAGTAGGATGCTTACTGGTGTATGAGAAATACAACAAAATAAAAGTTTTAGACAAAGTATAAAGCAATAGTTTGCACAAATAGACTATAGTCTTGTTTCAATTGTAGTTTGTAAACACTGAAATATCCTTGCCCTGTGTATACACAAAAGACCTGCGTGCTTCAACCAAGATAAACAATATAAAAAAGGTTCAAGGAGAACTGACTACGTTTATGAATTTGGTCCAAGGACAAAAAATAAATAGATTGAGGAAATGCGAAGCCTGCCTATAGTATTATAAAGACTGTACAAAGCAGGTGTCTAAATAAGCCCTGAAGGGTACCTATGAGCCTAGCCAACAACAGCGGGTGACTACAGAACAACCAGCCTGTTAACATAGGAGAAAAGAGGGTGAAATACGCTTGACCAGTAAATAAAATCATACTATCACTCGGGGACACAAGGCAGGGTATACAGAAACAATCAAGAGGCAGGGATAAAAACATTCTTTACAATTATAGGTATCCATACACCTTCAATATCTGTTGGCCAAACTGCATAACTATAGCAATTGCCCCCCAAAACACTGCAAAAATAAAACACCTGCAGATGTCTTCAGTGAAATACTGGCTGCGGTTTATGGCAACCTATGTTTTCTTAATTCAACTACAGTGAGATGTATGTTATTGCAAAACCCACGAAAGGAGTATGATAGCCTAAGTCAGCAGTGGTTAATCCATTTTTTTCCTTGGGCAGTACTGCAAGGAAACGAGCAACACAATACTTGTACAATATTATTCTAAAGCACACGGCCAGGAAAATCAGATTGTATCAACAAAAAAACAAATGGCGAACAACTAAAACCCTTAGTTTATATAAACCTTTCTAGCAAAGAAACCCTTTACATATATTTAAAATACCAAATGGGTATCCTTGGCACAATTCTTGATCCACTTATTCTATCTATTGATGTTGTGTTCTAAAGGCCTGGCCTCAGACCTAACTCTAGAGTTCCCTTTACAGCAATAAAACCCTAAAAACCCACACAGAAATTGTTTCTAGTAATTCTGCTAAAACAAAGCTACTTGGATGCTGAGATATAACAAAATGATGAATGAAAGGTATTCATTAAGTAAAGCAAACCTATAGTGACTTACTTCGCAAACTTGATACAGAACTGGGTGAAGTACTTTCGAGTAGATGCCAAGTTGTCTCGAATAATGGGGACATTCTGCTTTACATGTAGGATAATTGAAGTAACATAGGGACTTTGATCACCAACATGTTCCACATTCTGCCACTGCATCTGTGAAGCAAAACAAAAACAAAAATTAAAAACAGCATATATATATAACGTAAGCTTTAGGAAATGCAGTGTTCAAGCATCACCACAAATTGTAAACAGCTACGCAATGTATTCCTACAAAGAAAGAGATTAATCAGTAATGGACTTCACCTAGAGACAAGGGCGTAGCTAATGAATCATGGGCTCAGGTGCCAAAGTTCATCTTGAGGACCCCTCTTGCAACTACGCTTCATGGCTGCCAAAAAAACTCTTTTAAGACACCCATCGATGCCGCACTAGCACTCCGGAATGATGCTAGTGGTATGTCTTGCCCACCCTTTTTCCTCCCCCCAAAATAGTATTCATACATATTTTAGACAGTGTAAGATGGTATTTATAACACTGTAGGCTCATATACAGTGGCTCGGCACTGGTGTACCTTTAAATAATGGAATAACCATATAATAGATACAAGTTCTACACAGTGACAGTGATTACAGCGCAGTTACCTCCAGTGTTCACAAAATAGGTCTCCTCCAATAAATATAATTACATTTCCCCTTTCTTCTCTATCGGGTCCAGACCACCATGAAGACTTCTCGTAAAGATCATTCATCTCCGCACACTTTCCTCACCTGCTGCTACCCCCTAAGGCCCATCTCCGTACACTCCAATATTCCATAGTATAAAATGTTCACTTCTGTATTCCATACTGTACTAGTTGCCCATGCTGTGCCCGGCAAACTAATAGTGCCTTAACACAGTAATATTTATCACATAAGAACGAATTCCCCTTCCTAGCCCTCCTCAAGCTCCGGGTAGCCCTCTTCTGTGCTCCCCTCAAGTTCAGGGTGGCTCTCCTATTGCGCCTCCCTTAGGCCTTATGCCTACGGCCGGGTCGGATTCTGTGAAAATGTGCAGCAGAATCAGACCCGATGCCGGCCAGAGATCCTATACTCTCCTGTCTGGATCTGCGGCAAGTGTCTCTGTCGGAGCGCATGCGCAGTGCAGGCCATGATGCTGCCGTAGTGCTGGCAACGACGCAGATCCACTGTGACTCACCACAGGACGGACGACTTCCTTTGACTGCAATGGAAGCCGTCCATGTGATTTTTCACACAGAATAGAACATGCTGCAATTCTTCCCCGCAAATGGAAAATTGCAGTTGATTTCCACTCTTGGGCAGGGAATAATCTTTTAACATGGTATGTCTATGGATGGACATTGTTGCAGAATTCGCAGCGGGCATCTGGCTGCAAATTTTGCGGTGATGATCTGTCCGTGGGCATTGCGCCTTATGGTCTGAGTGACAGTTTTGAGCGATCATCTTTGCATAAACTTTTAAGTAGTCCCGGCCAGAAGAGATTAAGAGAAACAGTGCCGGGCACCGGGAAGAAGATGCGGCCAGGCTGACAGCGCTTCTTAAGTAATGTATACTGTTTTTTTTATTTTTGCCTGCAGTTAGGGCTTTGGTTATGGCTTAGACAGTAGGATTTCCTACTGTCAAAGTTGCATCGCACCGCACGAAAACTGTGTTTTCATTGTGATGCAACAGAGAGGAAGGCTCCATAGGGAAACATGGGCTACAAAACCTCACAAATTGCGTGCATATCGCCCGACCAACAAGGTTTTTGTGTTGCATGCTACAAAACATCGCAGGAGTGAATAGACCCACCAAAAAAAGCATGAGCTTTGCATACTTGCCATTTGTAGCATTGCAGCAACGCGGCAAAAGCACGCGACTTTGTCGCCAGTGTGAAGGAGGCCTAAAGGACATACGCATTGCTGCAGATAAACAAAACCCGGTATTATATTGCTTTCCATAAAGATAGGATGCATCCAGGCAGCTGGGGGCTGCTCAGATCTATGGATTGATGCACAAGTAGGATATAGGCTGGTAAAGATGGACAACAAGAAACTAGATCGATTCACTGTGAATAACGGTAGAACACATGCAGGGAGACAGGGGCTGCATGGAGCAAATGTATCTTCTACCCTTCTCAAAACCTATGTTAAACACATGTATAAGTCAAAGCAGTTTCTAAGCTTTGATGACACACTATAATCATAGCAGTAAAAGAATCTCAGGTTTCTGAGGCACAAAGGGATTATTTGCAGTGTCTATGATTACAACACAGCTATTTATGTCACTTTTCTTTCCCATTTTCATAATCCCAAAACATTTTTCCATCTTTTACAATAGAAAGTGGTTGGAAAATAGCTGTGAACTGAGATTTTAGTTTATCACCCTTTTTCTAGTGTAGCAGCTTGAAAATCCATTAAGGGAAAACTGAACTCCGCTGTGGCTGTTTTGCCCCTGTCAGAATAAATTCTCTCATCAGGCCTTAAACGTTTTCCCCCTTGTGTTTTGCTTGGGCACATTCCAGATAGTTTTCAACTACTGCAATCTAAGATACATAGTAATAAAAAGTCAGCACCTACCATAGCTACCTGCTGATTGCAATTTGTCTGCATAGAGGTGCCTGCCTACTGGGACTAATATTGAGTACTTGGAACTAGTAATCTCAAAAGGAAGAAAACCCAAGCAATAGTATCAGTAATATGAAAATATCTCAGTCACCTATTGCAACTGCGTCTGTAATACAATTCATGAAACGTTTTAGGCCTCTTTCACACGGGCTACAAAATCTTGCTACAAAATCATCGCTACAAAACGCATGTATGTGAAGCTGATGGGTTCTTCCACATCAAAGATGTTTTGTAGCCTGAAAGAACCCATTGGAAACCATGAGCCTCACATACATGTGTTTTGTAGCGATGATTTTGTAGCAAGATTTTGTAGCCTGTGTGAAAGAGGCCTAAGGCCTTCTTCACACGGGCGACACACCATCAACGCGAGAAAAATTGCAGCGATATTGCATTGGTGGTCCATGTGTTTTCTCGCAGCGATACCGCAATTTTGTGGTGCTACAAAGTTGAAATATAAGCCCTATCCGCAAAATAAGCTCCAGCTGCAGGGAAAAAAAACCCATCACCTTAGAAGCGCTGTCCGGCTCTGCTGCATCTTCTCCCCGATGCGGTTCATCATCTCCTCTTCTGGTCGAGGATTGAAAAATCTCCGCCTCCAGGAAGCACTGCCTCTGATTGGCTGAGCATCACAGCACTCAGCGAATCAGAGCCAGAAGTCGATGAACCAATCACAGCCATTCATTGTCTGTGGTTAATTCATCGAGCGCTAGCTCTAATCCCCAGCCAGAAGAGATGCTGAAGACAACTGCCAGGAACCAGGGAGAAGACGGCCTGGAGCTGGACAGCGCTTCTTAGGTGATGTATGTATTTTTTTTAATTTTTTTTACTGCAGTTAGGGCTTAGTTTAGAGCTTTGACAGTAGGATTGCCTACTGTCAAAGTTGCATTGCATGAAAACCGTGTTTCCTATATTGGCCCCAGTAGTAACAGTGTCCCTCATTGCCGTCCCAGTAGTGATAGGGTCCCCATTGCCGCTATGCTTTTCAGATGCAGGGAGAGGTTTGAGCGATCGTCTGCTAGTGTAAATGGGCCTTAAGAAGTTTGTGAAGGAACAAACTTATATAAGAACGAGGGCAGGCAATGGTACAAAATAAAGACGATTTCCGGAATTGGAAAAAGACCTTAAGGCTTCCTATAAAGCACTAAAGCATAAAATGAACTGCTTATTTCTTCTTGGTTTGTCTTAAATGACAGATGTATTAAAAGGAGATTTTCAGAATATTTTCTTTATATTGATTACCAATTCTCAGGTCCATTGCTTGGGACCATTGGGCTTGTGAACAGAGCTGCTGTATGTCAGTAACGCACAGCTCTTTAATTTGCATAGCATCCCAGAATGATATTGCAAACTCTCCCTGGGACAGTCACATGTTCCACATCCGATGTTGTGTACCTGATCCTGTGCAGGGAATGTCCTGTTGGAGTACAAGTTTATAACCATCTTTGAGACTTTCAACACAGGTCTACATTTTTTAAGAGGGTTTGTGTGGATTCTAAGAAATCTATAGCACAGATAACCCACATGCCTGGTGACCCCCTAACACCAATTCAGAGACCATAAAACGTCTACATCCCTTATCAGTGGACTAAGTATTTACTCCTCTACTCATCCTGTTCTGGTATTGTTTTAAGTGCAAATTAATAACACAATGTCTGTGCATATATACTGTATGTGTGCCTGATCGGATCTATTCCATTATGAATGAGGAAGAACTCCAAGTAGGTTCGCAAGCTCACTATAACAGCAGGTTTTTTTTGTTAGCCATTAAAAAGTATCATATCTACAAGATTACTTGCTTCCGCTTGCTGAGAACAATCACATATTGCAAACTCTCTCACACTGAAGTGAGTGGGAAAGATCTTGCAATGCTGTTCCAGCCCGCTACACTATGTATGGAGCCGTGTGTTTCCAGAACAAAGCAGTCACCTTTTTAACTTAAAGGCTATGGACAACTTTTACGCAACAGATTTTTCCTTCACAAATGCTACACAATTACCTTGAAATAATAAAGTTGCAGGCTGAAATCTTTGTGATTTATTTTCAAACCCTTTGATATGTAGTTTGCAAGGAGACTTCACATCTGCGTGCATTTCTCTCAATACATGCTGGATATGGGGTCTGTGTAATTAGGATACTGCTGCCTTCACTAGTTCTCATACATAAGCACAGCTTCATTCCAGAATGATTACCCCTTCAACCACCACATGAGGGATGTCCTCTCCCTCATGCTGACAGCCAGTGGTGCTACAGAATCTTTCATGGATGTTCTCCTCTCTCTCTACACTGATACACAACCTATGTGATTCACCACCTTCAGTACAGTACAGTCCGTGTTATCTGCTCTCATGAAAGCCTGGATGCCTGCCCGTGCCTCTCCTCACTCTAATCCGCCACCTACAACTTCCTTCCTCTCCCTGTGATCTCTAAAGGTGGTCATAGACATCAGTCATCAATCTACTTCTGTCTAATGATCTAAACAACTGTTGAGTTAGGTCCCTGCTACACAACAGTTAGCTTTTGAAAAATCGTGGGATAGTGCGAATTTGAAAAATCTTTCAGTGTAAATATGTCAACGATTGAACAATGAATATAATTTGTGCACTTATGGTAATTTTAGGCCTCATGTTCACGGGGAAAATCAGGCCCGCTACGGATTCTCCATGGAAAATCCGTAGCGGGTCCCTCCTGCCCCGCGGACATGAGGCATAAAAATAAGAATTAACTCACCTCTCGCCCGCTCCGGATCTTCTTTTCGCCGTGGCTTCATCTTCTCTCCGTTACGGCCGGATCTTCTTTCTTCGGCCCGGCGGATGCGCAGGGCACGTCGGCTGCGTGCCCCGCGCATGCGCCGGCCCGAAGAAAAAAAGATCCGTCCGCGACAGAGAGAAGATGAAGCCGCGGTGAAGGGAAGATCCGGAGCAGGTGAGTAAATTCCGATTTTGGTCTCCCGCGGATCCGGACGGCTTCCATAGGCTTCAATAGAAGCCCGCGGGAGCCATCCCCGCGGGAGACCCGCACGAAAATGGAGCATGGTCCAGATTTTTTCATGCTCCATTTTAAAAAAAAAATCACTTTTATTGACCATCCGCGGGTATTTATCTACCTGCGGATGGTCAATGCATCCCTATAGCATGCGGATCCGCGGGCAGGAGAAGAGTTAAAATCCGCTGCGGATTTTAATTCTTTTTTCCGTGGGCATGAGGCCTTATGCAGAGATAAAAATCATTGTTTACAAATAGTTACATGTAAACAGTGATGGTTTAGTCGTTCCTATTCACTTTCGTTCCTATTCACTTTTACAGGATTCTCTTGAAGTCTTATCAAGTTCGCCATCACCACGTCCTCAGGCAGAGAGTTCCACAGTCTCACTGCTCTTACAGTAAAGAACCCCCTTCTATGTTGGTGTAGAAACCTTCTTTCCTCTAGGTGTAGAAGATGCCCCCTTGTTACAGTCACAGTCCTGGTTAAATAGATCATAAGTGAGATCTCTTACTGATCCCTAATCTACAGTATTTATACACAGTTATTAGGTCGCCCCTCAGCCATCTTTTTTCTAAACTAAATGACCCCAATTTCAATGACCTCTCCGGGTATTATACTCAACCCATTTCCTTTTTTAATTTATTTGCCCATGTTTGTACCCGCTCAAGCTCTGATATGCACTTCTTGAGTACTAGTGGAAAAAACTATACACAATATTCCATGTGTGGTTTGACCATCGATTTGTAAAGAGTAAGAAAATCTTCTCGTCACGTGCCTCTATACCTTTTTTTGATGCACGCCATGATCCTATTTGCCTTGGCAGCAGCTGTCTGACACTGGTTGCTCCAGTTAAATTTACAGTTAACTAAAATCCCCAAGTCCTTTCACCATGTCATGGTGTGTAAAGGTGACATGTATTCTCCCTGCCCATGTGCATAGATTTACATTTATCAGTGTTAAACCTCATTTTCCACTTTCTGCTCAAGACCCCAATTTATCCAGATCCATTTGCAACCGTATAGTTTACTTCGTTGTGTTAATTACTTTACATAGTTTTGTATCGTCGGTAAATATTGCTATTTTACTGTACAATCCTCTAACAAAGTCATTGATATATGAAAACGAATGGGCCCAATACTGACCCCTGTGGTGCCCCACTAATAACAGTGAACCAGAGTATGTACCATTGAGAACTACCTTCTGCTTTCTATCACTGAGCCAGTTACTTACCCATTTACACACATTCTCACCCAGACCAACCATTCTTATTTTATATAATAACCTTTTATGTGGCACAGTATCAAACACTTTGAAAAAGTCGAATTATATGATGACTTCGGCCCAATCTAGAACTTACCTCCTAATAGAAGCTGATCAGATCGATTTAACAGAAGCAACCCCTCATAAACCCATGTTGATTTGGAGCTATACAGCTCTTTTTATTGATACTCCAAAATAACATCTCTTAGAAACCCTTCAAACATTACTAGGCCAGACTTACTGGCCTAAAGTCTCCAGGTTCACTTTTCAACCCATTTTGAATACTGGTACCAGGTTTGCTATGTGCAAATCCTTGAAACAGACCCCATAGCTAAAATTTCTTAAAAATGTAAGAAACAACGGTTTGTTAATCATGTTACTTAATTCCCTTAAACCTGGGGGTGTATGCCATTGGGACCCTTTGATTTGTCTATTTTAATCAATTTAAGGCAGCTCTGCACTTCTCGGATTAGACTGGTGACATTCAGTGGACAGATAACTTTAGAGCTCTAGATTTCATCTAGCATTTCATTTTTCTCAGTGAATACACCGGAGAAAAAGCTATTCAGTAATTTGTTTTCTCCTCATCACCCTCTACAATTTTTCCTACATTTTTTTTTAAAGGATCAACACTTTCAATATTAAATCTTTTTACTATTTATATACTTGAAGAACAGTTTTACTCTCTTTCACAATAAATCTGTCTCCACCTTTGCTGCTTTTTTCTGATTTTTAAATAATTTTTTTCCTCATAAATTGTTAGCGCTTCTTTGCTGCCTTCTTGTTTTAGTAATTTAAATGCTTCATATTGTTTATTGCCCCCTTTACAGGTTTATGGAGCTATATTGGTTTTCTCTTATTTCTAACGCTTTTACTCCTGTAAGGTATTTACTGCTCACAGAGAGTATATAAGATGCTATTTTATATAAGTTTACAAATTTTACAATTACTGTCAGTAGTCTTATTTTGAGGATATTGTCCCAGTTGATAAGGTTAAGGAGGACATCTCTAAGCTGATCGAACTTTGCCTTCCTAAAGTTCAGTATATTTGTAGCTTCCCAATAAAACGGCCTATAGATAGGCAAGTGGAAATTTATTATATTATTCCCCCCAACCTGCACCCTGTTGGTTTAGTCCAAAATGGCAGTCCCTCTAGTTGGGCCCTGTACAAGTTGGAAAAGGTAATCTTATTGACAGAAACTTGTTACCTTTAGGAGATCCGCAGGTCTCAGCTTCCCTTTTTATATCCAGATAGTTAATTTCACAATTATCTCATTGTGATTTGCTGTTTCATCTATTTGCATTAGTAATAGATTTTTAGTAGCTTCGGTTATATTTGGTGGCATATAGAAAATCCCTATGAGGATTTTATGTTTTTTTTCCTCCCTATGTATTTCTACTCATAGAGACTCCACATGTTCATATCCCTCACATATATCTTTCTGCAGTGTGGGCTTTAAAAAAGGATTTTACATAAAGATCAACGCCTCCCCCTTTCCGTTTTTTACGATTCCTTTTGAACAGACTGTTACCCTGTAAGCTAACTGCCCAGTCACACCTTTCATCCAACCAGGTCTCGGTTATTCCCCCTATGTCATAGTTCTCGTCAGACATTATTACTTCCAGTTCAACAACTTTATTGGTCAGACTTCTAGCATTAGTCACCATGCAGTTTAGAGATTTGTTCCTTTTTTATTTTAAGTGTATCCCTACTAACTGTTCTGCCAGTTCCAACTGTACTAACCCTCCTGTTACTCCACACCCATTTCAATTACTTAGTCCCAAGCTCACTGTCTACACTATCTTTCCCTCTAGCTCTCTGGTTGCCTTCCCCCAGTCCCTAGTTTAAATACTCTCCCAACCATCTTCTCCCGCCATCTTCTGCACCCTCCCCATTTAAATGCAGCCCATACCTATGGTAAAACCTGTAGCCAAATGCAAAGTTGGTCCAGTTCTCCAGAATCCCAAAGCCCTCTTTCCTAGACCAACTCCTGAGCTACTTGTTTATCTCCCTAATCTCTCACAGCCATTCTGGTTTTGAACGTAGTACAAGTAGTATATCAGAAAATACTACTTTTGAGGTCCTTGCCCTAAGCTTACAGTCCATTTCCCCCAAATAGTTTTTAAAGATTCTCCATCTACCTCTAACTTTGTGATTGGTACTAATGTGCACAATGAATTCTGGGTCCTCAACAGGATCCTCCTAGTTATTGGCAATATGTTGAACTTGAGCACCAGAAAGAAAACACACTGTCTGATGATCCCAGTCTCTGACAGATTGCTGTCTGTCGTCCTAAAAATGGAGCCCCCTACTTTGAGGACCTATTTCCCTTCTTACTGGAGCAGACATACCCCTAGCAGTCACTTTTTTTTCTTTTTTTTTTTTAAACTTCCTTAGTATGAAGTACCAACAGAAAGAAAACATACCTTGTATAGTCCCTAGCTGCTTTTGTTTCACATGTGACCGGTGTCCACTCATCTTCACTTTCAAGTGCAAAGTCAAGACATCATGACACTCACGTGATTGCTGCAACTAATTACCGGCAAAAGGGAGTTGGTGATTGGCTACATATTTTATGAATTGTAACTCATAGTGAAACATTCATAATGGACTTCTGAGTTAAAAACCTTCCAGCTGCCCCTTCTGTCTCAATGTCCACACAAACCATGCACTAGTGATTAATATTCTGCAAATCATTGTCATCATTACACTGGCACTGTAAAGAAATCTGTTGTAGGTAAAACTAACTGTTTCAGAATAAAGTGCAGCAAAGAGAACTGTATTATATAGGACCTCAGCTGAGAGCGTGACATGGAGGATAGTCTGGGGAGGTAAGATTTCTCCTTGTGAATAACATCACAAGGATTTAGGAAGTCTTCTATAGGCCATGCGATGCTTCCTGGGAAACCCATGCAAATAAATGATGGAATAAACCTGCGAAGCACCACCTATTGGGATGAGTCAATGGTCTGACCTATTAACCACGCTGGATATTCACTCATAGGGCAGCTATCATTCCAACACATTGCACTGTAAAGGATTATTCTATTCCTCATTTGCATGGCAGCACAGGTCATGCATGAAGCTCTGTTAAGTCCACAATTAGGTTGCAGCTGCATGAGGTCTCCAGTGGCTCACCTCTGGTCTAAAAGCATTATAAACACAGGTCTTTGTATTGTTTTCAATTTCTTTGCCAAGTATACTGTAGGTTAAAGATCAAATTAGTCCCACATGTACATACCTTGCTCATAGCAGTTAGTGCTGGATCGCAAGCAGAATCTAGGTCTTGTACAAGGAGCTGAATACTGTTCGATATTACTCTACAAACACAAGGTACAAAAACTTCAACTTTTGTAATTCCAAACCCCCCCCAAAAAAAAATGAAGATAAATGAGACAGAGAAACCAGATGGGCAAAGTGGCCAAACTTTGAAATTCTGAATTACACAACCCAATATGGAAACATTTGGTTTGATTAGACAAGGTTATACCAAGTGATCTTCCCAATTTGAAAGGTTCACATCTCGCATGCAATGACACTCAGAAACATACATTTCAAATAAATGGAAACAAACTCAAAAAGTTTTGTTGTACGACATGAAAAATACTTTCCACATCAGAGGTGATCCATGTGAGCCTCTGTCACTCCACACACATCGATCCTGTAGTCAAGATCCTGCCATACATGTTGTAGCTAGAGATGAGCGAGTGTACTCGCTAAGGCAAACTACTCAAGCGAGTAGTGCCTCATGCGAGTACCTGCCCGCTCGTCTCTAAAGAGTCAGGTGCCGGGGGGGGGGCTGGGGGGGGGGGGGAGAGAGAGATCTCACTCTCACCTCCCTGCCTGCTCACTCCCGCAACTCACCGCTCTCCCCCGCCGTCGCCCGAATCTTTAGAGACGAGTGGGCAGGTACTCGCATAAGGCACTACTCGCTCGAGTAGTTTGCCTTAGTGAGTACGCTCGCTCATCTCTAGTTGTAGCACATAATGATTGACTGCTGCAATGGCTTCTGTGATGTGTACTCACTGGTCATGCATGTGGGTGGTAAGGGTGGTATGTAGACCCTAACACTCCACCAAAGGAATAAAAATAATAAATCACAAGGCTTAAGGTCCAGGGACCATGGAGGCCTCTTGGGCACAGTAGCTAAACATAATTTCAGAATCTAGGGGAGAGAAAACCCACATGTCTATGTGAAACATATATGTGACTCCCCCAAGGAGCATGTGCTTTGTGCTATAATCTGCAGGAAAGTGTACAGCCCTTGCTTTTTCCATGATGAAACAATCTCTGGGATTTTGTACCTGGATATGTATAAATATGGCTTCTGCCGCAGCTGGAACAGGAAATCCCAGGTTTACTCTACCAACACCCCCTACTTTCACAATGAAGTCAGAAGTGAGCTTATTAAGCGACTACTAAACAGATGGATTGGCCGTGCAGATGGTGATTATAGCAAGCTAAATGAAACTCAGTTTGCGGTTCCATTGATATCAAATTTATCTATCCGAGTGTCATTAACCCCTTAGTGACAATGCTGGTTTGCGCCTTAATGGCCAACCAATTTTTCAGTTTTATTCATAGTCGCATTCCAGGAGCCATAAGTTTTTCATCTTTCCATTCACATAGCCATATGAGGGCTTGTTTTTTGTGGGACAAGTTGTGTTTTTTAATGGCATCATTTTTGGGTACATATAATGTACTGTATAACTTTTTAATTGTTCTTTTGGGGAATTAGAGGGGAAAAAAAAAAGAAATTCTGCCATTTGTCTTTTGGATTTCAGTTTTACAGCGTTCAGTGTGCAAAATAATGTAATAACACTCCCTGGAGTCAGCACGATTTCACCAACACCAAGTTTATACAGTTTGTGTTTTAATATTTTTGTGTACAATAAATCTGTTAGTTATTTATTTATTTATTTATTTATTTAAAGACTTGGTTTTGTGTTGCCGCATTCCAAGAGCCAAATCATTTTTAATTTTTCCATCGGCGGAGCTCTATGCAGGCTTGTTTTTTGCAGGATGAACTCCAGTTTTCATTTATCCAATTTTTAGGAACATAACACGTTTTGATTGCTTTTTATTTCATTTTTTTCTAGAGCCAAGATTAACAAAATCTGCAATTTTGGCATGTTTATTTTCAACAGCAAAGTTATTCAGGACAGTACAATTACACCAATACCACATTTATATAGATTCTTCTTAATAAACTTTTTAAATTAAATGTATTTTTTGTTCAACGCTACATTCAAAAGACCCTTAGGTTGGGGTCACACTGGACCGAAATTCTGTGGAAATCTCACGGAATTACTGCCCGCGCAGAAATACTGCAAGATTTCCGCGGTAGAAATGCAGCTTCAAAACCAGTGGCCTTTTGCCGCAGATTTTGGAGCGGCTTTGCCATCTACATTCCGCTGCAGCCATCTCTCACCATAGAGAGGGGAGTGGCTGCCGTGGAAACGGGGAAAGACATGACATGCCAGGTCTTTGAATTCCGTGTGGCATGTCATTTTCAGGGCGGCTTGGCCACAATGGATCGGCAGCAGTGAGTGGATGAGATTTTTGCAAATCTCATCCACTTTGCTAGCCAATACCAGGATAAAAAGTTGTGGCGCAGCAATTATGTGTGAACCCAGCCTAACATGTTCATATTTTTTTTTGTCAATGGTGCTGTGTGAATTTTTTTTTTTTTGCGCGATGAGTTGTACTATTTAATGATACAAATTGTTGATCTGTGTGCTGTTTTTATCACTTTTTATTCCATTTTATTGTAAGGCGAGAGGCAAAATTAGATATTTTCACAATTTTTTTTTATAGAATGCACTGTGCGGGTTAAATAAATGTACTATCTATCATCTGGGTCATTACGAATGCAGCAATACCACATCTGATTTTTTTCTTATTTTTTTTTATGCTTTACCTTTTTGTCCCACTATGGGACTTAATTATCATATTTTATCATTCATCTGATAAGACTACAATACTTCAGCTTCCCGGGCCAACGTAATTGGCAGACCTGGAGGCTACATTCAAGCCTCCGGGTGCCATGGCAACCCATCAGGACCCTGTGATCACATCGCTGGGGTCCGATGGGTGACAGAGGGAGCCCCATCCCTGTCAGCCTTTTACATGCTGCGGTCGCAATAACGTGTAAAAGGGTCAAATAGCAGGAATTGCTATTAGAGCAAGTGCCCAGCTGTCATCTGACAACAGACCACCCGCTCCCACCCCTCCCCGACACAGGAGACTAACGTCGGGCTTCTAATGCAGCAGCCATCTTTTGTCAGCACTGCAGATATAAGCCCCTTAACGACTGCCGTCAAAAGAAGTATGGGTGGTTTTTAAGAGGTTGAATGCAAGTTATAAAGATTACAAAATCGGAAAGATCATTTGTGCCAATTGGCGACTTTGGAAGAAAACTCAATTTTGGCCCTCAGTATCTATTAACATATTTCTAATGGCCCTACATATTTTATCAAAAATTAAAAAAACAAAAAACATTAGTATGTTTTTTTTCTAGATATTGTGAAAAGAAAATAAGCAGGAAACCCCTGGTGGTTTGCTAAACAGATTAATTTAAATTGGATTATATCCAAATGCAAACCGCCCCACAATACTTCCAAAATGATTTATGTTAACTGTTAGTGTGTGAGTAAACAAGCCCACAGAAAGCAAATACTAGGGTCTGGACCAAGAAGCATATCTAATGTGTGAAAATGACCTATTCTTTGAATAAAGTTTTTATGTTAAATACATTTCTTTTAACTTTTTGTTGATTTTTTTTACATCCATGTCAGTGTGATTTAAAAAAAAACAAACAAAAAAACTAAACTAAATACCTTGCCGTTTTCACTCTGGCTGCTAAGTCTAATAGTCTGAAACTTCCTGTTCTGTAAAGCAACCTCAATGACCGATTATAGAAATAAGGTGGTTCATTGACGTCTATGAATGGAAGATCCTAGGCGTCATTCTAATTAATATATATATAAATGTTTTTGTTTCTTTTTCTTTTTTACACACCACACACCAACCTTTCATTATACGCCTGCCTGTGGTAATGAGAGGACTCTTGATAAGTTCTCTCTACAGAAGAAGTGGCAGATTATTAGGTTAGTGGCCAGCACTATATTAATGTGTGACTTCTTTAAATAAGTCTAGAGATGTGGAGTCACTTCGTTCACCACTTAGCTACTAGAGTGAAATTGCAACTTTTTAAAAAGTAGCATATCATAAATGTCTCTAAATCCTGGGCAGCATTACACCTGTTTTTTTGGCAGAAATCAACACTAAATCTGTCTAAATTGACTTTTTACAAAAAAGGGTAAAATTTACACCGATAATGTGCCCTACTGTCTTTAAATAGTAACTGACTACAAGTAGACTGTAAAATGTAAAGTAGGTATACTGACCCTGTAATGAACACGATGGACATAACAGAAGATAGCATATATATGTACTTATTCAGTAGTGTGCAATCTACTAGTAAATGACACCTAGCCGCTTACGTGCTGAAAGTATCCATCTCCCCTGTTAGATTTATCCTCTCGGTCAGGGTCACATCTACTTTTTCTTTCAGCTTCTCTTCAAGCTATAAGGAAAAAACACAGACATTATTATAATAGTATAATGCCAATTTTAGCTAAAACAAAAAAAACTTCATGACCAGCCTATTTCCTTACCTTTATTATGACATTTGTTTTTACACAATGGGGCAGATTTATGAAAACTGTCTTTATTGCCCATAGCAACCAGTCACGGAGAAGCTTTCATTTTTTCAAAAGCACTATGGAAATATTCATCATTGCATTCCGAGCATGCTCAGAGCCTGGGAAACATAGAAACCAGGACTGTAGTACTGGGCAGTGACTGCTGTCAGCTCTATCCCTTCCACACCTGGCTGCATATATCTATATTACTCCCCAAAACCGCACCATTTGCAACCTGATTGGTTGTTTGGATTTACTCATTCCCAGTGATTGGTTATTTGGGTTGGCTGATTCACAGTGATTGGTTGTTTAGGTTGGCTCCTGTAGAAGTGGGGAGTAAAAGGCTAATATGCCACCTGGCTGCCTCTACTCCGCCTCTTCCCAGCCCTGGTTTCTGTGTTTCCCACGCTCCGAGCATGCTTGGAATGCAATAGGAACATGCCCTACGAGGAATGAAAGCTAAGCTGTGATTGGCTGCTACAGCAACAAAAAAAAAAAGATTGTGTTTTAGACATTTTGGGGAAAATATATATTTTTAACTGAGTTTCCTTCTGTTTGTCACTGAAAAGGCCTGAAACTAAAATATAACCTTTATTAATTTAAACGATAAAAAACCATCTCTTATTCAACAGGATGGTTAGGACCCAAAAACAGACACAAAGTTACAAACAAACAAACAAAAATGCCTATGGGATTTAAGCAAATGTTTGGGCATACAGAGTCCAACCGAACTCTTAACTAATATCAGTGAGAGTTACTAAGAGGGCTATCAGATGAGTTGATAACCTCTGGCCGTTTCCAAATGAATGCAAGACCAGAGGTACTAGCCTCTAGGTGAGTGACTTCCTGTTGCTATATACTGGTGAGAACGTGCATATAATGGAAGGCACCGTTCCAAGCAACAAATAAATAAACACCACTCACAACGTACTGGGTGGTGGATTATTAATAATTTAATAATCACACCATACTTAAAGTATTGTGCTCGTATACCCACTTATAAGGACACTATGCTGTGTCCGAATGATTTAGTATTGCTATACTTTTTGCTTCCCAATAGGAACATCGATCTGTCGAGACCCAGTTTTTATTAATAAGGGTCTTTAATTGTGTAAAATCTAGATTGTCACCAACAACAAACTGAAGAGCTGGACTTATAATGACAAGACTTAAGATATGGAATTATGTCAAAAGAAGTCAAGCTACTTATAGTATATGCCAGCTCGCAAAAGATGCAAGTTGAATGAGCATATGTATGATTAGCTAAAGTCCAATATTGACTAGAGCAAACAAAGTCGTCCACAATCGTCAACGCGTTTCCACAGCGCAAAACAAATTATTTACGCACTGCTTCATCAGGACGAAAATAAGACTAAGTTGTACTCAAAGATTGTACAGTAAGTACCAAATTGTACTCAATTTGTTGTCACAATAGGTTTAGGTAGTGAACATCAGTTGCGCAAAAATGGTTGTAATTACTAGCGCCTATTGACTGATGTTCAATACACTAAAGAAAAAAGGGGGCTGGAAGACTGGTTGCACTTGTAATGTGGACCCAGTCAGAGTGAAATACCACCGATATTGAGAGCACAATCACCATAAAGGATATTCTCTGTCTGCTAAGAAGCATGTATCACATAAACTGTTAAAGGGGTTGTCCCGCGCCGAAACGTTTTTTTTTTTTTTTTTAACCCCCCCGTTCGGCGCGAGACAACCCCGATGCAGGGGTTAAAAAAACAACCCGCACAGCGCTTACCTGAATCCCGGCGGTCCGGCGTCTTCATACTTACCTGCTGAAGATGGCCGCCGGGATCCTCTGTCTCCGTGGACCGCAGGGCTTCTGTGCGGTCCATTGCCGATTCCAGCCTCCTGATTGGCTGGAATCGGCACGTGACGGGGCGGAGCTACCAGGAGCCGCTCTCCGGCACGAGCGGCCCCATTCAGAAAAGAAGACCGGACTGCGCAAGCGCGTCTAATCCGGCGATTAGACGCTGAAAATTAGACGGCACCATGGAGACGAGGACGCTAGCAACGGAACAGGTAAGTGAATAACTTCTGATAACTTCTGTATGGCTCATAATTAATGCACAATGTACATTACAAAGTGCATTATTATGGCCATACAGAAGTGTATAGACCCACTTGCTGCCGCGGGACAACCCCTTTAAGTTATCACTGGAGTTCATCTCATCTGTTCATATCAGTGTTGTGGTTGAAATTAAATACGGAAAACACAATATAGTGCCAGGTGAGTTGCAAGAGAGATACCAACGAGCCCCAATGGACGCCATTCCCATTTTTTCCCAAATGTGTAAAGAAGCCTCTGAGGCAGATTTGAACACAGCCTTAAAGGCGTTGTCCCGTGAAATCAAGTGGGGTTATACACTTCTGTATGGCCATATTAATGCACTTTGTAATATACATCGTGCATTAAATATGAGCCATACAGAAGTTATACACTTACCCACTCCGTTGCTGGCATCCCCGTCTCCATGGCTCCGACTAATTTCTGCATCTTCTGGCTTCTTTAGACGCGCTTGCGCTGTCCGGTCTTCTGCTGTGTTGACTGGGGCTGCTCCGGCATGCTCGCGCCGGAGAGCTGGTCTGCGCGTCGTCATCGTGGCTCCGCCCCGTCACGTGGTGCCGATCAGCCAATTAGGTGGCTGTAATCGGCAGTGGAACGCAAGACATCCACGGTGCACCATGGGAGAAGACCCACGGTGCACCATGGGAGAAAACCGCGGTGCATCCTTGGGAAAGGACCGGCGGCCATCTTTAAAAGAAGAAAAGAAGAAAACTGCCCGAACGGGGATGCAGGTAAGAGATTTAAAAAAATAAAAAAAATAACAAAGGGATTATTTTTAACGGGGCACAATGTGGGGGTATGTTGAAAAATTTTTTTTTGATTTCGCCGCGGGACAACCCCTTTAATTGTTCAGAGATTTTAAAATTTAAAATTAAAGTATCCAATCATCAAACTAAACAGAGTTTTCAATAGGAGCACCTGTTGGGTAGTAGCCAGACAATACTCCGCTGTACTCAGGATACTGCAGATCAAGCATAGTTCTTCGGTGGTGAACTTTGCTACTTCAGAGCCTTCTTTTTCCTTGAGAAGACTGGTAATAGTGAGTCCAGTACTGCTGCTGCTGGTTCTAGTGAGACAGAAACAGTGATTTAACATACTCAACTTTCAGCAATAGATTTAGGAGGAGCAGAAAAAAAAATATCTGAACTAGTTCTAATAATACGAAGATCCACAATGAAGCTAACAGAATTGGAACAGTTTCATTCAGCTTTAGGGAGTTCTACAGTAAATAAAACAAGATTAAATAGTGTGAGAGCACTTAGAGCAACCACTTTGTGAACTCAAGGGATACATAACAGTGTCAGCACTCACGGTCTAAGTATAAAGCTACTTAGATTGCAATGCATATACATGGCTGCATGTATAGAACTCCAAACACAAATGTATCTACATCCATAGTCGCTACTCAGTGGCAAAGCTTCAAGTTGCTATTACAAAGTCTAAGTGCTACATATGCTTACTCTATTTAAGTCTATGGCTTATTGGTGTCGAGCCTCTTTGAAGGGGATCTCCTAAATGGTCACCGAGATGTGTCAAAAAAAAAAAAAAAAGAGTCAGGACTCTAAGGATACATTCATACAGTGGAATCCGACCTCTTAACACCACAGCAGAAATCCATTTGTAAGCTGTGAATTTCTGATGCACAAGCGGATTTAGCCCTATAAAATGGGCAAAATCTGTGTGCAGAGTTTCCGACGCAGACCCATGTTAAGAAGTGACATGTCTATGTGTCCCATTATACCACAGGAAAAGGGAGGTGGTAAGACAATTAGAAGAACACCTATTAACACCCCTATGTTTACACTGAGTACATATGTTGTCAGAGCATAATTGAGGATTTTGGAGGATAGGGCTGACAGAAAAAAGCAAGGAGGTTCACAAGATCACAGGTCAATATGTTAACAAGGCTGCCCCCCTTCACCTCTAAAATCTACGAGTAGGCAGAGATTGAGCAGAGAGTTTTATAACCGTTTTATAGTTTATATTTTTAGTAGCAATATATATTTTTATAGCTTTATATCAAATCTAGAAAGAAATCAACAGTGAGTCACAGATGTTACATCATATATTCTCAATATGAATAAATGTATGGCAAGTGATGTTGCTTTGCCGTCTGAATGTCTAAATACAAAGGGAGACACACAAGTATAAATGTGTCAACACTAATTAAAATTCTAGACAAATAGTTTCTCTTTACGCCATAGCTTATTTCATATGTAGAGTGGCACAGTCATTTTGCATTACATGACAATGATAATGTAGGTATAATGGGGGACTACAACCAGTGATGCTTTGATCGCTCCTACAGTATGATGTAATGCTATAGCATTACGTCATACTGCAATTTGACAGGCAGTTTATCAAGCCACCCCAGGAGGATGGCTTGATAGGCAGTCTGCTAAGGCAGCCCTGGGGCCTTTCAAAAGGCTCCCAGCTGCCATGACACCTGCACGGCTCCCCCGATCTCATTGCGTGGGGGGCCAGCGGATTTAAATGCTGTCAGAATTGACAGTGACATTTAAAGGGTTAATAGCCGCGATCGGCCGATCGCAGCTATTGCCCACGGGTGTCAGCTGTAGTAAACAGCTGACGCCCGCGCTGTATGCAGAGAGGTCGCCCCGCGACCTCTCTGCATACATACCCCGACGCTCCAGGATGTAAATGTACGTCCTGGAGCGGGAAAGGGTTAAACAAACCGCTTCTCGTTAAAATGAGCGAGTGATGTCACTGCAATAGCTCATTCAGCCCATTTAGACAGGCAGATCATCATTGAGAATTGTTCACTCTCGTTCAAAGCTTCACATTTTAGGAGTGTTTAAACGGAACGATAAATGAACGAGCCAACAATGATTTTTAGTTCTGCTGAAAGTGAACGACTGATTAGAAGTGCATGATTCAGTCGTTAGCTTGCATTTAGACATGATATTCGAACACTTGTTCGTTTGAGCCCATTTTGACTGACAATCGTTACATGTAAACGGGCCGTAAGGAGAGCATAGTCTGAGTATGCCTTCTTCAGTCGAAAAAGAAAAAAAATCAGTTTTTAGAAGTTTCTCAGTGGAAAGGAATCTGCTGGTGTCTTGTTGCAAGTGAAGAAAGAAAACACACACCTTGCCAATGTGCCCAATAATCCCCACATCCCCTCCTCTCACCGGAGCAGAATAAAAACTTATTGGACTGCATGACTACTACATTTAGCAACAGACATATGTGTGCATGAGAACAGCAATTCATTGGTAGGAAACAGAACCAACAGGACTTCCTTACTATGCTGCACACATGTGGGGAATTTACAAGCCAGCCGAGCATTGAGACATTAATAAGGTGACACACAACGCAGACTCTGCTAGTAAAGAGACTAACACACCGCTGCTAAACTACTGCTTTGTGTCTGCAAGCTTTAACACCTAGAAAGAAACAGCTCCGAGTTCTTCTACAATCGAAGTCTTCAAACAGCGGCTGGACAGACATCTGTCTGGGGTGATTTAATAATCCTGCACTGAGCAGGGGGTTGGACCTGATGACCCTGGAGGTCCCTCCCAACTGTAGCATTTCATAAGCATGGGTTCATAGAATTGTAAACTGCCATTATTGAAGAGGTTTAACCCTTTCCAATCCAATTTGTATCCTGGTTTTCCTAGGGGGCTTACTCTTTTTCTGCCGTTATACAATGGCGCTATCTGCTGGCTAAAGCCAGTACTGCATGAGGTGACACGTTGGATAGGCTTTGACAGCAGAGAGGCTGGCAATATACAGTAAGAGAACACTGACGGATGTCTTCCATCATCGGAGCTGTACCGCCTTTAATCATAATGTCTTTAGACATCAGACAGTGGATTGGAAAGGGTTAAAGAGAACTCAAGAATTCTATGAAATTAGTCTGTCATGTATACCTTAAGGTCAGATAGCATATACATTGCGGACAGCATATTGAAAATCCACAGTGTGTTACAGTACCAGATAGGTGAATGGGGTTGAAGGAAATCTCAATCACATGCAGTGTTTAAAAAAGTAAAGTGCAGTGTAAACTGATGTAAAGTACATGGCTGCAACAATACCATACTAATTGGTTCTTAGACCACTGTTCAGCCAATCAATGCAGTGCTCAATGAACCAATGTGATGACTGCAATTGGTTCTTCGAGCGCTGCACTGATTAGTTCTTCAACCGCTGCTAAGCCAATCAGTGTAGCGCTCGATGAACCAATCACAGTCATCACATTGGTTCATCGAGCGCTGCCTTGACTGGCTGAGCAACGGTTGAAGAACCAAAGTCATGGCTTCCTAGAGGCGGGATATGAATCCTGTAACCAGAGAGTGATGCTGTACGAGCGGCTAGGACTGTGGGAACCGCGCAGACTTCTGGAGAGCAGCATGTGGGACCGGGACCGAGCCTGCAAAGTAATGTATTCTTTTTTTTCTTTTTTATAAGTGTAGTGTAACTAAGGCTTATTTTGGGGTAGGGCTTATATTTCAAGCTCCCTCGGAAAAAAAAAATAATCATGCTAGGTCTTATTTTCGGGGATACACAGTAAGCCTTCAAATATATCCACAGTTAAGTGAGATCCAGCTATATACTCTAAAAAGATGAGTGGATAGAGTGCATGACAGTTGTAGAGGCAACCACCACTCCAAATATGTAAATGCAACAAAAAACCTAATTTAGCCAGAAATTCTTACAAACGAGTTATAATCCTACTTTACCAGATTGCATTTGGAGGCTTGGACCTAAAGAGAGGTGAGTCTGTCAGTGTAGGGTTCAATCTACAAGAGGTCAACTAGTTGCATTAGATGTACTCACACTTCGATCAAAATGTATGCCAAAAACATCACGTTTTTATGGGGGTAGTAAATATAACAGTTATGCACTTTTCATTATATTAGATGTTTGCAGTGTGCTGTAGCCAACGGTTCAGCACTTAGCCTTCATTTATTTAAAATTACTGAGCAGAACTGTGAGAAATCATCTTGTTTTCCTTCCATTTTCCAACTTGCTTTACACACTATTTAGATACTTTGTTCATAAGATTAAAGGTCCTAAAGAAGAAAAAGCTGCAATCGACCTTCACTCACACAAATATGTAGCCAGACAGCTGACTAAATATGGACTTTGTCTTCGCAATGTAATAACAAATAGAATTCTTTATCATCTGTTTTACTTTATTTGATCTTCTATACCTACATAAACCTTAAAGAATACTTATAGATTACCAATTAACGATCTCAGACAGTGCATGACAAAGAGACAGACGTCATTGCACGTGCTAAGTTTAATAATAATAGAGGCGTAACTAGTCAGGTGACCTTTACTCGATCTCAATGTATTTGTCTTAAAAGGAATATAAATTCTTTGGCTGGTTAACAAATAAACAGAATCATTTGCAATTTACACAAATGCAGTGTGTGTGACCTGTGATTCTCTGAGAAGCTCGTACTACCCCCGATTCAAGACACAAGAATATACCTGTAGTGCTCCATTACATTGACAGAACGGTAATATCACATTTTAATATGCTCGCAAAAAACACCAAACTAAAATACTGTATTACGCCTCCAATTAAAATAAGATTTGTGTCCAAAGATTTGGACAAAAAAGGCGAAGCATTGGCTTGTCAACGTACATTTGTTTGGGAAAAGGATTTTCCCAGAAACATATATCCTTAGGACGGGACATCAATGTGCGATCAATGAGGAAATCAACTCCCAGGTTCGCCACAGTCAGCAGAATGAAGGGGTTTGCTGCACATGATAGAGTGCTATGTCCCCTTTAGTGATTTTCCAGACATAATGGCACATCTATACATGTGGCTGTGCTTGATTCTGCAGATCAGGTTCATTTAAGCGGACGACTAAAGATACAGTGAAAAGCCGATCTGTACTCACTGCCCTGCTAGTATGTCCCCATCCTCCCCCAAAAACAGATCAAGAATTTTACTGAAACACTTGCGGATTTCCCTCTCCCTCACTGAGGCAAAATGCTGTATTAGCTGGGCATAGAAACTACACAGTGGCTTGGAAAGATCCCAAACTGGGCGCCGATTACATGTCTTAACAACAGCCTTCACCTTTAGTTGAATAGGAGGGGGCAGCTGTTCAAGAGTGATTTTCTATTAAAAGCAGCCTGAATATTTTTGTTAGAAAAATTGTTAAACTTGCATGTAAAAAATTTTTTTTTTAAATATTAACCGACAGCTACAGTTTAGGATGCATAAATAAAAATGAGCAACAAAATATCTAGGAATGATCTTTGATAAACCTGCAGGGCAAGATGTAGATGTGGATGTCAGTTAAAGCACTCTAACATTGATACTATACCCCATGAAACTTTTTAAGCAAAAAGTGAGAAGACACAACTAATCACTTCATGGAGACCATAAATGATTTTATCAAATTCCCTATCCTCTCAGTATTCTGGTTCTGGCTCATACAGAACCAGGTGTTTATGTTCCTGATGTTCACATTGTGTGCTGACATGTGAATGCCATTGGATTCAAAGTGCGATTGAAATACTTAATTTTTTACAAAACAGTCTTTCAGTCCTCTATCCTTTTGTCTTTTGGTGGAATACAGTGTCAATGATAATGCATTTGGTTTATTTTGCTTGCATTGTTGCATGATGATAATCTATATGAAGGGAAAAAACATACATAATGGGAGGAATTGGGCTAAGCAGAAGCACATCTGAAAAAGACTTGGGTATACTAATAGATCATAGAATGAACATGAGTCAACAATGTGATGCAGCAGCCAAAAAGGCAAACACAATTCTAGGATGTATTAAGAGAAGCATAGAGTCTAGATTATGTGAGGTAATTAATCCCCTCTACTCCTCCTTAGTCAGACCTCATCTGGAATACCAAGTCCAGTTCTGGGCACCGCACTTTAAAAAAGACATAGACAAACTAGAACAAGTTCAGAGAAGAGTTAGGACATGATTTGCAGACCACCCACCATGTTGCTATGAGAAACAAGGAACAACAGGCCCTATTCTCATTTGCACAACGAAAGACTAGAAGCACTGGGATGAAACTGAAAGGGAGGGAACACAAATTACATATTAGAAAAAAAACTTTCTGACAGTGAGGGTGATCAATGAGTGGAACAGGTTACCATGGGAGGTGGTGAGTTCTCCTTCAATGGAACTGTTCAAACAAAGGCTGGACAAATATCTGTCTGGGATGATTTAGTAAATCCTGCACTGAGTCTATGAGTCTATATACAGTGCCAATATATTCTGCAGCACTTTACCAATCAGATGGAACAAAGACAAAATAAGACATAACATATAGTGTTAAACTAGTAAACAATTCATCACTCAAAGCGCTGGCGGAATAGAGGCAGGGGGACTGGGGAGCATTCTCCCCCACCCACCTCCATTAACAGTAAGCAGACAGTTGTTCAGAAGTGAACGATTGCTGTTTACACTGAATGGCTCATCATCAAGTTTTCTGCATGCAGAAACTGAACAATTCTCATTCAGTCACTGCATGCATTTACCGGGGACGGGGATCATTCAAATTTCAACAGGAGCATGGGTATCTGGATAATTTTAAATAATAGTCATGTGTATAAGGCCCATAGAGTCATCTAAATTCATTAGCAGATCAGAGAGCACAAGTTACATGGTAGCCAGAGATGGACACAATATAGCGCTGTGCAGCTCTGTGGAGAGCTTTATGGATGAGTGCGCGTAGTTTACATTGTATTCCATATTGGAACGGTAAGCAGTGTAGTGACTGACAAAGTTCCAATGTAACTACTCTTACAGTAAAGAACCCCCTTCTATGTCAGTGTAGAAATCTTCTTTGCTCTAGAGGTGGAGAATGCCTCCTTGTTACAGTCCCAATCCTAGGGATAAATAGACCATGAGATAGATCTCTGTATGGTCCCTCAATATATTTATACTACTTCATTAGGTCGCCCCTCAGCCATCTTTTTTTTTTAACCAAATAACCCCCAGTTTTTACAACTTCTTTGAGTATTGTAGTCCACCCACTCCAATTATTAATTTAGTCACCTAGCCTTTGAAGCTACGCCCCCCCCCCTCCCCTACTCAATCAGTGATCTGTCCCTTCTTGAGTACTGGTGTTCAAAACTGTACACAATATTCCATGTGTGGTCTGACCAGTGACTTGATGTTCTTGTTATGCGACTCTAGACCTTTTTTCATGCACCCCTATGATTCTATCTGCCTTGGCAGGAGCTGCCTGACACTGGTTGTTCCACTTAAGGGTTACAGTTAACCAATACCCCCAAAGTCCCTTTTCCATGTTCACTTTACTCACTGTTTTTCCATTCAGTATGTTATGGTGATGTATATTTCCCTGCCAATGTGTATCACTTTACATTTATCAGTGTTAAACTTCATTTACCAATTACCTGCCCAGGTCTCCAGCTTATCCAAATCCATATGCAACTGTATACTGTCCTCTTGTGTTAATGACTTTACATAGATTTGTATAATCTGTAAATATTGATATTTTACTGTACAATCCTTCTACAAGGTCGTTAATAAATATATTTAAAAAAATAGGGCCCAGAAGTGACATCTGTGGAATCCCACCAGTAATGGTGACCCAATCAGAGTATGCATTATTAATAACCACCCTCTGCTTTCTCTCACTGAGCCAGTTACTAACCCACTTACACACATTCTCGCCCAGACCAAGCATTCTCATTTTATATACCAACGTTTTATGCGGCACAGTATCAAACGTTTGAAAAAAATTGAGATATCTCAGATCCATTGACTCTCCCTAGTCCAGTTTTATACTTACTCAGCATAGAAGCTGATCAGATTGGTTTCCCAAGAGCGACCCCTTAAACCATGCTTATATGGCTACTTTGATTGAGGTACTCTAGGATAGCATCTCTTAGAAACCTCTCATACATTTTACTAACAATTGAAGTTAAATGGCTGTTTCAAGGCAGCACCAGCTGTCAGTGCCAGGATACACTGGGGACGAAGCGGAAGACACTGCTCTCACCCATGTAGTGGCTGACACTTGCAATTGCAGGTGCAATTCTCACTGAAATCGATAAGAGCTGCGCCTGCAATTACCAGCACCAGCCGCTACAAAGGGGTCGAAGCAACAGCTTCTGCTCTGACACCGGTGTGTTCCAGTACCGAGAGTCAGCGCTGTCTGGAAAACCCCCTTTAAAAAAACAAACAAAAAAAAAAACAAAACCACTTACCAGCCTATAGTTTCTGGGTTTCATTTTTGACGCCTTTTTGAATATTGGCACCACATTTGCTATGCTCTAATCTAGTGTAACAAACCCAGTCACTCTAGAGTCCTTGAATACAAGAATGGTCTATCACAGTGTTCCCCAACTTCAGTCTTCAGGGACCGTCAACAGGTCAGGTTTTCAGGATTTCCTCAGTGTTACACAGGTGATGTAATTATTCTTGGTGCCTTGGACGTTGCCACAGGTGTTCTTACCATAGGATATCCTGAAAACCTGACCTGTTGGTGGTCCCTGAGGACTCGAGTTGGGGACCCCTGGTCTATCACATTACTAAATTTCCTTAGAACCCGGGGGTGTATGCCATCTGGACTCGGCAATTTGATTTCAGCCTTTTTAAAGGCGTCTCCATATCTTTCTCAGGGCACATGGATGTCCCGAGGGGAAGGGGCGGTGCCACTATTATAAGCCAGAGCTGCCAACAAGGAGTGTCATCATGTATCACATGATCAGCCATTCATCTGAATGTCCAGCATGTAATATATTTTCCCTGCAGCGAACAGACGTTTGGTTTAAAAAGGGGGCTTTCTTGATGAGACAACGCCTTTGGAAATAAGGAACTAAATCCACATACTACAGATGAAAGCATTCTGCAGATGTACAACATTTTTAGACTATTAGACTTGCTAAACTAGAATGAATGCTTTTTCTGGTAATTCAACACAGACTGAGGTTTACAGCAAGTACACAATATTACTCTAAATGAGATCAAGATCAAAATTTACTCCATAACTCACTTAAGAGTTTAACAAAAAAAAAAGAACAATCAATTTAAATAATTTTAACAAATTCAAAATATACCTCAAATGAACTTACTTGGGCAGGTTACCGGACAGAATCTTCCAAGCGTATTCTCGCAGGTACTTCTGGAATATAGTGGTGAGTGCAATCATTGGCTCCCCGGTGCTTAGCTGGGAACACTGCACCATGCACTTTTTGTAGTAGACAAACAGGTCAGCACAACTTGGAAGAACAGCTCCCGCATCCTCAGAAGTCGATTTTGGGGGACCCTGGGCCTTGAAATCTCCAACAAAACGATCAATTAATTCACCTAGGTTCCTATGGGCACAGAGAAGAGAGTGTAAAACAGCTGGCATGAATTGAAGCACAACTAGCCAACACTACTCAATTTTCAAATTCTCAAAATCTCTTACCAAAATGCAATTAGCGTATTTAGTTATGAAAGGCAGTGCGTTTTATATAATATGTCTCAAAAAGAGCAGCAGCAGACATAGATTTCCACTATTTTATACATTCTTGTATTTTCCAAAAAATGCACTGAATCTGAATCCAAACCGCATTTGTATCACAAATACCTGGCTAAAAAATCTTGAGGTCTGATTGCTTCTAAAATGTGCCAATGGCAAAGGAAATCACATTCATTTTACTGGCTTCCAAATCAAAGACAAGAAGAGCTTTCCTGTAAAACTACTGTGTACATCTGTTTTACATATATCACTCATAATAAAAAAAAGAAAGGTAATACAGCATGACATTGTGTCTTGCATTTCAGATAAGAAAACCCGCCTTATAAATTAGTTTTCTGAATACATCTAGGATTACTGCAAAGGGTTTATAAAGTGAATACAGTCAATAACTAGGATTTCTCCATAAAAATGAATGTACAGCCTGGCCATGTGTGCATGCAACAGAACAAAAAAACTATAGAATCAGAACCTGCCCACCCTATACATCTGATTACAGGACTTAAGTGATTGTCGTGCAGGTCCAAAATATATTACACTGTTCTGAGACATTGGTCAAAACATAAGTCCCCCATCACCCTCATTCTAAGTAGTAGTCTCCTTCTCCCCAGCAGTCAGAGCAGCAGTCTTCTTTCATTTTTCCCCACACATCACAGCATCTGCCCCTACCCCTCCTACCCTGACATTCAATCAATGGCTATAATTGGTTAATCAAGCGCTGGCTTTGATTGGTTCAGGAGCACCGTCTCAGCCAATCAGATCAATCACTTGCTAGAGGCGGAGGTATTCAAGTCCCGTCACCGGCAAGAGATGCTCTGTTGGCATTGAGGACAACACGGAAGCCTGCCGGAGCGCTGCACCCCAGCGGGAGCGAACCAAGCAGTGCCTGCTAAGTATTGCTTTTTTTTCATGTAGTGTAGCTAGGGCTTATTTTCGGGGTAGGGATTATATTTCAATCCCCCCTTACCCACCAAACAAAATCAGGATAAGATTCATAAGAGTAGGACCTAATTTCAGAGAAACACGGTAGTGGTTACAGTGTTGAGTTACGTTATTTAAAAGCAAGGTTTTTAAAACATTGTCCATTTATGAGCTGGACAGTGAGTAGAGTATTCCACACTCAACACTGAGTGTTTAACCCACACTCAACACTGAGTGTTTAACCCACTAATAGCTCACTCCAAGCACTACTCAGTATTTTATTCGACACCAAATACAGAACGAGCAGTGGACTGCAAAGGAAACTGCTCCCTTAAAGACTCTAGCTTTGGCCAGAATGCAGCTAGAGCTGCGAGTTTCATCTTGTTTTAAAGTCTAGATTATTGGTCAAGCTAGAGCAGGCTGAAGTGGAAACTATGCATATTGCAGATCTCATTTTTTCTGGTGTGAAGGAGGAGAGTGAGAGGCAGTACGGAATGTTATGGCAGGCTGAAGGTAGACATTTTGATCATGTTATCAACCTCATTCCCTTATAAATTCAGAGAACATATCTGCTTTCTGGTTGCCACATATAATGGGGGGGGGGGGGGGGCATAGAAATATGAGCATTTGTTGATCTAATCCATCCTCTGTACCCAATTAGGCTGTTTATAGTCTCCATTACCTGACTGCTTAACCTCTCAATGCTGATTGTGACAAGTAATACACCATAGTAGGTAAGCCCTAAAAAAGGCATATGTCCATTCAGTTCATCCAATTACCCCCCAATGTTGATCCAGAGGATGGAAACAAAACAATGAGGTAGAAGCCAATTTTCCCCATTTAAGGAAAAATATTACTTCCTGACTCCAATCTGGCAATCGGAATAATCCCAGGATCAACAAGTAGTTTAAAAAAAAACCCAAAAACACATTTAAAAAAAAAACAAAAAAAACCAAACACACACACACACACTTGGTATTGTGGTATGCATAACATCCTGCGTTGTTTATCATTCACTGTAAATACTAGAAAGTAAAAAAACTGCAAAAAATATGCCCAAATAGCTGTTTTCCGTTGATATTTCCCAAAACAGAAATAAAAAAGGTAAATCAAAAAAATTTCTTTGAACCCTAAAACTGTAGCAATGAAAATTACAAGTCGTCCTACTTAAAATTGGTTCTTATATAGCTAAATGAAGGGAAAAATAAAAATAATAGAGGTTTTGGTTTCCAGTAACATGAGAACAAAGAAATGTATTATGCGGGAAAAAATAATTGTGCAACACTAGTAAAACAAACTAAATAAATGTGGTATTGCTGTAATCTTACTGACCCAAAAAATAAGGTGAACATCTTTATACTGCATAGTGAACGCTGTATAAATAAATCCAAAAACGCAATGTTGCCGTTATGTTCAATCCTCCCCCTCAAAAAAGATTAACACAATTGTTTCGCTATATTATATGTACCCAAAAAGGGTTCATATAAAAGCTATAACTTGTCCTGCAACATGCAAGGTCTCCTAAGGTTAGAATGAAAGAAAAGTTTAGACCACTGGATTATGAAGGAGGGAGACACACAGCTGAAAACGGCCAAGAATGGAACATGCAATACGTTAGAAATGCTGCATGTTAAACATTGTGTGAGCAGCCCCATTGAAACGAATGGGAGCGCTGTACTGCGTTGAGCGCAGCGCTAAATGCTGTACAAAAAAGCCTGTGTGAGGGAGGCCAAAAACAACAAACTATGCTGTGTTTGTAACTCGGAAACAGTGTAGCTCCCTATGCTATGCGGTTTGCCTATATCCCACTGATTTCTAATGTAGTTACAGAAACAGTGTAGCAAAGTCCGCTCAGCGGTTTCTGGCCATTCCTAGCCACCTCAAACTGCTGGGTTAGGGGCAAAAGTGGCCTAAACTAGAGACGGGTGTCCTGAGAATATGCCATAAAAAAAGTCTGAGACAGAAAAACACTTTTAAGGCTAAAAAATAAAAGGTGTAAAGACATTTAGGACACCTTATTTACATGCCATTTAATATTGAATTAAAACAAATTAAAAACTTACAATTAAAAAAAGGCTTTTTTTCAAATTAATGTGACTGGTAGGAGTTAAAGGGGTTCTCCAGACTCCAATCATGTTTATAGTGTCAAACAGAAAATAAGTAGAAAAAGGTATCTGGTTAGGTTTTCCCTACTTCTAGCTTAGTCCACTGCTGTTAAAAAGCTGCACTTTACATAAATAATGGTGACGGTGGCATGTCATGCATGTGCAGAGGCTGTGAGAAGGGCACATGTGCTCCCCTGCATATGGCTGCATTAACATGACCTCACAAGGACAATGTCATAGCTCACCGAGTGTTTACGTCTAATGTGTTTTTGTACAGCGACAAACGAGAAGAATCCCCAAGTACGGGTAAGCTCTTATTGCTTTATCCTGTGTTTACAACTGTTATTGTGCCAATGATGGATCAGCGAGTAAAAATATAGAAATGTCTTGCTTTTATTTTCTAGTTAAATGAAAAGCAGTGCACCCGCCTGCTATGAAAAATAAGGGCTTAAAATAATGGGGCCAGTAATTTTCCACACTGCTGAGCAAACATGAACTTAATGCATTCATTTTCCACAGACCTAAAAAGAAAAAAAACAACTTAACTAGTGTGGAAAGAAATCAGACTCCCCATCTGTATTTAAATAAAAACACACTTAGTTTGACACATTTCATATCAGAAGTTCCCAGCAGTAAGAACAAAATGTTGCCGTCTGTCATAAAGGCTGTAAAGAGAAAAAAAAGCAACATGCTGAGGAATAAAGACTACATACAAAAATGCAGTCCTTCAGGTACACTTACAATCATTAGGGTGGATTCACAGTTTAACGTATGCACCAGGAAAGCTCCTGCCAAACATTAAACACATCCATAGACCCTCATTCACCTGACAAAGGCCAAAAACACGGACTTTGGGGGTCTACCTGGCAAGTATACATCAGCATATCATATTTTTGCTGATAGAATTTCAGTCAACTATAATGTTCTATCGAGAGGCATCCAGTAAAAAAAAACAAAAAAAAAAACGTATTGCATACTGTGTGGTCAATGGATGGCATCCATCATGGGCATCTATTTAACGGGTGTCATGAGTTTTTGATGACAATCATTAAATCAGCAGTGGACAATCTGTGGCTGGTCCACATTACAGCAGATTGCAGCCTCCACCCTGCTAGAGAGAAACACAGGTGCATGCAGCGCTTTTTCTTCCATCCCAAAACCGGGCAGCTGGGTGGAAAGCGGGCATAAGCCATTATAGTCAATGGGGTACACCCTATGCTGTTCTGTTCCATGGAGAGACGGAACCTTTCAACCGCAGGGAATCCCCCTTTCCTGCAACCTTAACGGAGCAGAAAAGCAGAATCCCTTAATATAATACTATGACGGCACCATTAATACTTTAACCCTTTCCAATCCACCGTCTGATGTCTTCCTACATTCTGATTAAAGCTTGTACAGCTCCAATGTCAGAAGACATCCGACAAGGTATTCTTACCGTCTTTCGCCAGTCACTCTGCTGTCGGAGCCTCTCTGGCACACACATACTGGCTTTAGCCAGCAGATGGCACCGTTTTATGACAGCAAAAAGAGAAAGCCTTTTATGAAACCCTGAATCCAAAATTGGATTGGAAAGGGTTAAGCAGCTTAAATTTTATTGTGACCCGTTACAGTAAAACATGACAATACAGCCCTCACACCAAAAACTGTTGTGCAGCCCTGCATTAAATGAACACCATTGTAGCCTATAGGTGACGGATGCATCAAATGGATACTCAACAGTAATTCCATCACCGATAGGCTATAATTGCATCCAATTAATTAATGATTATTATACTCTATAGCTGACAAACGCCACTGTTAGGCGTCTGTCATGACCACTGATATGCATTATTTTTGTGTGATCCTGGCTTTGCAAGTCCTTTTACAGAACCCATATCGATGTAGTGAAATAAAAGAGGAGCGGGCATATAGGGGTTTACCAAGACCATAAACAATTTGGCCAAAGATAGGAAATGGTATATAACAAAAAGAACCAGTATACCATGCACAGCTGGGCCAGTGATTTCTTACCTTTGCTGGCTACATTTTTTCACAATCTACCCCCCACCCCCCCTCCTGTAACAAATAAGCCCCTTTAAGTTTCCTTGTGTAATAACTCTGCTTTTTAATACAATGTTGTAAAGTTTGGGATCCAAAAGCAGAGATTGCCAACTGAGATTGGTGAGGCAGCACTAAAACAAAAGCATTAAAATGTATTGTAATCAGGAAAATGCTTTATATAGCTTCCAATAAAAAATGCATACTTGGAATAATAAATATTAAAAAAAAACAAAAAACATGGGGAGTTAAACTAAGAGACCTACTGCAAAGCTGATGTTGCTTAGTATGGATGTACGGGATCATCCTTCTTACAAAAATCCCATTAAAACCTAAGGATATTATTCTTTTTGTTGGACTTCATCAGCATTTATATATGTATGCAAGTAGTGAAGCAAGATAAAAAAAAAATAAAAATGACAAAGTATCTGGAAGCTTACACATGTAAATCTTAAAAATAATTTTTAATTAATATTTTTCTTTGTTTTTAGAGACGCAATAGAAGTATAACAACCTAAAAAACCCAGCGCTCCAGTTGATAGACTGTAAAGTAATTCGTAGTCTAGAAGCAAAAAAAACTTACTTCACAGGGGTGCCCCAAATGAGTGCACTCCCTATCTCATATAGCAGTAAATACTGTGGTATGCGGTCAGGAACTTCCTCAGTCCGTTCAGTTGTCAAAAACTTTTATTATTTTGTAAAGTTCCTGACCCCATACCACGGTATTCACTGCTATCTGGGATAGGGGGTGCACTTATTTGGGACACCCCTGTGAAGTAAGTTTTTTTGCTTCTAAACTACTAATTACCACACAGGCTATTGACTGAAGTGTTGGGTATTTCAGGTTGTTATACCTCTATTGCATCTCTTTTCTTTTCCGACATATAACAGTTATATGCCCGGACTACCCTTCTGACGCTCTCCAGAGTGGATGTCTTGAAGACCAGCGTGTGCCTAATCTGTTTTGCCTACTTGGATCGCGTACATACCGGAGCACCCTAACCCAAGGGTGTCCCCGGTATGTCAGGGTGAGCAGACATTGACCTTTTTCTCTCCCTCCAGTTTTTTCACTCCATCCTTATCTTGGGGCGCTGCTTTACTTATTCTAAGCTTTTTTCTTTGTTTTTAAATATAAATAAATCCAAACTTCTTTGACCAAGTTGAACATCTTTTTAGGGGTTATAGTCATTATTTTATTTTAATACTGGGCTCCTAACCACCTGCTACCCTTCACACAGCCATATATTAAATGCTAAAATTCAGGCTGCAGCCAACACTATGGGGAACTTCTTGAGTACAGTTATTATTCAGTTTAATGAGAGCTGTCTAAATCTGTTTTTAGTAGGCCCCCTTTAGTGGCAGCTGCAGGCAACTATGATTATTCCGGCTGTGCGGAAAAAAAAGGAAGTGCATTTCAAGCTCAGCCTCAGTTTAACAGCTCTGCAAAGATTAATAATCACACACATTTTTGAATTACTTAAATTTAAAAAACAAAAAGAATTTGATTTAGACATTCCAACATAATGATACCGAAAGACATCTGGAATATTTTAGAACAGAAGAAAAAAACATTTACTTCAATGTGATGTCTTCTAACACATCTATTTAAGTGACATGGAATCTAGTCTACATTTCTGTACACTGAACATCTTTAAAGACCAGTTCAGGGCATGCAATAGTTAAACTGAAGGTTTTCTTTTCTCTGAAACCTTTAGCTAAGGTTACAAATTCCTTTCAAGTTTAGGGTGCCTGCAAGGGAAATACTAATGGAAAACATTTCTGATTGAGTGAAAAAGAGGAAAATAAAAATGAATTTCAATGTAAAGTCAGGACAGGGTGTGGCAGGATTACTGAATGCTGGGATTACATTGGCTGGCAGGAAGTACCATAGACCCCAGGTAGTGTTGGCTCCACTAAGAGCTTACTGTAAAATGAGTTCACTATTAGATTCAATTAGATCCTCGAGCTACTTAAACTAGCAGACAAAGGTATAAAAATAAGGAAAAAAATGCCCATTTAAGGAGTGTGCAGACATAATGTTCAGGAACACAGAGCAGAATATTTATAGTTCAGAAGTCTATTGATACAATACAGTTAAATGGTATAACTAATGTTTAGTCTCAGAATTTTTAGAAAAAATTAAAACTAGGGGGATGTGACTGAAATAAGGCGCAGTGAACATGCTTCTATGCTGACCTCCTAACCCAGGTACCGCTAATCAGTTTATCATTAGAGATGAGCGAGTATACTCGCTCGAGTAATGTGCCTTAGCCGAGTATCTCCCTGCTCGTCCATAAAGATTCGGGGAGCGCCGCAGCTGACAGGTGAGTTACGGCGGGGAGCAGGGCAGAGCGGGCGGGAGAGAGGGAGAGAGAGATCTCCCCTCCGTTCCTCCCTGCTCTCCCCCGCAGCTCCCCGCCCCGCGGCGGCACCCGAATCTTTTGGGACGAGCGGGGAGATACTTGGCTAAGGCACATTGCTCGAGCGAGTAGTGCTTTAGCGAGTATACTCGCTCATCCCTATTTATCATTCCACCTGACACATGCTGCCAATACCTCATACTGTGTGGAGAAGCATTCCGGATGGAACAGACTCGCCCCCGCTGGTGACAGAGAATGATATCTCAAGGTTCTTGCACTCATCCCCAAAACTTTTTTTGGAAGATGTTTTTATCCAGGATGTGAAAACAAAATACTGCTTTTATCCTTGTATACACGGAAGTGACGGAGGCTTTTGTTTCCTATTGCTGTCGGGTATGCCTGCACCTGTCCGTGCACCCAACGGTTGTTGTATCTGTGCGGTGAGCTGGCATTTTGGATTTACATTTCTAGAGCCTAAAGAACTACATTTCCCAGATTGGCTGGCCTGCCCACCAGCTGCCCTGCTGCAACCTTTTCCACCTCAATGTTCTCATTATCATTCTCCTTCAACTGCTGGCTGTTGTGGGTGGTAGGTCACCTCTGTCTGTTCTTTCCATTTGTACTGCATGGTTATTGGGTTTCCTTTCAATTTTACTCAGACTACCAGGATATTTTTTAGTGGTCGCCTTTTTTTCGTGGGCAGGACTGATCATATCCAGGGGTTTGCTGTATTGATGTTCGACCAGTGTATTCATTGGCCACAACTCCTGGTTAGCTCACACTACCTCTTTGATAGCTACTGCCATTAGCATGCTCAATAGCCAACTCTAGAAGACTTTTTCTGATTTCTTGACAGGGGTTTGCTCATTTTGATTGTGTATTCGAGTCTCAATGCATATCTGTTGTCACTGCCTATTGTTCACACCTGGCGGTAATCCTACTTCTGCCCCATATAGTAGCGACAGCTCCAGGATGGGCATACGATTATACCTTGGCTGTCCTGGATTCATTTTAGAATACAGTAACTCCCTATTGGGAATTTGTGTCCCCGGAATAGCCAGGTTCAACGTATATCCATCTTTGACTAAGTTTGTTTATAATGTGTACTGTTTTGTAATTTTCTCTAAAACTTGTTTCATGGGTGACTACACTTCTCTGTCTCTTTATCTAGTTCTTTTTTCCATTTTTTTTAAACTAATTCTTCTTCCCCCCCATCTTATAAAACCTTACTCATGGCCCTGATTTTTTCAACATCCTTGAGATGAATGCACCTCAAAAGCACGGTCAGGTGCTCTACCAGTTGCATAAGCAAAAAGCTCATGTCGTTTTCTTTTAGAAGACACATTTCCAGGCCAGGCACATAACATTATGCGCGATCAAAATTATTTCAACTGGCTTCGTAGTATCGATCCCACCTTTAAATCCTGCGGAATATCTATTGCTATACAAAAGGTCTACCATGAGGTCTTGGGCAAACTTGTTCGACACAGAGGGCAGGTATGGTTTTTCTCAAACTGAAATTGGGTTGAAAAGTTGTCATAGTTGGACATTGGTACCTCCCTAGCACTGATCAAATTCCAACTCTAAAAACATTCATAAATTAGTGGATTTTGTTGAGGTAATTTTAGTTGGGAGCAATTTTAACTTTACACTAGACCCAACACTTGACTCCATGTCTCATAAAGGTCATATGGCCAATTCTCAGTTGCGTTCTTTCAAACAAGTCCACGATTTACAATCAGCAGATGTATTGTGCATTCTCCACCCCCAAGAAAGATTGTTCCTGGTTTTCTCATATGCATCAATCTTTGAGCCACATTGACTTGTTCTTGTTGAGCCACCATGCTCTCTCTTGGCAACTCTCTTCCACTACCTGGAATATTTTATGTTCAATCCTTTGTTATTAAAGATTTTCAAATTGACATCGAGAACAATGCATAAAATTACTCTGCCAATAATTTGCAGTCAAAACATAGCAACATAATGTCACTGCAAAATAGTATTATGACTGAAATAATATATGCTTAATGTCAAAATCAAAACTAGAGAAAAAGAAAAACCAACAAAAAAACAGAAAACGGGAAAATAAAAATAGAAAAGAGGGGAAAGAAAGACAGGGAAAAAAGGGGAAAGGGGGAGGGGAAAGACCCTGCTCACTTAAGGCTAAGGACCCCTAAGGGCTCATGTCCACGGGAAAAAGAAGAATTAAAATCCGCAGCGGATTTTAACTCTTCTCCCGCGCGCGGATCCGCACCCCATAGGGATGCATTGACCACCCGCGGGTAGATAAATACCCGCGGATCGTCAATAAAAGTGATTTTAAAAAAAATGGAGCATGAAAAAATCTGGACCATGCTCCATTTTCATGCGGGTCTCCCGCAGGGTCGGCTCCCGCGGGCTTCTATTGAAGCCTATGGAAGCCGTCCGGATCCGCGGGACACAAAAATCAAATTTTACTCACCCGCTCCGGTTCTTCTCTTCTCCGCGGCGCCATCTTCTCTCAGCCGCGGCCGGATCATTTTGCTTCGGCCCGGCGCATGCGCGGGGCACGTCACCGACGTCATCGTGCACATCCGCCGAGCCGAAGAATGAAGATCCGGCCGCGACGAGAGAAGATGACGCCGCCGCGAAGAGAAGAAACGGAGCGGATCGGAGGTAAGTTTATTCTCATTTATTTGCATTTTCAGCGCTCATGTCCGCGGGGCAGGAGAGACCCGCTGCAGATTCTACATGTAGAATCTGCAGCGGATCTGATTTTCCCCGTGGACATGAGGCCTAAGAGTTCAGTCTACTACCAGTTTTCAGCCAGGATTTCAAGGAAGCTGAGGCTCTCATAACAATCCCAGGCCTCCATAGTTTGTGAGACCTGTTCCGCTCCACCTCCTCCAGCAACCCCTCCGTCTCGTATCTCAGAAGGGTATTGAATTTCTCTGTCCATATAATCCTTGTAGGGGGAGAGGCACAGCGCCACAGACCAGGGACAGACATCATTACTGCCAATATAACCAATCGTAATAACGCTGATTTAATCTGGGCCATAGGTCCAGGTAACATCAATTAGAGGGCCATTTTAGCCCTTATAGACACCGCCGACCTGGTCATATTGTTATAAAGAAGTTCCACACTGCTCCAGAGCTCTGACTGCTGGACACTCCCACCATATATGCAGCATTGTCCCCGGGTTGTCCTGACATCGCCAACACCCGGGGAAGATCTGTCCTATACCAGCGTGATAAAATTTTAAAATTCTGTTCTTGTAGTCTACCAAATTTAGTGCTCTTATGACACAAGAGGAATGCCCTCCTCCAATCTGATCCGGTACAAACACTCCCCAGTTCCCGCTCCCATTGCCCCGTGTAAACGGGGAGGTTTTCCTCCATCTCGCGGGTCAGTAACAATTTATAAATTACGAGAACCCATGCTCAACAGGGAATAACGACATACACAAAACTTCGAAGCGCGTTAATGGTAAAGTGCAGCAGCCTCCAGGCGTGAGGGACTTGACAAACCCCCTCACCTGGAAGTAGCTCAGCCAAGCCCCCGGTGGAGGCCTAGAGTCCTTGTAAAAGTCCCTCAAGGGCTTAACCCCCGATTGGGTGACCACATCCCTAATTCGCGGGATCGGGGTACTAGGAAGAGATAGAACAGTAGATCTACCTCTCAAGGGCAAAAACTGAGGGTTGGCCACCAACGGTGTTAATGGGCTGGAACGGATATCAAGTCCATCTTTGGAGCGAACGTTCCCCATAACCTAAGGAATCCCGACACAAGTGGTGAGAGGGTAGGAATTTCCCTCAAGAGCCGCCTCGGGATCCATGGGGCCCCCTGAACCGTCACAAACTCCAACGCGTGTTCCATTTCTACCCATAGCTTGGAATCCCTGCCCTGGAGTAGTGTTTGTACAAAGTTTGCAAGGCTCGCTCTATAGTATAGGGCAAAGTCTGGGGCACGTGAGTAGCGTATAGCTAAGGCGAGGCCTGTGCCCCTTCCATACAAAATCACTAATCAGGAATCAGACACTCAACAGATGGCTCAGGTCAAGATGGACGGCCAAAGTCTGACACAAGTACAGAAACTTCGGCATGGAGTCCATTTTGACTGCGTTAACTCTGCCCGTCGAAGATACACAGAGGGCTCAATTTTTCCAAATCTGCCTTAAGGTTGGACAGAAAAGGTCGGAAATTTAATTCAAAGATCTGGGTGGGGTCCGCGGGTAGTTGCACCCCAAGGTATCTAATAGATGAGGATCTCCATTTAAAGGGAAACAGTTTTGAAAGCTCCTGTGCTTCATTTTGGGGAAGGGTCACATTAAAGATTTCGGATTATTGGAGGTTGACCTTGAAATTGCTCACCCGCCCATATCACGTAAATTCTTTCAGCACGACCGGCAGTCCCACTCTGGGGTTGGACAGGAACAGGAGATGATCATCCGCAAACAACGCCATCTTATGTTCAGAGGAGCCTTCTGCTTGTCTCTTAACTGAAGCGTTTTTCCTAATAGCATTGGCTAAGGACTCCATTGATAGAATGTAAAGCAGTGGCGAGAGAGGGCATCATTAACCCTAATTCTAGCCGAGGGGCAATTATATAATGCCAAGATTCTCTGCCCCAATACCAGATGCCGAAGGGTCTCCTCCAGGAACCTCTACCTGACCCTGTCGAGCCTGTGTTTCATCCATTTGATGATCTTTTAGGAAATCGGCTATGGTTGTTTTTATATCTTGTACATATAGGGCATCTTTTAATAAGTTGTTGTTTAACCTCCATACTTTTGTACAAGTCTCGCCTTAAAAGCCCGCTAGTTCCGTGTAGACCAGAGCATGGTCTGACCAAATAAAGGGTCCAGACCACGTTAATCCCAAACGCCCGGATGCAGAACACGCCAGTACCTAGAATATTTTATAGTCTGATCATACACCCCTCTCTCTCTCCAATTGAAGGTCCCGAATCAGCCTTGGACATGGCATCTCAATAACTTGTTACAAGACTCAATATTCACCTCCAAGATCCACTCTATAGTCGGTGATTTTTTTAAAAAAAAAGAAAACTCAATTGAGTCAACGCCCCTATCAGAACAATGGGAACCCCTTAAATGCGTCCTGCGAGGCATACTTATTAAACATGGTTCCCATTTAAATGATTTTTCCTTCCTTAAAGTTTCTTCCTCATTGACGAAAATCCACAATTTGGAAGCTGCTCATAAGACTACGTGCTCTGGTCACATTTCATTAGCTTTTTAATACTCAAATGGAGCTTGAAACCCTTTTGGATAAAAAATTGAAAAGCTCTCATTTTCATGATCAGTCCATGCAGTTATGAATACTCTAACAGATAGGTTATTGCATTCCCTTACTTCTCATACATTTATCCCTCACATTAGGGCTTCTGAAGGTAATAGGACTTATTATCCAGTGGGCAAAAACTTTTATGCAGGAGGATTGAGTAGGGCCTGCTGTCACACAGGCTGGAGAGCTCAAGAAAAGAATTACAAATTAATAAATAAGAGTTATAGATGCTTGGCACTTTGACATCGCCTATGTATTATCAGAATGCTGGAGGTGTGGCTCAGGGATTGAAACTATGTTACACATGTGGTGGGACTGCCCCATCTATCCTTAAACTCCTTTGAGACATCCACGTGCAAGAAAGTTAGTGGACACTGTTATAGCGACTCCAGAATTTGCACTTCTTTCAATGTTGTCTGGTCCAATTAAAACTAATAAAAAGGAGCTTTTGCACCATTTTCTGGTGGCAGCACATGCAGTTATACATACATGATATATGTTATGCTGTTGCGTCATTTTCGTTTGGCTTGCAATTTGTTCAAAAATGCAGGAAGCAGTGATTAAGCATAAATAGTCAAATAAAACATATACAGTATACTACTCACTTGTCCTGGGACTCTATGTAGACATAGAGATGGGGCTCAAAACATTTTGAAATTATACCGTGAAATGGATTTTCTGGTGCTTTGGGTTTCTTTGGCTGTTAAAAAAAAATTCAGTCATCACTTAATTCTATTGTGATATTCAAAACTGAAAAACCATGGGTTGGTGCAAGAAGAAAAGCGGTACATAATTGTTTCTAGGATCTTGTGTTCTCAATTGGCTATCTGAATGACTGAAAACCACATCTCAGCAGAAAGGTCCATAATGAGAATAAATATTAGAGCCCCAATGCTTAATAATACATCGATTCAGTGGAAACTTTAAAAAGGTCCTAAAAATTGTGCATGAGCATTTTATTTTTTTTTAGAATTTTTCAGAGTACTGTTTCTTGGTTATTCTGATTGGAAATAAAAGGAATAGTGAAACCCAATTGTCAGTCTGTCAATAGGCTGTTGTTCATACATATGCTGGCACTGCAAGCACTGACTGGACAACAGGGTCAGCATATGCTGGGGACACCACTTTAGCAAAGAGAATAGGAAGATCCAGTTTTCAATTAATTCCTAATTTCCATGAAGAATAGCTGTGGAGCAGGACAATGCAAAGCCACTCCAAAACTGTTACTTAATGAGGAACAAATGTATTCCCTAAAACAGACGTCTCCGGATAGCTGACAGATCCTCTCTCTAGGGTAGTTGAAAAGATGTGGGTAAGCACAAACACACTCATTGTTAAAAACAATTAAGCCCCTAGAAAAAGTTGTCAGAACTGAATAAAACTTTATATGTGGGACTGTAATGTTGATATAAGTAGCTACAATATGGCTGGGTTCACACGGGGTGAAATTCCCGTGGAAAACTTGTGGAATGACCGCAGCAGAACCGCACGGAAATTCCACAAGATTTCTGCAATGGAGATGCAGCTTCAAAACCTGCAACGTTCAGCTCGGCTTTTGAAGCAGCTTTGCCGCATGTATTCCGCTGCGGCCATCTCTCCCCATAGAGATGAGAGGGCTGGCAGTGGAAACCGCAATACAATTGACATACTGTGGCTCTGAATTCCACGCCGCATGTCTGTTTCAGTTTGGCTTGGCTGCAACGGATCAGCCGCAGCATGTTGAGATTTTTGCAAATGTCGCCCACTTATATAGAGCATGCTGTGGATTTTCCTCCGTGAACGGAAAATCGCAATTGATTTCTGCTCGTGGCAAGAAAAAAAAAAAAACTTTTCCATAGCATGCTATGGACGGTATTTGCTGCGAAACCCGGAGGCGGACGCCCACTTGAGATTCCGCAATGCAAATCTGCTTGTCTGCAGCCAGCCTTAAAAAAACGGCTTACTGTGCAATATACTTTTTTAAAGTGGATTCTTAGTCTAGGGGAAAAAAAAGCACAACAATGTATACAGGCACAACAGTAATTACTCTTGGCATCAGTTGGATGAATGGGCACTATGCATAAGGCTAACTTCACACGGGCAAGTGCAATATTGCACTCACCAGCATGCGATTTCCCCACGGAATCTAGGTTTGTATGTCAAAACCGCCTCATATCAACTTCGGGGAAGTAGCTGTCAGCCATGGCGGAGGGTCGCAGAGTTTCTCCCATTGTCTTCAATGGAAGACCTTGCATTGCACCACATGCACCTTACACGTGGTGCGATGCTGCCGCCGGCCCCATTAAGAATAATAAAAGATGTGATGTAAGGGCATGCCCAAAGATAGGGCATGTTGCCATTTTGTTCATGTGTATGACCCCATGCAAAAGAATGGTGTTCATATTCGTGCAAGATTTGTGCAAATACAGCATGAATAGACTCTACAAACAATGCTAATGCTGATCCTGTGTGCCTAGATCACTCATATTTTATCAATAAACTGAAAATAAGTTTTTTCTCAAGCCAATTTATCAGACATATGACATGACTGCAAGAACAGACTCAAAAAGTCAAATAGGCAGTACATACTTTATCCAGGTCACCATCTCTCTCCAGAGCGGACTCTTCTGCCATGTTGTCATCATCTAGAAAGGGGTTAGTAGAAACAGGAGGCTGAACTTCAGGCTTTTTCTGGGAAAAAAAAAAAAAAAAATACTTTTATTAAATTAAGTTTCACCTTTGATTAACACATCGACATCATAGCAAATTGGAAACACACGAAGCACATAAAAAAATCTGCATTTGCTAACTAAAGTCCAGCCTCTGTAAGGCTGGGTTCACACGGGACGGAATTTCCATGCGGCAATTCCACCCGTGGCTCCTAATCCTGGGATTAGCCAGCCATGTGGTCGAGATTTAGCAAAAATCTTTTCCACTCAGGGTGGCCAATCCGCGGCATGTCAATTCTTCCCCCCCCCCCCAGGATATGTAACAAATTCCCATAGATGGCCATGTTGCTCCTCACACGAATTAAGCGATATGCGCACAAGAAAAACTGCAGCATGTTCTAACTTGGCGCGTATTATGCATGCATACACACCAGAATAGTACATTGCTATTAACAACACACAGCCTGTAGGTAATGTCACTGCGTACTGGCTGCTTGCTGCATGCGTTTGTCTCGCTGGTGTCACACTGCGCTCATGTGAGCCGGACCTTCGGTATACAAAACTCTGCATGTGGTCTATGTATTTGCTACATATTTTCAAAAATAATATCCCTTACTGCAAACTTTCAACCATACGGAGAAGATATAAAAAATGGCAGCCAGGTGTTTTATTAATATATGGTGCACGTGATTGCTCCATTATCTTTATTTTCTGATCTTTTTTGCCTATTTTTATAATTGTATATTAAAGTTTTGTGAAAAACATTAGAGCTAGGCTTATTGGTATACTGTTAGAAAAAGTACTGAGAAAAATACGCAGTAGTCTGAGCAGCACTTACAGACAGTATAAAAATATGTATGACTTCCCAGGGGTCAGCGAATTATAAAATAAACTTTTTTTCGAAATGCACAAACATGATGCTACAATACTGCACTGCTGGCAGCACAAAACTACATGTATTCCATTAATAACAGTCTTTACAGTCTCATTTCCAAGGCCCAATTCTCAGGGGGCGGAATTGCCACAAAATTTCAATGCAGACTTTCTGCACTGAAATTCTGCCGGCAACTTTTATCCCAAAATCAAGCAGCAAAGTGGAGGAGATTTGCAAACATCTCGTCCACATGATGCGGTCAAGCCGCACTGAAATCAAAGTCATGGCATGTCAATTGTATCGCCATTTCCGCTGCGGCCAGCTCTCCTCTCTATGGGAAGAGCTAGCCGCAGCAGAATAAGTCACTTGAAAAGCCGCTCCAAATCCTGCTGCACTTCAAGCTGCGGAAATCTTGCAGAATTTCTGCAGGATTTCCATCCTGTGTGACCGCAGCCTAAGATAGCCTGGTTTTGTAGGAACAAACAATGAAGCCCCGGATGTGACCTCACTAACACATTATGAACATATTACTGAGCTATAGATAAATAAACTCCAGTTTCTGTTCAGGACTAATGTAATGGATTGTAATAAATTATGTAAAATGTCAATTGCAAATATGTGTTTCTTTTCCTCACTAGTAACACAGCAGCCTGTCTGAAAGTGCTGACTAACCCTATTTTCACCCCCTCCCATCACCTACTCAATATGGCGACTCCCTAGTCCAGGAAATCCAAGATAAGGACATCAGCTCCTGGATGAAGAGACCCATACAAGATAATCACCAATCCGCTACAGAGTCGTACTTCATGACGTATTACATATGCACACTTTCTATAAAACCCCATGCAGCTTGATTAGAGCAGTGTCATTCAGCTGAATCAGCTTGTGATTCTCCCGTGCATACACAGGCCTCAGGCCTTGAAGCTTTTAATCGGGAAGGGGGCAGATATTCATTAGTTATATTAGTACCAATCCATAATACTAACAGCTAAAGCCTCCCTACATTATTCTGCTTCTAGACCTGTCCTTTGCTTTCAACACTGTCGACTATTCCCGCCTATTAAAAAAAAATAATCAAGCACCTAGGAGTTTTTCAGCAATACTCGGCATACAGTTACATCTCAGGCAGATATGCAAATGATTAGATGAACGGTGTTGCTACCTGAGGCCCGAAAGTTGTCCCACCCTTGGCCTATAAAAAGGCTCTGATGCCACTTGTGTGTAGTGACCTCTTTTTCCTCTTGTGTAGAGCTCGTCACCACTAGACGCCTCTGCGATGCAATCAAAGAGATCCAGTTAAAAGAGTTTGAGAGGGGAGCATGATTGTAATGCGAGAAGCTGACCAGACGGATGGGACCAGTGCATATGCACAAAAAGCGGTCGGACTAAGGATGCCCTTCATAGACCACCAGTAGAGATGAGCGAACGTACTCGGACACGCCCCTTTTTCACTCGAGCACCGCGATTTTCGAGTACTTCTCTACTCGGGTGAAAAGTTTCAGGGGGCGCCGTGGGTGAGTGGGGGGTTGCAGAGGGGAGTGGGGGGGGGGGGGGAGTGTTAGAGAGAGAGCGCTCCCCCCTGTTCCCCACTGCTACCCCCCGCTCCACCACGCCATCCCCCGCTCCCCGGCACCCCCCGAATCTTTGCACCCGAGTAGCCAGGTACTCGAAAATAGCGATGCTCGATCGAGTAATTACTCGAGACGAGTACGTTCGCTCATCTCTAACCACCAGTCATCTGATTGTCCATTAAGCACAAGCAGCTCCAACTGTTTCATTGTCCAACAGGTTGTCCCATTGTTACACCCCTGCCTCTGTCAAAACCATTTGCCGGGCTTGTAACAAATAAGGACCAAGACTTACGTTAGAGTCGAAACGCGTCCTCGTTTCTGCATCTGACTTTTAAAAGTGTTAACACTATTTAAATAAAGGCTATCGAGTTTTTTTTCACTAGAAAGCAGCAAGTCTTTTTTCATATATGAATTTCTGCCCGACATTGCCGTGGAGGACTGACAGTGGAGCTGCAATCATGTGAAAACTGAGCCGACTTGGAGCGGGTATGGCACAGAATGGGACGGGGAGCTTTTTTCTTTTCCCTCATTGATTGTAACAATGAAGGACATTTGGTCTCACGGCACCGATTATATGTACGTGATTCAATATCCAGCATTCCCTCTGTTTGCACTGGTGTCGTGAACAACAAAATAAGACTGTTACATAGTAGTTTGGTTGTCTTCAGCGACAAATCCAGGTTTAGTTTGGGCATGGGTGGCGGCCACATTCGTGTCTGAAGACCTATGGGTGATCGTCACAATACTGCCTCAGCTGTGGAGCGGCACACTGCCCCCACTGCTGGTGTAATCGTCTCAGGGGCCAATGCATGCTACAGTAAGTCATGCCTAGGCATTTTTTTTTTACGAGTGTAAATTCTCTCATCCCTTGGCATCACAGAATTGACCCTCTCCTGGAACCCATCATATCTAACCAAACCAAACATTTAGTATCTCCCACTCCAGCTCTTTGAATCGCCGCTCTCTACTGGTGTCCCTCAAGGGTCTGCCATGTGAACCTTACTTTTCTCCATGTACATCCTTTGCCTGGAACAGCTCACAGAATTCCGTGACTTTCAGTCACATTTCCAGGTTGAAATTTCCATTCCATCATGGAATAGAAAAATGGATTTGGTACGTACTTTTTTCCATCAAGTAACAAACCCAGTGGTGCACACAAAACTCATACCATGAATTCCATCCAGTTTCCATCGTTTTAGTGGAATAGTGCAGCATGCTGCAAAGTTTTTTTTCCAGAATATATAAGGGAATACATGAACAAAAATCTAAACAAAGTCTTACATAACATGAACAACACTCAAATCTACCTCTCTGGCCCAGATGCCACCGCTCTGCTATCCATAATTACAGATGTCTATCAACTGTATCTTCCTCCAGTTTCTAAAACTTAACATGGAGAAATCAGAATTCATTGCATTCCCCCAATCTCACTCAAACTTCCCCCATCATTAACCTTTAACTCTGCCCATATATCCAAGCTCTTACCACCACCAACTTCAAAACATCTCCATAATCCACTTAAACTGTGAATCTCCCAAAATTCTAGTGCATGCCCTTATCTCCTGCAGCATCCTCCTCTACTGCCTCCCATCTTTTTAATCCGCCCTCAAGTCTGCTGCCTAACTAAAAGACCTCTCCCCCAGGTGGTACTCTACCTCTCCTCTCTGCCAATGCAGAGCTAGCTATCTCTGCTAACTAGCTAGCGATTGCACAGGAAAAACAGCTCTAAATATTACCAATGACATAAGGCTGTCCACAATCTGTCCCCTCCATACATCTCTGACCTAATATCTCAGAACCTCCCCAGACAAACTCTGGTCCTCTTTTCTCGTTTGCTCCACACAAACATCTCTAAGATTCTTCACATGCTTCAACCATATTCTGGAACTGACTACCTCAAACAATCAAAATACCTCTTAACATTGAAACCTTCAAAAGGAAACTGAAAAGTTAGAAGTGCAGAAAAGTCTACAGCTGCCAACTAAACTACTGTACCATATGAGCATACATCTTCTTCCCTTGTAGATTGTAAGCCCTTACGGCAGAATATTCTCTCCTTTTGTATCAGTCGGTCATTTATTTAATAAGATTTAATTTTTTTTGTTATGTATTAACCCCTTAATGACATGGCCTATTTTGGCGTTGAGGACCAAGCGATTTTTTGGTATTTTTCCATCTCCATTTTTCAAAAGCCATAACTTTTTTATTTTTCCGTCGACGCGGCCGTATAAGGGCTCGTTTTTTGCGTGGCGATCTGTAGTTTTTATCGGTGCCACTTTTGGGTATATAGACAATATCGTAAATTTTTTATTTTTTTTTTTAATGATAACAGGGAGAGAAAACGCATCAATTCTGCCATAGATTTTTTTTTTTTTTTTTTACAGCGTTAATCATGCAGCATAAATGACACACTAAATTTTTTCTGCGGGTCGGTACGGTAACAACGATACCAAAATTGTTATATTTTTTTTAGGTTTTTACACTTTTTTGCAATAAAACCCCCTTTTTTTGGAAATCTTTTTTTTTTCTCTATAGCTGCATTCAAAGTCATGTAACTTTTTTATTTTTCTATGTACGGAGCTCTATGAGGGCTTATTTTTTGCGAGACGAGCTGTAGTTTTTATTGGTACCATTTTGGGAAATGTACGGCTTTTTTGATCACTTTTATTGCATTTTTTGTGAGGCAAAATGCTAAAAATTAGCATTTTGCCTCTGTTTTTTAGCGTTTTTTTTTACGCTTTTTGTCGTACAAAATAGAAAGCGTGTTCAACTTTTTGTACACGTCGTTACGGACGCGTCAATACCAAATATGTGGGGTTTTAGTTTTTTTTCCCTTTTTTTATGCTAATATTAGAAAAAGCATAAAAAAAGGGGTTTTTTACATTTTTTTTTTACATTTTTCTTTTTTTTACACTTTTCTTTTCTTTTTTTTACACTATTTGAGTCCCTCTGAGGGACTTGCAGCACTATGCCTATGATCGCTGTCATAAGGCATGGCAAAGCTACTGCTCTGCCATGCCTTATCGCTTGTACAGCGATTATAGGCACAGGCAATACAGGACGCCGGTGTCTGGCGTCCTGTTGCCATGGTGACAGGCCGGGCTCTCGCGATAACATCGCGAGTTCCGGCCGGAGACACACAGGGATCGCGATCCCTCTGTGAACTCTTTCCCTGCCGCGATCTACTTAGATCGCGGCAGGGAAGGGGTTAACAGCGGCGGGCGCATCTCCGATGCCCCCCCGCTGTTGGAGCGGGACGCCGGCTGTGACTGACAGCCGGCTCCCGCTGCGGGATAGCGCGGGATCTTATGTGATCCCGCGCTATCTCCAGGACGTACCAGGTACGTCATGTTGCGGGAAGTACCAGGCTGCCATGACGTACCAGGTACGTCCAGGAGCGGGAAGGGGTTAAAAAAACATGTTTTTTTTTCTAAGTACAGGGTTATGTAGTTAACGGCGCTTTAGATATAAGGAACTTTTTAACCACGTGGAAGCATCAGGATATGCACCGATGTACACTATAGATCTGCGGTACTATATAATAAGGGGGGTGATTCTGCAATATAAACGCATTTTGAATGGCTTTATGGCTTGGAAATACAAGACAGTGGTTTCTGAAACAGCAGCATTCAAACTTTCGAGAGTTTTTGGTCCAGGCTGGAAGTTTTATAATCCTCCTGAAATCTCTACTGTAAATTCTCTAAAGCCAATTCGGTTGCTTAGACCTCATGCACATGACACGGACAGTCCTATTGACGCACAAATATACGTTCATGAAAATCCCCGCACTTACTAGAATACCAATAGCTGCAAAAGCATGCATACAGTCCCTCAACAACGCAGCTAATGAAATATTAGCAATAAGAAAATCTCAGAACGAACCACATAATAAATTAAAGACTACATTTGTGAGTAATTGAGGAAGGAATTCAGATGAAATGCCAAGTCTGCAGTGGTCAGGCTGAATCAGAATCAGCCCTTTTTTATTGTGTAATAGAAAGCGGCACTGAAGAATTCACATGAGAAAAATGTAGTTTCCTTACTAAAATAAACATTACAATATAATAAAACTACCGAATTGAATAGAACCGTCTCTACAGCGAGACGGGCAGATAAAGTGGCGAGTAGAGACTCCACCTAACTTTACTCACAACCTGTTACTTGGTGGAATTTCCACTTAAAGGAAAGAAAATTACCTATTGTTAAACATGCCTTTTAAATACAATTGTGATATATTTTGTTTTCCATATCACTGTCTATATTTAAGAAAACACCCCAAAATCTTGCAATTTTCACTCTGATCTTTAAGCCTAATACTTCCTGTTCTGTAGAGGAAACTTCAGTAATTATCTCATTATCACGGGCAAGACTACAAGCAATCGTAAAGCCTTTATATCAATGACAGAAGATCCACCATTTGTAATAGGTGATGGCCAGAGCTCACCTCCTCCCCATCCCTGCACAATGATTCCTATACAGGTCACATAGCAGAACACTCCCCATAAAAGTCCCCTCCTGTCCACTGTGTCTATGGCCATCGATTCTGCTGTAAAACAAATCTCTATATGCTGTTAACTGCAACACAGGCAAGATGGCAGCCCCCATAGTTATGTACAGAAAATAGGGCACACTAACGCTGACTAAAAATTAGACAGTGAACCCTAAGACAGACAGCTTAAAATGCACCAGATTCATCACTGCTGGATGGTTAATCTGTTGAATTTTAAGTCTAGTCTAAGTTTATGCCACCTATTAAGTTGGCTTAGCTTTTGCCAAAAATTTGAAACAAAATGTTGGCATAATTTGGTGCAATTTTGTTTACGCCAATTGGCCATGCCCCTTTTTCGAATGAGTTGGAAAAATTTCTGGCAGTTTCTAAAACCACATAGTAAAAGCGTCGCAATGCGTGTTTGACAGTTTTCTGGTGCAATTTTCAGCAGAAAATTGCTGAATTCTGTGCAGGATGGGCACCAGAAAAGTAGCCTGGCACCACACTCTTATGAAAGCTAATAGAAAATCTGTCTTTGTTGCCCATAAGAAATGAAAGTCACCCTGTGATTTGTTGCTATGGGCAAAAACAGATTTTCTATTAATTTTTATAAGACTGTGGTGCCAGGCTACTTTTCTGTGGCTCACCCTGTAAATAAGCCCTACTGTGTTTATGTTATAAATGTATTTTTGTTAAACTACAACTCCTTTCAATAAGCAGACAAACAGAAAAAGGTGGTTACAATTAAGGAATGACCATGAACGTTTATGTATTTTTTTGGTATTTGTGGGTTATATGTCACCACTTTTTTACTATACTCATCAACGCTATCTTGCCGAATATTATCGTGTTTGTACCACCTGAATAATATTATAAATATTTATGTTTCAGAGAAATAAAAAAATGTGAAAAATAAAGTGTTTTGGTTTTTTTTTTACGCATATGTATTGGTAAAATTAATTTTAGAAAGTGGTGACAGATGACCCACAAGTACCTTTTTTTTTTTTACACCTTAGCTTTGCAGATCTAAGCAAAGAGCTACATTTTGACAAAATTGTGTACAAGTTGCAGTAAAAATCAATAACCGACACTGCAATGATAATTCAATATTTCCCCATTGGTTTTACCATGTACTCTTTACTTCAAGTTTACAATTAAGGTCTGTCAACAAAACTTAATTTACCCCTTATCACCAGGGTGGCTGCAGGAAGCCACTATTCAAAAAAATGAGCGACCATGTAATACATGTCCTTACGAGGACAAGGCATTTTGCAGAATATACTCTACTATGACATGTGGTTGTCCAGAGGAGACGTTTCGAGGACACAGCCAATTTTGTACCAATCACCCTCCCCATGTGGGGGCATGGTAGTGCATGCTGGGCGGTGAAGTGGATAAGACAACCATATGTTGTCCGGAGGTATCGTGCATGAATCCTTTTATAATGGGTGTAATACACAATACTCTCTGGGTACTGTACATATGCCTTGACAACTGTGCAGCCCGGCTGCAACACACCTCCACATCCCATATCAGTTGGGCCAGGAGATTGGAATTAGAAAATCATTTTAGTTTTCAGGTTTAAAGTAGAATTCTGGAAGGAAATTATGATGTATTAACAAATAAGCATCTACTTACCTTTTAAAAACTTCGCTGACCTTGTGCCAACAGTCCCATGGTTACCTACTTAGTCATTCCATGTCAAGTGGTCTAAAACAAGCAAAAAGTCCCCCCTTTCATAGCTCAGATTTTGTTCAAAATTAGAGTAATACACCCCCATGGTATAAAAAAAAAAAAAAAAACATTAACTGTAGGAACCTAAAACTTTGGGAAATTTCTTTTGATACCATGGGCGTGTAATACACAAATTTTGAACAAAATCTGCAATACAAAGGTGGGAAGCATTAGACCACTTGACATGGACTGACTCTACTGGACTCGGTTTATACTGGTGACACGTGAATTCGGCAGCCATTAAAGGGGTTATCCAGGCACAAAATGGAAATTCTAGGAACCACAGCCAAGCATCCCGTACCTTTTATCTGCCGCTCCAGACCCCCTTCTTCGTCCTGTGCAGACAACGTGCTGCCACTGTGTTTACAAGCATCACTTCCGCAGTAAGCACAACAGACTGTTGCCTACAACTTGTAGCTTGCAAAGAGCTCGTTTACCGGCCAGAGTCGTAGCTCCGTTCATAGGTGCTGCAACTTATTAGCACCCATTACCCTCTTACTCAGAGTGCCAGAGACAGACTGCTCAAGCAGATGGAACCTTCCGGCAGTCTGAATTGCACATAAGCAATACAGCATCATGTCTTTGCTCCTGTCCGCCATCATGCACTGCTCACAGGATGTTGGGGGCTATAGACAGGGGAGGCGGTATCCCGCGCAGATAAGGTGTCAAAGGAAGTGGAAGGTAACATGCCAGATAGAAAATGAAGAAAGAAGCTGGACCAGGTACAGTCAATCTATTACAAATTGGCTTCTTGTGATGATGTAGATTAGATCTTAACATTTTAGTCTGTGCCTGGAATATCCCTTTAACTGACCACAGCAGTCATGCAATGGGCATACTTGTTATGGTAAGTCATCACTTCAGAAACAGACAGACTGGTGGAGAACCATAAGACCTCTGGTATTGTAACTATAGTGAATGTAAAAGTGAGTAGATGCCCATTTGTTACTTTACCCCTAATGGTGCAAAAATCGGGGTTCTAGGAGAGCGCCCTACTCGCAAAATGTGTTTTTTTTGCAATATAAAGTGACCCATGGCTGCTACAAATAGGAGTAACATGGAAGAGATAGACATGCTTGGCTCTACCCACTGAGGTCTATGGAAATTACAAAAGGGATAACCTTCTGCTATATGCCGTTTAAAAAAAAAATGAGGGAAGCAAAGCCATCAGATGTGTCTATACATAAAGCAAAGTTATACCGCAAGAAGGTAAGGTACTACATAGCAAGTCATGGTCTTACCACAACAGTATCCGTCAAGGTGCAGCCAGAAAAACGTTTTGCTAGAAGACCCTCAAAATTAGTGGTCCTCTGGATAGCAAAGAGCAGTAGCTTCACCTCAATCTCTTTCGCTCTTGTCCTCATGATTTTTGAAAGATCATTTCTGTAAAAAAAAAAAATTAAAAAAAAAAGTTTTAAACAATGTTGAAAAAAAAAAAGGGATACAAAATAAAGAAAAGTCAAATACAAGAGTATTTAAAAAGGCATGAGAACCACCTAACAAATAAAGCTAAACAACAATGTAAGCTAAATATCATACCAAGCATGAAAGGATCATTTAAAAAGCAGAATATCTGGCAAGGTTACTGTAGGCCAAGTAGTCATCAGTATTAGGGCAGCTCCCATTCTCCAGACCCCAGCAACCCGTGTGTCCGTGCAGCAGCATTCTAGCAGGTGTTTATCAGGTGGCACATCTGCTAGATGTAGAGCGTATCTTCTGGTGTCACGGCCTGTTGCTGTACAGTCACTGCTGGATTGTCCACATATGTTGGCAAGCAATAAAAAAAATTGTTGCCATTTGAAAAATTGTATTGCTGATCATTTTAGTCGCATGTAGAGTCCTCACAAACAGTATGAAATGAATTAGAATTTGGAACATATTTAGATTTTTTTTTAACCCCCTAGTGACCAAGCCTGTTTGCGCCTTAATGACCAGGCCAAATTTTGGGAATCTGACATGTGTCACTTTAACAAAATAACTCCGTAAAGGTTTTGCATATCCAAGTGATTCTGACATTGTTATTTCAAAACATTTTGTACTTTATTTAGGTGTTAAAAATAGACTGATAGAATTTGCGTATATTTATTAAAAGTGCCAAAATTGGGAAATTTACATACTGTACAAATTTTTGATAAGATCTATATTTCCATCTGTTTACTTTATTCTGGACGCACATTTGAAAAACTTTAGTTTTTTTTAACCACTTAGGAAACGTACAAATTTAACATTACTTAACATTTTGAGGAACACTTAGTTTTCCTACACCAAGCCAAAATTGCAAAAGCTCATAGGTGTCAGAATGATAGATGCCCCCACAAATGACCCCATTTTAAAAACTACACCCCTTAATATATTCACTGAGGGGGTCATGGAGTAGACTGCAAGGATGTAAAAAGGCAATGGGGCAGTCACTGAGGGGTTAAATGTTGTTGAAGGATAGACATTCATTTTATAAGTCACAAAACTGATTCACTGAAAGTGTAATTTATCAAAACTGTTCTGCAGGAAAAGTGGAACTTCCATGGATTATTAATCTATAAGGGTTATGAAATGAAAACTAAAATTCTACGGAAAAAAAAAAAAAAAACTCTGTGCACATCAACACTGATATTGTATCATTTTGTGATTTAACAGTAGTTTTCTCCAGACAGAAAAATCAGACATTTGCATTCCAGCACTGTTCGTACTGGGCAAGACATGTTGTGGAAAGGTGAGGAGTTCAGGGTAGAACTCAGGGAATTTAAACAAGCATGTGAATTAGAAGAACAAAGCTTTGGCAGCAAAAGAAATTCTCATTAAAGTGAGAACAATGACAGGTAAAAGGGTATTCTAAAAGGTCTGGTAGCGTAGATACTTTTCATCTCAAGGGGTTTTCTTCTTTTTCCTGGAGTACGCTCAGAAGAGAATATACCATTACATTATTGAACAAAATAGCTGGGCGGCTCAAGGCCTTGCACCGAGTAATCTGTTCACCCAGGGAAAAAGGAAGTGCACAATAGTTTTAACTTCTGAGGGAGAAATGCAACTTTAGCTATGTTGTAGCGCTCAGGGGTAGGTTCACAGGGAACAGTTACAACATGAACAAGAATACAAACAGTGATACTACTTTACATAATGTAATAAAAACCAAAATTACATTAACCCCTTAAAGGGGTTGTCCCGCGCTAAAACATTTTTTTTTTTGCATAGGCCCCCCCGTTCAGCGCAGGACAAACCCAAGGGATGTGGTGAAATTAAAAAAAAAAAAAAAAAAATTTGCTTACCCGAATCCCCTCTCTGCAACTTCTTCCTTCTTTTCCTCAGATGGCCACCAAGATGGCCGCCGGGATCTTCACCCACGATGCACCGCGGGTCTTCTCCCATGGTGCACCGTGGGCTCTGTGTGGTCCATTGCCGATTCCAGCCTACTGATTGGCTGGAATCGGCATACGTGATGGGGCGGAACTACGCGATGATGCGTGAAGGGGCGGAGCCAGAGCACCGATCGTGCCCGGACCTTCTGTGCAAGTGCGTCTAATCGGGCGATTAGACGCTGAAATTAGACGGCACCATGGAGACGGGGACGCCAGCGCAGGGAAGGTAAGTGAATAACTTCTGTTTGGCACATATTTAATGCACGATGTATATTACAAAGTGTATGTATATGGCCATACAGAAGTGTATAACACCACTTGCTATCGCGGGACAACCCCTTTAATGACCATCCATATGGTTTTGATGCCAGCCGTTAAGGGGCTTTATTCTGTAGCGCCATCTTTTGAAAAATAAAAATGCTTTGGCTGTTGGAATGCGGCAAGACAAAAGCAAATCTTTAAAAAAAAAAAGTATAAACTTGGTATCACTGGAATCATGCTGACCCACAGAATAGTGTTATCACATTTATTTTGCACACAGAACACCATAAAAATGAAATCCAAAAACCAAAAAATGACAGAATCTCTAAATAAAATTAACGTTATAAAGCAAATTATATGTAACCAAAAAGTAGGACATTAAAAATACAACTTGTCTTGCAAAAACAAGCCCTGAAATGGCCATGTCGACGGAAAAATTAAAAAGCTAAGGGTCCGCAAATAGGCTTGGTCACTAAGGGGTTAAAGTGGAAATGTGCATTAGGATCAACATGTTTCCGACAGGGCTCCCTAAAACCAAATCAAGCTACACAGGTCTTATTTCATTTTTTAGGAGTGCACAATGTATATACGTTTAGCACAAAGATTTTACATTTGCTAGCAAATTTCAAAAACTGATTTTTTTTAAAGGACTAGTTCAGTTCTGATGTGGATTTTAGTTTCAAACAGTTTCTATTCATTTTATACATGACATGTCACATTATAAAACTGTATGTAACCACTCGTAGGGGGATCTTTTAGAAATAGCAATCTGAGGGCTCCTGCACACTGCAGAGACCCAGTGATTCATGGCCAGATATAGCTCTTGCAATGCATGTGGAACCCATGGATGCGAGGCATTCTCATGTGAAAGCCTCACATCGCTGCAGGAAATCCCTTCATCCCCCTGCTTTCAATAGGGCGGTAGTAGTGCTAGCCCCATCGAAAGCAATGGGAGAACATCGTGATCTTCTGCTCTGCTGTGATAGCAGGGGATTCCTTCATTCCCGCAGGGAGTTCCCTCATCACTGAACACCCTGCCGCTGCAGTCGCAGTGTGCAGTGATGAGGGGGACTCCCCGCAGGGATGAAGGATTTCCCTGCCACTAATGTCACAGCAGAGCAGAAGGTTGCGATGTTCTGTCATTTCTTTTAAAGGGGTTGTCTCGCGCCGAAACGGTTTTTTTTTTTCCATAGGCCCCCCCGTTCGGCGCAGGACAACCCCAAAGGATGTGTTAAAAAAATAAAAAAATTTATTACTTACCCGAATCCCCGCTCTGCGACGTCTTCCTTCACCAAGATGGCCGCCGGGATCTTCACCCACGATGCACCGCGGGTCCTTTCCCATGGTGCACCGTGGGCTCTGTGCGGTCCATTGCTGATTCCAGCCTCCTGATTGGCTGGAATCGGCACACGTGACGGGGCGGAGCTACGAGGACCAGCTCTCCGGACGAGCAGCTCCATTCACCAGGAAGAAGACCGCACAGCGCAAGCGCGTCTAAAAAAGCAAGACGACATCAGAATTAGACGGATCCATGGCGACGGGGACGCTAGCAACGGAGCAGGTAAGTGAATAACTTCTGTATGGCTCATATTTAATGCACGATGTATATTACAAAGTGCATTAATATGGCCATACAGAAGTGTATAACCCCACTTGCTGCCGCGAGACAACCCCTTTAATGGGGCCGGCGCCGCTGCTGCCGCCGGCCCTATTGCAAACAGGGTGAAACCTCTGGATGAAGGAATTACCTGCTGCAGCTGTTATAGCTGCAGCAGGGGATCAACGATCTTCTCACATTGCTGTCAATGGGGCTGCCACTGGCCCCATTAAATACAGTGGGCGATATGGCAGAAAGAAAGGAGATACTGCATGTTTTTTTCCCACACAGTATCGCAGGAGTGAAAATATCGCAAATGAGTATGAAATGGTTTCATAATCATGCGTTTTCACTCCCTCTCACAGAGCAAGAAAATCACCCGATTTTCTCGCCAGTGTGAAGGAGCCCTGGAGAGTCAAAGTCAATTGTAAACATTCAAACAAATAAAAATAAACCATAAATAACCAGATTCCACTCGTTATCTTCTCTGTGATGAAATAGCTCCGGCTAATAGTTTTAAGTGTTATCGTTACAGTCGTCCTGTGTGTTTCAGGGAGAATTCTCTTAGGAAGTCAGTAGCCGTGACATATCCGGAATACTTAGATAGACCATGGCTGCCAGGTCCTGAGGAAGCTCTCTATACCATCGTTTCTCATTTTGGATATTCTGGCTATAATGGGGTTCAGGTTAAGGGAGGGCTTCAGCCATTGGGATGCTATGTAAATCCTAGCCACCATAAAATAGATTGTGCGAGTTTGTGCTCTTGGTTGTTATACCCAGTTGGCATGTCCACCCTCTGACGAGGACTTTAAGAGCCTATATATCAGAATCACCTCATTTTAAAAACTGCACACTTCATAGTATTCAAAATGGCATTTAGGAATTGTATTAACCGTTTAGAAAAGTACATCAGAAAATAGAACAGTTGGATTTATTGCAGATATTCAACTGAAAGCTACGTTTTTCTATAACAGCAGGAGTTAGCACAGAAAAAAAAACACCAATTTTTTATTCTGCAGTTTTTAGAATTGCGCCTATGTGGGCCTAAACTGCTGTTTGGACAGATGGCAGGGCTCAATAGGGAAGGACAGGCATGTGGCTTTATCTATAGGCAGTGCATAGGAGTACATATGGGTAAATCATAAAACAGTGGTTCAACGCAATTAAAATGGGGCATGTTTCACAGTGCTAAATGGTGTCCTACCTTATCCCTTGTTTGTAACAGACTCTGCACCTTTTTAGGTCCTTCCCTACTTACCAGTGGTGGGAATTCCAATAGGAAAGTGTTGCCCTAGTACAATATGTGTGGCCTCACTTCCAGAAGCACCGGGCTTCCACCCCTTCCTAGTCCCCAACTATTAGGGCCTTGACCTCCTCCAGGAATTCAAGGAAGATAACCCTCTGACCTGCACATGGATATAGCATGTAGGCATTGTACAGTGCCACTGGTACAATGTGCACGGCCAGTTTTGTTTTCTGCATGGCATTGTATGGCCCGAGTACTTGATCAGACAGGTCAACTCCTACCTTGTACCTATTGTAGTCAAGGTTGCTGGAGAAGAACGGCTGTGATTGGTCACCCAGTGGTAAGTAGGGATAGGCTACTAGCTATGCAAGTTTATATCCTGTTGTGCAAAGTACCATGTGCCCATAACATAAACTTAAGGCGTTAATCCCATGCTGCATTCTTACTATGGCACAGGGATAAAGCTCATGGCCAAAAGCCGTACAGTTGCAGCTCTAAGTCTGGGTTAATAATTCTTGAAAATTAGGGAAAGCCAGTTTTGGCAAACGACTACATTACTTTCTCATCTTACCTGGTGATATGGCAGAATTCTACAGCAATTCGTTCAGTCATGCACCAGTCCGCTGGGAACATACGACCATACTTCTCTTCATAATCCACCAGCTGACGTTTAATCCAAGCGTAGCGTCTATCAATTTTATCAAGCCAAGCAACCTGCCACGTAAATAGTAAATAGAATATGGGTCGAGTTAAGAAATTCACCTTAGTAACCCTTTTGCTAGTAATCACTGCTCATATGCTACAATGGATCTGATAAAAACAAAACTATGGGTCTCAAAAGACGGCAATAGAAAACTAATTTTTTTTCCTCTTAAAACCTACTACATTAAAAAACTATAACAGAATAAAGATATCACTTTTACTGTGCAATACACCTCGTGGATCTCCTGCCCCCCCCCCCCCCCAAAAAAAACCCCCCAAACTGCCCAATTGTAGTTTTTTCATTTTTCCGCACTTAGAATTTTTTTCGTTTTCCAGCCCGATACATACGTTCTATGGTACCATTGAAAGATACAGCTCACATAGTAACATAGTTCGTAAGGCTGAATGAAGACAATGTCCATCTAGTCCAGCCTTCTATCCTCCTGTGTTGATCCAGAGGAAGGCAAAAAAAAACAAGGGCAGAAGCCAATTAGCCCTTTTGGGGGAAAAAATTCCTTCCCGACTCCCTAATGGCAATCAGACTGTTCCCTGGATCAACCCCTAATAGTTCCTACCTGCCTGTATTAACAAATAATCTTAGATTTATAGCCTATTATATCCTTCCTCTCCAGAAGGACATCAAGTCCCCTTTTAAACTCCTCTACGTATTTTGCCATCGCCACTTCCTCAGGCAGAGTTCCACAGTCTAGCTGCTCTAAGGGCGCCCACCCACTGGCGTTTTTTTTCACTGCGAAATTCGCAGGTTTTTTTTTTCTGCAGAGGGTCTATGGGACTTGTAATGTAAAAATCGCGATCGCGTAAAATCGCGATTTACCGCGATATCGCAATTTTGCGCGATCGCGATTTTAGCTTTGCATGTCCCATAGCCCAAAGACCCCTGCAGAAAAAAAAAAACGCTGCGAATTTCGCAGTAAAAAAACGCTAGTGGGTGGGCACCCTAACAGTAAAGAATCCCTTTGATGAAACCTGCTTTCCTCTAGACGTAGCGGATGCCCTCTTGTTACCGTTGCAGTCCTGGGTATAAACCGATCCTGGGAGAGATCCATGTGTTGTCCCCTCATGTACTTATACATGGTTATTTGGTCGCCTCTTAACCTTTTTTCTAGAGTAAATAATCCCAATATTGATAGCCTCTCTGGGTATTTCAGTCCCGTCATTCCATGTATTAGTTTAGTCACTCTTCTTTGAACCCCCTCCAATACCGTAACATCTTTCCTGAGCACCAGTGACCAGAACTGTACGCAGTATTCCATGTGAGGCCTTACAAGTGCCTTATATAATGGAAGGATAAAGCTCTTGTCCTTCGCCCCTTTACCTCTTTTAATGCATCCCAAAACTTTATTTGCCTTTGCAGCAGCTGATTGGCATTGGTTACTCCAGTTTAGTCTATAGTCCACTAGTACCCCCAGGTCTTTTTCCATATCACTTTTCCCTAGCGGTACCCCATTAAGCGAATATTGGTAACATCCATTCTTGCTGCCCATGTGCATAACCTTACATTTATCAACATTGAACTTCATTTGCCATTTTTCTGCCCACAAAAAACAAGCCTTTATAATCGCAATGTCACTGGAAAAATAAGAACTTTGATTTTTTTAAAGTAGGGAAGGATTAAAGAAAATGAATAAGGACTACAGTGTGAATGGGTTTAAGACAGCTGCCATATATGTAGGCTCAGAAGCTGAGCCAGCGCTATTGGCAGTAGGTGTCACAGCTGACATCCTGCTATGACAGCCCAGAGGAGATAGTTCGATAGTTAGATGTTATGGCCAATAACTAAATACTTAGCATGTGGTTTAGGCCCCCTGTCCACTGGCGACGCAAAGTCACGCGACAGATCGCCGCCGCAGGAGCCGCCGCCCGGGAGCAGGAGCCGCTGCCGAATCTCCGCCGGTCAGCCCTATCTGATAGATAGGCTGGCCGCGGAGAGTCGGAAATCACGTCTGTGGACAGGCACCCTTAATCAACACAGTGAACACTGAAAAATAATAAACTATTGTGGAATTGCTGAGTTTTTGCATTTGCTACCACCACCCCCAAAAAAATAAAATAAACGCAATACTTTCAATATATGTATCCCAAAATGATGGTATTGCAAGTACAATCCGTCCTGCAAAAAATGAGTCTGCATGCAGCTACATTAATGGAAAAATAGAGTCAGCAGTCTCGCAAGGCAGGGATCGGACAAAAATACCACAATTAACATGCCTTTATCTCACTATACTGGTGCATTAGTACCAGTATAATATAGAATGATGCTGCCATACTAATGGCACTGTAATGTCTTGTCTGTACTGCTGCATTACTACTACCTGTAGCACTACAAAAAGCATCATCACAGCAGCTTACCAACAGCAATATTAGCAGCATAATGTCATTTGGGATTGGCGCTCTTTCAGTAGGAGAAGAGACCTATGGCACACAACACGGCATTTTTTTAATCTAAAATTTTTATTTGCTACTAATAGTTATTTGGGCAATAACATATTCAAACTAGGAGCCAAAACACATAGTATATCAGTATAAAGAATAGAATTGATTAAACGGTCTTATTTTATTAGCGTTTTAGTTTGTTTTTTCTTGGGGGGGTAGGTTGTTAGCAAAACTAGGAAAATTGAGAATAAAATTGAAAATAATCTATAAAATTAAAAACAGATTTTTTTTTATTTTTGGCCCATATTGCTCAGCTGTACTATTAGGAAACCAAAATCAAAATCAGAAACAAGTGAGAATTATTGGGCTGGTTTGGTAAAACATTCCATTGTTTTACCTATTCGATTCCACTTATGGTTGCTGTAAAAATGAGAAAATTGCTCTGGCGCAAGTTGACTGTTCTGGACAGCGTAAACCAATTAGGACAACCTCTGTTTATAAGTTATATAACACAAAGCCCCTCTATTAGCAAGAGTTGTTGACCAAAAGTTTTCCACTTTAAGCAGACCCAAGGAAATGATACATTACAAGATCACGCATTGCCTGAAATTGGTTCTACGGAATACTATATGTGGAAAAACTAGCAGTTTTTTTCCTGCAATCGCACTTGACCTCTGAGGGTCCTTCCAGCTGGATCCCCATTATCAGCAAATATTATTATTATTATTATTATTAAGTAACATAAATTAATGTTCATCCAAGAATATACTTACATCTTGATTTTCTTGGAAGAGGACTAAGTATTCAGAAAGGTGCTGCCTGATAAATTTCTTGATGATCTCCTGTTTAATCCGAACATCCAAGACATTGGCTACCAAGCAAGCATCACGTAGGACGTTACTAGGTCCACCTGGTCTCTGAAACATCAAAAATAAGATAAAAAGTTACATTTGGGCTTATTAAATTGGAACTTTGCAAGCAAAGTCAAAAGCCATTAATACCAGCTTTACAGAAATGTTAATTCTAAAGTTTTTAGCATTTGCGTGAACCAGTGGATTATAAATAAAAAAGTTAATTATTAAAGACTGGAGCCATTAATAAAGAGAAGGGGATAAAAGGCATTTTCAAAAGATTTGGGCATAAAAAGGGCACTGATCCTGTGTGAGGGGCAGTAGAGTGGCAATTATTGTGTGGGGTCTACAAGGGGATGCAAAAGGGGCAGGGATACTATTACTGTGTGGAACACCATGGTTTGTGTTATTACTGTTCGGGGCACTATGAATGGGAAGATTGTGTAGAGGCCTGAAAAATATAGGTAGGATGCTTAAAAAACAAGACGCCAAAGATGTCTATATGTCAAGTTCTGTAAAGGCCTGCGATCATTTGCGGATGCAAGCATTTTTCCACACGGATGTACGCATATGCATAGTGTATCAGCCGCGCGGAAAAAAGATCTCTCTCCTCTCCAGCCGGCTGTTCTATCTGTTTTCTTATGAAGTAGAAAGCATTTCTTCAGCTCATATGCAATGTTAATTGCACATGAATCAAACATCCATTGCCCTCAATGGAGGCAGTTCGCATGGAATCCGCGCTAAAACAGAGCATGCTGCGATTTTTCTTCTGTTTGCGGAATCCGCAATTCCTACCTGCACATTTAAGTGAATCAGCAGAAGTTCATGCCTTTCAACGTCCGCATATTACCGCACGGAATCCGCAATTCAAATCCGCCCATGTGAGCCGGCCTAATGGCCCTTTAACAAGACAACTGCATGATCACCAACGTCACGGCTAAGGTAGTCTGCGCTCATGCAGAGACACATCACTGGCTTCTCACTCCGCGCTCCACCTTCTATGTGAAGTGCTGAGCGGGGACAGTTTACACACAATGAGAAGCCAGTGATAGTGTTTCCGCTGACAGTAAGTCAACAAACAACTGCTACCCAATAGCGAGCGATTTTCTTTGTGTTTATACTCACGATCATCGCTTAAATTTGTTCGGATGAAAAAGGGCAATTGAATAACTCCAGTCAGATAGGAAGTTACTTGCAATCACAGGCGGTAACCGCACTGTGATCACCTTTACGAGGGGGTGCTAATAAGTCTTTGGCTTTTTAATCTTAATTTGTTTTTTATATAAATGAAAGAGACAGATCATCATTTGAAAGCTCGTTCTTTGTAATACTTTGTGATAAAACTTTGGCAAAATCTCATGTGCCATTCTAATGTTATACAGGTTTGAAGACAGCATGGCATAATGTGCAACAGATTTCACTGCAAAGTAGAGTAGGACAGTGATGAAGTCCCTGAGTGTGAAAGGGATGGCAGCCAAAAGACATCCACTGTGACACGAAGCAAACAGGCAAAAGGTGCCTTGTATTACACAGTGAAAAATGGAGTCGCCAAATGTAAAACCGGCCACTACAATATTGAATATAACGATCGTTCTGTGAGACCTCCAGTGGTGACAGCTACAGACACCATAGACTCCATCCATATATAGGATAGGATTCTACAAGACCGATACATTTTTGCTAAGACAATAGCTGAGGGATATCAACTGGATATGAGGATGGTGACTGCCACGTGGGTCCTGAAATGTTTGTTAGCAGCAATTGCAAGCCAGGCACACTTTTGTTCTGCCAGCTCCGATTGGCTGAGTCAGTCAATGAATGGCTGCGATTGGTGCATCAAGCCAGTGCCGATAACCAATCACAGCAATCTCTTGCTGGAGTTAGGGTTCTCAAACCTCTTTACCAGCAATAGATGATCTGTCAGTGCAGGGGAAGTCTGGAGCAGCGCCAGAGATTAGCATCCGGCCCCTGCCAGTAGAGTATTGGGTTTTTTTTCCAACTAGTGTAGCTAGGGCTGATTTTCGGGATAGGGCTTATATTTGAAGCCCTTACATTATATTACTATCCCCCAAGTATAAATTAACTAGTATTACCTTGGTTAGCAATTACTTTTTCTCTTAAACTCCTGGTCTCCTCAGATGGTCATGTGATCTCAATTCTGACCAGTTTAGAATTACTTGGGATTATATGTTCAGTTTCTAGTCAGTTTGATGCCTGTGTGATGCTACTACATGAACCCTTCTAGAGTAGGAGCTTAGAGGGGGACACAGACACGCCTATCACAGGTACTGTAACAGTTATAATGCAGGAGATCAGTCATCCCCTTGACTATATACTAAGGGCTCACTCACATGGGCATATGTGGCCCACGTAATATGCAGTACACAGCAAATAAGCATCTAACACGTATTTACTGCGTATGTTAAATACCTTACACGCAACAAAACAGGACATGCTGCGGTTATTTTCATGCACGTAATAAATACACTTGTGAAAAAAAACCGCAAATAGGGAAGTGGCCCAATAGAAATTAATGGGCCACATACACCCATATGAGATAGCCCTTATGGTCTGTAGCTCACTTAGGTGAATATAAAACACAAAAGTAATGACAAGTGTTGTAGAGATGGTACACGCTTTAGCTTTGCTGATGCATCACAGAACTGATATGACAGTGAAAGCAACATCAAGATGGTGTCTGATAAGCATCAGAAAGGAGGCTGCACTACATGGAAGTGACTGCAACATAGGAAACCACCACAGCGTTTTCAAAGTGGCCCTTTAAAATCATTTGCAAATGTGAACATACACATTCACTCACCAAGGTCAATCACCCCTTTAAGCCTCACAAATGACTGGAATGGCTTTCTTAAAATAATTACCTTTGTGCCCTGTGATGGAAATGCTTCTTCAAAATCAGCTAGTATTTGCTGTCCTAGTTCAGTCTGTGCGGCTTTAACCCTGGCAAGCAATAAAACTTGGTGTTTATAAGCCTAATATGTACTGTGTGTACTAAGCAGAATAGGAATTTCTTATTTTATAGTGCAAAGAAAATAAAGTGTACGTTTTAGCATTTTAGACTTAATATGCTGCTGAAAAACCGTAACATTTATACATATTAGATATTAGCATACATTACAACATATGACTGACAATGCTTTAATATATAGGATATATATACAGAAACCAAAGGGACACAGATAGAACAAGGATTGTTGCATAAATAGATGAACAGAGAAGGAAAACTTTAGACAAAGTATAAGATTACTTAGAATTTCAAAGGTCTTTAATTGCTTTTTTTTAACATGCCGTCTAGATACTTTATGCATGAATATACATCACCATATAATCAACTCAAGACGTAAATTTAGGCCACATTCTACAGCGATTGTGAGAGTCTTCTGGAGTCCAGTCAAAAATGCATTTTGGAAGAAACCAATGCACAAATTATACTACATAATTTTCTATTTCAGTATCAGACCAAGTATTTGGACAGAACTGTAATAACATTTTGCCAAAATGTGTAAACAATATTCATCCATGCCAGTAGGTTTTGTCATCTACTTTTTCCCCTTGAATTGAAAAACAAACAAATAATGGTATATGACAATACATCACACTTCCTGCTGTTCCGGATTGGATTCTTGTTATCCAGTACAATCCTAGGGGAGTTTCTACATGGAATGTCAAGCCTAATGCTGCATCTAGCGATGACATCACCACTAAGGTCGTAGGCGCTCGTGCAGAGCGTTTAGACAGACTTCGCCGCCGGGTTCTCGATCAGCGCTTCACCTTCTATGTGAAGTGCTGAGTGGGGAGCATTTACACAGAACGAGAAGCCAGCGATAGTTATGCTGACTGAAAGCCAATGATAACCACTTCTGAGTGAACAGTGAGCTTTTCTTTTTTTCTTTTTTAAGCATTTATACTGCACAATTATATCGCAAATTTGTTTGTTTGAATGAATTTGAGTTTTAGTTGTTCTGTATAAATGGGCTATAAGCCCAAGTCACTAAAGCACTAGGGGATATGGGCAAGTGTGTATGGTGTTCAGTGTCGAAGGGGGGGGGGGGGGGGGGGGGCTTTGTTTTGTTTTTTTCTCCACTTTTTTCTCTTCCTCTTCCATGCAATAAACCAGCATTTTAAAAAATTGTGTGTAATACAAATAATGAATGTCATTTACCATGGTTCAAGAGGTTTATATAATTTTGTAAAGGTAAAAAAGTTTACATCACCCTACTTTTGCCATATCTATAATAAAAAAATCATAAAAGAAAAATACATATTTGGTATCTTCGCGTCCGTAAAAGTCCAATCTATCAAAGTAGTGCATTATTTACCCCATACGGTGAACATAGTCTGAAAAAAAAAAATAATAAAAAACGCCACAAATGCACTTTCAGTCGCTCTGTCTCCCAGAAAAAAATGCAATAAAAAGCGATCAAAAAGTCATATGTATTCCGAATTAGCACTAACGTAAACTACAGGACATTCCACAAAAAATGAGCCCTTGCTTAAGTAGGTCAACGAAAAAATTAAAAAGTTATTGTGCACAGAAAATGCAGCAGAAAATTTTAAAAAATTAAATTTCTTTGTAAAAAAATACAAGTACTACAGCAAAAAGATACTATAGAAGTTTGGTATCGTAGTAATTGTACCGACCCATAGAATAAAGTTATGTCGTTTTTGTTGCAGTTTGTGCGCCGTAGGAACAAAACGCACTGAAAGATGGTGGAATGTCATTTTATTTTGTAATTTACTTAGATTTTGGTAAAAGTTTTTCAGTACATTATATGGTACATTAAATAGCACCATTGAAAAATACAACTCATCCCGCAAAAAACAAGCCCTCATACAGCGATGTCGATGGGTAAATAAAGGAGTTACGATTTTTTTAAACAGGGGGAGGAAAAAAAAGGGGCCGTGTCATTAAGGGGTTAAATAATGTACTAACTTCCTCCTCTGCGTCATTACGACGCACGGATACCACATGTGTAATTTTATTTTTAATTTTTTACAAAGTAAAGTGAGACAAGTGTTTTTATTTTTTTAATACCGTATTTTCCGGACTATAAGGCGCACCGGATTATAAGGCGCACTTTCTATGAGCGCATTATAATCAATCTTGTTTCATATATAAGGCGCACTGGATTATAAGGCGCAGCACATTAGTGCTGTGCAGGGGCCGGAGAGGCTTCTATCAAGCCTGATAGAAGCCTGTCCGGTCAGATCGCGGTTGCTAGGCAGCCAGGGGCCTTCTGAAAGGCCCTAGGGCTGTCTATGCAGAGCGCCTAGCAAGTCGTGCGCTTGATGGACACTCTGCATAGGCAGCCCTGGGGCCTTTCAGGAGGTCCCCGGCTGCCTAGCAACCACACAGCGTCCCGCGATCTCATCGTGGGACGCTGTACGGGCCCCCTGAACATCGGTTGCAGGCTGTTCTTACAGCGGGCACCCGGCGGCAGCAGTTCTGATGAGCCGCGCCGCTCGTTAGAACTGTTAACACTTTAAATACCGCTGTCAGAGCAGTATTTAAAGTGTTAACAGTTCTGACAAGCGGCGCGGCTCGTCGGAACTGCTGCCGCCGGGTGCCCGCTGTAAGAACAGCCTGCACCCGACGTTGTATGGAGCAGGATCCACCCGCGATCCCGCTCCATACTACTACTTGTTTGACTTGCGAACAAAACGGACTTGCGAACGGGCTCCCGGAACGGAACCTGTTCGCAAGTCGGGGAGCACCTGGACTGTCGGGTTCATATATAAGGCGCACCGGATTATAAGGCGCACTTTCTATTTCTGAGAAATTCTCAGCATTTTATGTGCGCCTTATAGTCCGGAAAATACGGTAATTTTTTAACTTTTTTTTTGTCCTTTTAGGGGAATTCCACAGAGACCCATCAGGACCCCATGATCACATTCCGGGGATCCAATGGTGACAGCCCTTTACATGCTGCAGTCACAGACTGCAGCATTTAAGGGGTTAACACAGTAGAGTTCGGAAGTTTTCTCTGATCTCTGCTGTAAGAGCTGGTGCCTGGCTATCCTCTAACAGCCAAGCACCATCTCTCCCTGCCACAGAGACCATTGGCTTGCTTCAGACAAGCCGATGGTCTCTATGGCAACCTGTAAACGGACTAGTGCAGGAGTTTGAAATTAAAAACAGGATATTGCCGGCAGATCGGCAGTATCTCCCTGCTTTGTTCTCTATGGGTCTGTGCAGGCAGAGTACAATGCCACAGCTTGTGGCAGTGTGCTCTGCAGCTCCCATAGTGATACATAGCCCGGAAACCTTCCGGGCTATAGCGCTATGGGCAGTGGAGCTCCTCCCAGAAAATTTCCGAGCGTGCCACTCAAGGGGTTAATACATGAGGATCAGTCTGGCTTCATGCCAAACAAATCAATGAATATTCATTTAAGGAAGTTATATCTGAATTGTCAGGCACATCATTGAGTTTGTGGGAGCAAGGCTTTCTTTTTCCACTCGACACTACCATAGTGTTTGACAGTCCTGAGTGGGCTGTTCTTCATAGGATGGCTTTCGGTGAGAAATTTGTCACATTGATAAAATTGCTCTATTCAATGACAGGGGGAAGATTGAGGGTAAATGGCCGCATTTTGGACAGATGGTATTAGTAAGGGGAACCAGACAGGGGTAATGTTTTTGGTAGAGATACATTTTTATTTAGTTTTGAATCGTTAAAGAACTTTATGATGTTCTCCATGATAATGGTTTCCAGTTTGCTGCTCAGGTGCGGTTACTATCTGTGCTTTCAACAGCCTTTAGTGAATTTTCTTTGGTGTTCTGAAGCTATGAAGGGTGTAATATCTTATTGATATAGACAGATGCTTTCCTATTATTTACAGCAAATCCCAATAAATGTAAAAGAAAAATGGGAAAGAGATTTAGGCCATATTAGCAAAGATTAATGGTCTGCAGTGTTGCGTAGAATTCCAATGATATTTCTATCTGAAAGTCAACTAGTCTACCACTATGTTTAGTGCATAGCGTTTATAGTACTCCATTACAATTAACATGGATTTTAGATTAAACTCAGACTGCCCAAAATGTTACAGGGATGGTGCGGATTTGGTGCATATGGGGTCTGGGATGGTGTAGAGGTTATGAACTTTGGAATGGGGTAATACAGATAATTAATAAATGTATATCATGTCGATAATGTTCTTGATCCCAGAGTATATATATTGGATGCTTCAGAGAGCAGTTCATCAGGCGCAGAAGCCGTTTACTGCCAGTTGAATGCAGCCTTCACCCCCAACAGTAGGAGATTTTGTTGCAAAGAAAAAAAAGGAGGAGGTTTCTTTGGAAAGGGGGAATATATATATAAAAATCATTTTGACTAAATTTGGGGAAGATAATCCGATATATAATGAATAGTTCATATCAAGTGCTGGTTGCATTGAGGTATCATAGGGTGTGAAGGTGGAGAGTTGTCTCAGCAACCCCACCCCCACGACCAATAATTCTGAAGTGTCACTATGAAATAATCAGAAATTTTTTTTTCCTTAACCCCTAATGTTTCTAGGGTGTACAGTTACACCCTTGGCATGTGTAGTTTGTATGCACCAATCGGAGCCCCCAGGGCTGCCATGGCAAGTTCCCTATCAAGCCATGCCTGTGGTGTGGCTTAATAGACTTCTTGTCAGATCACAGTATACTGTAATACTATGGTATTGCATCACACTGCAGGAGCGATCAAATGAGTTCCCTACAAGGGCTTATTAGATATTTTATTTTTTAAAAGTAGAATAGCTGTAGAAACAAGCCCCCACCCCCACATTTAGTGGAATTACATTTTTTTCATTTCACTCCACTTTTTAATTAATTTATAAAAGCTTTTCTGTACATTATGGGTGGGGGTGGGAGGGGGAGAGACAGCGTCATAAAGAGGTTAAAAAGTTTAGTTACACTTCCAGGCAAGGACTATTTGTGTAATATATATATTTTTGCTAAAATGTAGGAAGTGTTTTAAAATGAAAACAGGTATACTCCCCAGTATTAAAAACATTTGGCCAACTTTCATACATCGGAACACAGTGGTTTAATTCACTGAAGAATATTCAGCACTGACAAAATACGGTTTTCAAAGCAAAAATACATCAAGCAAGATAAAAGATCTCATCTAACACAACACCTGAAGTGTGTGAGGAATCACAAAGTGCACGCTGAGAATGTTAGCTACAGGGTAGCCTAACCTGGAAACCAATACCTAGATCAAGAAAGAAAATCTTTTTTTTTTTTTCCAGCTTTTCACATCTTTTTCCCTCAACCTTTCAAACAGCAGTGAGTTACAAAACCGCAACTTCTTTTTGCTTAGCCTACCAGAAATTTTAGACAGTGAGCAACATAAAAAGGGGCTGAGGCAGCCGATCTTTACCGACTTGTGGTACAGTTGTTATGTCTCAGTGAAAATACTTTCCAGGCCATTTCAATTATTTACTATGCCCATTTAACCTCTTCAGGGTGCACAGGACGAATTAAAAGAACACAGCGCACTTTCTCCATGAGAAATAGAAGTCAATTGCAAGTGAAGTAAAAGTTTTGCCACTTTGTAGAATGTGCATTTGACAAGAAACTGCAGAAGTAGCAAATTTTTATTTATTTTTTAAATACATTGCTTTAGGCCAGGTTCACCCAGGGCTGCCATGGCAAATTACCTAACTAGCCATGCCTGTGGTGTGACTTAATAGACTTCTTGTCAGATCGCAGTATAATGTAATACCATGGTATTGCATCATACTGCAGGAGCAAATCAAACAATTGCAAGTTCAAGTTCCCCATAAGGGATTATTAGATAGATATCGAAAGGCGGAGACGCTATTGTAATAGTAACGTGTATTATGTAATCAAGACTTTGTGTAACCATTATAACCTGCTCATGTACGTTTTCCTTAAAAATGCTAATAAAAAAAAAAAGTTGAAAAAATAAAAAAATAAGCTTGCGAATTTCCTCTGCAATTGTTCCTGCAGAAATTCAGCAGCATTTACTGCCGGCGTGAAGGTGGCCTGAAGATCCCTGCTAGCAGAGAAGGTCCTGCCCACCAGCCATAGGCCTTATGGCTCTATTATAAATCATCAGACATCTGCACTCTTTACCATCAGGATTCCCTTACAGATCTCGCCTTCCTCTGCTGCAGAAAGTTACAACAACCTGAGCTTCTTGCTGTCTGTTGTGACATGACACTGGCACTGATCATCAGTTGGAAGGAACAGGAGGAAGAGGGGAGGCTACATACACCGATTGAGCTGTTTTCGTCTGACTGCAACACAGACTTGATCTATCTGCAGAAGAGGCAACTGTAAATACGTGCACATTAACAGTGTATAAGCGTGCATCTGCATACAGTATAGACTTGCCTTCAGCTGAGTGAAATATTTAAATGCATACATATATTGCATACATGTGTAATGAGTATATACTGTTCTGAAAGCCACCAGCTGCTCCTTTCGGTTTGGGCCGCGTTGTACATACGGACAGAAGATTAGGGCCACAACGTGTATGTTTCTGAACAAAGGACAAACTGGGGGTATCCATTTTGGGGTGCCAATCCTCATTTCATGTGCATTATAGAAAAAAACCCAAAAAACTGTCTTTAAAATGACATATTGGCTAAAATATAAAATTTTAATTTTCCTTCTCTAAACTGCATTAATTCCTGAAAAGAAACTGTGGTGTCAAAATACGATACCCCTCAATGAATACACTAAGGGGTGTAGTTTTTAAAATGGGGTCATTTGTGGGGGTATCTATCATTCTGACACCTACGAGCCTTTGCAATCTTGGCTTGGTGCAGGAAAACAAAGTGTTTTTCAAAATGTTTAATTAATCTTAAATTTGTACGTCTCCTAAATGGTTAAAAAAAATAAAAGTTTTTCCAATGTGCATCCAGAATAAAGTAAACAAATGGAAAAATATATCTTATCAAAAATTTTATATTAGGTTGGCACATATTTGAGCTATTGCAGTTGAAAATATGATGATTTTCTCAAAATTTTCCCAGTTTTGACACTTGTAATAAATATACACATTCTATCAGACTATTACCACCACCTAAATGAAGTACAATATGTGGCGAAAAATAATGTCAGAATCACTGGGATATGCAAAACCTTTACGGAGCAAAATATGTTAAATTGACATGTCAGTTTTCCAAAACTTGGCCTAGTCATTAAGGCGCAACAGGCTTGGTCACCAAGGAGTTAAAGACAAAAATTAATTGCATATCCTGATATAATCCATTGAAATAATTTACATGCTGCTTGATACAAAATTCTCCTGATCGGTTTCTGCTTGGATCTCGACACGTACTTCTGATCTGCAAAATCCTTATGTCTATTGTCCAATTTAAATAAAAAGTATTTCATATGTAGAAGAAATCTGGAAATACCCAACTTTACTGGTGTCACTGAATGAAATTAGAAGCAAATGCCCACGAGTATATTTATTCTGGCTTCCACAAGATCTATTTCCTTATTCGGAACACTGGAGATGTAAGCAATGTGCAGGGTGCGCCTTTCATTTCCTGACAAATCACGATTCCTATCATAACCAGATGGAACGGTTATCAGAATGTAAACATCAGGAAGGAGGCTCGGCAGAGATGCAACTAAATATATCAGAGCTCAACCATCCATCATGTTTCCCACTGACATTTCAAAAGAGAGATGGCATCTAAGCTTCATCTATCCTGAAGCCATCAATGCCTGAGAAACCATAAACTGCTCCATGCCTCAAATGTTTCCACTGATAAGACAGACCTTGATTGTAAAGAGTGTGGAGGCGGCCTGAACAATGAGATTACACTAGAAAACTGCCATGGGAAGGTTTAACCCCTCTTACTGACAGTCTCATTTTGTGCCTTTGGGACCTAGTGATCTTCATGGTCTCATTGGGAGCGCCATAACTCGTTGACAGAGTCGAAATTTTTAATGATACCCCTCTGTAGTACATATAATGTGTTGTATAAAACTTTTATTAGACTTTTTTTTTGGAGGGGGGGGGGGGGGGGCAGACCTTCCAGAAACTCTGCCATCATCTTTGGGGTTTTGTTCTTACAGTGATCAGCATTTGGTAAAAAATAACACAATTACTACGATATAGATTTTTTTTTCACTACTTTAGTACAATAAAAACAATGTAATCTGCATCGCCACATGCCAAGACCCCCATTTTATTTTTCCAGGTAGAGTTGCAGTTTTTACTGGTACATACGACTTTTATACGGCTTTATATTACCTTTTTAGGAGGCAAACTAAAGAAAAGTATCAACTGTGGCATCACTTTTTAAAATTATTTTTATGGTGTTCACCAAGCGAAATTAAATATTTTCATTGTTTGGGTTGTTCCGAATGTACCCATTACGTGTTGGATAAAAAAAAAAAATTGGGGGGTGGGGGGGGGGGGGTACTTCATCAGTTTAAAACAAGTTTCTGTGGAGAAAAATATGCATTTTAACTGGATTCTTTTTCCTTTAAATTTAACTTTATTGAACTTTTTGCTGATGCTATTTTTTAGCCCCTGGAGGGGACGTGAAGATGTGATTGTTGAATCGCTAGAATAGTACACTGCATTACTTTAGTGCATACTACTATGCCTATGACAACAGCCTATTAAATTCTGTGGGAGGAGAGGCCCAATAGGTGGAGTTATATGGCAAACATGGAGGCCTTTTGTAAGGCTTCCAGCTGCCATGGGTACCCATTGGTACTTTACGATTACACTGTGGGGTATTAATGGGTGACATAGAGCCTCCTCGCCCTGTCACCGCTGTACATGCTGTAGTTGCCATTGATTGTGACATGTAACGGGTTAAATTGCCAGGATCTGAGGTTTCTCCATTCCTGGCTGTTAGAGCAGGAGTCAGTAGTCAGCTAAGCCACCGCCTTAAAAAGATATATATACAGGTTTAAAGCCTATTAGTGACCAACATTAAAAAGGAGTCTTGGTTATCACTGAGGGGTTAAACCAGCCATACAAAACTACATTACAAACAAGTAACAAAATAGTAAAAGCTAAACATTTTGCACAATCCAGTGTTAATTGACATCAAATCTGCACAGGGTGAGTATAAAGTTAGTATCCAGAGCAGGGCCGCTCCATATACAGCAGGTGCCAGCAGTGACATACTACCAACACCAAATTTGTTTAACCCTTTAGATTCAAGTCATTATGACCACAGCATTTCGACAGCTGGGCAGAGGAAGCCAGTGTATAGGGGGAGAGCTGACAGTCAACATCACAGGGGCGAAGAGAGCCCGGCGTGTCCCCCACCCTCCTCTGACTTGGGAGCTCAGCTCAGAGCCAAATTTCTCAGTTTTGTTTTCAGAAACGGTGCAGCATTTCAGGATAAAATATACATGGGTGAAATGGGCATATCTGTTCCAGGGTCACGCTGCCCATTGTTCGGGCGACTTGAACCTCGGGACAGGTTCACTTTAATACAGGACAGATAGCCCAGGGCTAAATTCAGACCATATTACCCATAACGTTATTTGTGATTTTCTTGTTATTCGCCTCTTCCCCTATCATCTTCTACATAAACCTTAGTTCTTTGACTGGGGTTATCATTATTGAAATGCTGTGCTCTTACTCTCACAGTCTCAAATGATGAAGTGCTTTTTTAATTGCCGATTGTCTCTATTCTGTATTGTAATTATATATATATAATTGACACTTAGATGCCCCCTGCGTGGGGAATTAAACCTCTATTTTATGTTTTTCTGCAAATTTTCAATAAAATTCTTTGAAACTAATATCACAATTGTGCTATTTAATGTACTGCATCATGTACTATATTGCAAAAAAAACAAGCTACTGAGGCCACTGGATATCTTCGTATATATCTTTGTGTGTGTGTGTGTGTGTGTGTGTGTGTGTAATAAATAAATAAATAAATATATATATATATATATATATATATATATAATTTATTTATTTATTTATTACACACACACACACACACACACAAAGATATATACGAAGATATCCAGTGGCCTCAGTAGCTTGTATATGCAACATTTTTCTGCTTACCCAATAAGGCATCGCCTCCATAATTATTTTGCTCTTTTTATGCAAGCCTTCAAGCTTCATACATTTTATGGCCAACATGGTACAAATCAAATAAAGCTGCTGGGAATAATCACTTTTGCATCCATAAAAGTCACCTCTATTAAAATCTTGCTTTACTCATCACACACTGAGAATGCAATAATACATTTTAAAAAAAGAAGACATTACCAGAAGTCTACTTTTTGCTCACCCTGTCTCAGACATAAAAATTGAAAAGAAAAGTGATCAAATGCCGTAAGTACCCCCAAAACGGTCCCTAAAAACTACAGTTCACCCTGCAAAAACAAGCTCTAAAGAAGTCTATGGAGGAAAAAATAAGAGCATATTCACATTGTTGAATAGAGATACTGCAGCATGTCCTATTTTTGGGCGATTTTGTTTAAGAATTACTCATTATTCCTTATGGCAGCAAACAATTAAATGCACCGGACTCTCATATTAATGCGAGTTTCATATGAGCGAGAATTGATTTCTCTATTTTCACTATTGAAACACGCAATTTTCACACATGTTAAAACATGCATGTGCCGTGTTTTTCCCGCAACACACATCACAATCACATGATAAAATCGCTGGTTTCCAAGTGTGATATTGCTCTGAGTTTCTCGGACTGATACCACACTGACCAGTGTTATGCACCTTAAGGGCGCATTCAGACGACCGTATATCGGCCGCGTATTCACGTCAGCGGATATACGGCATCCTTCTCTGCAGGGGGAGGAGGCTGGAATTGCTGGGAGCAGTGCAATGAGCTCCCGCCCTGTCTCGGCCTCCTCTCCACCCCCCTTGCAATATTTTCAATGAGGAGAGGTGGGGCAGGGGTGGAGCTAATTCCCGTAGCTTAGCCCCGTACAGCCTCCTCTCATTGGAAATAGTGCAGAGGGGCGGAGAGGGGGCAGAAGCTCAGAGCACTGCTCCCGGCTCTTCCAGCCTCCTCCCCCTGCAGAGAGAGACGCCGTATATCGGCCGGCGTGAATACCCTGCCGATATACAGTCGTCTGAATGCACCCTAAGGGTCTCAGAATATGGAGACGTAGTTTTTTTAATGGTGTACTAATTTAAAAAAAAAAAAAGTCTCCTCAAAAATATCACAATTGTACGGAGACCTCTGTGGGTTGATATGGAGGCCTTCCTTCTGGCTCCAACGGACCTCGGGGCACTTTTCTGGGATAGAAATCTAAAACTCACAAATGCCCATCACCTGTCTGCACTAACTTATCACCCGTTTCTGATCTGGAGGAAAAACAGATTTAAATATTCCTTGATGTCACCTGTTTCCGCGTTGCTGCCCGTTATCCCTAACCAGGTTGCAGGATGGAAGTTTTCAATGGTGGCGAACCAGGCACATCACCCTTCTACACCATTTCATGCCGCAAGGCAAACTTCTTACCTCGCAGCAACTGCTTGACAAATATTCGGTTCCAGATCATCTATGGTTCGAGGTGAGGCTTCCTTCACTCCCTGTTAGGCCCTGCTGGCGCCAAGGCCATCCCCACAGCATTCGAGAGATCCTGTATCTGGTCACCACTCCGATCGGGTATGACTCCCTCACTATATGCTTGCATGAATAAGCCCCCACCGGGATCCAAACTTCCCTTTATTCAGCGTTGAGAAACAAACCTTAATATCTCCCTCTCACTACCCCGATGGCATCATTGCTGCACCTTCATTTCAACAGGTAGCCACCAAGTCGCACTTGTCAAGTCATCGCTAAAAGTCCTGCACAGACCCTATCTAGTCCCTTCAACGATCCATAAATACTCCCCATCCATATCCCCAAACTGTTTCAGGGGCTGCGACAGCTTACGCTCGATGACACATATATGGTGGGCGCTCCCGTTGGTTAGGTCGCTCTGGAGACGGGTGACTAAACTTATCTCTAGTGCATTGGGTAAAACATTCCCCCTCTCTCTTTCTGTTTGCCTGCTAGCTGACAGGCCCATGGGCTTCAATAACCAACAACATAGGCTTTCACAGCAAATATGTGCGGCCACTAAAATCTATATAGCCCCTCAATGGTTGTCACCTACACTTTCTCTAGACCCAGTCACTGCAAGAGTCTTGAGAATGATGTTATATGAGAAGCTGTCAGCTATGAGGGAAGACAGCATGGAAATATTCCTCAAAACCTGGAAACCATGGGCAGACTTCCTAGACATACCAGGCCTAAATAGACTTCTTAGCACATCGGGAAGGGCGGATGGTAGAGGATCTCGGTAAATGTAGAAACAGCGGGGTGGAGAGGGATGGGGCCTGGGTCTGGGACTTGCGGGAGGGAACGGTGGAGAGAGGCGAGCTGTTGGATGCATATATCATATAATATATTGATTGTAAGACAAAGAGGGGGAGAGAAAAGGATATAGGGGGGTTGAAGCACACTACAACCACTTTGATATACCTTGATGATGCTTGTGGATCTCTGTTTACACATCTGTGTGAATTTCCTTTCTTTTTAAAATTTTTTTTTTTCATTTCTCTCAATGACACTTAGATGCCCCCTGCGTGGGGAATTAAACCTCTATTTTATGTTTTTCTGCAAATTTTCAATAAAATTCTTTGAAACTAATATCACAATTGTGCTATTTAATGTACTGCATCATGTACTATATTGCAAAAAAAACAAAAAACACAATTGAAAAACTCAGCCCGCAAAATACTAGAACTCATACAGCTATATCAATGGAAAAGTGAAATTTATGGCTCTTGGAAGGCAGAGACAATAATTAAAAATGAAAAACTGAAAACCTCTAGTCTTGGAAGGGTTCAATGAATTCATTGCCTACATTTAACTTCCAAGTCAAGCAATTTTAACAATTCTGGCATTGGCCGTCACTAAGTAAAACTGATAAAACTTAGTAATAAAATATATGTGCTATTATAGTTCAAGTTGAGCGTTGAAGCCCTGTGAACAATGGCTGTTCTACAGACCTCTGTATGTTACAAAACAGCACAGCCTCCAGTCATGGCCTCAAAACCTGATGTTTTACCAATGAGGCTGTTCCAGATAACTGAAAGCTACACCATTATAGATACAGCACTAAGACTTCAAAACAGGGAGGGGCGTGGCCAGCGACCGACATGAGCAGTCGCACGTGAGGAGAGCTCCCTAAGGGAAAGCCTAAAATCCTGTTATAATCCTGGCCAGAGTCAAATCCTGAGACCCCAGACATCATCCAGGACCTCCTAAATCCTGAGGGGACGTTGAGACCGCGTCTGGAGGAGATTGGAGTCTCCTGTGCCCATAACGGAGCCGCGGGCCGGGGAAGAAGAGGAGCGGCGCCATTACCTGTTTTCCCGCGCTCGCTCCGACGCTGACCTCCCAAGCCTCCTGTCCACAGAGCCGGGTAAGGACCTGTGAGCCCGCTTCTGCTGGCTGAGACCTGCCCGGTGAGCCTTCCCCGGGACCCGGTCACCCCGCTCGAGCCGACCCTCCCCCCCCGATCACCGCCGGCTGGATCCCGGACCCCGGCACGGAGCGGCTCACCCCCCCCCCGGGAGGGGGAAGGAACTGCTGCGCTGAGACGGAGGGGAGAGCCGCGGCTCGCAAGCCGCTCCAGCCGCCCCGCTGCCCTGAGACCTCCGCTGCCGCCTGCCTGTGCCGACGCGCGGACCGCGCGGGAACCATCCCTCCGGGCTGGGGAGCCCGCCCCGCTGCCCTGAGACCTCCGCTGCCGCCTGCCTGTGCCGACGCACGGACACCATCCCTCCGGGCTGGGGAGCCCGCCCCGCTGCCCTGAGACGTCCGCTGCCGCCTGCCTGTGCCGACGCGCGGACCGCGCGGGAACCATCCCTCCGGGCTGGGGAGCCTGCCCCGCTGCCCTGAGACCTCCGCTGCTGCCTGCCTGTGCCGACGCGTGGACCGCGCGGGAGCCATCCCTCCGGGCTGGGGAGCCCGCCCCGCGATCCTAGGAGAAGCGGTACCTGTTGTTGGGACCCCGGCCGGGTCCGCGGCTCGCTCCAACGTCCGACCCCGAGCGACTGAGGACTCTGCAGCCGGCGAGGGATTAACCCCTTCCCGGACGGGAGGGGCTACCTGGCTCGCAGCCTCTGGTTCTCTTCTCCCCGTGCAGGGGCTGTGCGGGTAACACAGCCTGGTGGACCGTCCTGCAATATCCCACCACGGTCCCCCAGTGGGGCTGGACGTCACACAAGAGCCCTGATCTAAGCCTCAGCGGCCGCCTCACCTGCAAATCGGCGAGCTGGGAGTCCTTTTGGCCGGTACGGCTACCGGATAGACGGCCACGGACCCAGCCGGAACCGAGGCCGGCCTGACCATCACACCGCTGACCAGCTACCTGCGGCCCAGCTCGCGACACCTGGCGGCCCCCGAAACCTCGCACTGCAATACTCTCCTTCCCGAACCCGGTCCTGCGGAGCCGGCAACTGAACTGTAAGTAACCAGCAGAGAGACAACGCACTCATCAAGAGACATTGATCCCTCCGGGAATATACACCAGGCATATAATCTACAACAATAGACCCCTACTACCCTGCCTGGGGGGGAACAAAACATCCTCAGCTATTGTCATTACTACATAACAACACCTGAGGGAGGGCGCGAGGAACGGACTACTTACGCTCAAAACCCCCGTCCGCCCGATCCTCTGCCCGTGGCGAACAGTGTCGTGGCAAGGAGCCAGCGCCACTTTCTAATTTTTCTTTTACAAATGGGCATAGACTCGACCAAATCCTATATAATTGCGGCCCCGGACGCGGGACCTTCACCCTCTAACAACTACGGCAACCACATAACTAAGGACTGGATAGCTAATCACATCTAAATCCTGCAAAGCCGCACCAAAACTGTCGACTTTACCATAAGACGCCCGCCATAAGTCACTTCTCTCATACTTGTTATACACTGGACGGGAAAAGGCAGAAACTTCCGCTTAACAACCAATATAAGTGCAAATTACAAGGACTGTGTAACCGTTAACATTTAAGTGTTGCAAAACCACGCCAAAACCACCGGAACTGCCCTCTAGACTTTACTATAATCAATATCTCTTGATACTTTATATACTACACTACGCTAAGCGGGAAAAGATTCCTACCCTCTAACAACCACTAACTGCATAACTACAAAGACTCTTGCTGATAACATCTAAGTTCTGTAAGAGACTCCTTAACCTACTGAAACCTAAAATCTTGGGACGGAGAAGAGGAAGGGCCACTTACTTCCATAAATCACTATACCAATTCACGCCTTTCACCATGAGCACACGAGCCAAAAGTGGCTCGGCAGCAGAAAAACTAAAAGAGTTTGCCCATTCTAAGACCCCAGATCATACACTGCGGCCAGTACGACCCACCCAGATGAGGGAGCCCGAAGACGAGAGCGGGCAGCCGCTGGAACCGACTATGCGACAGCTCCTCGAAGCAATCAATACCTGCAAGTCCTCTCTCACTAATAAAATAGCAGAGATAAAGTCTGACGTCTCGCTCCTGAGACAAGACTTGCAGAACATGAGAGGTAGAATGCGGGAAATGGAGGATCGCATCTCCAACGCAGAAGACTCCTTACGCCGGCTCTCTGCGGCAGTTAAAAAAGCCACGCGAGTAGCAGAATATTGCCAATCCAAGACGGATGACCTAGAAAACAGGTCACGCCGTAACAATCTACGGATAATTGGCCTGCCCGAGAAGTCCGAAGGCTCCCACCCAGAAACATTCGCCGAAACATGGCTGAAGTCTTTGCTAAGTGACGAGACCTTCTCCACGCACTTTGTAGTGGAAAGAGCCCACCGGGTCCCAACAAAACCACCGCAACCGGGAGCCCCCCCGCACCCTTTCCTAGTGAGGATTCTGAACTGCAGAGATCGTGATGCGGCACTTCGTCAAGCTAGACTAAAGGGCCCATTAAAGTATAATAACGCAATAATCTCTATATTCCCTGACTTTTCAGCTGAGCTACAAAAGCAAAGGGCCACTTTCATAGACGCCAAAAGAAAGTTCAAAGAAAGAAACATCCCTTACTCAATGGCGTACCCAGCCCGCTTACGTATCGTGGCCCAAGGAAAAGTGGTTTTTCTTCAAACCCCCACCGAGGCCTCGGAGTGGCTGGATATGCACCCGCAAATACTGGAAGACGATTGAACCCACAACATCTATGGCGGGACTCTGAACTCATAATCTTGTGCGACTGATACCCCCCTGACCTATAGACGCTGAAGCATGGGGCGACAATATCTTTAAATTGCCAACAGATCTGGCAAACGCCCATGATCCTCTGTAGGCCACCGGGATATTCCCCCCCCCCCCCCATATTAGAGGAACATCTGCTACTTCTGTATAGATTGTAGCTAAATTGTTTTATTCTTGTTTGATGTTTTTGACATTTATGCCGAAATTAAGCAAAATGTCAGAGGTTAAAAGTTTAAAATGTTATAATCTGCTCTTCAATAATATTCTTAGCAGGTCTGCATCGACACAACTCCCCTCCCTACACCCACAGATCTTCCCCCTTTCTCCCTACTCTAGGGGCACAGAGGTAACACTTCAAACACATATCCACACAGTCAGCAATGACTCTAAAATGTCTTAGTTGGAACGTCCGAGGTCTCGGCACCGCCCTTAAGCGAAGTGCGGTCTTCGCGTATATTCGGCAAACTAACGCACACATTATAAGTTTGCAAGAGACCCATCTTATTAAAGAAAAGGCCGACACCCTGGCAAAGCCATGGGTGCAATGGGCGGCTCACTCCTTCCACACCTCCTCCTCTAGGGGCGTCTCCGTGCTCATCCATAGGTCATTACGTTGGAACCCCATCAACATTCGCAGGGACCCCGAAGGAAGGTTTATATTCATATTCGGACAAATAGACTCCAAACCTTACATTATCCTATCTATCTATAACCCACCTCATAATAACCTCCATCTTTTACAATCCGCTATAACATACGCTCATCAATACCCCTCGGCGGGGGTGATTTGCCTAGGGGATTTTAATATGGTAATGGACTCAGCCGTAGACAGATTCCACATATCCCCTAACACGACCCCCACCCAAAGCTCTTCCCTTAAACAATTAATCGACAGTGTCGGCTGGATCGATCTCTGGCGATTCAAACACCCTGACGTGCAGGAGTTTACCTGCCATTCCCCGGGACATAGCGCACTGGCAAGAATTGATTATATATTTAGCTCAGCGGAACTGGCAATATTCCTTTCCAAAATCACGCACTGCCCACGCGGCATATCCGATCATAGCCCCATACTGTTAACGTTGAAATTCCCCCAACAAAATATAGTACCCACTTGGAGGCTCCATCCCTTTTGGTTGAAACTAATCGGACCAGATGATCAAGTACCTTTCCACATATCCCTGTTCTTAGAGGCTCACAGTGAGAATACCCACCCCGCTCTGAAATGGGACACCCTAAAGGCCTACGTAAGGGGATTCCTCAAGTCCGCCATATCATAAATTAAAAAAATCGACAGCCCAGGCCGACAGAGAATTAGAAACCCAGACAATAGAGGCGGAAAAGATATACACATCCAACCCTACAGATGCCAATAAAATGACCTGGCTTAGCCTACTTCGACTCCACAAACACCAAATATATGCTAAAGCTAAGCGCAAAATATTCTTTACCAAACAACATTATTTTGAACTGGGAAATCAATCCAGTCACCTACTGGCCAGCCTCATTAGACGGGGAAATAAAACTAATACGGTCCTTAAGATCAAAAACCAGGGCGGGGTGGAGCTGACTGACGGCCCATCTATCACAAACTGTTTTAAAGATTTTTATAGCAATCTGTACAACTCTTCCTCTCAAAGTACAGTGGCAGACGTCCTAAGCTACTTGGAGGATCTAAATTTCCCAACCTTATCCGTAGATCAGGTCGAACTTCTGGAAGCCCCTATCACGCTAGAGGAGATCCAGCAGGTAATCAGAGATCTGGCTTCTAATAAATCACCCGGCCCAGATGGTCTCCCGATAGAAACATACCGGAAATATAGTGAACAGCTAGCCCCATTACTACTTGAGACACTAAATCAAGCCCAAATAGATAATACCCTCCCACCCTCATTCTACAAAGCCTCCATAGTGGTGATACAGAAACCCGGAAAGGATCCGACAGATTGTAGCTCCTATCGCCCAATCTCACTGGTAAATGCCGATTACAAAATCCTAACCAAAATCCTAGCAACTAGACTAAATCAAGTGATTCTGTCCGTTGTCCATCCGGACCAGACGGGCTTCATGCCTGGGAAATCTACGACAATAAATATCCGTAGAGTCCAGACGGCCATGCAACTGGGAAAACAATATAATATGCCCTGGGCCTTGGTCTCGTTGGACATGGCAAAGGCCTTTGACTCACTGGAGTGGGCTTTTCTCGAGGCCTGTCTGACCCGCTTTGGATTTGGACCCATATTCCAACAATGGATCAAAATCATATATAAGTCCCCGAGCGCGAATGTAGTGGTAAATGGCATTCCATCACCCGAATTCCAACTGGCAAGAGGTACCCGTCAGGGATGCCCTCTATCCCCGGCCCTATTTGCCATAGCCATTGAGGCGTTGGCAATACGACTGAGAGACGCCCCCAGTGTAAAAGGTATTAGATGGACGGACCTCGAGAGTAAGGTGGGACTATACGCGGATGATACAATTCTTTTTCTATCAGACCCAATGAACTCATTTTCCCAAGCCATGACCCACATTGATAGGTTCTCCAGTTTCTCGGGTCTGTACGTCAATTGTTCTAAATCGACAATCCTATATACAAACTCCAACCCCGGAAAGGACCCCTGTGTAACTAAGTATGGGCTAAAACCAGTCCAAACATTCAAATATCTGGGGATACTAATGCCGTATGAGCACAATAACGCCATAGCAGAAAACATGGACCCGCTGTTGGACGACATAAAACACACATTAAAAGGATGGACTAAATTACCGCTCTCTGTGGCAGGGCGCATAATTCTTATTAAAATGGCCATAAAGCCTAAATGTTTGTATATACTACAGCACATGCCAGTAGCAGTCCCCAAACGCTTCTTCCAGACATTAAACTCCCTAATCACCTCCTTTGCATGGAACTCCACTCGCTCCAAGCTAAGTCTGTCGATATTACAAAGGCCCAAGGAGCAGGCCGGAATGGCCCTTCCGGACCTCCGACTATTATTTGGCAGGACAACTGAGAAACATACGACCTGGGTCCTGGATGGGGAGCTGCCCATAGCAGACAAACAACTGGCAAAGCAAGTAAAAGGCAATAATCTTCTAAATTACCTAGAATTCCCGCAATACACTAACCCCTCCGACGTAGTCCCGCTTCATAGACTTGCCCTTGGGGTGTGGAGGGAGGTGAAGGCGCTGCAACAATACCGAGATACACTACCCGAGCTCTGTCTCTGGAATAACCCTGGCCTCACTGCCCTACAATCAATCCCAGATCCACAATATTGGATGGCTCAAGGGGCACACACACTAAACGACATATATACAGACGGAATATTCCCTACATTCACAGAACTACGCGACAAGCTGCAGTCCCCACATCTCCAACTATTCAGATTCTTCCAGCTGAGACACGCTCTGAACTCCCAATTCCCACCCACATCAACACATATATCTAAATTCCCTACAATTGGCATCCTCAAGTCTCAGGGACCCAGGGGGCTAATTTCGGCCCTATATACGCATCTCCTTTCGGCCAAAATAGCCCCTAATCCACCTACAGCATACGACAAATGGAAACGAACTATTCCATCTCTCACACCTGAGGAATGGCAGGACATCTGAGTCCCACCTGGTAGTTTCCCCCGCTGTAAACAACAAATTAATCCAATTATACATAACATATCAGGCCTATCTTACCCCTAGCCGCTTATATAGAATGTATAGAATGGGCACCGCATCCTCAAATGCTTGCCACAGATGCCGTCAACCAGACGCGAACTTTTGGCATCTGATATGGGAGTGCCCCCCAGTTAAGGAGTACTGGTCGGAAACTACCAACCTTATAAACGCACTACTACCTCCCCCACTGACTATTGATCTAGACCCCAAGGTGGCGTTATTTGGCCTACTGGAGGAGGAGGTGTGGCCACACCACACCCGCATCTTTCTTGAAAAGGTCCTGTTCCTGGCCCGCAAGACAGTAGCCATGAAGTGGATGGCGGTGGAGACTCCCTCTACCCTACACTGGATACAAATGGTAAATACCGTAATCTCTTACGAAAAGATCATTTACCAAAACAGAGGATGCCCGACCAAATTTGGGAAAGTGTGGGGGATATGGATCGACTCCCATTCTACCTTACAAACGGAATAACCTCGAACCCCGACCAATACCCCCTCCCCCCCCCCTAGATAAGTGTCCGCAGACCTGCAGTACAGCTCTTCTATCAAAATTGAAATAAGTCAGAGCAGAACAGTTTTGGGAAAAGTTAAAAAGTTTATTGTTGTCAAGTTATCCGAGGAATACAGCAATAAGATATATCGATCCTAATGTAATGGAATTGTATGTATGAACAATGCCATACCTAACAAAACTCTCTTTATTCTGTATTCTACAATGCTTTTGTTTTGTCAAAATAAAACGAATTTAAAGACTTCAAAACAGCATCAACGGTACAGCATCCTAGGTACACTTGTATACAGTCAGGGATATGATTAAGCAATTATACCAAACAGGGAATAATGATCACCATTTTTATGTATAGGTTGAAAGATAGTCATTAACTCAAAATAAAGCAACTGTGTAGGAAGCTTAAAACTGGGTGAGGAACAGCCAGACTCTGCTACAAAAAGTGAGGCTGTGGAAGACAGTTTCACGGCACAGGTCATACACCATGGCAAGACTGAGCACAGCAACAAGATGCAAGCTAATTACACTGCATAAGCAAGTCTCTCCCAGGTACAGCTTTCAAAGCATACTGGGGTTTCAAGATGTGCTGATTCAGCTCTTTTCAAAAAGCACAAAGAAACGAGCAACAGTGTGAACTATAGATGCAGGGGGCGGCCGAGGAACTAGTGCTGTGCAGCAGATGAACTACACATCATGCTTGCTTCCTTTCGAAATTGAAAGATGTCCAGCAGTGCCACCAGCTCAGGACTATCAGAAACCAGTGGCGTCCGGCTACACACAGTATCCCATTGAGTCTACTGTTCGGAGACGTTTATTTAGAAGTGGTCTTTATGGGAGAATTGCGGACAAAAAGCCATATCTTCAAAGCAGAAACAAGGCCAAGTGACCGAGGAGTCAAACTTTTTAATATTTGGCTCTAACAGTAAAGAATAGTGGACGTTCCTTGCAAGTTTTGGGCTGCATTTCAGCAAATACAGTAGGGGATTTGGGCAGGATTAGTGGCATCTTCAACGCTAAGAAAAACAAGCAGATACGTATTTATCATGGAATACCATCAGGGAGGCATCCAATTGGCTGTATTTTGGAGTTGTTGTCCTGCTGCAGAATAAATTTGGAGCCAATGTCATTAAGAACCATCTTCAGTGTAAAGAACAAGGAGTCCTGGAAGTGGTGCTATGGTCCCACAGAGCCCTGATCTCATCATCATCCAGTCAGTCTGGGATTACATGAAGAGACAGGATGAGTTGAGCAAGCCTACATTCACAGAAGACCGGTGGTTAGTTCACCTGGATGTTTTTAACAACCTTCAAAATCTGTGTGCAAGTGTAGCTAGAAGAATTCAGTTATGACGACAAAGGGCAGTTACAAGAAATATTGATTTGGTTTAGATTTCTCTTCTGTGCATTCACTTTGCATTTTGCATAATATATTAACACTTCTATTTCTGAAAGCCTTTTTACTTTGCAGCATTTTTCAGCACCTGTCTAAACCGTCTACACAGTACTGTACATCCACACAGCAGGATTGCCAAACCACTGAAAAATAAAGGTGGTTTGAAAAAGCACTTATTTGATCCCTGCCTTCCAAGAGCCATAAGGTATTTTTCCATTGACACAGCTATATGCATTATGTTTAACATGGTCAGGTGTATTGTTTAACCCCTGCCATCCCCATGACGTAGGGGTACGTCATGGGAGCGGGGTACTTCCCGCAAAGTGACGTACCCTTACGTCATAGGAATAGTGTGAGATCATAACAGATCTCGCGCTATACGGCAGCAGGAGCCGGCTGTCACTGATAGCTGGCCTTCCGCTGCAGCAGCGGGGGTGCAACAGATATGCAACCCCCGCTGTTAACCCCTTCCCTGCCGCGATCTATGTAGATCATGACATGGGAAGGGTTCACAGAGGGAGCCTGGCTGGTTGCCATGGCAACAGGACACCAGATACCGATGTCCTGTATTGCCAGAGCCTTTGATCGCTGTATAAGTGATAAGGAATGGCAGGACCCTGCCATGTTTTATCACAGCGATCATCAGTGCTGTGCTTTAAGTCCCCCCAGAGGGACATAGATGATAATAAAAATGTAAAATATTATATATATATATATATATATCTCTATCTATCTATCTATCTATCTATCTATCTATCTATCTATCTATCTATCTATCTATCTATCTATCTATCTATCTATCTATATAGAGAAAAAAATTTAAATCCCACATATTTGGTATCGACGCGTCAGTAACAACGTGTACAATGCATTGAACATGCTTTTTATTCTGCACGGCAAAAAGCGTTAAAAAAAAAAACGCTTAAAAACAGAGGCAAAATGCAAATTTTTAGCATTTTGCCTCCAAAAAAATGCAATAAAAGTAATCAAAAAAGCCGTATGTTCCGCAAGATGGTACGAATAAAAACTACAACTCGTCACGCAAAAAATAAGCCCTCACAGAGCTCAGTCCACAGAAAAATAAAAAAAGTTACAGGACTTTGAATGCAGCGATTTAGAAAAAAAAAAGGTTTCCAAAAAAAAAACAAAAAAACAGGGGTTTTAATCACAGAAAAGTGGAAAAACCTAAATATAAATATAAGAATTTTGCTATCGATGTAATCATACCGGCCCGCAGAAAAAATGTATTGTATCATTTATGCTGCATGATTAACGCTGTGAAAAAAAAAAATCTATGGCAGAATTGATGCGTTTTCTCTCCGTTATCATGAAGAAAAAAAATTATAATAAAAGTTTTATAATATAGTCTTTGTACCCAAAAATGGCACCATCAAAAACTACAGTTCGACATGCAAAAACAAGCCCTTATACGGCCGCATCGACATAAAAGTAAAAAAGTTATGGCTTTTGAAAAATGGAGATGAAAATCCGCGAAAAATCGTTGCGTCCTTAAGCCCAAAATAGGCCATGTCATTAAGGGGTTAATGGTACCATTTAGCACACTCTATAATTGCAAGCATTTTACAGCCCTCACAAAAGGACTCCCAGTTCTGCGGGTCAGTACAGTTACAACTATAAAATAAAATAGTTTTTAAATTTAAAAAAGAATATTGTTTTCTGTCCCCATATTCTTAGGCCCCATAACTTTTTATATTCTTCTTTCAACAATCGGTCTGTGTTATGGCTCCTTCAAACTGGCGAGAAAAATCACGCGATCTGGTTAGGAAACCAATGATTTTCAATGGTTTCAGTTTCATTGTCATTTGGGATGTTTTCACTTCTTCAATGCTGTGTCTCATCTCCTTTCTTTTTGCAATAAATCGCCCATGGTCTCCAATGGGGCCAGCGGCAGCAGCGCCGACACCATTGAAAACAATGGGAGAAGATCACAACCCCCTGCCGCAGCTTTGACAGCTGCACCAGGGGATTCCTTCAGCCACGTAGGATTGTGAAGCTGTCGCATCTAGAGGTTTCCACGCGGCGGCAGCGCCAGCCCCATTGAAAACAGTGGGAGAACATTGCGATCTCCTGCCGTGGTCATCATAGCCACAGCGGGGATGATGGGAACCCCCGCAGGGATACAAGGCGGTTTTCAAATGAAAACACCTCGCATGTGTGGGGGGTCTGGAACGCAGACCGAAATGCGAATGTTGCCTGTATCCAAATTAAGAGGAAATGTTATATAGAGTACTCATAGTTGAGAACCATAATAAGCCACTACACAGACCGTCTAGTGATATCAGTATGAGTTTTGTTTATTGTTGACCATTGCTAGTTTATATGCAAGTTGGAAAGAAGGCGTTTCCAAATGTTACCTGATGCAATGTACTTTTGGTGACCAACCCCTCATTCCAACAGTTTACAACATGACTGTAAATCAAAAGCCTTCTAACAAAAAGTATCAACAAATCTGTTTGAAGTAGACATAAAAACAGTTACATGTGATAATAAAGGTTGACTCCTGGCTGTCTACTGGCTGAGTACATTTTTAAGATTACACTGTTAATTACATTCCCAAACCAGAATGTAATCTTCAAGGTCCATCAACAATTTGCACATCAAAAGAGGGGGCCTTGTTTCTAGTTTACACATAGACAAAACTGGTTCAGCCACCTACTTGGAAGTCAGTACAAAGTTGGGATTCAGTAAGATAGCTGAATAAAATCTTATTAATCATACATTTAGTATTCTAAAATCAATATTCAAATAAACGCTTGAATATACCTTTTTACATATGATTCTATATCCAAATTCTACTAGCAACTTCCGGAATGTTTTACATATAATACATAACATTATATAACCAAATAACTAATGTCACATTTATTACACTGTTTTCTTATCTTTCTTATGTTGGGTTATTAAAAATATTGATTGACCCCTATCATTCCCCCATTTGGACATCAGAGCCACCATTATCTCCTGGTTCTGTCACCCATAGGTGCCGGGTTCCCAGGTAGGAATGGTGCACTCTATGTCCATCAAGATATGAAGACATAATATCAAATATTGCAAGTCAATCAAGTTTACAATACAGTAATCTTAGATTTATCAACATCAATATCGTCATCGTCATATTAGACACTTAAAGGGGTGTATTTTTGGGTATGTCTCGAAGAGTCTCTACAGGAGTGGGGACAGATAATAGACAAGTCCGCAAAATGTCCTCTCCACTCCTGAGGTTGGGCATACACGTGTGGGAAATATTTGCCCATCCAGTCCATCGCTTCTCCATGTGGATCGTTCGTAGTGGTGTTTCCCAATAAGAAGACAGTGCAATAAGACAAAAATGCAAAAGTCAAAATCAAAATGTCCATTACCTCCCCCACCCAAACAACGCCGGGATCCCACCCATCACTTTTCCTCTGGCTCGGGAGCTTTCTTGCAGTGGGAGGCATGTATCCACTTTTAACTTGGTATGCTCGTTAAACCTTGGGTCCAAGGCCTTTATTACGTGTCTTTTTTTGCGACCACCCAGTCTCCAGGCTGCAAGAAATGAGTCCCCTCTAGATTGTCAGGGTCTGGAATTGGGGAAAACACTAGATCGGGTGTTATTTTCAGTTTACGACATAGTTCTTGTACATATTCAATAACCTTATCACACCCCTGCTGTAGGGCCTGTGGATGGTACAGGCCTAATCTTGGCATAGAGCCAAACACTTCTTTTAACTTAAGCATATCATTTTAGTTCTTTCAACTCTGTTAAACTCTGCGGGTGGTATGGAGTGTAAAACGCTTGTTCCACCCCAAGACTGACATCACCTCTCACATCACTTAACCTGTAAATTGTGTACCTCTGTCACTCTCAATTGTCTCTAGTACCCCAAATCTACATACAAGTTCTGACACAAGTTTAGTCACTGTACATTGTGCGGTGGCTTTGAACAGGTCCACGCACACAAGGACGTACTCATACCTGCCTGATTTGGGAAGCTGGATGTAATCGATTTGTAATCTCTGAATAGGATACAGTGGTCTGGGTGTGCACTTCACATGCCTTCACATATGCCTTTGCCAACCTGTCGAACCCTGGAGCATACCATACCTTGTCCATAACAGAAACCATGGCATTCCGAGAGGCATGCACTTTCCCGTGAGCTAGGACGGCGAGGTGGGTGTAGGCAGCCGCTGGTACATCATCTACGTCCCGTAGGACGCCAAATCCCAAATCAACAAGAGTGGTAGGATCAAGATCCAACTTACAGCACAAGGGGTCTTGCGTCCTGTCCAGGAGAGCTGCAGCCTTGGCTGCCCTATCCCTTGCTCTCTGGTGACTGCCCCTGCGTGTGTGCTTTAACCTTTATTATGGCCACCTGTTCTGGCAACATGATAGCCTGCATTTAATCTTAATGGGCTTGCCTTGTGCCGTGAGAAAGCTCCTGGACCGCCAGATGGGTCCATAATCGTGTGCAGTACCAAAGGCGTACCTGGAATCAGTGTAGATGCTGGCAGTGGTACCTTTTTCAATCGTACAGGCCTCAGTTCCTGCGCTGACATGTATGGCGGCAGTGGTTTTTGTACAAGCATCTCATTCAGTGTGACTACTTCAAAACCTGTTACAAACCTTCCTTTGTCATTCAGGTATCTAGATCCATCCACAAACATTTCAAGGTGGGGGTTTAGGAGGGGTTTGTCAGTGACATGTGCGAACCTAGCTGTCTCCTGCTCCATGAGCGCTGCACAATCATGCTGGTGTTCTGCGTCAAAGGCCTCCTCTTCATCAGTCAGAGAATTTGCAAAAAGCTGGTCCTCTGTACTTACTCCCCCATTTGAATCAGTGTCACCTAATGGTAATAAGGTGGCCGGATTCAAAGTGGTGCAACGTTGAAATGAGACATTGGATGAAGAGTGTAATGCAAGTTCCATTTTGATCTGTCTAGCAAGGGACAGATGTCTACGGCTTACCTGTGTCAGGATACCATGTATGTCATGTGGGGTATAGATCACCATGGTGTGATCTAAGAAGTTTCTCTTTGCTGGCTTTGCAGCCATTCTACTCTGATGGAGGAAACACAAAAGGCTTAGTGATTCATTGAGGTAACTATTTGTGTCAGCAGTACATAAAAGAAAATAAAAATAAATCATCAACATATTACAAGAGGGCGGTGCCCTCGCGAATTGGCCAGGCGTCTAATACCAGTTTCATGAATCTGGTGAACTGGTATTGGGCTATACTGTGCCCCTTGTGGCAGCACTATCCAACAGTACTGCTTTCCTCTGAAATTAAATACAAACAAATACAGACAGTCTGTCGAGGTCCGTCTGACTGGTAGCCCAAAGGCTCGAAGGAACGACACTAAGAACTTGTTTCTCTGCGTGCGTAAAAGTGAAGACAGGTAGAGGTGTCGCTAGGTCTGCTGCCATCCGACAGAAGGTCGGGTGACTTTCAGACCTGGGGTGTATACGAGCCTCACCGGACGGGTGAAATTCGATACAAGATCCCAAGGATCCCATCATTTCGGTTCCCAATATGCTTTCAGGACTTTCCAGCACAAGGAAGCGCATGAGGCATCGTGACCCTTTAAACATTATCTCTAGCGGTTCAGTTTCTGCCAGCTGAATCGGCATTCCTGAAACCCCTTGCACCAATTACTGCTAGACAATCAGGCTGGTATTCTATTTAAAATAGATCAGAACCTTGTTGCAAAAAAAAAATAAATAATAATTAAAATTAAAAATTTAGAAATTGCTGACCTGCAATACCTGGATCACCTATATCAGATATCCAGTTCCTTGGGCTAAATAATGACTCAGGAATTGGAGTTTGTCTTGGAGGTGACTTACTATTTGTCAGGACCTGCGGAAAGCTGAGTTTCTGCAGTAGCTATCAAGACAAATACATGAGCCGGATCCACCAAGAGAGCAGTTAGTTTACAAAACCTCCTCTGAACTGTCACTTGGTCTCAACCCGTACCGATCCATCCGGTGAAAATTTGATGGATGCAGATAAGGCTTGTAAGATATTAGTACAAATAACAGACATGAATTACAACAAGGCAGAATAATCCACAAACATCTATCCACCTTAAAATATGATATTCCTTAAGCAAATTCATTATTAATCTGATCCTGCCTGCAATGTCTCATCAAATTTGAGAAGAGAAAAAAAAAAACTTTTCCTAACTGCCCAAGCTCCTCACCCCCTCCCTTTGTAGACAAAAGAAGGATGAAACATTACCTACTTTTACATTATCTAGCTCCACCCCTTCGATGCTGGTCGTTTGCATGTCTCTCCTATAGAACATTCTCTCAGAGACAGTGCAGTACTAACAGCATTTAGCAGTGATATAGACGTCCAACCAATCACAGAACTGACATTTACACAAAAAGAAAAAAACAAAAATATATCTTAAAAATCCATATATTCTCTATTTTTAAGGCCATATAATTCACATAATTCATTACAAGTTTCTTATTTCATCAGCGTCTGTCTTCCTTTCTATGACACTGAATTTTATCTCTCTATGAAACAGAACAATAGCTAAGATATTAATAAGCAACCAGAACATTCAGATTTTAAACAGCATTAATTATTAGTAATTACAAGACGTATACTTCTCTCCTAGGCTGGTCTGTGTTGAGGGTGGAGGAAGACCTCTTCCTATTGTTCTTCCCTCCCATCTCCTTACATCACCTAGCTCCACCCCCTGTGGTCTGGCTCAGCGTTTGGTCTTTCTTGCCTCATTTCATTTCTAGCCACCGAACAGTACACACCATATAACACAATCTAACTCTCATACGGGCCCTTCATTAATACACAAATTCACACTCACTGGGGTTTTCATTCACTCATATACAGACTGATAAGTATCTCATGTGAAGTAGAAACTGGGATTGTATTTACTGTTCATAGAACTTCCCATATTGAACAAAATATATAAGAAAAACTCTTATGTACCGCGGTTTTTACATATTTTGTTCAGAATAGGCTATCCAATGACAAACATAATACAACTTATGCCCATTTCCACCCACATACTTATATTCACCACTCCAGATAGCAACTATTATCACCGTTCATTGTTAAACCTTCTACCTTTCTCTTAACTCATTCTTTGTTCCCTATTAACCTGCACAGTCTGCTCACACCATTCACTACTACAGAGACAATACAAACCCCCCCCCCCATAGCTCACACCTTCTTTACACTCAGGAAAAAAAAACAAAAAAAACAACACACAGTATATATATATACTTCATTGTTCTTTTGAACCCCCACAGATGTGAGTGGGGTATAATTTTCTTACACTTAAATGAAGAAGACTAAGACGTACAACAAAGGGAGTGAATTTCTTACCGAAAATTCCTTTTTCCCGAGTCATCCTGACGGCAGACATGGAGGTTGCACCTTGACCTCGTAGGGACAGGAAGCAAGAGACTTTAAAAGGCTCCTCCCGTCTCCCATTCACCAGTGTCTTCTAAATTACTTACATGGACAGGTCGTGGTTAACCAAGGAAGATATTTATTTGCTCCGAAAAAAATAACATGGTTAGTTTCATTTGAACATAAACAAGAAGAGGGTAGCTTACCCAGACTTAAACACAGGAAATATGCACAAATTTACCGCATGAAGGGAAATGTCCAACATAGGAGCGTCTGGGCTACAGATTCGTGCCCGCATAAACGTTAATATAAACGTGTGAATTTTTGGGAGGGAAATACGTGCCGTCAGGATGACTCGGGAAAAAGGAATTTTCGGTAAGAAATTCACTCCCTTTTCCCGGCGTCATCCTGACGGCAGACATGGAGTATACCAAATTAACTCTTAGGGAGGGACCACTGCTTGCAGGACCTCTCTCCCGAAAGAGAGAGATCGGAGGAGAGGTCCGCATTCGGCCTGTAATGTTTTGCGAATGTGTGCAGGTTGGACCATGTGGCTGCCTTACAGATTTGGTCCGGCGTCGCCATAGCCCTCTCTGCCCAGGAGCAGGATACTGCCCTGGTAGAATGGGCCTTGAGTTCTTCCGGGATAGTTCTGTTGCAGGACGGAGTAGGCCTGCGGGATGGTGGATTTTATCCAGCGGCTAATGGATCTCCTAGAAGCCGCTCTTCCTCTGCCTGACCCCTGAAATTGAACAAAAGACAGTCAGCCTTCCTAAAAGGATAATGTCTGCTCTGGGTAGCATAGAATGGCCTTCCTTGCATCCAGGCTATGGTAGTCTCTTTCCCTATCGTTTTGGGGATTTTGACAGAAGGATGGGAGAATAATTTCTTTCTGTCTGTGGAATTTTGAGGCTACCTTTGGAAGAAAAACGGGGGTCTGTTTTTTTTTTGTATGACCCTATCGTCCTGGCTTAATAGGTAAGACGTCTTACAAGATAGGGCCTGGGGCTCGCTTACGTGCCTTGCTGCTGTGATAGCTACCAGGAACACAGTTTTAAACGTGAGGAACCTAATCGGAATCTGATCAATAGGTTGAGGGGGTCTTTGCAGAGGCTTTGGAGAACTAGGTTCAGGTCCCATGGGGGGAACTGTACTACGGCTAACTGACCTCATTCTTTCCGCCGCTTTCATGAACCTGCGGATCAGTCTATGATCCGCCAAAGGTTGGTCTAGAATGGCTGAGAGCGCTGCTACCTGTACTTCCAGGGTTCGTGGTCTCAGGTTTTTATCTGGAGGAAGTCCAAATCTCCGCCACCAAAGTGTCAAGATTGGAGACCTCCAGCCCCCTCCAGGAGAAGAATTTTTTCCCCGATCTTATTATAAGTAGCTGAGGTTACAGGTTTTTCGGGACTGGCGTAGAGTCGCGATAACTCTGGAGGACAGACCTTGTCTTAGCGTCTGTTCCTCAATATCCACACTGCGAGGTTCAGTCTCTCTAGGTTGGGGCAAAGAACTGGGCCCTGCGCTAGAAGGTCCTTCCTGGATGGAAGGCGGATTGGCTCCGAGATGGCGAGCTTTAGGAGCACCGGAAACCATGCCCTTTTTTCCCCAGTGTTAGGTGATCAGGAGCAGCGTGATGTTGCTCTGCTGGACCTTCTGAAGAACTCTCGGGATCAGGTGTATGGGGGAGGGGGAAGGCATACGCCAGACTGAAATCCCAACTATGGGAAAAAGCGTCTAACCCCTCGGACTTGTCCCTCGGATCTAGGGAAAAATAGCCGGGACATTCTGAATTTTTGCTGCTCGCAAACAGGTCCACCTGTGGACTGCCCCAGGTTTCTGTAATGAGACGAAATTCCTCTTGATTCAGAGACCATTCCCAGGGTCTAGGCCTCTTTGACTTAGAAAGTCGGCTGTCAGGATCTGGGATCCTTTGAGATGGACCGCTGTCAGGACTGTACTGTGGACTCGGCCCATCAGAAAATCGGGGCTGTTAATTTCAGCAGGTGAAAGCTTCTGGTGCCTCCCTGGTGGTGAATAAGTGAAACGGCGGTCCCGTTATCCGAGAAGATCCTAACATGCTCCCAGATGGCCCTAAGCTCTCTGGAATTTGAGGTCTAGGCATGCAATGTCGGACCCCATTTGCCCTGGAGCAAACGCTGCCCCACTTGCGCTCCCCAGCCAGGCTGGCTTGCGTTGGTGACTACGGAGATGAAGGGCTCTGTCACCCATGGGGACTCCGCCTCTAGGTTGCCAGTTGACCGCCACCAGCGGAGGGACCTTGTGACCGCTGATGACACGGGCATTCTGCGGTCCAGAGAGGTTGTTGCCCCGTCCCAGTTGCCCAGGGTGGCTCTCTGTAGCGTCCTTGAGTGAGCCTGGGCCCAAGGAATAATGCCGATACAGGAGGTCATGAGGCCCAGGAGCCTCGTTGCGTCCCTAATCGTTATTTGTTTCTTCTGGCCGCATTTCTGCGCTGCCAGCCTAAGGTTTTCCTGCCTGGGTGGAGGCAAAGACAAGATCTGAGACACTGAGTCTATCTGTACCCCCAGGAGGTCTTTCGCGTCTCGGGGAGAAGACTAGATTTAGGGAAGTTAACTATCCACCCCAGTCTCTGAAATAGGGAGATGATTCGGCTGGTATCCTCTTTGAGGATCTTCGGCGAGGATGCCATTACCAGCAAATCGTCCAGGTATGGGACAATGTTTATGCCTGCCACATGGAGATGCGCCACCATCTCTGCCGCTATTTTAGAGAATATCCTGGGTGCCGTTGAAATTCCGAGGGGTAGGCACTGGAATTGAAAATGGTGTACACGGCTGCCCATCCTGATGGCAAACCGCAGGTACTTGTGATGTTCCGACAGGACTGGGACGTGGTAGTACGCGTCCTTTAGATCGACGGTACTCATAAAGTCCCCTCTTTTGATCAGAGTTACTGCAGACCTGATGGTTAAACCTTTTGTAGGTAATCAACCTGTTCAGGCCCTTCAGATTAAGGATCATCCGAAACGGTCGTTCGGTTTTTTGATCAGAAATAGGGGTAGAACCCCAAGCCCTGTTCTACTGCGGGGACCTGGACTACCGCCCCCATCTGTAGCACCTTAGAAATTTCGTTTCTAAAGATACCCTGCAGGGTGGGGGATCGCGTGGGGGCCAGGAAAGCTCAACAGTCTATCCCCCACCTGGTACTCGCCTACAGGGGAAGGGGTTGTTTTTGTTTTACTCCTGCCTCCTTTGGGGTAGGACCAGCACCCCGTCTTTCCTTTGCCTCGGTATGGCTTGAAGGATGGCTGAGGTTTGTGGGGAAATCCCGTTCTTGCTTGGTCCGGGAAACTGCGGGTCCTGTCGGTAGCTCTTTTTAGGATCTCCTCCAAGTCCGCGCCAAACATGTGCTAGCCATGAAACAGAGATGTTACACGGCCTTCCTTTGGAAGCCGTATCTGCTTTCCATGTTTTCAGCCAGACCGCCTGTTGCTGATCTAAGTAGAGGCATGCATTCCAGTAACACATCTCTAGAGGCCTTCTGTTTAATCTGGTCGTCGAGTTCCCCCAATCAGAGGAACATCGACCTTGCCACAGAAGTCGCTGCGACCTTGGACTTCAGCGTATAGGCCGTTGTTTGCCAGGCCCGTTTCATCAAGGCGTCGACCCTGTCCATCGGGTTTTTAAGATGAGAGGAGTCCTTGAATGGCAGGGCTGTCTTTTTGGCCATTATGGCCACCTGTGCCCGACGCCGCGCGCGGCCGCACCGGCATGCCTGGAGGAGAGAGGCATCTGAGCCTATGGCCCGCCGCTCTCCCCAGCTGAAACCACTGCGCCGAGCTGTGGCAGGGGAAGGAGGGGACCCAAGGACCTCTGGTCCGCCGCTCCGACTGCTGCGGTGGTGAACCCCGGGCGGTCAGACCCGTGGCCCGCCGTGCTCCCGGACCGTGCGTAGATGCTCACGTCTTTCTCCGCAAAGCGGAGTCTCTCTTTATATTCGCGGGACAAATAGAGGTGTTTGTCCGCGCAGCCCACTCATACGTGATTACTTTCTTCAGGGTATCATTAACCGGAAACACTGTGCGGTTCCTTGGTCTGAGCCCGCCGGACACGGCGTCCTGTACGGACCTTGGCTCGACCACATCCTCGACCTTCCTTGTATCCCTGACTGCTTTGATCAGGTCAACCAGGTCCCCAGATGAGAAATAGTACTTTTTATTCTCATCCCTGGCGTCAGGGGGACGGTCAAAGAGTTCGCCATTTGACAAGTCGCCCCGGGATTGCTCAAACTGTGAGCTCGTTAGCGGTATGTGGCTCGCCCTTTTAGCGGCCCTTCCTTCCGCTGAGCTGGGGGGAGGGGATGGGGGGGGGGGGGACTGGAAATTGATGCCCGGACCTCCTCTCTAACCAGGGATATAATATCTTCCCTGAATGCAGCCTGTTCATCCGTAAGGATCTTGGAGGTACAATCGGGGCATAGCGGCTTTTTTATACGCCTCGTCCAGTTTTTTTTTTTTTGTTTTTTTTTAAAGACACAGAGCGCCTTTCCTGTGTTTTTTCTTTAGGTCCTGTTTAGACCGAGTGGATTCCCTGTCCTGCAGAATATACATGCATGCACATAAGGGAAAACCCCCACACAATGCTAAATTCCTGAGCATAACATTCCTGCAACAAGTAACACTTACAGTTTGCAGGGCTTCCATCTCTGGTTCCTTTGTAGTCATGATGCAGAAACGCAGACAGAACCAGGTAGACAGATAAATCCTTCTCTGAAGGTGTGCTGTCAGTGGAAGCTTGTCGGGGGGGGGGGTCTCCATTTTCAAATCTCCCGCTGTTCCGGGTCAGCTGACGGCGTCTGACGTCACCGCGTCACGCCGCGTCATTGGCTCCGCCCCCCCGACGCCGCGCACGGCCGCGCCGGCATGCCTGGAGGAGAGAGGCATCTGAGCCTGTGGCCCGCCGCTCTCCCCGGCTGAAAACCAACTCCGAGCTGGAGGAGGAAGGAGGGGACTCAAGGACCTCCGGTCCGCCGCTCCGACCGTTGCGGTGGTGAACCCCGGGCGGTCAGACCTGTGGCCCGCCGTGCTCCCGGACCGCGCTGACTCTCCGGAGGGGAGATGAGAAGGGAAGCAGCCCTGTGGACCGTCAATCCCTCCAGTCAGCCTGCTTGGAAAAGGGTGAGGGGGGAAAACAGCCCTATGGACCGTTCCCCCAGCTATCATCCTGCAGCTCCCTGGAGGGAGCTCCTCTTGCATGTCCCTGTAGGGACAGGAAGCACTGGTGAATGGGAGACGGGAGGAGCCTTTTAAAGTCTCTTGCTTCCTGTCCCTACGAGGTCAAGGTGCAACCTCCATGTCTGCCGTCAGGATGACGCCGGGAAAAGATTAGTTTACATAACAAGACTTACAAGACAAACAATAGTGGTTATTTGTCACATAATTGTCCACAGATTTTGCATGAACTTACTTTATGTCCCAGAGGGACACAAACTATAAGAGGATTCCCTTTCTCTGATAACGCCTTACTGCCGTATCTATACTTGCCTTAATCCATCTGTCTAACATATTTTTATACAACCTTTTTGACTATCTCTGAATCTTTTCCCCAAACTTGCTGGTCTAAGATTCCCAAAATTCTAAACACCTTACTACATTCTTCTTCCCACAGCTAACGTGCCTTCTTTGTCTTTTACTATTTCTCTAGCTGATTTCCATATAGGCATACTGCTTGCCCTGTACGTTTCCCATATTGTCTGTTCCTTTATCTAAACCGGCGTCTCTGATATCTTTCATATGCTTTTTCCCGTACTATTGCCAGAACCCATAGTTAAAGGTTCCCGCTTTTCTAAGTCCTATCTGTCTATATATTTTATACGTTTGTCTGCGTACGTCTCCCCCTTCCCTTTCTCTTATGGACTTACCTCTTGATTTACCACTGTTACACAGCATTGAGGATGCATACGGCTTTCCTCAGATAAATCTGGCGGTCCCTTCTTACCAAGCCCGCAGCTGGCAGGACAATTATTTCTCACACAGACCTCTATTTCCCACTATTCATCACCAAGTAAAACAGGACCTGATATCACATAGTAAACTAAGGACCCCTGGTCCCTGGTCCTGGAATAGTTTTACGGACTCCTTAAGGGGGGGGGGGGGGGGGAGTTAGGGGACTTCTGGTAATATTATAACAGACTCAGTAAAAGCAAATTATGGCTAACATGACACAGACAATCAACGTACAGATTTCAACAATTACTACAGGCAACATGGCAATATACACACAAGGGTTCTTCCGTCTAGCACGGTTACTAAGAACACCGTAAATAACAGGCAGAAGCGTCCTATATAACATGCAGCAACTCACCCCCTGTCGACACGAGACTTGAAGTCAAGAGAGCCCAGAGCTTGAGTGGCAAGTCAAGAGCTTACCGTATACCGGTGTTTTGTAGATCTGGGGTCCCGTGGCCTCTGGTCCGGCTGGTCGGCAGGTAGTGTAGTCAGGTATCGGCTGCAGGTAAGGAGTTAGCTTCTGCCCCACGTTGGGCGCCAAATAAACTGTGGGGGGTCTGGAACGCAGACCGAAATGCGAATGTTGCCTGTATCCAAATTAAGAGGAAATGTTATATAGAGTACTCATAGTTGAGAACCATAATAAGCCACTACACAGACCGTCTAGTGATATCAGTATGAGTTTTGTTTATTGTTGACCATTGCTAGTTTATATGCAAGTTGGAAAGAAGGCGTTTCCAAATGTTACCTGATGCAATGTACTTTTGGTGACCAACCCCTCATTCCAACAGTTTACAACATGACTGTAAATCAAAAGCCTTCTAACAAAAAGTATCAACAAATCTGTTTGAAGTAGACATAAAAACAGTTACATGTGATAATAAAGGTTGACTCCTGGCTGTCTACTGGCTGAGTACATTTTTAAGATTACACTGTTAATTACATTCCCAAACCAGAATGTAATCTTCAAGGTCCATCAACAATTTGCACATCAAAAGAGGGGGCCTTGTTTCTAGTTTACACATAGACAAAACTGGTTCAGCCACCTACTTGGAAGTCAGTACAAAGTTGGGATTCAGTAAGATAGCTGAATAAAAGCTTATTAATCATACATTTAGTATTCTAAAATCAATATTCAAATAAACGCTTGAATATACCTTTTTACATATGATTCTATATCCAAATTCTACTAGCAACTTCCGGAATGTTTTACATATAATACATAACATTATATAACCAAATAACTAATGTCACATTTATTACACTGTTTCCTTATCTTTCTTATGTTGGGTTATTAAAAATATTGATTGACCCCTATCACATGCAAGGGTTTCCACATGTTTTCAACTGGGCCAGCAGCAGCAACAGCATGAATCATGGCCCAATATAGCTCTCACCCGTGTGCTGGAGCCCTTAGGGTGTATTTTTGGGAGGGCAAACTGTGGTCTTATTAGTGGCATTATGGGGTACAATTTACTTTTCTACTACTTTTTCTTCAATGATTCCTAAGACGCAGCATTTGTTGTGTAGGCTATATAGTGACACATTTTAATAAGTCAAACTTTTACATATGCGATCGGCGGTGAGAGTTTTCACAAGACCCAGTGTTGCCAAGATTACTCAACGAAACTCCACTTACAGCTTAGATGTAGCGATCAGCATTGACTACAGTATCTAAGTAAACAACTGCAAATCGGAGCTAGCTTCCGCCATGGATACTGCGGGGGGCTATTAGCTGATGAAAACAGGCAGCACTTGCCACATATGGAGGGGCTGGGCTCAGGAGGTTGCTCCTTACAGCACCCTGCGACCACATGACATATTTACATCATGCAGTTGTGAAAAGGTTAAAAATGAAGAAACACAATCATTACATTCAATTTGCAGTATCAATGTTTCAGTTTACATTTGGATGCATATCAAGCACATGTGGTGAAGCACGGAGGTCACAAGCCATTAGTTGGGGACCACTGCCTTAGGTAATAGTTTGATATGACAAGATATAGGAAAAACAACTCACCTCTCAGAGAGTTGCCGAATCTGAGGTATACTCATGTACTTTTGAAAGTGTTCCAGCACATTTACCACCCCTTGAAGTAGGTTGGCAACCTCGCCATACTGCCTTTTTCTCGTCATAGCTCTAAAATAATAATAAAATAATACTATTTAAAGGATCTGCCGCCTTTGTCTTGGGGTCAGAGCTGTTCTGGAAGCAAAAAGGGGATGTACACAATACTACGCTTTATTATGGCTAATTGTTGTATATACATAGAAACTTCAATGGAAGTCTAGAGATCTGATTGTAGCACAAACAGGGAGCTTGTAACTGAAATTAAACTAACAGACATGTCAATGAGGCCAGCACAGCTAACGAACTTACTCCAGTGAGTCAACTCCTCCAGCCAGCATGTGGAGATGGTTCAGTGTTGTAATTGATGTGGTCAGATGGCGCTTGGCATGATCCAACTGCTTAATATCCCGTGTGATTTCTTTCACCTTGTAACATACAATATTGGTTAATGGAATTTGCAAAGTGAGGGGTTTAAAAACGAAGGTAATTTAATTGTAAACTTCAACCGCCACTCATTATGGTCTAACTTTTAAGGCGTGGTGATAACTTGTTACATTAAAGAGCGCCTTAGGTGACACATTGTAATTATGTATACCATATTGCACCTAACCCAATTATGACAATATATTTGCCAGATTATATACTGGAAAGTAAGTAGTCAGATTTTTCCACATTTTGTTTAAAACAAGACCAATTATTGACTAGTTAAAGGCAAAGAAAAGCAGTTTTGGAAGGTGATTATCTAACTTCAGATAGAATTCTATCCTTTCTGCCGCAAAAGTGTCTATACTGAGTTTCATTAAAGTGCAGGACAAAATAGCACTGAATGCAGGGGTATCTTGTCCCGTAAAATGGCAGATGGAAACTGAACAGACCCCATTATAGTTAATGGGGGGTCACTTGGTCCCATTCAATTCAATCCCCAGACTGATCCATTTGTCCAGTGAATCCCTTTTTCCTGCTCCCATAACACGGCAGTAACACAGAACTCAAAACCATAATGTGCACAAAGCCTAAAACTGACCAAATACACGTTAAATAAATAAATTATATAATAATGTGAAACACAGTTTAAAAGTACTTTTCAGAAAATACTTGGAAATAGCTTAAATAATCTTTGATCAATTGGTTTAACCCTTTCCAATCCACTGTCTGACCTCTGAAGACATTATGATTAGAGGCTGTACAGCTCTGATGTTTGGAAGACATCCGTCTGGGTTCTCTTACTGTATATTGCCAGCCTCTCTGCTGTCGGAGCCTATCCAACGTGTCACCTCATGCAGTACTGGCTTTAGCCAGCAGATAGCGTCGTTGTATAACAGAAAAAGAGTAAGCCCCCTAGGAAAACCAGGATACAAATTGGATTGGAAAGGGTTAAAGGGCTTCTTTAAGACTTATTACTGATAATCGATCCACAAGATAGGTCATCAATAGTTGATAGTCGGTGGTCCGCCACTCAGGATCCACAACAGTCAGCTGATCACTTGGCCTGTTGTTACTGCAGACAGCAATGGAGGCAGATAGTGCTGTCCATATTGCAGTGGCCCAGTTTGGTATGGCAAGCTCAGTGGGACTACAGTACCAAACTGCAATACAGACAGTGGTGTCAGACAGCTACTTTCAGCACTGTCCACATTGAGAGCGGGTCTGACAATCAGCTGACTGGCAGGCACCCAGTGCAGCATCCCCACACTGATCAACTACTGATGACCTACCCTGAGGATAGCACATCGGTAGTAAAAATCCCAGACAACCCCTTTAATGCTATATAAACAGGGAAAAATCCCCATTTCTCATTGCTTCTACACAAATAGTTTATAGTAGCTTGAAGTCAATATACAGACTGGCATAAAATTGCTCAATTTGATCTCTTGAGAGACACAGATTCTCAAAGAAACCACAGGCAGTAGTATCTATAGTTTTTAGTTTTCTATCCAGTTATGTACTGTATATAACACTGACAAACAGTGAGGCTCACATGTACGTTCCATAACACACGTACACTAGGGCAATGTCATAGTAAGCCACAAGATGTTTTTCGAGTGTAGGAAGAACACAAGCAAACTATACAAGGCTGAAATAAGTCCCATGTCCATACAGTTTAGCCCATTATCCTGCAATGTTGATTCCGAAAAGAAAAAAAAAAACAGAGGTAGAAACCAATTTTACTTATTTTAGGGGGAAATTAATTTTTTTTCCAACCCCAAATCTAGCAATCAGAATAACTCTAATCCAAGGCAACAGTGCTGAACATTATAATAACTGTGATGGGGTTGGAGCACACACTATGGTCATGCTTAATCCTTTGCAATTTCCAATTTATTTTGCTGCAGCCTACACAAGACAAATACGATATGTATGTATAGCATTTAACAAATTTTAGAATAAATAACTGAAATAAGAAGTATTTAACCCTTTCAGTGGTTAAGCATCATACTTGTATGACCTCTTGGAAGAAAAAAAAATTATATATGTAAACACAATATATCAAGTTTTCTGTTTGAGGTTTGACTCAGGATTATGCTTAAAATCATCCGGATTAATACATCTATTAAAATCTGAAAGAATAGTCCATTTACCATTTGCTCTGATTTCTCAGCCTTGTCCTTGATGTCTTTGATCTTGCCAAACAGTTGCTGTATAGCTTTCTGTGCTTCCTCCAAAGCCTGTGAATAAAATCCTAAGATCATCAGCAATGTATCAATTCGATGCAAAGATGACAGTATTTATTATTCAAGATGCAAATTCGCAACAATGTATCCAATCCAGCCAGCTTCATGTTACTCATATAGCGGATAAATGTAAATAAAGAATTCTGTATAGAACTTTGCACTAGAAGATCTTATATACACAATATTGTTCACTTCTAAACACTTTCCTAATCTATAACTTATGATAATAAACAAGTTAAAAGCAGGACATTGTGTTCTTGCCAAGAAATCCCATGAATCCCTTAAATATTATCTGTATAAATATGAGCATTTTGGCTTCTCGTGTTCAAACAAACAATCATCCTTCAAAGGAGATATAAGAGGATGTGTATGAATTTTAGGAGGTCTCCAATTTATATGCAGTTATTCCTTCTGAATCTTCTTACAGCTTTGGTAAAAATAGTGATTAGAATGGCTGAAAACAACAGTATTCCGGACTACTTCTGTGTTCTATATGATATTTAGTGTGGCTGTATACTCAAGTCATGTTTCAGTCAACAGGATGTAGGATTACGAGAGTTCCATCGCACAAAAATAATTTATAGTTTCTCAATAAGTTCGATGGTACATTACTTGATGGCAATAAAAACACAACTCGTCCAGAAAAATACAAGCATTCACAGGTCTATATAGGTTGATGGAAAAATTTTTAAAAAAAAAGTCACGGTTCTCAGAAAGGACGAATTCAAAAAATGAAGGTATTCATGAAAAACTAAAAATGGTTGATTTGATCACATTAAATCGAGGAAGAGAAATCATTAACATAGAAGAAACCATATCAGTCCAAACGGTTTTGCTAATTTAATACGGGCGAGTGCGATATCATGCTCGTGTGATTTCCCTGCAGATGCAAGGCATTTGTGTCAAAAATGCCTCGCAACACTTCAGGGAAGTAGCGATCCTCTGCTGCGGCTAAAAACCGCAGTGGAGGATAGTGAAGTGTTTCCCCATTGTTTTTAATGGGGTAACCTCACATTGCACGCCGTGCAATGCTTTTACTGGCCCTATTGAAAACAATGAGTGAGGCATTCATGGGACCGCACAAAGATAGGACATGCTGAGATTTTTTCTCCGCACAGTGATAACGGAAAGGAAAAAAAAAAAGATTAAAAAAACCCCAAAAAACACAAAACCGCTCATGAGCATGACTTCATTCAAAAGAATGGGGTTCATATTTATGCAAGATTTCTGTATCTCACGCCATGTGAAAGCAGCCTATGTCTTCCATAACAAACTTTGGGGGAGGTTTATCAAAACTAGTACAAAGTAATCCGGTTGCCATTGACGATTGCACCCATTTTCCTTCTAATTTCTCTTCACACAGCTTCCCCTTTTAGCTTTATAAAAACGTCAATATAGTGTAATATGCCTCAATATAAAGTGCTGTAGATGTAAACAGAATGTTCCAAAATTATTTAAAGCTTGAAACTGGTAATGGCTCAGTGAAACATCTTTTTTGAATTCTAAGGGGTCCAGGGCATCACTGTTGACCAAGTCCGTACATAAGGGTGCTTTTAGATGGAACGATTACACTGAGGAACATGGGGTCTGGAAATTTACAGCTTATTCTGGGTATTTTTGTGCCACTAATTCTGAAAACCCCACCTATTTCATTCTAGAAGCTCTAGTTTGAGATATTTCTGATGTCATTATCTGTGTTCCATTTACTTTATTTTTCCATCAGCATTTGCTTATTAGTACGATATATATTGCCATCACTGCACATTACACTTGGTTTGAAGAAACAATGTGTAAGGACATTGAATAGAAATGGTCCTAAATACATACATGGTGACAATACTGACATCCAAGCCTTCATAATACAACCTGTATTGTAGACATCAGCCCACTGCATCACCTGCAATGTTTCGACTGGGCATTCCAGTCTTTGCCAAGAGTGCCCAGTCGAAATGTTGCAGGTGATGCAGTGGGCTGATGTCTATTTGTATCATGAAGGACTGGATGTGAGTATTGTCATCCTCTTTTGCTTGCACCTCAGTTGCTGCTCTACATCATGTATATACGTGCAACATATTGCTCATTTTTTTTGCTCTCCCAGCAGGGATTGGCCTATGGTGCTGCGGTTACAATTTTGTTTTTTATTGAATAGAAATGGAACATGCTTTGGCTACAAATGTAAGACATTTCCTGCGATGAGCATGGAGAAGCTAAAAGGAGGTAAATTTGATGGAGCACAAATCCAGGACCTGTCATTTTCAGATTCTGTGACCCCAAAAAAGTTCTAAAATCTCAGTCACCAAAAATTGCGTTCCCCGGTGTTATCATGCAAAAAAAAAATTGTTCAAACGAGTGAAAGTGAACGATAATTGTTTGGTCTAAATGCCAACCAAGGCTCAAACACCAAATGATAATCATTTGCTTCTCGTTCATTTTTGGCAGGCATAGAAATAATAGTTGGCTGGTTCACTTATCGTTCGGCTTAAACAGCGCTTGTTCAGTCCTTCTCACTTACTTATACAGCGAATGTGAAAGGCTGAATGACATAAGCAGAGTGCACGAGCCAACAATGACGTCATTCGCTTAGTCAAACGATATATCAGCTTGTCAAAAAGGGCCCTAAGAGCACCAAAACATGGATTTACACACTGCTGGCACCATGTGTGGATCACTAGTTTTAAGTACCAACGTTAGTTTAGCCAAACATTCAATGCTATATAAAAGTTCAAAAAAGAGCTGGCATTTAATGTCCTGCATTTTCAGAGCATAGCTCCATTTGTATTTCTTCATAGTATTGATGTAAATACATTATTCAGTATTTCAAATAAGGCATGCACGTATAACTACTAGAGATAAGCGAGCACTCAAATGCTCGGGTCCGCGTTATTCGAGTCGAGCTTTTCGTAAAATTTGAGAGCTCTACTCAAGTAACAAACCCCATTGACTACAATGGGAGACTCAAGTATTTTTATATGTGGGACGCCGGATCCCAAGCTTTTTATCTTTTAGATCGGTCGGTCGGTCTCTCGCCTGACTGCCCAAAAATTTGCCAATGACATGCGCTGCGGTGGGGAGGGGCCAAAACAGGCACGTCACAGCGGGGAGGAGCCAAGAACTGGGGCGGGGGTCGAACACGGCTTGATGCTCGTTCGAGTAACAAGCACCGTCGAGTACGCCAATACTCGAACGAGCATCAAGCTCGACAGAGAACGTTCGCTCAACTCTAATCACTACATTTCATAGAGCTCATTATAATTCCACCTGAAACATTTAGAGCTTAGAACAAGTCTGAGGTTTGACGATTTTCTTAAAGGGGTTGTCTCGAGGAAGCAGTGAAATTTTTTTTTTGCCCAGTCCCCCTTATTAAGCATACATTACTAAGCCCCCCTGTAAATGACTTTTCTAGCTGGTTTGTACTTACAGTTCCAGCGTTTCAGCAACTTATAAAAAGTTTCCCCAAGATGGCCGCCAGCTCTTTTCCCGTCGCTTGCTGTAGCCCAACGTGCGCGCTCTGGAGACGCTACCAGCTGTGTCTCCCTGACAACCAGAGGCCCCGCAGCCGCCGACCGGACCCCGGGATTGAACGCGGCCGACCAGTCACCCACCGCCAGGCAGCAGGTAATAGGCGCTAGGCCCCGGGGCCCCAGCGCTAGGCCCCGGGGCCCCAGCGCTAGGCCCCGGGGCCCCAGCGCTAGGCCCCGGGGCCCCAGCGCACGCGTCACCCCCGTCAGTCCGTCGCCCATCACTTACCTGGGCGGCTCTGCTGGGCGGCTCTGCACCTTCCTCTAAGAGAGGATGGTAGCAGAATGGCCGCTCCAGCGCGCTCCCGTGAGGATACAGCTCATCTGCGCATGCGCAGAAGAGCTGTAGCGGCGAGCACACTAAAGCGGCTCATGCTCAGAGCAGAAGAGCAGACTGCGCAAGCGCGTCTAAAAAAGCAAGCCGCCAGCGAATTTAGACGGAACCATGGAGACGAGGACGCTAGCAACGGAGCAGGTAAGTGAATAACTTCTGTATGTAATGCACGATGTATATTACAAAGTGCATTAATATGGCCATACAGAAGTGTATAACCCCACTTGATTTCGCGAGACAACCCCTTTAAGGCCAGACAAGCTAAATGGCCTTTTAGACTGGCAGATGGTCGGAAGTGAACATTAATCCTAATATTCTTTTGCCTAATCATCAGTCCAGGTGAATCTAACACTCATTTGTCGGGTGATCACATCTTTCAGGCAGCAGTCATCCGTTCCACGTAAACAGCAATGTGCTGTTGGCTGTAATGGACTGTGTGTGCTCAATCCATCGATCCAACACACCGAACATGCAGTAATTTATATGCAGATTTTCAGCTCAGATTTTGTACGTAAAGTCTGTAACGAATGTATAGCACAACAAATGTGAATGAGAACACTCAGCAGACGGAATCTATTCTTGCTGAAAAATAAGTCTCCCAGGTACCGTTCTCCTACAGGCAGCAGCTGATTTCTTTTTACCCAGCATTTTCCACTTTTGCAGAATTAATTTGACCTTCTACCTGCGCAAGTTTTGCTGACACACTATTATACCTTCAAGGACTTGGAATGGTGGTAAAAAACCAGAAATATTACAGGACTACATTACAGTGGAACTAAACGGAAAGAAAACATTGACACTGGTGGATTTTATTGACCCATCACTTATAGTATTTCGGTTCAAGAAAAATGTCATTTCCAACCATACTTCTGGAAGGGAACTGCCACAGTGTCATGCTATTGCATCAACATCTTATAGTTTCAGGTCAGAGAAATGTTTTCTATAGAAGCAGTCAGATTTTATTACCATAGTGAGACATGGATTCACAGTGGACTATGTAGGCATATTACAGTATCCATCTGTTTTCTATGCATTTTTGGATAAACTGACAGTCTACGGGGATCCGAGAACCCCCTTACCCACATCTGTTTTCTTTTTTTATAATCAGCAGTACAAAAACATCTTTACATGTAAATTAAGCTTCTATAATAAATCCTAATACTAAAGCTGTCACACACCTGTCTTTATCCCCCACAAGTAGCTTTTCCAAAAGCTCCAATCAAGAGCTATGAATTAGTATACTAAAATTGTATCTTCTATCCTAGTAGAAAAGCATCTGATTCCACATTAGAGATGATACTAAAACGTGTTATCTTGCTGGCCATCATGAGATCTGACTAAAATATGGCTAATAAATGCCTTAATAAAGCAGCAATAAATATAAATTAATTATTAGCCAATTATCACTTTTTTTTTTAAAACCCAGGCATAATGAAATGGATTAGAAGAGGCATGCATATTTATACCACATATACTTATGACAAGGCACAGACATGTATTCTTTTAAGTGCAAATTAATCACATCCAACAGAAATACAAAACATAGATGTGAAGGTTTTTGGCCTCATGTCCACTAGGAGATTCGGGCCAGCGTGGATTCTCCATGCAGAATCCCGCAGCGGGTCCCTCCTTTCCCATGGACATGAGGCCTAAAAATAAGATTTACTCATCTATCCGGATGCTGCGGATCTGCCCTCCGTCGCGGACGGATCTTCATCGGCCCGGCAGATGTGTTCAGCACGCCGGCAGCGTGCTACGGGCTTGCGCCGTGCACTTTTTTTTTTTTTAACTCCTGCTCTCCCGCGGCAGAGCAGAAATTCAGCTGCGGGTGCACCGCGGATACGGACGGCTTCCTTAGGCTTCAATGGAAGCCTGCAGGAGCCGTCCGTGCGGGAAAGCCGCAGAAAATGGAGCATGCTGCAGGTGATTTCCCACACATGCGATCCGCATGGCAGAGAAAAAGGACATGCGCAGGTATTTACTTACCTGCGGGTATCCAATGCATCCCTATGGGCATGGATCACGCGTGCAGGACACCTGCACGGATTTGCTAAATCCAATTAGCTAGTGAACATGAGGCCTTATGGTCCCTGAATTAGTGTTAAGAGATCATCAGGTCAGCAGTGTTATCTGTGCTATAGATTTCTCATACTGCCCAGTGACACATGAATTCTCTTGAAGTATTTAACCCTATGTTGAAAGTGTCAAAAGTCGTTCTAAAAATTTATATTCCCAAATTCTTCTGTGGCGCTGTGATTTGAAATTGCCTTTCAACATAATAACTTTCATGTCTTCCAAGTTGTGTCTGTGACTAGAAAAGTCTCTGTTTGTGTGGTGATGAGACCTCATTCTGGCTTTAATGTTTCCCGAACGTAGAAGGCCCCAACAGGACATTTACTGCACAGGATCTGGTACATAACATCGGACGTAGAATATGTGAATGTCCCAGGGATCTTAGGGCTCCCACCCACTGGCGTTTTTTTCTCCACTGCGATGCGATTCTAAAGTTAAAGTCTCGCATCGCAGTGCGAGAAAAACGCAGGCAGATATCCCAAAATCGCTGGGACATCGCCAGTCTGTTCAATGGGGCCAGCGGCAGCAGCGCTAGCCCCATTGAAAAGATATGGAGAATGCCGCGGACTTCTGCCACAGCTGTCCCAGCTGTAGCAGGAGTTTCCTTCATCCCCGCGGGGACCGCGGGGATGAAGGAACCCTCTGTAACAGCTGTGGCAGAAGTCAGCGGCAGTGCCGATCCCATTGAAAGCAGTGGTTTCTGACAAGCCCTGCAGAATGATTATCGGAGAAGGGCTTGAAATATAAGCCCTTCCCTGATAATCATAAAAAAGTGGTTAAAAAATAAAAAAGTTACTCACCTCTCCTGCTGTCAGCCGCGTCCTCCGGCTGGCTCCCCGGCACTGCTACTAAGCTCTTTCAGCAGACGGGGATTTAAAAATCCCCGCTTCCTGAAAGGGCTGTGCAGATTGGCTGAGGGCTCAGCCAATAGCAGCTACTGCTTAGCTATTGGCTGAGCGCTCAGCCAATGACATAGCTCTTAGCTATTCATTCATGAATAGCTAAGATATTGCTATATTGCTATAGCTTAAGGTCAGGTTTATGGTGACATGGAATGCAGGAATATCCCTTTGCCAAAGGAGAAATAGTTGTGTGTGAGGATAAATCTCGTGAGTTGTAACCCCAACTCAGAGGTAACCTCATTGGCCTCAGGGTGTGTGTGCCTGGCAGGTGGTCAGTCCATCTTTGTATGGGATGTTGGAATATAAGGATTCCACATCCATGGTGGCTGTGTGTGTGTCTTGTAGAGATGAACGAGCATACTCGCTAAGGGCAATTACTCGATCAAGCATTGCCCTTAGCGAGTACCGGCCCGCTTGGAAGAAAAGATTCGGCTGCCGGCGGGGAGCGGCTGGGGAGAGCAGGGGGGGGGGGGGGGAACGGGGGGGGGGGGGGGGGGGGGGGGAAGATCTCTCTCTCCCCCAGCTCCCCCAACAACCTCCCCCCCCCCCCCCCCCCCCCCCGCTCACTGCGGCAACTCGCCTCTCACCCGCGCCGGCAGCCGAACCTTTTCTTCCGAGCGGGGAGATACTCGCAAAGGACAATGCTCAATCGAGTAATTGTCCTTAGAGAGTATGCTCGCTCATCTCTAGTGTCTTGTCATCGTTTTGTACTTCTGTTGTAGTATTCTTTTAATTGCAAATTAATCACATACATGTCTGTGTCTTTTCATAAGTATGTGTGTATAAATATGCATGCTTCTTCGAATCCATTTCATTATGCCTTGATGAAAGACCCTGCATAGGTCTGAAAGCTCACATTATCATGTATTTTTGTTAACCATTAAAAAAGGTATATCTACAAGATTGCTTGGTTTCTCTTGCTGGTAACAATTACATTTGGCTCTACTGGCTAACACGGTACCAAACTTTTTCAATATAAGAAAAAAAAAACATGTCCAGAATTTTTTGAAAACTGGGAGTGTTTTTTTGACATATTGCCCATCATGTAAAAAAAGATAATTTAATAATCCTGTAAATTAAACCACCTGGTTTTTGGAGAGGTCAATAATAATCTTATCATTAGTGTGCTCCACAAGTCGAGGGGAACTCTATGCGGTACTCTATTCTTCCTAATCAGCTAGGTGATTTTTCTATTGACTTGAAGGGGTGGGAGAAACGAATAGGGAGAAAACTAGCAGAATTTTAAAAACAGTGTCCTTTAATGTTTTATTCACTTTTATTACAGTTTGCAAAGGTTTAGTTTGGAGACCTCTCATCTTTGACGAACAAAAAGGCTTGATTTTCCAGCTTGATGTCTGGATAAATTTCTCACCGAATAGTACTAATTATAAAAGACGTCAAGGTTTATGACTTATAGTATTATAATATAACACTCAAGAACATGTTGAAACTTTTCTGGACTCTGTAAATGCCACTATATGCTGTTTAAATTGGTTACAAATTCAATAAAACAAAAAAAAAAAGTTGAATTTTTGTGCTGATGGTGACAAGAAAAAAAAAATGGTACACTTTGAAGAAAAATGTTAAATGGTAAGTTTTTATAAATGTTGTTACTTCATTTAGTGCCCATTCCCCCTGATAGCAAGTGTTGGGTGGGGACAGGAAAGGGGAGTATTTCTAAGATTATATAAATGTATTACTTATTTTTAAGATGCAGACCATCCGCAGTACAGAAAAAGAAGAATGTCGGGTATGCGCTCATGCCGGCTGTGTGCAGTTGGCCTAAGACAAGGACCTCTACTACCTGGTACCATGTGCTACACTAGAATGGTAGAGGAAGATTTAGGGAGGTAAGCAAGTGGCTCAAGAGTTGGTGTAGGAAGGAGGGATTTGGGAATCTGGAGAACTGGGCCAACTTTGCAGTTGGCTACAGGTTCTACCGTATGAATAGGCTGCATCTCAATGGGAAGGGTGCAGCTGTGCTGAGGGGGGGGGGGGAGGATGGATAGAAGACTGAATAAAAGCTGTGACTGAGCAGTGAACTTACAGGATTACAGTCTATTCAGAAGGGATCATAAAAAAAAAAACTAAGGGGAAGGGGTTTGTCTATCTAAAATCCTATATAAAGCCCACACTACAGGAGGATATATGCGAGAGAGATGAACATGTGTAGTCTCGATTATCATTTTTCCCAATATGTGTTTTCACCCATAAAATCCTCCTAGGTGGTTTCTGTAGACCACCAAATATAACAGAAGCTGCTGAAAATCCAATACTGTTGAGGTGAATAAATGAAGCAGCAAATCACAATGAGGTAATTAATATGGGAAACTAACTATCCGGATATAAACTGGGAAGCTGAGACATGTGGATCTCATAAAAAGACAACATGTTTAGCTCAATAAATAAAGATAATTACCTTACCTAACTTGTTCAGGACCCAAACTAAAGGGACGGCCATTTTGAAATATTAACTAACAGACATGACAGAACAACAAAAAGTGAAGTTTGGGGGCACCTGGGAAATAGTGGCCATAATATAATAAATTTCCACTTGTGTGTTTCAATAGTGAGTTTTATCGGAGAACTACAAAAATAGTAAGCTTTAGGAAAGCAAAGTTCGATCGGCTTAGAGATGCTGTTAACCTTACTAATTGGGACAATATTTTCAAAAATAAAAGTATTGGCCCTTTAATAAATAATGTAGAAAATATTGTACAGGGTGAGGAGAAAGTAAACCTATCAAATAGTTTTTTTGCCAGTTGAGATACAGAGTGATAAAGTAAACTCTCCAGTAAATATCATCAGTTTCACCCAGGAAAGAGTGCAGAGATGCCTTAAAAAGATTAAAATAGATAAATCACCAGGTCCTGATGGCATATACCCCTGGGTTCTAATAGAATTAAGTAATGTGATAGACAGTCCATTGTTTCCTTTATTAAAGGACTCTTATAGTGACCAGATCTGTTCCACTTAATCAGCACATAGCCAATGTGGTGCAAATATTCAAAAAGGGGCCCAAAAACTACAGGCCGGTAAGTCTGATTTCTATTGTGGGTAAAATGTTTGAAGTTTTTCTAAGATACGCTATCCTGGAGTAATTAATGGAAAATAGCTGTATAACACCATATCAGCATGGGTTTAAGATCAAAAGAGGTCTAGGGGAATATGGCGAGAACATTGTTCTCTTTACAAGTCACTGGTCAGACCACACATGGAATATGGTGTACAGTTTTTGGCACTGGTACTTGAGGAGGACATATCAGAGCTTTAGTAGGTACAAAGGCAGACAGCTAAATTAATAAATGGAATGGGCAGACTACAATACCCTGAGAAGTTAGCAACACTGGGGCTGAGGAGCTACCCAATAACTAGCTAAAGATATATCGGGGCAATACAGAGATTTCCCCCCACAATCTATACCTAGGACTGTGACAAGGGGGCATACTCAACATCTAGAGGAAAGAAGGGTTCTACACCAAGATAGAAAGGGGTCTCTTACAGTAAGACCAACGAGACTATAAAACTCTCTGCCTAAGGATGTGTTGGTAGCGAATTTGATAAAAGTTTAATAGGGGCCTGTTCGCTTTTCTTTAGCGTTACAATTTTACTTAGTCACTAACTACTTCAGAAGGGTTGTTGCTCCAGGGATTATTCTGACTGCCAGACGTGGAAAACGAAATGAATTTTTTCCCTTTAAACGAGAAAAATTGACTTCTACCTCATTTGGATTTTGTTTGTCTTCCCCTGGATCAACATTGTTGGGGGTAATAGGCTGAACTAGATGGACAGGTGTCTTTTCAGCCCAACATTCTACGGTATGTTACTATGTAAAAGAAAAGCAAAGTAACATGCATTGCTTTTACTGCCTTTATTATAGAGATTGTGTCCTTGTGTGTTTGAACAGCCCCCATGGAATGACGACAGCTGTTACCATCTGATTTTGGCATTTAACAGCTTTACAAGGTTAAGGACCTCCTCAAAAGTGAAGCTTAGACAATTTGGACCGGTCTCCTTTGGTTATTTAATTTGCAGCCTCCTATTGTCTGTGGGTAAAAAGACTGTGCAGAGCCCACATTTTCCATGTAATAGCGATAACATAAATAATCCTTTGCTGCAAAATGATCAAGTGAAAATACGTTCCATCCTGCAGGAAAAACACCAACTATAAAAAGCTATGCATACAGTTTACATAGCACAATAAGCACTAAGAACAATCTGCACATCCTAAAAGGTATACAACTAATGGGACACAAGGCTGCTGAGCTGTCTGACCTACCACACTGGTCATAAAACCATGTTCTCTAGGGCCTTGGTGGTGGTTCACATAATTCACCGATCATGCCAGCAGCTTAGTATGAAGTTAGCAAACATAGAGAATAGCACAAAGATCTTAATAGTGCAGAATGTATATGCACGTTAATGTAAAGTATGTACACTTCTATTCACTTCTCCCTGCAGTGAGGGCTGCATTTTTAAAGTGACAGGTTCCCTTTAAACACTTAAATAAAAATGTGATATTGCATCTGTTCACAAAGGTCTTCCATCTAGGAGCATGCCGGACTGGAAAACAAATCTAGCTCCTCCAGGCTCCATATACAACTTTAACCACGTAGAAATAGTCCCCTATTCATGTGAATGGTCATTGTCTATTACCTTGCAGTGGCATATCAGGGATTAGAGCTGATCTAGGGGGGCAAGTGCAAAGCAGCTCCATTATAATAAGTCATACAAAGCCGTTATTCTACTGCTGACATCACCAGCGACCCTGCTGATAGGAACCAAGTAAATGTACTGGTTATGGCGTACATACTCAATATCATCGGTTTTTGTTTAGTTTATGTTTAATTCTTTTTAGGCCACATAATACAATCAACCACAAGGAGGGAAAGAGCCTCTTGTATACGTGAAATAGCTGAAGTGCCAAAGCTTTCAAGGAAATCTGCTACTCCCTTCAAAGGAATTCTCACACCCGGCCGTAACAATTTCCACAACTACAAGGAGGTTGTTATCGGCACTTGTATTTTATTTTGGTCTAAACACTTTTAGCACACTGCAGGCACTGAAACGGCCAAAGTAAACCTACATGAATGGCTAAGGAGGGCCTGACATCTTTACACTTCAAATCTGCTGCTGCTATCTTCTGAAGGAATCTGACACATTGCAGTAGTATCGGGTCACCAAGCAGCTTATGAGCAGCACAAGGTCGAAGAAGTTGTGTGTAATCTACATGGAAAACAGGCTTTAAAAAAAGTTGGATTTTAAGTTACCCTAATGCTGAGCGCTTGCTTTGGATCACTCAAATGCAATTAAAAAGTGCACAGATATGCAGCCCATGGCAAGCACTGTCTGAAACAAGAGCCCCAAAACTAGTACCCAATCTCCCAGACCAGAATGTCTCACATGGGTCAGAGACAAGTGACCGCCCCTCACCAAAGCTTTAGGGAGACCAGTCTGTGCTCTGGCTTCTGTATAGACTGCAACCCAAGCACCCCTGGAATTAAGAGGAGCCAGGAGGGGTGGCAGAAGCATGTGGAAATAGATGGCTTCACATATTGCACAACATGTAGCCCTATAGGAAGGACATCTCATGTGACCACCACCTCTTTAAGGACCCTAGTGACAAAAAACAAAGGAAGACACAGGGCCTAATATTTCCTCAGATTAGAGTTGAGCCAGAAGACCTGGGCTGAAATCGAGTAGAGTGCTGAAATAATGTGGAAGAAATGCTGTAGACACGCACCCTACTCCTAGCAGATGAGCTTCCCATTCCCAAGTTTCAAGAAGCCATCATTTCAGGGCACTGTAGAGCAATGATGTCCTAATAACTGCAATGTCACCAACGTTTGAAATTCCCATTTACTTTGAAAACAGTGTCTGATGATTATATCCAGAATAGTTAGGCAACAACTCTCAGTAAATCTATATATAAAATAGGATGTATGTATGTATGTGCTAACGTAACTCATAAGCATCTGGAGCAATTTCAACCAAACTTGGTACATATACAACTCATCCCATGGGGACAAATTTGAAGGGGGTGGGGTGGGGATAACACAGCCCCACTACCCCGGGGGGGGGGGGGGGGGGGGGTAGGATGTACGTATGTGTGTTTGTTCCACCAGAACTCATGAACACCTGGAGCAATTTCAACCAAACTTGGTACATATATAACTCATCCCATGGGGACAAATTTGGGGGGATAAGACAGCCCCACTCCCCCTGGGGAGAGGGGGAAGGGGGGGGGGGGAAATGCTGGAATTGCACTTGAGCAGATGTTTTTTTATTTTGCAGTCTTATCTAACACAGACGACCTCCTCCTCATCATACACTAATCTATTACACAGATGACCTCCTCCTCCTCCTCAAATACTAATCTATTACACAGACCTCCTGCTCCTCAGATAACATCTTACACAGACAACCTCCTCCTCTGCTCCAACTACCACACAGCTTCCTACCAGCACTAAGCCACTATGTACCACACAGAAATGAGCCCAGCACCCACTCTCATGGTAGCTGGCTAAAAGGAAATCTGTATTGCCCATAGCAACCAATCACAGCGCAGTATAAAAAGTGAAAGCCGAGCTGTGATTGGTTGCTATTGGCATCAAAAATTACAGGGGAAGTCGGTGAGTTTTTGTTTTTTAATTACACCAGCATTACACAGACCTCCTGCTCCTCAGATAATATCTTACACTGACAAATTCCTCCTCCTCAAATACTAATATTACACAGACAACCTCCTCATATACTAATATATTAAATCAGTACAAATTTTATATATATACACATACACAAATTCTTTTCGTGTCTAAAAATGAAATACACGGGTAACGCTGAGTAATCAGCTAGTACAGAATAAAAATGCAGTTTATCTTTCTTCGAAACTGAAAAACGTGGACATTTTAGAATACATACCTGTCTCCCATCCTGACCAACGTTTGTCTGACCTCGTACTACAGTTCTTATACTGTCATCGAGACGTCTGTAACAAAGTAAAAATTATTACTATATTACAGTAATACGACACGTTTTTCTGTTGTTCGTAATATCATAAGCGTCAATTCAAACACGGAATTGTAAGACTGATTTGAGTCCATAGGCTTCAAAATCCTGAAAGGCACATTGGACAATCGTGATATTGTGTGAGGTCTTGTTCAGGTTCTGAGAGTACAGTGCATGAAGGCCCATTTACACGCATCGATTATTGCTCAAAAGCCATCGTTTAAGCAATAATTGCTGTTTAAGTGCTCCCATCTTTCACTCTTTGGCTGAGCAATGATTTTTAGGTGAGCATAAAATCCATCATTCAGCCAGAGAAAAGATAACACAGACCACATGCTGTGTTTGCTGCCCATGGTACTGTATTCTCCATAGGAACGCTGATTACATTGTATTCAGCTTGCAACCGGTGGCAGAAAAAAGGACCTGAATGCAAAGAACAGACTACCAACTGTTCTCTGCATACAGGTCCAGAAGGCTTATTTAAATGCAAATGAAAGTGATAAGCTGCTAATGGACATTAGTGTCAATTAGCAATTTATGAAAAACAATCGCTCAAAACCTATCTTTTAAACGATTATCTTTGCGTGTAAATGCAACTTAAGGGTCCTTTTTGATTAAGAAATCTGCTCTTGTAGGCTAGCACTGATCAATAAGGGGCCGATTCAGGCTCTATTAGGGGTTGAATGCTCGTGTTATATTTTGTCCCCATGTACATCCTGGAGCGGAAAGGGTTTAATTAGTAAATTTGAAAAATATTAAAAAGTTCTGCCACTGCCAGAATGGCAGTTTTTGGTCACCCCGCCACCGAACACAAATAGCAATGAAGCAGCCATATGTACCCCACCATGGTACAAATAAATACCACTGAAAACTTCAGGTCGCCGTGTAACAAACTAATTCTCACACTACTACATTTACTGAGAAATAATGGCAACAGGTTATATATTATATATACATTTTTTTCTTCAGTGGAACATAAAAACCATCTATCTATATACCTCACATACATAACACTCCATAACCATACTGACCCACAAAATAAAACTAACATGTCCAGTGTGAATGCTGTACAAATGCTGGAACAGAGGGCCTCCAGGGTTGCCAACCCAATTTTCTTTTCCTAGATAACTTATCCAAAAATCACAGCCAGCCAGCATTGTTTGAGGACAAAGAGTAAAACAACAATGAATGATAAAGACCAAGGCCTCTCACACGGGCGCTGTATACCGCGATTAACGCTGCGCTTTGAACGTTGTGATAAACATATGTGTATGGGTCAAAAAGTAATATGAATGCATTATGAGCGTATGCTGCCAGCTGTAAGAGGACCATAAACTGCTTATAGGGACTAGAGCACTAAAATTATTTTTATTAATTAAAACCAGATAAAGAAACACATTTTATTTTTCTATTTATTATTAATTATTCTTTGTTTTTATTTTCTGATTGTAAGAGGTTAGTGAGATGACTGCTGCAGAGCTTTCTCTACAGATCAGGATGCAAAAATGTGATGAATATAGGTCATTTTCTGATGACACATTCCCTTTTAACCCTTTCCAATCCACTGTCTGACATCTAAAGACATTATGATTTAAGGCTGTACAGCTCCGGTGTTGGAAGACGTCCGTCGGGGTTCTCTTACTGTATATTGCCAGCCTCTCAGGCCTATCCAATGTGTCACCTCATGCATTATTGGCTTTATCCAGCAGATAGCGCTGTTGTATAACAGCAGAAAAAGAATAAACCCCCTAGGAAAACCAGAGTACAAATTGGATTGGAAAGGGTTAACATCGGAGACTTTTTTCGTTTCATGGACACTGGAATACAGTGCCCTCATTTTATGGACTGTCCTGGAAGTTCTGGATGATTGGCAATCCTGAGAGCTGTCTGTAAGAGCGGGCCTTGCATTGTAGAGTAACCATTCATGTGTATGGCTGTCCTGTATTACTATATTTCTGCCGCAGTGACCACTGCAGGAGAGATGTTTGCCCGGTCACACCAGGGGGTGCCAAGAGTGGGACCCAAGGCAATCAGCTGTTTGCCCCAGGTCCTTCACTCTGAAAACGGGTGTGTGTTTTCACAATGCTGTAATACTGTAAAGTGGAGTATTTACCTTATTTTCAAACGAATTTTGTTCACAACATCATCAATGTTTGATAAGGACTGCAAAGAAAAAGAAATGTGTTACCACCACAGATGAGGTCCACAACAGATCTTCTACCTATAGGGGATTGGCTTATACAGTGATACATGACGTACAGACCTGTTTATGATAAAACCATTCAAAGCTGTTCATAATATATATATATATTTTTTTTTTTATTTTTTTTTTTTTTATATTTGAGTAGATCCTAATACTGTAGCTATTGGAACTGCCAATTGCATTGCTGTTGTCCCTCCAAAATCCAATTTCTTAGAGAGGACATGTAAAAGCCTTAAAGCTGGCCACCTAAATAACTAGTCAGTATCTCAGGACTCCACCATAGGCAAGTACTCTTTGCTCAGCTGAGCATGGAGGTTTAATTCAATAAGGACACATTAATAAGCTGCTGCCAGGCACTGGGGGTTGCAGCAGTGGAAAACATTGTAATCAGCTCATCCCAGGTAGAAGCCTGAGGAAGAACCCTAAGTAGGTTTGAAAGCTCGCATTAACATCATGTCTTTTTGTTAGCCATTAAAAGGTATCATATCTACAAGATTACTTGGTTTCACTTGCTGAGAACAATCACATTCTACCAGCATATTCTGTTGTACACATGACTTTTTAATGAGGCTTTGTATTAGAAAAAACACACAATAGGTAACAGGGTCTCTATATTACACTAGAATATATTTTTATCATTTCAGTCTGTTAACTACATAAAACATTATACAAATATATTGGGAGATTATTAGGCGAGCTGGGACTGACTGGTGTACTTTGGCTGGTATGACTGGGAAGTCCATGTGTAAAGAAAGGACAACAGTGACCTCTAGTGGATATCTGCATTTTTAATTCTCAGCAAGTTTCTTACTCAAAAAAAGGCAACTAGAAGAAGTTGTCGTTTTGCTGCAGTTACATCTCAGGCTGATATACAAATGATTAGAGCTCCGGTGTGATTAGATAAACTGTCTTGCCACCTGAGGCCCTAAAAGTGGTTCTACCATTGGACTATAAAAAGGCTCTCAGAGGCTACTTGTGTGTAGTGACCTCTATTTCAGATTCTGTAGAGCTTGTTGACCACTAGACGACTCTACGACACAATTGAAGAGATTTTACCCAGTTTACAGAGTTTGAGAGAGGAAGCATTATTGGAGTGCGAGAAGCTGGATGGTCGTATCGATGAATTGCCCACCACCTGGGCTGTTCTGACTGTTAGGTGTTGGAACTAGTGGATGCGTGAGTGAAATACACACAAGGTGACTGGGCTCAGGACGCCCACGACAGATACGCCCTCCCCCAAAAGTAAGCCCTAGCTACACTACATTGAAAAAAAAACAAAAACCTAAAACACTCACCTAGCAGTTGCCATTTGGGTGCCTCTCGCTGGGCTGCGGCGCTCCGTCAGTCTTCCATGTAGTCCTCAGTGCTGAGAGAGCATTCTCTTCCTGGTAACAGGGCTTGAATACCCCGCCTCCAGCAAGAGATTGTTGTGATTTGTTAAGGAACACCGCCTCAGCCAGTCAGAGCCAGCGCTTGATGAACCAATCACAGCCATTCATTGAATGGCTGTGATTGGTTTATCGAGCACTACTCGAAAGACTGCCAAAGCGCTGCTATCCAGTGAGAGGGAGACGAACGACGCCTGCTAGCTAAGTATTAAGCCACAACCCAAAAAAATAAGACACCATGCCTCTTTTGGGGTGTCTTATTTTCAGGGAAACACATTAGCTGATTCTAATATTGATGGCCTGTCCTAAGGATAGGCCATCAATTTTAAAGAACCAGAAAACCCCTTTTAAGGGCTTATCCCAAAATGGACTTATCACCTATCCTTAGGAAAGGTGATAAAAGTCTGAATGGTGGGGGTCTCACTCTTGAGACCACCCACTAATCCCAAGAACAAGGGTCTCATGTACCCCAACAGTTAAAAGGAGATTGAATGGAGCAGCGATCGAGCATGCACACTGACTCTCCCTTCATCTTTAATGGGACAGCCGAACATAGCCGAGCGCTTGTACTAGCAATAGAGAGCACTTTCTGAAATGGAGGTCAGGGAAAGTCCATCATTTTCATCAGGCCTACTCAGGCTCCTTCCTTCCTTACTACTTTTGAGGAGCTGCAGTATAGATTTGGGGAGATCAGCCTCTCTTGGCTGGAATACATTCAAGTCAAATCTTTAACAACCATCTCCTCCTACATCATTTGAGGGATCCTCCTGAAGTCCCTGTCCGCACATATGATCTCTCTCCCATATGACCTCCTATTACTGGCAGTAGATAGGGCTGATCCTTGGTTCCATAAGGTGTGAGAATGAGAATTAGGGGCAATAATCTCATCTGAAGAATGAAAAACGGCATTTCTCCTCACTCCTGCGCTGCTCAAGAAAAAAAATTATAAGATCTCACCTACATAGTAAAGAAATCCCACTAGTCTTCACAAAATCTTTCCATCTAACGCTCAAATGTGCTGGAGATGTGAAAGAGAGGGGCACGATGTAGCACGTGAGGTGGAGCCTTAGCATAATTCAACCCTTTTGGGACAAAGTGTTCGCTACCTATCAGATAATTGGCAAGAACAGGATGGACAATACCTCCCAAACTGCACTTCTTTCTATGCTACCTGGCCCGATTGGCTCTCATTAGAGGGGGGTTGTTACACTTCCATCTGACCACAGCCAGGTTTGTTATTCCTTACCTGTGGGTACTCTATACATACTCTTTCCATGACAGAATGGCAGCAGGAGATGTCCCATATGGAGAAGCTCACTGCAGAATACAGCAAAGATGATTACAGGTTTCTGGCAGTGTGACAACCCTGGCTGGTGTTTAAACGATGTAAAGATTTCCAAACGTTGCTCTTTAAGGCTGGGTTCACACGGCGTGGATTGGTCGTGGAAATTCCGTCCGGAATTTGGCCGCTAATCCCAGGGTTAGCCAGCCATGTGGACAAGATTTGTCAAAAATCTGGTCCAAACGGGACGGCCAATACATTGCACGGATTTCCCGGCTGCAGCATGTCTTTTTTTTCCGTTGCGGCTGTGCTCTCCTCTATGGAAGCGCCGGCCACAACGGAAAAACATATGGCCAAGCCGCTCCAAAACCCACGTCTAAGTGCCGCGGGTTTTGAAGCTGCACTTTCCCAGCAGAAATCTTGTGTTTTTTCGTTGCAGCTAAACCGCGAGATTTACGCTGTAATATACAACCCATGGGAACCCAGCCTTAGGTGCTCATCTTCATATCCTACAAAAGAAGCCAGACAACTTAGTACACTCCCCCCACCCCTCCAAACTTTTCTTCCTTCTCCCACATTTCACTCTCCTGTCTTCCTATTTTTTCTCTCCGCTTTTCCTGCTAGCTTCTCTTTAACCCCCCTTTTTTAATGATTTATTGTTGTTTTTGTTTGATTCTTGTAGCCCAGCACTTGTTGATTGGCTAGATGCACTCATACAATCTAGCTACATATGGTTATTATACTTCTGCAGAATATTTATGTTGTCAGTTGTGGGAATACCCCTTTAAGTTATCTTCATTTGTTCTACATTATCAGAATCACAGGCCTTAAACTGAAAGTGTGGAAAAAGTCCAAAAACAACGTATTAATCTAAGAGGTATTATTGCCTGCCTTGCTACTGAGCTATATCAATTCAGCTTTCAATGTAGATTTTTCCATTTTGCTGCTGGCTTGCTGTTAGTAGCCCACTTGCAGGTGTGTGTGTGGGGGAGGGTCCTAAAACAGGCACTCTCATAGGATCTGCTGCAAGGCAGAGTCTGAACGCCAGCCTTCTTTCAATGTAAGTAACTAGCCGTGTCCCCAGGTCCCTTTTACTAGAGAAGCCAAAAGACAGGCAATGGATTGTAAAAGTGCTGGAAGAGAGAACCCTAAATGAAGGCACCTCAAGCTTGAGTTTCAGTGAGGGATAAAACAAAAACTTCTTAATGCAAGTATATTGCAAGATTAATGATACACACTTAGGCTGTTCGGGGAGCATAAGTTGTGTGAAAAATTAAGGCTGGCTGCACACAGCAGAATTTGCATTGCGAATCCGAAGCGGGCGTCCGCCTCCGGATTTCCCAGCAAATACCTTAAATAGCATGCTATTGAAAAGTGTTTTTTCCTGTACATGAGAGGAAATAAATTGCTAGGAAAAATCTGTACTGCGTATATCCAACAGCTTGTTGTGAGGACCATCTGCCATACGGAAAAGATGACGATAGGTAAGTGCGGATGCCGGCTGGGCACAGGGTCTGATTCCGCTGCGGGCTCCCGCATGCAGAATCCGCCCCTGGTCATGCCCATTTAAATTCTACCACTACTGTTAAAATAACAGTATACAACTTTACATAAATATTGCTGCAAGTAACTACTGGAAGAACATATTGTTAGGCCATTTTCACACAGCACAGCAATGAACAGCCAAAATCCACAACTGAAACTCAGATTTCTACAGCAGATCCTCCCTGTTGTACATAACTCAATGGAGCTAATATATGGACTTTTTCCAGAGAATCCATGGTAATAACGAACATGCTGTTATATTCTGCATAAAATGCCTCAATTCTTATACATTGCCAATCAGCAGATTCGGCCAGGATTTAAGCATGGAATCTGCATAGAAGTCTTGAATGCATTAATGTTGCCATAGACTATAGCAACAGAGCCAGCTATGTATACAACAGCTCCTATTAGCTAAAGAGGAGCCACATGGAGATTTGTCCTTTAGGGGTGAAAACAGGCAACGGAGATCATTACAGATATAAGGGGGAAAAGGAAAATAAATCTCTATACCAAAAAAAGGGAGTATTACAGCTTCAGGTATTGTATCGAGACATCATAAATTATTTATACTACCAACAGCATATACATATGTAATGGCACTGACACATTTGTCTCCAACGTAAAGTGTGTCTAACTTTTCAGAATAAGCTGCCGTGTGTACATGAGAAATTACACTATTTCTGGTCATTATATGACTTGTGTCCCGCATATTCCCCCATTTTCCCTCTGTGCAGTGTGTATATTGGATTATATATAGATACACTCCATCCAGATCTGTTTCATTAAAGGGGTTGTCCCGCGCCGAAACGGGTTGTTTTTTTTTTCAATAGCCCCCCCCGTTCGGCGCGAGACAAACCCGATGCAGGGGTTAAAAAAGAAAACCGGATAGTGCTTACCTGAATCCCCGCGCTCCGGTGACTTCTTACTTACCTGGTGAACATGGCCGCCGGGATCTTCACCCTCGGTGGACCGCAGGGCTTCTGTGCGGTCCATTGCCGATTCCAGCCTCCTGATTGGCTGGAATCGGCACGTGATGGGGCGGAGCTACGAGGAGCCGCTCTCCAGCACGAGCGGCCCTATTCAGAAAAGAAGAAGACCGGACTGCGCAAGCGCGTCTAATCCGGCGATTAGACGCTGAAAATTAGACGGCACCATGGAGACGAGGACGCTAGCAACGGAACAGGTAAGTGAATAACTTCTGTATGGCTCATAATTAATGCACGATGTACATTACAAAGTGCATTAATATGGCCATACAGAAGTGTATAACCCCACTTTGTTTCGCGGGAAAACCCCTTTAAGCCTGAGGAAGAGCCCTAAGTAGGGTCGAAAGCTCGCTATATCATGTATTTTCGTTAGCCATTAAAAGGTATCATATCTACAAGATTACTTGGTTTCGCTTACTGAGAACAATCACATATTGGATTTTCAGCTCTCTCAGAACTGGTGGGAGAAGCCTGCTGTCATGAAGTCTTCAGAGAACTATACACTAGATTCTGCTCTCTACTTGTAACACATATACAGAGACATGTTATAAAGGGCAGTGTATAACAGCACAAAAAAACTGCAAGAACTGCAGATATCATCATTCAAATACTGCTCCATGGTTGAAAAGGCACAATGAGGAGCAATGCTGTGCCAGATCCCAGATGAATACATGGAAGGATAATAGTAGCAGACCTCCAATATAAAATATGCCTACAGATTTTTAAAAATGTCTTGCGCATTTTAACGGTACATTTATTTTTTTTCTACCATTTTCATGTGATGCTACAGTAGAGATTTAAGTTTATGTTGGCGCTGGAGTATCTTACTACTATCCTACCAGTGTACAGCAGTACTGAACAGTGGAAATGTGAATACAAAGCAGCAAATCACTCACCATTACGTCTATCAGCATGTTTGTGCAAGTCTCTACTTCAGCCCCTCCCCTCCGTTCTCAAAATGTCAATGAGTTGGACCCCCTCCTCCACTTCCTATTCTGCTATCAGGAGAAAGTTAGGAGGAAGGGAGACCCCTAGTGGTAGCACTTTAGAGGGATTTTTCAGTACAAAAACAATTTTAGGTAAATCAAGTAAATTCCACTACTTATCACATTGGCTATCAAACAAGTATAAGCGGTTTGAAAAGTAAGTGACCATTGTGGTATTGCAGCAGCAAGAATGGCCCATAGGAGGGTCTTGGAGCGCAGTTACTAGGTTTGTTTAGTTAAGCTGCACCTGGAAGGGTGGGGCAGCACAAGTTTCAGTTCCCCTCCCTCACAAGCTCAGTGTTCTTAAACCCGGTGGGGCATGAGTCCTATGTAGACCAGGCCTGGTGCTGGTTTGTGAGGGACCTGGAAGCACAGAGCGGACAGGGGGTAGTTGGCCCTCGCTCAACGCCTCTTGGGGCAAAGTACTGTTATGTTTAAAGTGCTGTTGCTGTGTGCACTGTGACCTGCAACAATGTGAAGTTACATAGGATATGCTGGACTGTAGGTGTATGCTGAAAACGTTTGCCATGGTGAAATAAACACTGGAGGGACCAGCAATGGAATTTTAATGTGTGTCTGGACATCATTGCGGTGCTGCCACCCCTGGGCATGGAGAAATAAGCGAGAGATCCTGGGTAAGAAACTCCCACTTGTCACACCATTTAATGCAGTAAGTTTTATGTGCTTAGAAGATATTACAATGGATCTGCCAAAGGAGCAGTGAGGAAGGGGGTCATGGTTCACCCCCCCCCCCCCCAGCAGTAAAAGGTGGACTTGATGGAGGGCATGCTAGATAAAAGACTGCTGGCCACATGGTGTCTGTCGACAATATAAGTGAACAGGACACTAATGCTGAGTTTAGATTGAAGATCATCATTCACAAAATCATTCAAACTAAACTAAACGAACCATTCAGGTTAAATGCAGCCGACAATGAACAAAAATAGTCAGGTTCTCGATTTATTGTTCAGTTTCAGCCGGCATATATAAAGAAAATCAGCGCTACCTCGTTCACTTGTCGGGCAGTATAATCACTGACCTTCAGTCTTCACATAGGAATAGGAGACCCTGAACAACAAGTGAGCGAGAACCACACGATTCTCACCGAGAATTGTGCAGTCTAAATCCACTGTGTGAGCGAGCTGATGTCACCAGCCGGTCCGCTCGGGCAAAGAGAATCGTCCCGTGTAAAAGCATAAGGGCACAAAAAAATGCAGTAGTGGAGAAGGGGTTAATGTAAAATGTGTGCTCAGAACTAGGGATTGGGTGCCATGCATGCTCCACGTTACGGGAAAAAGGTGTCCCTTATACTGCCCCCAAAGTTGTACACAATAAAGAATGACTGGTGCGAACACATTTCAGGCCTTTGCTGTGAGTTGTTGAGTCCGTGGATGGTGGAGGTAACCAAGTATATACCATATTAATAACAATGAACCCCATAATGGATAAAAAGCAGAGAATGAGAGCTACAGCCACATTTCATAATAAGGACAATCCAGAGAGGGGATTTATCAACCCCCCCCCCCCCCCCCCAAACCCATGAATACTCAGAGTGAATGTAAAGTAAGTGGAGTGGATAAAACATGCCCACATTTTCCTTCACTTACATGACATGTCAGATAGTGGTACTTAAGAGAACGTGCCATCGGGCTGAAGGGGCATAGACCAGGCTCCTATACCGGGGGCCCTGTGTTCACACTGCCTGGCACTGTCTTTGCACATTGGCCAATCCTGCTCACCTGTTCTGTTGGAAACAGAGTGTTTATATACTCCACGGCATTGAAGTCCGCTCGATCCAACGGGTCCTGGCTTGGGAAGACCTACAAAAGAAAATACTTATTAACTACAGAAGAAAACTCTACACATCCATCACTTATACTGGTCTATAGCCAGAAACATGGTGTCAGATCTAAAGATGTCTCATTGAATCACCAAATACAAGCATGCCAATCATTCAAGTGGCCTAGTGTAAGCACAACCATGCAAATATCTCCAAGGCCAGGAACCCCAAACCTTTGCCTTTCCAGTTCTTGCAAAACTACAACTCCCAGCATTCCACTGACAGTCAGAGCACCTCAGGAATTATTTACAAATGCTGGAGAGCCACAAGAAAACCCCTGTCCATGACAATCCTGTTAAAAAGGACAGACACAATGTCCATGGGTGGATTTGATTTGCCGAATCCACGCATGGCACCTGCGCATGAGGTCCACAAATCAATCTGCCCATAGGGAAGCATTGGGCGTCCGCACTTCATTGAACACCTGCAGATACGTTTTATTTGATTTGCAGATACCATACATGATGATAAATGGCAGCATGCTCCATTTTACCGCGCATCACGCATGGATGTGCTCCATTCATCTCTATGGGAGCTTACAATCCGCAGTGCATCTGAAAATACATCTGCGGATTTTAAGGTTAAAATCAATTAGTGAGGTGGGGTTGCGGATGATCGGCAGTGCATCTGCGAGGAAAAAAAAAAACGCAATCCGCAATCTCCCGCAAGCAATAAAAAAACCCATCAATTTTAACAATGACTTGTACATCCGCACAAAAAATCTGCGTGTGCCGTGGACACGAGGCCTTAGTAGGAGAAGATAAGATAAAGTTAAAAGGTCAAAACAGGTCATAATATTCGGTTTATCATATAAAGTGCTCACTTATACGGTATTATAATCAGAATCTGTTTTTAAAAGTTAGAACAGCCACGAGCTGCCCAGCCCAATCACATCTGCTTCTATCCTGGCTAAAGTAGTCAGCGACCATTCCTGTTTAGCTGAAAGGACTGATTGCAGATGCCCAGCATCAGCCACTGTAGCCCGTCACTATGTAAAACTGTGATAAAGTGGTGAACGGTGCCCACAGGCTCAGGATGACAACTTCTGGGAGAACAAAGGGATTAGGATTAAAAATTGTTGCTTTGGGACACCATTCTTTAACCCTTTGCAATCCAATTTGTATCCTGGTTTTCCTAGGGGCCGTACTCTTTTTCTGCTGTTATACAATGGCGCTATCCACTGGCTAAAGCCAGTACTGCATGAGGTGACACATTGGATAGGCTCCGACAGCAGAGAGGCTGGCAATATACAGTAAGAGAACCCCGACGGATGTCTTCCAACATCGGAGCTGTGCAGCCTTAAATCACAATGTCTTCAGATGTCAAACAGTGGATTGGAAAAGGTTAAGCCAAAGCCGATAGTTAGTGAATGGCTGCCGTATGGCGGTACAGCTCCCTGTCCACCTCTATTCACAGCTACATGGGGATTCCCTCTGGAGATTCTTGGCCTAAAATATGACAGGATCTGTGATGGAGGTTTCGAAAAAGATGTGAAGAGAGCTCAAATTAGCGATTTGCTAGACGTTCTTCACTTCAGACCCTCAGATTAACGGTGCTTTTACACAGGACTATCTGTTTGACACAGATGCCAGACAGGTCACCCCAGCTCTAGTCGTTCCTGTGCTTTTACATAGGAACGAGCATTACTAGCGAATGGTGGTGGAGCAGGCTAGGAATCATTCCGGACCGCTGCCTCCATTCACAGTAAGCAAGCCGTCATCCATAAGTGATGCTGCCTGTTGACATGGAGCAATATGTTGTTCGGGTTTCTGCATGCAGGGACTGAGCGATGAACAAGAAGCGAACGAGTTCTTGTTGGTGGTTCAGTCGGGGCGTGCGCTTACACTGAACGAATCCTTCACATTCTCGCTGGACTGGGGGAATCCGTACGATAATCGCTCCATGTAAAAGCACTTCATCGCTCTGATGAAGAGTACTGAGAGGGGAAGAAACTGCACTATTCACAGGGGAGGTGCTGACTGGGAAGCAGGTTTAGGAAGTTGTAAAGAGGAGAAGGCAAAAGATCTGTTTAATTACATCCATAATTAATCATAGATTACATGAAAGTAAAAACTACAGAACCCATTACAGGAAGCTGTGACACGACCGCTGTATTTATGGAAACCACATAAGCCTAAATAGACTTCTGTCTGACAGTGAATAACGGAATACAATGCCTTATATACTGTGTAGCCCCTATTCTACAACCAGATGTGATCCACTGAGGAGCGGACTCTACAAGAGCTCCGAAGATGTCCGGTGGAATCACCAAGACATGAGCAGAGCCTTCACAGGGGTATTCCCACCTCCGTCAGTCTGTATGCTGTGACCAGGATAACGGAAGCAGCCAAGCTGGTTGATCTACACGGACTCCGTAGCTCCTACAGACAGCAGCCAAAATGATCACGCCAGTGCAACCAGGATTTTACTGATGGGGAAAAGATTTTTCTGTCTTCCTACAATTTGTGACTAAGTCGGCTGCTTCTGTGCAGATGGTCGCTGTAGGTGGCGCTGTGTTAGGTTGCGGCTGGGAGATCCCACAGACTGTGCTGCTGCATGGTTTCTGGGCGGCTTTGGTGGTGGCGAGGATGGATGTTGGGCTAAGCTGCTCAGGAAGAGATGCTGAGGCACTGATCCACAGGGGGGGGGGGGGGGGGTATGGGGAGCAGGGCAGAGCTATATACTAAGGGCCATCATCACCAAGATAAACCTACACTATCCGTCCACTGAGTATCGGCATCACTAGCGCAGTACAGACTGACAAAAGATCAGGGAAAAGACAGAATCTCAGTCCAGAAATATCCGCCACATGACAGACCCTATGGAATAAAATTGAGCCAGTCTGGTTCCCATCATGGTGTCTGTCTTTTGCCCGGATAGACTGTGCAGCATGCTGCGATATTTGTTAATCAGGATAGACACGGTTAGTGATAAGGTTTCAGCAAGTCAGTTTAGATTACCCTCATCACCACATACATGGCACTGACCGCCCCCCTCGCCCGCCCTGCACTGACACTACATGGCACTGACCGCCCGCCCTGCACTGACACTACATGGCACTGACCGCCCGCCCTGCACTGACACTACATGGCACTGACCGCCCGCCCTGCACTGACACTACATGGCACTGACCGCCCGCCCTGCACTGACACTACATGGCACTGACCGCCCGCCCTGCACTGACACTACATGGCACTGACCGCCCGCCCTGCACTGACACTACATGGCACTGACCGCCCGCCCTGCACTGACACTACATGGCACTGACCGCCCGCCCTGCACTGACACTACATGGCACTGACCGCCCGCCCTGCACTGACACTACATGGCACTGACCGCCCCCTTACCTGCCCTGCACTGACACTACATGGCACTGACCGCCCCCTTACCTGCCCTGCACTGACACTACATGGCACTGACCGCCCCCTTACCTGCCCTGCACTGACACTACATGGCACTGACCGCCCCCTTACCTGCACTGCACTGACACTACATGGTACTGACCGCCCCCTTACCTGCACTGCACTGACACTACATGGTACTGACCGCCCCCTTACCTGCACTGCACTGACACTACATGGTACTGACTGCCCCCTTCGCCTGCCCTGCACTGACACTACATAGCACTGACTGCCCCCCTCGCCTGCCCTGCACTGACACTACATAGCACTGACTGCCCCCCTCGCCTGCCCTGCACTGACACTACATAGCACTGACTGCCCCCCTCGCTTGCCCTGCACTGACACTACATGGCACTGACTGCCCCCTTTCACCTGTCCTGTACTGACACTACATGGCACTGACTGCCCCCCTCGCCTGCCCTGCACTGACACTACATGGCACTGACTGCCCCCTTTCACCTGTACTGACACTACATGGCACTGACTGCCCCACTCACCTGTCCTGTACTGACACTACATGGCACTGACTGCCCCCCTCACCTGTCCTGTACTGACACTACATAGCACTGACTGCCCCCCTCGCCTGTCCTGTACTGACACTACATGGCACTGACTGCCCCCCTCGCCTGTCCTGCACTGACACTACATGGCACTGACTGCCCCCTTTCACCTGTCCTGCACTGACACTACATAGCACTGACTGCCCCCTTTCACCTGTCCTGCACTGACACTACATAGCACTGACTGCCCCCTTTCACCTGTCCTGCACTGACACTACATAGCACTGACTGCCCCCTTTCACCTGTCCTGCACTGACACTACATAGCACTGACTGCCCCCTTTCACCTGTCCTGTACTGACACTACATGGCACTGACTGCCCCCCTCACCTGTCCTGTACTGACACTACATGGCACTGACTGCCCCCCTCACCTGTCCTGTACTGACACTACATAGTACTGACTGCCCCCTTTCACCTGCCCTGCACTGACACTACATAGCACTGACTGCCCCCCTCGCCTGTCCTGCACTGACACTACATAGCACTGACTGCCCCCTTTCACCTGTCCTGTACTGACACTACATAGCACTGACTGCCCCCTTTCACCTGTCCTGCATTGACACTACATAGCACTGACTGCCCCCCTCGCCTGCCCTGCACTGACACTACATGGCACTGACTGCCCCCCTCGCCTGCCCTGCACTGACACTACATAGCACTGACTGCCCCCCTCGCCTGCCCTGCACTGACACTACATGGCACTGACTGCCCCCCTCACCTGTCCTGCACTGACACTACATGGCACTGACTGCCCCCCTCACCTGTCCTGCACTGACACTACATGGCAATGACTGCCCCCCTCACCTGTCCTGCACTGACACTACATGGCACTGACTGCCCCCCTCGCCTGCCCTGCACTGACACTACATGGCACTGACTGCCCCCCTCGCCTGTCCTGTACTGACACTACATGGCACTGACTGCCCCCCTCGCCTGTCCTGTACTGACACTACATGGCACTGACTGCCCCCCTCACCTGTCCTGTACTGACACTACATGGCACTGACTGCCCCCCTCGCCTGCCCTGCACTGACACTACATAGCACTGACTGCCCCCCTCGCCTGCCCTGCACTGACACTACATAGCACTGACTGCCCCCCTCGCCTGCCCTGCACTGACACTACATGGCACTGACTGCCCCCCTCACCTGTCCTGTACTGACACTACATGGCACTGACTGCCCCCCTCACCTGTCCTGTACTGACACTACATGGCACTGACTGCCCCTCGCCTGCCCTGCACTGACACTACATGGCACTGACTGCCCCCCTCGCCTGCCCTGCACTGACACTACATGGCACTGACTGCCCCCTTTCACCTGTCCTGTACTGACACTACATGGCACTGACTGCCCCCTTTCACCTGTCCTGTACTGACACTACATGGCACTGACTGCCCCCCTCACCTGTCCTGTACTGACACTACATGGCACTGACTGCCCCCCTCACCTGTCCTGTACTGACACTACATGGCACTGACTGCCCCCCTCACCTGTCCTGCACTGACACTACATGGCACTGACTGCCCCCCTCACCTGTCCTGCACTGACACTACATGGCACTGACTGCCCCCCTCGCCTGCCCTGTACTGACACTACATGGCACTGACTGCCCCCTTTCACCTGTCCTGCACTGACACTACATAGCACTGACTGCCCCCCTCACCTGTCCTGCACTGACACTACATGGCACTGACTGCCCCCCTCACCTGTCCTGTACTGACACTACATGGCACTGACTGCCCCCCTCACCTGTCCTGCACTGACACTACATGGCACTGACTGCCCCCCTCACCTGTCCTGTACTGACACTACATGGCACTGACTGCCCCCCTCACCTGTCCTGTACTGACACTACATAGTACTGACTGCCCCCTTTCACCTGCCCTGCACTGACACTACATAGCACTGACTGCCCCCCTCACCTGCCCTGCACTGACACTACATGGCACTGACTGCCCCCCTCACCTGCCCTGCACTGACACTACATGGCACTGACTGCCCCCCTCGCCTGTCCTGTACTGACACTACATGGCACTGACTGCCCCCCTCACCTGCCCTGCACTGACACTACATGGCACTGACTGCCCCCCTCACCAGTCCTGCACTGACACTACATGGCACTGACTGCCCCCCTCACCTGTCCTGTACTGACACTACATAGTACTGACTGCCCCCTTTCACCTGCCCTGACACTACATCGTACAGACATGACATAGTACTATCTGCCCCTCACCTGCTCTATGGCCTGCTGCACCTCGGGCGCCAGGTGTAAAACAGCCTCCAGTTCTTCAAGTACTTCCAGCTCCTCATCCTCCATCCTGTTCAGCTGGTTGCCTCTGCTTAGACAGCTCCTGGTGCTTCCTGGAGCGCAGTGCACCCTGGGAGGAAGTGATGTGACCATAGAGATTTGACTAACACCCTTGCAGCCATATTTAGTGAGGGCAAGGAGGACATACACGGCAGTGCCTATAGCTCCTGCTGAACGCCACACAGCAGAGAAGCGTCCCACGAACATTGCACGGCAAATTGAAGTCATATGTGCCTTCACGAGTTACAGCACAGCGCCCTCTATTGGTTGTTCACCTGCAAGCTGAGTATAGTCTTCCACATGTAATGTTCTCTAACTATCTAGCGCCATCTATTGGTTTTGGACTTGCAACCGAGTACATTAAAGTGTAAAAGTCAGTTATATGTATGTCTTTTTTAATGTACAGAACAGGTGATTCTAAAAAAAAAACTTACAATTTAAAGCAATAAATTAACTCTCTTTTCAACAGGAAGGAAAACCGTTTCTCCAGCGCCACCTATTGGAAGATATGTACCCTATAAGTCGATGTCTATACAGGGATGCTTCTCTTGAAAATGCTATTTTCACCAGTGATGTGTGACTGCTATATATTTATTTTAAAAATTATTAGGCGATTTGTTTTATTTAGATTATTTATTTATTTTTTAAATATCCCTGTTTCCTTTCCCAAGGTTAAAGAGACGGTGACCATCTTTTTCTACCCCTCTCTGAGGGCAGCACAAGGTAGTGACAGTCACACTGATCCCAGTGATGTGTCTGCTGCTGCTGTGTGGATCTGTGCAGTAGTTTGGGAGAAACTTGCATTTTATCAATAGCTGGACATATATAAACAACTACTTTATGTAGTCCTGGATATTCCTAAACTTCAAGTTAGTCGCACCCTCCAGCCACTGATTGACTGCAGGCTGCCTACTACTGTGCAGAGAGAGATCTGCCAATCATTGGCTGGAGGACGGGGAGGGTGTGGCTAGTCTGTAGTCATGAATATGGACTAGTTCTATGTGGCTGCCACTAATAAAATGCAAGTTTCTCTCAAACTACTGCACAGATCTACACGTGGACATATCAATGTAACCGGCATGGTATTAGTGTATCTTGACGCCACCAGGAATTCCTGGTGGAGTCAAGATTGACAGGGGGGTGACGCGCCCTGTCCCTGATTGGCTGGGGAGCCGTGTTGGCTGCAGGTCCTGCTAGCCCAGTAAAGTAATGTTGTGGCACCAATCCAGGGTGACCTTCAGCACTGTTGCTTGGGGGCCCCCACTGCAGATGAGAGCCCCTTCCCCTCCGCTGTCCGTGAAGGCGGCACCCCGCTCTGCGTAGAAGCGCAGAGCGCATATTTAAGATTTCAGCTGCAGTTCAGCAGTGCTGCTGATTAGAGCCACCTGATTGGCTCTTCGGCACCATGTGACTACACAGCGTGCACGCGGATTGCCTTCAGCAGCCGTGCACTACACAGTACAGTTAAGCAGACGTGCACTACACACTACACTTAAGCAGCACGGGGTTAGGTTTAGGGTTCGGGTTATCTAAACCTAACCCTAAACCCTAACCCCGTGCTGCTTAAAGGGGTTGTCCCGCGCCGAAACGGGTTTTTTTTTTTTTTCAATAGCCGCCCCGTTCAGCGCGGGACAAACCCGATGCAGGGGTTTAAAAAAAAAAACGGATAGTACTTACCCGAATCCCCGCGCTCCGGTGACTTCTTACTTACCTTGCGAAGATGGCCGCCGGGATCTTCACCCACGGTGGACCGCAGGTCTTCTCCCATTGTGCACCGTGGGCTCTGTGCGTTCCATTGCCGATTCCAGCCTCCTGATTGGCTGGAATCGGCACACGTGACGGGGCGAAGCTACGAGGAGCAGCTCTCCGGCACGAGCGGCCCCATTCAGAAGGGAGAAGACCGGACTGCGCAAGCGCGTCTAATCGGGCGATTAGACGCTGAAATTAGACGGCTCCATGGAGACGAGGACGCTAGCAACGGAACAGGTAAGTGAATAACTTCTGTACGGCTCATATTTAATGCACGATGTATATTACAAAGTGCATTAATATGGCCATACAGAAGTGCTGAACCCCACTTGCTTTCGCGGGACAACCCCTTTAAGTGTAGTGTGTAGTGCACGTCTGCTTAACTGTAGTGTGTAGTGCACTGCTGCTGAAGGCAATCCGCGTGCATGCTGTGTAGTCACGTGGTGCCGAAGAGCCAATCAGGTGGCTCTAATCAGCAGCGCTGCTGAACTGCGGCTGAAATCCGAAATATGCGCGCAGAGCGGGGTGGCCATGAGTGAGCGCACAGTGCCGTAACGCGGCTTTGCCGCTGAAGCCGCTGGCCCTATCCCGCAGCTGTGTATAACACAGCGGTCGGCTGCAGGGAGGACAGAGTGACAGTGTTCCACTAATTGGGAGACGGCGACATCAGCACAACAGCGGCGCGCTCCACGTTCCCAGTTCATTTCCCCGCACACAGCGTAAGCATCACTGACAGTTGGCCGCAGCGGCCGCACGCAGCAGAATGACAGCGACGGCTGGGTGACCGTGGGATAGCCGGTGACCTGCGGTAAGAGCGCTGCGGTAGAGCGGCATGGCGGGGGTATGACAGATCTACACACCAGCCCCAGACACCAGAACGAGGAGGACAACTGCGAGGGCGGGGGACAGGTGCTGAGCTGCGGTAACAGCGGTGGAGCAGAGCGGATAACATAGATGGACGCCTGCTCATTTACTACATACTACGCCGCTTCCCACAGTAATCCACTTTTGGTCCTTCCAGGACCTTTGTGCCTTGACCCTATCGGGAGCTAGGGGTGTGAGAGGGGTGAGAGGAGCGTTCCCCCTGTCAAACCCCTAGCTTCCGGTGGCGTCAAGATACACTAATACTGACCGGCACTACATCATGTTGCTCTCAGTGAGGGCTGCAAAAACGTGGTGATTTCTTTTAGACTGAGCTCAGAATGGCCAGTGAATAGAGGAGGCACCTAGAGGGTTGGTGACTGAGGCTATGTTTGCATCCGTAGTTGGGTGTTCCAAAAGATCCTAGCAGAGCTAGACCCTCCCCCTCTCTGCTCCCAGCCTATGGGAGCTGCCAGCAAGGAGGAGGGGACGGGACTTTAGCACATTAGCTCCTGCCCCGTCTCGCCCCCTCCCATTGCAGACAGCTGGCAAGAGAGGGGGAGGGAGTTTAGCAGTCATACTGCTAAACTACCTCCCTTCTCTAGCAGCTGTCATAGGACGCTGTATTCCGGCCAAAGATAGTTTCAGAACTATCTTTTCTGGCCGGCGTGAAAACATCCGGCCGGAATGGGCACCATATGCGCTATCTTTTGCCAGCCGGCCGTTTTTGAAAGGAATACGCCCATCTGAACTACTGCATTGCAATCCAATGCATCAGATGGGTAGCGTATATCGGCTGTCCATGAAAACGCAGCCGATATACACTCGTGTGAAAGAGCCCTGAGCCAGCAGTCAGAGTCCAGATATTATGAAGACTTCACTAGGTGTTGGGCTATGGTCAGCACTTTCTGCGCTGATGGTAGTCACACAGCCCTGGAAATCAGCTGATCAGCGGGGATCCAAGTAGCGGGTCCTAGACTATTATATATTGATTACCTGTCAGTCATCAATAGAAAAACTATTTTAACCCTTTGCAATCCAATTTTTGATTCAGGGTTTCCTAGGGGGCTTTCTCTTTCTGCCATTATACAATGGCACCATCTGCTAGCTAGAGCCAGTACTGCAATATGGGACATGCTGGAGAGGCCCCCCCCGACAACAGAGCGGCCAGTAATATACAGTAAAAAATAAATAAATCGTGATGGTATTTGTATAGCGCCAACTTATTCCGCAGCGCTTTCAGGTAATTATTACTTATTACCCCCCACCAAGCTGGGTTCTCATTTTACCGACCTCGGAAGGATGGAAGGCTGAGTCAACCTTGAGACGGCTACCTGACTCACATGGGAATCGAACTTGCAACCTTCAGGTCGTAGGCGAGAGCTTACACTCTGCACCACACGAGTAAAAATACCCTGTCGGACGTCTTCCGACATCGGAGCTGCGCAGCCTTCAATCTGAATGTCTGAAGACGTCAGACAGTGGATTGGAAAGGGTTAAAAGTCCCGGAATACCTATTTAATGAGGAGAGAGTGAAGGAGGAAGCTCACGATACCAAAATAGTTTACACCATCAGAGGATCAGAAGCATGTTATATGACATCTCTATGTAGCTACAATTGAACTCATAAAGGCCCATTTAGACACAACGATTATCGCTCAAGATTAACTCAAAGCCATCTGAGTGATAATCGTTGTGTGTAGACACTCGGCCATCGTGCATTTTTCGTTACCTATTCGTTCATCGTTGTCTTTCATTCTGCTTAAGGGCGCCCACCCACTGGCGTTTTTTTTTCCCTGCGAAATTCGCAGCATTTTTTTTCTCCTGGGGTCTATGGGACTTGTAATGTTAAAATCGCGATCGCACAAAATCGCAATTTGCGTGAAAACCGAGCCAATATACGTTCGTGGGAATGCAGCCCCCAATTCATTCTTCATTTGGTTTAAATGACATTCGTTCATCGATTTGCTGGGAGTGTTTAATCGTTTGGCGGGCGTACATTCAGCTGGCTAAAGGCAGAGCGATTGGCTGTTGGGAGGACAAAGCTTCAATTTTATTTTTTTAACACGCCAACCTAGTGCTCAACTATTGGCCGTGCCGCTGTGCCGTACCCTGCAAGCAGCAACCAAGATCATTGAAAAATTAATTCGCCATTTAAAACGCATGGGCTAAGGTCTCGGATTCATGAATTATTTTTTATTTAGGCTCGCGCAGATTTCGTTACTAGATTTTAGGTCGATACACAAAACTACATGTATTTTTGACACGGATGACCAAGAGATTATTTACATTCTAATGACAAAAATACTATCCCTTGTACCACCTAGGTTTTTTTCATATAACTCTTTCACAATTCCTTAACATAAATTTCCTATAATAGGCATCTTTTTTTTTTGCTTTTATAAGTAAAAGTGCTTGTTAGTGACAGCCTCACAATAATAGAGCCTCATAGTTAGTGCTGCTTTTAGTGCCCTCCACACAGTATAAATGCTTTCTTATGCCCCATCAGTACTGCTAATGCTTTTTCTGACCCCATGAATAATAATGCCCCTTTTCTGTCTCCATAATTAATAGTGCTGCATTTTCTGCCTCCAGCAGGTAATAATGCTCCCTTTCTGCCCCCAGAATTAGTATTGCCCACTTATATATTATTAAATGCCCCTCGATGCTGTCTTAGGGCTTATTCAGACAACCGTATATAAGCCGGGTTTTCACGCCCGGCCGATACACGGTGTCCCTCAGGGGGAGGAGGCAGGCAGGGTCGGGAGCAGTGCACTGAGCTCCCGCCCCCTCTCCGCCCCTCAGCACTATTTGCAATGAGAGGGGCGGTGCTAAGTCTCAGAACTTAGCTCCGCCCCCATCCTGACCCTCCCATTGCAAATAGTGGTGAGGGACGGAGAGGGGGCACGAGCTCAGTGCACTGCTCCCGGCTCTTCCGGCCTCCTCCCCCTGCAGAGAGAGACACCATAACCCGGCCGATATACGGTCGTCTGAAGCCACCCTTATCCAGTAATAGTGCCCCTTATATTGTCTTCGTGCCAACTTTTTTATGTTTTTATTAAACTTTTCCAAGACATACATCAATATATAACATATAAAGTTAAGATAATTGCCTCTACAAGATTATAAAATGGAGAAGCAGTGTTAGCGGTCTTTCCAGAAGTCCATCTCCATATGTTTGTATCAGAAATACTAAAGAAGATTGCTTTGTTAGACTTTGTTCTGGAAGTATGGTAGGTAGATGCAGAAATTCCTTACCTTTTATAGTAATAGTGACCCTCAGTGCCCCCTTATATAGTAATAGTGCTCTTCAGCACCTTTTCACATAGTTATAGTGCCCCCCAGCATCCCTCATACTTTAATAGTGCCCCTCTGCGCTGGTGTAAAAAAAAAAAATGTAACTACATACTCACCTTTTCGTTCCTTTGCCTTATCCTTTGTCTCCGCATCTGAGGCTGGGGATTGTCCAGTGCCAGTCACATGTCTAGAAAATACCCAGAAGTAGGAAGACGTCCGGAGCAGCTTAATGTTGTATGTAGTTTTTTTTTCTTCACATCAGTGCATAAATGGACATAAGGGCAGATAACCTGGGGCCTAGAGCCAGTGCTCCAAGTGCACTGCTGTTATTCTGCCCCTGCCTGCAACACAATCGGGGGTGTCGATGGGCTAGCGTGGCAGCCCTGGGAGCCTTAAATAGGCTTCCGGCTGCAATGCTAACCCATCAACACCACCAAATCGTGTTGTGGGGTATGCTGATGGGGCGTGGGAAGGTGTAGTGGGTGAGTTTGATAGCAAGTAATTCTCTATTAACTATGGAATAATTTCTTTCAACAGTAGTAAATGGCTTGGAGCAGCAGGTAATATTTTTTCCTTTTGTGTTCCTTTTGGTACAAGAGAGATTCCGCCCCAAGCGAAGAAGTGTCAACTTCAAGATAAAGTGGTTTTAAGGTATCTGGATGGTGAAAAATGGTGGCACTGGCAAACAGAAGTTTGAATTGGATAAAGGCCTCTTCAACCTCAGATGATGATTTTTGGGGATTGACGCCCTAATGAGTCATGACAGACAATGCAGCAGATCGGTGGGATTTTTAACTGGAGCAGAATTTTCTGCAGAAAATTTCCACCATGTGAACATACCCTTGCAGTCACAGGAACCAGAGCAAATGATTTATAATGACTACACATATGTACGAGTCGTATAACAGAATTAAAGCAAACCTGCACCCCCTTCCCATCCTCCTTTCTTTTTCCTTGCCTGTCCTCGGGCAAGGTGCACATTAAGGCCCTTTTACAAGGACCAATCATCGCTCAAAATTCATTCAAATGAGTAAAAGCGAGCGATAATCATTCAGTGTGAAGCGAAAATATCGCTCACTTGTTGTTCACCGTTGTTTAAGCTGACTCGCTGGCTTGTTTTCCTGTGTGACAGCTATCCCATAAGTGCTTCCCATAGGAAGCACTGAGGGGGAGCGAGAAGCAAATGAGCAGCCAGTGAGCTGGTGACAGGACTTTCAGTTTGAAAGCTCTGCATGCGCGCTGGCTATCTTAGCTGTGATGTCAGCGCTTGGGCAGTCACTTACCAGACTGCTGGCCCGTGTAAAAGGGCCTTTAATTGAACAATAACGTTACATAACAAAAACCAGTTATCTAGTGTAAACACATAGTTTCACTGCACTGCAGTTATGCTTGTTTTTCCTCAAAAGGTATCTAAGGGACTGTAGACAATTCAGGCACCCTGACCACCCTACTGATTGGCTGCTAATACCGTCAGGTTCCGGCTGCAGTAGGATCCTCAGCAGACCCATCTTGAGATACAGCTCTCTGGAGCTCAAGCTCCCACATTGGTCTGGGTCATTCATGCAGGACAAGGAAGCCCCTTGATCATCTGGACAATTTACAACAGCTGTTCAGACTCATTGGAAGTCCATCATTCTGATATGGTAGAGTCTCTCTGCCTCAAACAGCTTATCCAGCCACGGGGAGTCCTTTAACCCCACACTGATAAAAGACAAACAACGACTCTATCCAACTGTCTTATATCATGGATGAAACAATCGCCAGTCCTGCACTAGTTGATGTAGACGGCATTCCTGTTGCTTGCTGTACTCCCTGTTGGCTTAGGCCAGGGGTCCCCAACTCCAGTCCTCAGGGACCACCAACAGGTCATGTTTTCAGAATATCCTATGGTAAGAACACCTGTGGCAATGTCTGAGGCACCGACAATAATTACATCACCTGTGCAACACTGAGGAAATCCAGAAAACATGACCTGTTGGCGGTCCTTGAGGACTGGAGTTGGGGAACACTGGCTTAGGCTATCTGTTTCTGCTGAGCCTCCCACTCCTGCTCATCTTGAGCAAAATCACCTTATTTAGCTTCTCTCAGGTGGTGGTCGACTCTGATCACCGCATCACTTATAGGGATTCCAAAGAGCACAGGTTGAGATGTCCCCTTGTCCTCCTCCAAAAGTGGGGCCGGAGAGAAGTTCGGGTCTTGTCTGGATGTGGAAGACTTACCTCCATCTGTGTCATTGACTCAGTCATAATTGGATCATAGTGCTCTTGTCCTCACAGGTCAGTACCTGTGTCTACAGACTTTCATGGTCAGGTTCTGGCCACACTAGATGAGGATTAGGTTTGGACCAGTAATCACAATGGCCTCTCAGAAAGAAAGTAAAGGGCTCAGGACCAGACATTGCTGCTATAACTTTAATAAACAGTGAACTGTGTCAGTTGGCCATATCCAGGCTGCAAAATGTAACAATGCTTCCTATAGCCAGGAAGGTATAAAAGTATAAACAGTTCTTTCTCCCATGTAACGAGCATAGAGGTAACAAGTAAACAAGGGAGGAACAACAGTCTCTTGTTGACCAAGGCGAGCCATATTTCAGGTACCAAGCAGTAATGGGTTCTCCTGTAGCAGTAGTTACACAGGACAGAGGGAGCCTTCGTGGAGCTGGCTATCTCTGGTATAGGTGGAATGTTGGTAAAACACACAAAACTCACGTATAAGTAAAAATAAAAAGTTAAAGAAACTACTCACTTAAGGCTCTGCAATGTACCCTGACAGGATCTTTATCCATGGGCCATTCCCCGACTTCTGCTCATGCACCCATTGGTAAAATGACGGACGCATGCACAGAAGCCGGGGATTGCCCGGCAAATTTAAAATCTCCCTTCTCCCATCTACCAAAGTTAGCCAAGAGCCTGGAGCTGTCACTGGGGTCCGCTGTGAGTGGTCCCTGGTAACGTGATCCCGGATCGTGTGAAAGTTAACGTTTCATCTCCCCTCACAGATTCGATTGGTGAGAGGAGATGAAACTTCCTACCAGAGGGCCTCGGATTTGTTCTTTGATGCGATCATCCTCCACAGACCTTTCCTGGGTTCAGCGCATGCACTCACCAGAAAATGGCGGATGCTTGTGTAGAAGACGGGGAGAGCCTGGGAAATTCAAAATATCCTTGCTCCAGGCAACCAAAGGTAGCCGAGAGTCTGGGGCAGTGACCGGAGGCTCAGGTGAGCGGTAACCGATCACGTGATCACCGTTGTCTCATAGTATAAGAAAGTAGGGGTCTACCTTTGGCTGGTCTCACATGACCGGATAGGAACTGCGCATTCCGCAAGTCTTTGATCCGTGGTAATATGTGGATCAATCAAATGCATTGGATTACACAGTTCCACTCACATTAGTGGATCGGAATTAGTTAATATAATGGATAACCGCAACAAAGAGCCCATTGTTCTCTATGGTTGCAGATATACCCGCAGCCCATACACAATTACATTGCGTGTGGGTAATTGTGTCATCACTAAGCAACGGTTCGGAAAATATAAACAAAAAAAAGGTGTACTGCACATGACCATCTGTGTGAGTATGCGGTCATGCTCAGTACTTTACGCGGCCATAAGCAGTGTCCGGCCAGGCTCACAGCTTGGGGGGGGGGGGGATACTTTTTAGGGAGTCATTCCCAAACTGTGTGGTTAAGATACGCAGTATACCCATAGATAAATTCGTTAAGGGATCTAGTTTTCAAAATGGGGTAACTTGTGGGGGTTCTCTATCGTTTTGGCAGCTCGAGGGCTCTACAAGTGTGTAATGGGGTCTAAAGGCCTTCAAGCAAAATTTCTCTTCTGAAAGCCACCACCTGCTCTTCCTTCGGTTTGGGCCCTGTTGTGCATAAGGACATAAGATAAGGCCAACAATGGGTGTATTTCTGAACACAGGACAAAGAGGGGTACCCACTTTTGGGGTGCAAATCCTTATTTTCATGTGCACTATACAAAAAAAAAACTTTCTTTAAAATGACATATTTGCAAATATATGAAATTTTATTTTTTCTCCTCTAAATTACAATAACTCATGAAAAATAACTGTGGGGTCAAAATACACCTGACATCCCTCAGCGAATCTACTAAGGGGTGTAGTTTTTAAAATGGGGTCATTTGTGGCAGTATCTATCACTCTGACACCTATGAGCTTTTCAAATCTTGCCTTGGTGCAGGAAAACAAAGTGGTAATAATCAATTTTTACGTCTCCTAAATGTTTAAAAAAAAGCCTAATGTTTTTCAAACATGCTTGCAGAATAAAAGTAAACAGATAGAAAAATGTATCCCATCAAAAATTTGTACAGTATGTTTCACATATTTGACATATTGCAGTTGAAAATGTGAAAAAGTGAAATTTTTTGAAAATTTTCCCAATTTAGGCACGTTTAATAAATATACAGAAATTCTATTGCTCTATTTTTACCACCTAAATAAAGCACCATATGTGGTGAAAAAGCGATGTCGGAATTACTTGGATATGCAAAACTTTTACGGAGTTATTCTATGTTAAAGTAACATGTCAGATTTCCAAAATTTGGCCTGGTCATTAAGACTCATTTCACACAGCAAAATGGTGTCTTTGTTACCGCGATTTTTTGAGCATCAGTGATGCTTTTTCTTGAGAATAATCCCGCATCACATAGCTGCCGCCTGTGATAAAACTGTGCGATAAGAGTGCATGATTTTTTCTATCAAAAAGGCTTTCTAATGTTAAAAATTCATCGCACGAAAATCTCAAGTTCATGCGAGAGTGAAAATATCGCAGATGTGAGGGAAACTATTGAAAATGATTGGTTTCATAATTCTGCATTTTTACTCCTTATGGCATCATCCGTTTTTTTTTTGTTTTTTTTATCGCCCATGTGAAACCACCCTAAGGATTTAAAAACTACTCTTTGTGGATACTAAAAACATGTTCTAATTTAGGTTTTCCCCAAGTTGTCTACTTTGATGCTGATGAAGATATACACATACACTCTTTGTCAAAGAAAAATCAAGCACCTAGAAGGAGTTGACGTTTTGCTGCAAAACTCAGCATGCGGTTACATCTCAGGCAGATATGCAAATGTCTATAGAGTTGTGGTGTGATTAGATGAACCATCTTGCCAACTAAGGTTTTAAAAATGGCCCCACCCCTGGCTTATAAAAAGGCTCTCAGTGGCTACATGTGTGTCTTTTTCACTTGTGTAGACCTTGTTGACCACTAGACGCCTTTATGATGTAATCAACTACATTTTGCCCAGCTAACAGAGTTTGAGAGGGGAGCATTATTGGAATGCAAGAAGCTGTATCATTATATCTATGAATTACCTGCCACCTGGGCCGTTCTGACTAGACTGTTAGGAGGTGTTGGGACCAGTGGATGCATGCACACAAAGCTACTGGGCTCAGGATGCTTTTGACATGCCACCAGTAAAGAGAATCATCTAATCATCTGACAAACACAAGCAGCTCCAACTGTTTCGTTGTCCACCATCCAGAGACAGGTGACCCCCATCGTTACACCCCTGAGTCTGTCAGAAACATTTTGAGGCACTTGGCTGAAAGACATTTGGTCTCACGGCAACTATTAAGTTTACTGCCTTTGACACCTACCCACTTCCATTTGCAGTGGTATTGTGAATGATGAAACTAGACTGCTAGTGAGTGGAACCAGGTTGTCTTCAGCGATTAATCCAGGTTTCACTTGAGAACTGACAACGGCTGTGTTCGTGTCTGGAGACCTAGGAATGAGTGCCTCAATCCTGCCTTTGCTGTGGAGCGGCACACTGCCCCCACAGCTGGTGTGATGGTCTGAGGGGCCATCACATACAACAGTCGGTCACTGGTCAAGACAAATTTTCCAGCAGGACGCCACATCTTGTATCCAAGTTAGAGGCGGTACAACAGGGTACTAGAGCCTCCATGCCTGCCAGTATCACATCTTGTATCCAAGCTAAAGGCAGTACAACAGGGTACTAGAGCCTCCATGCCTGCCAGTATCACATCTTGTATCCAAGCTAGAGGCGGTACAACAGGTGCTAGAGCCTCCATGTTCACCTGTATTACATCTTACATCCAAACTAGAGGCGGCCCAAGAGGGTACTAGAGCCTCCATGCCCGCCCGTATCACATCTTGTATCCAAGATAGAGGCCCTACAACAGGGTACTAGAGCCTCTCTTCAAATGTTCACTTTTTCACAATAAATTATCCTTTTGCTCTGAAATTGTAATAATTTACTCTCATATCAACTTTACAATCACACATAGAAAGTTTTATTCCATTCCGATAACTCCTTTTAGGGAATGGATTTTTTTTTGTCAATGAGTGTATGAAGAACATTTGTAGATAGATGGACCTAGTTGTAATAGACAAGTTTGTAAAATATTAACTCATAGATAGAACTGCATGAAACAAAGTTAGGATGCTGCTATATATTGCAATAGGGTGAGCCTATGAAGTGTGGTTTCATATCATTTTATCCATATAGTCCTAGCCATAGCAGGCTAGTGTATTTATGGTAATAACACAAGCTTTGAAATACCTGCCTTTTCCAATTAACAACTTTTATACAAAGCTATTTTGTACAAAATGTCAGTCTTCATAAAATCATAATACTTAGCAACTGTTGTAGCAGATTCTATTTGTTGTCTTTCTGAGTCATTGTGAGACTTTCTTTAGTAAGATGTCCATACTTTAACCAGAACTCCAGTTAGGAGCACAGCAATGGCCAGTGCTAGAGCAAGTCCACGAAGGACTATTACTTCTTTCATTGGTAAAAGCTTCTTGGTAGCCCCTGTTTCTTCTTGCAAGGGCAGCTGAGGTATTCCAGTCTTCTGAGCAGAAAGCTCTGATAATTTAAAGTGTGGTTCATTATTTGTCACTACAAACACAAATTAAACTTTCAGTAAGTACACATACTGGATCATGACACAATATAACATTCAGGAAAAAAGAAACAGGGGCATACACTACTATATGTGGACCAAAGTATTGGGACACCCACCAATCCTGTGCTGTCAGGTGAAAAGGGATATGCAAATCACATGTGCAAGCATTACGTATAAAGGAGAGCATCACACAGGCATATCCCAGGAACCATCAGAATACCACAAGGTGTAGAGTTGACAGACTTCCAATGGAGTATGTAAGTATGATGTCACCTGAGCAACCAATCAGTACGGGACATCGCAGCGCTTTTGTACCATCCAAAGCCCACTGTTGGCAATGTTATTCGGATATAGAATATATCTGGTGTCTGCGGTGCAGTAACATTCGGGGAGCCCTCTAAACTGATAGAAAGTGGACAACGAAGCCTTGTACCAGCTGGAAGGCATCATGCAAATCATTTGCCAAAACACTCGCTCAGGTGGTCTCATAGACTATTGGAAGTCCCACACACATTAGCACCAGAACCATCCGTAGGGAACTGCATGTGAAGGGTAACCATGGATGAGCGACTGCACACAAGCCCAACATCACAGCATGAATGCACAGAGGCGGCTGTAATGGACCCTGGAGTGTTGTTCTTGGACTTCAAATGAGGGGAAGCAATGCCTTGAACAGTTGAATCGCAATATGCCATCTTCCGATTGGATTGCTGCATTTGGGTGTGGTGGTTGCTTGGAAAGCGGTTTCTACATGACTGCCTCATCCCAACAGTGAAGTTTGGAGGGGGTTCTGTTATAGAGTGGGGGTATTTCTGATTAGAATGACTAGGGCCATTGGTTATAGTGAAGTCCATCCTCAACGCTAATAGGAACAGCGACATTCTGGATAATGTGGCATCACGTACTAGCATGTGAGTTAGCATGGTTTACCTCTTTGTGGCAGAACTCCATGCTTGCTTGTTTCATGACTGCCTTTTATCCCTAAACTGAGTAGAAGCCATGACCATGAAAGAGGTGCTTTATGTATCAGTAGTAGCCAATGAGTGGTTGTACTACCGTGTTTCCCGGAAAATAAGACAGTGTCTTATATTAATTTTTGTTCAAAAAGGTTTAACTTTTTTACATGTATAGCTACCTGGACACTATTTAAATTGACTTTTTTAATTAACTGTTAGCAGGGCTTAATTTTGGAGTAGGGCTTCTATTTCAAGCATCCTCAAAAAGCCTGAAAAATCATTTTGCATCCTCAAAAATTCAGGAAAATCCTGTTATGTCTTATTTTTAGGGTATGTCTTATTTTCAGGGAAACAGGGTAGTGACCAGTGTAAGCTTGTGTCATCTGAAGCAACCCAGAGGTAACTCAGGTAAGTGGTGTCAGTTTACACTTTGTCACAGTGGCAGCTACTCTGACAGATATGGCGACTCGCACAGCAGGCGGTTGGTAAGAGTCTCTGCATAGTTTAGGTACTGACTGCTGATATCTGTATGTGACGCCAATGCCTTTATATGAAGAAAACCATACTTATTGGACTGGTCTCGTTATTTCATTACCATAGGATGCCAGTAAACTGAAGGCATGTAGTTTATTATGTAATGTCAGGTCATAGAGGCAGTTCACTCTCGTGGACTTGGGAACAATAATAACAACAACAGTTACATTTGTATCCACATTGACAGTGTCAGATTTCTTTCTTCTTGCAGGGTGAAGGTTATTTGGATACAGTAAAGATTTTCCCCCTTACTTTGTCCGGGGCTGTTGGTAACAGACTGGAGGGGCTCATGCAGGATAGATTATATTCCACTGTTAGGTAACACTCACTATTATGATGACCTCTCTTTCTGACTGGCTCTGATTTCCTTACTCAGGATGGAGGAGAAAACTCCACTACTTTCTGTTCTTCCTCCCTCTATCTCTTCTGATGACACACTCGCTGTCTCACCACACTATATCCCTTTCCTGCTTTTGTCTTTGAGTCTGCCCTCTTCTGCTCCCAATATCCAACTCCCAACTGACAACATACGCATACCGATTAAAATTGTTTTCCCATGTGGGCTCTGGTGTTGTTAACCAACCAAAGCAATAAGCTGTTGCTGGGCTGTGAGAACAGGTCCCACTACAGGACGTTGGGCCTTTATGCCACCCTCAAGCAGACAGTCTGGGCCCGGATAGAGATCTGAGACTAGCTAGAGAAGTAAAACGGATTATGCCAATCAGAGGAGACGCCACATTTAATCACTGGAGATAAATACACTGTAATCACTATCACATTGTAGAACTGGTATCTGACTATTATTTAGAAGTATACTATTAATGTGAAAGGAGTCACTGAGGGACCACTATTACTGTGAGGGGGGGTCACTGTAGGGCACTGTTAGTGCAATGGGACACCAAGTGTGTCTTAGTGTGGAAGGGGCATGACCTAACGGAAAATTGTGCCGCAGCACTATGCATGTTATTAGAGTTGTCTCTCTGTTCAAATATTAGGAGATATGTTGTAGGTAAGTAGTCATTGTGCATGTATATGATGTATGTACATGCTTATAGTATGTGTGTGCATGCACATACATATATCTATTGAACATTTTTACATATATCTATTGTCATTTTTTTACAATCACAGCAAGAAAACAATATTATTATGAATGACAAATAAAACTTTTGTTGTCAGAATTTTTTAATGGTTGAAAGATACCATTTCAATTCCACCTCAAGTGGAAGAAAAGCTATGGTCAGCCCTACAGCTTCCAGTGTACCTGTTTGTAATGGCTGTGGCTGATACACCTGAACTCAATAGAGTTGTCCACATATTATTGGCCATATAGTGTACTGTATTTCAATCAGGGCACACAAACTACTAAATTATCATATGGCAGTATACTCAAGTATTTTTTTTTTATTTGGAACATGCTTGGCCCAATATATGGCTTCCCACACTGATCTACATGGTTACCATATGAATCATTTTTTCCCCACATGGTCACGTGCATGGGGCCATAGGAGAATTTAGAATAAAATCAGTCATTTGCCATTGATACTTTGAGTTAATTCGATAAGTACCTGAATCAACAGCCTCTTTGCTGGTCATTCCTGCTCGCTCTTGAGCCTGAAATATACCATAATATATCATCAGAAAACTATACGAAATATGTTTTCTTCATAAGAACTGCATATTACATAACTAATTGATGTATATGATTTCATGGCAAATTATATGTCATACTAACTTATTATTTCATGAAAGAAATACTATAAAAAGATCATAAGGATGTTAACCGTACAGGATCTAGATCTAGTTCAGCCACCTACTCCTTTATTTTAAAGTGTATTTGTCCTTTTTTGAGCGCATATCTGTTAATAAAGTATACTGTTTACTATTTTGTGTGGGAGGGTATAACCATTAGTCTATTCTCTTGCCTCTGGCAATTTTCTTGGTAATTGTTTGTTTTGACAGGCATACCCTAGGGCTGTCTCCTTTCATTACAATTTGTCTAATTAATTATTAGACAGTATTAGTAAATCTGTCCTGTTGTGCGATGGAAGGGTTATAAACTCACTTTTTTATTTTAAAAAAAGTCACTGAGGCAGAAGAGGGGTCAAAATAATAACAAAAAAGCTTTTCATATTTATTAGGTATGGTGTATCCATTCATCAAACCACTTACCTAATATTATTTTTGGGCTATGATTTAGGTTACGCACTGTATCTTACATTTATTTCTTACTGTAGGAAGTAGATGTCTTTTTAGAGCCGATCCTTCTATCAGCTCGGTATTACCAGCAGTGTTTATTAGTTGTAGCCTGAACTGCTCTGACTGGGCATCTCACCTCTTAAGGCCTATTTACACGAAATGATGATTGCTCAAAATTTTAAGCGATCATCTTTGCATAACTTTAAGTAACAAATTAGCTACTTAACAGTTATGCAGGCGGAGCAGTATACCGCCGCGATAGCTCTGACAACAATGCAGCTGTTTTGTATATGCAAACAGCTGAATTGTTCTCGGAGCTTTCAGCTGGTGTCCAGCTAAGAACTACCAGCGGGATACCAGCTGAAAGAATATCAGCACCACCTGCTGAGAAATTCAGCATGCAGCGCTGATAACAGTCATCGGTTATTCCTAGCTTGCTAGAAATCACCGATGAACGAATAGTGCACGAACAGTGCACGATGGCCGCGCGTTTAGATGCAACGATTATCACGCAAAAGACGGCTTTTAAGTGAATTTTGAGCGATAATTATTGTGTCTAAATAGGCCTTTATTCCTGCGGGCCTCCACCCTGCCATTTAGAGGCATCTCCAGCTTATTGAGCAGGTGCAATGGTTTTTGCTCTACATTTGGGGATAATCCTATAATTGATCAAGCTCCGAGGGGGACACTGATCCACTCTATACTCCAATCATTTTGTTCGGAATTAGGCTCAAACTTGTTCCCTCTATACCTGGATCCATGGTCAATTTATTAGGGTATTTGATTTATTTATGTTTGTCGGTGTTTTCTAGCCCTTATTTTACATTACCTTAATAAAATTTAGTTTTAGGTTGTTTCTGTGAAGCACTTTTTTTTTATAGTAATGGACACTTACTTCATTTGCAATATCTTTCCAGTTCACTCTGAAGAGGTAGATGGTAAAAAATGCAGACAGAAACACACCACAAAGGATCATTCCATACCAAAGACCTTAATGTGAAATAACATGGTTAGCTACCAACTATACATGTCCATTAGCATGTTTTTAGAGATGTAACATTGTGGTCAGTTTAAGGAAGCAGTTCTCAGTGATTAACAAACACCCTCCATCCTTTCAATAGACGTGTAATTATGCAAAATGTTCATCTTAGATTATGTTTTTATGAGTTTTTTCATTAGCTTGTTGGCCACAGTGGGAGGGACATTCTGTTTCCGTTAGGACACTCTCAGGCCCCATAGTTACAAAATTCTGCACCAGAGATGTGGATTGTGACTCAGCTTGAGCATGTTCAAAGCTAGGCCACCAAATTAATAAATGAAATAGGCGGACTACAATACCCAGAGAGGTCATCAAAATTGGGGTTTAGTTCAGAACAAAAAACGAGACAGCTCATTGTAAAAAAATCCTTTCTCTTGAAGAAGCTGTCAGAATCAGATGAAACTTTCTCTGTGTGATTGTAACATTGATATAAGTAGGTGATTACAATATTGGAGCAAAAGGAGAATTTGAAGGGACGCTCTACTACCCTGCTGTACCGCCTCTAGCTTGGATATAAGATGTGATACGGTTGGGTATGGAGGCTCTAGTACCTGTTGTACCGCCTCTAGCTTGGATATAAGATGTGATACGGTTGGGTATGGAGGCTCTAGTACCCTGCTGTACTGCCTCTAGCTTGGATACAAGATGTGATATGGGCGGGCATGGACGCTCTAGTACCCTGTTGTACGGCCTCTAGCTTGGATACAAGATGTGATACGGGCAGACACGGAGGCTCTAGTACCCTGTTGTACCACCTCTAGCTTGGATACAAGATGTGATACTGGCCGGCATGGAGGCTCTAGTTCCCTGTTGTACCGCCTCTAGCTTGGATACAAGATGTGATCTGGGGGGCATGGAGGCTCTTGTACCCTGTTGTACCGCCTCTAGCTTGGATACAAGATGTGATACGGACGAGCGTGGAGGCTCTAGTACCCTGTTGTACCAACTCTAGCTTGGATACAAGATGTGATACGGGTGGGCATGGAGGCTCTAGTACCTTGTTGTACCACCTCTAGCTTGGATATAAGATGTGATATGGTCGGACATGGAGGCTCTAGTACCCTGTTGTACCACCTCTAGCTTGGATACAAGATGAAATACAGATGAGCATGGAGGCTCTAGTACCCTATTCTGTCTCTAGCTTTGATGCAAGATATGATATGAGTGGGCAAGGAGGCTCGAGTACCTTGTACTGCCTCTAGATGGGATGTAAGATGTGATACGGGCAGGCATGAAGGCTCTAGTACCCTGTTGTACCGCCTGTAGCCTCTAGCATATAATTTTACATGTACAGCTAGTATAAATTATGCATCTCCCTGCATATAGTGATATGGACCATGCTGGTATAACCTGGGTGTCTCCTGTATATCATTGCACACTTTACACACAATCAAAAAATTCATTAAAGACTACATGCAATTTTTTATTGTCTATGCAGTTTTTCAAATCTACATATGGTTTTGGAATACCCCATGCTGTTTTATGATGTGTTTTTTAAATTGTTGGTTGCATTCAAAAATGCAACCAAAAACATGAACACAGCCTAAAGCCCCATTTACACGCCACTATTATTGCTCAAAATTCGCTCAAACGATGGCTTTTGAGCGATAATGGTTACGTGTAAATGCTACCATCATTTGCTTTTCGTCCAAAGAATGATTTTTAGTTGAGTTTAAAATCAATCATTTGGCCGGAAAGCTGATAGCAGGGACCACAGGCTGTGATTCTCCAGGGGAGTGCTGATAACATTGTATTCAGCTGCAGTGCCACAGCAGAACAAAGGGGCTGTATGCAGATAACAGACTACCTGCTGTTCTCTCCCTACAACTCAGGGAGGCTCATTTACATGCAAAAATGATCGCTCAAACTGTCAATCATCCTATCTTTTGAACGAATTTTGAGTGATCATCTTTGTGTGTAAATGGGGCTTTAGGTATGGGTACAGGTGTGTGTGTGGGGGGGGGGGGGGGCTGATCTTTTAAACCTGGGCCTCTGAGCCTTTAGTTACGCCCCTGGTTTAGACTGAATGATTATTTTTCACTTTCGCTTCCAAGAAAAGCGGAATCCCCTGGCCAAACGTGTCCACCTTATTAAGGGTACCAAACAGCAACGGATGCCATTGAGTATAATTGGGAGCGTTCGGCTTCCGCTTAGCTGCCCTGCATTTTACCGGAAGAAAAAGCACTGCATGCAGCACTATATCTTCTGGTGTTCTGTGCCGGATCTGCAACTGAACTTCCAATCAGAGGTTCCAACGCAGATGGGAAGGCAGACAAAAAAAGATAACATCACTTCACAACAGGCAACAAATAGCATATTAGAAGCAAGGGAGACAGTACTCTAAAAAGATTCTTTTCAGCAAAAAACATAATTTAAGGCCACTTTCACACGGGCGATTTTCGCGCAATGCGACAGCACTACAAATCGCATGTATGTAGAGCCCATGCTTTCCTATGGGTTCTTCCACACAGGCGATGTTTTGTAGCAAAATCGCAGCATGCTCTATACAGTCGCAATTTCCTTTTTTTTGTAGCCCATGTTTCCCTATTGAGGCTCCTTGCTTATCGCATTGCATAGCACAAACTTGCGTTTTCGTGCAATTAAACTTTTTTTTTCATCGTGGGTAGCAGCGACATTTTTCCCAAGAAAATCACAGCTGTGTTCTGTGCGATATTGCTGCGAGAAAATAATTTTGTGGGATTTTGGGGGACTTGAAATATAAGACTTATCTGCATTAAAAAAAAACCCAATACATTACCTAACAGGTGCTGTCTGCTCCACCACACTTCTCCTCTGTAGCTCCAGCACATGTTTGCAGTCTTCAGCCAGTGCTTCCTAGTTAGGGGTTTCAAAACCGCCAATTGCAGGAGTACAGCTTTTTGTGGAAAAACTTGCTTTTTATTTTCTTGTGGTGCTTGAATGATACAGAGAACGCGTTTCGGTTATGAAACCTTGTTCACCTCTGACTAACAAATACATTATGTAAACCTTATAAAGGTTTAGTGAAAATAAGTGAATTAAAAACACATGTGCAATTAACCCATGGCAATCTGTTACTTCAATTACCAGAGCTAGTTCCTCCTGCAGGAACCTGCCCTGATCATTTTATATATGCATGACACATTATATGGTACATAAGAATAGCATATTCATATACTGAGCGCTCCGCTGAAAAGAGTAAAGTATGAAATCAATACATCATTGTTATAGAAACAAAAGGAAAATAACCTTTCTGACAGCAACATCAAATCAAGACACAAATTACTAGTATGGAATGTTACTACCAGCGATATATAGTAATCAATAACGCTACACCATACACTTCCAGCATAATAGCATCATGCTGGGATAAATATGTGTTACTTGATAAATAATAATTATTATACTTAATAAATGTATAGAAGGTCCGTTTTATAATTCATTCCTTTGGGGAATCTTGTATTTAAATTTAATATCCAGAACGCTTCTCTTTTAAACACTTTATCCGGGTTGATTGTTCCTTTCTTTTTATTTACGACCTTTTCAATTCCAAAGAATGAGAAAGTATTTAAACTACCTTTATGCTTATCACAAAAGTGTTTAACCGCACCTGAACTGTTCACATTATCCTTTTTGATGTCACGGATGTGTTCATTGATTCGGGTCTTCAGCTTTCGTGTAGTGCAACCTATATAATTCAAATTACACTCTCTGCATTGAATCATATATACTACATTAATAGTGTTGCAGTTAATATAATTGCATATTTTATACTCTTTATTGTTTTCGCTGTCAGAAAAAGTTTTTCTCCTATCAGTTAAATGGCATACGGTACATCTAGAATTGCCGCAGCGGAAAAAACCTTGAAATTTCATCCATTGCGGTTTTCCCTGACTGGAGGAAAAAGTGCTAGGTGCTATCAGATCTCCCAAATTTTTGCTTCTTTTTGCAACACACTTGATTCCCTCATTCAATATCTCATCAACAATATCATCTTGTCTTAAAACAGGCAAAAATTTGAAAAACATTTTTTTAATCTCATAAAAATTTCTGCTGTATGCTGTAGAGAAAACCATTCCCTTACTAATATTTCCTTTTTTGCTTATACATTTATCCTTAAGTAGCTCTTCCCTGCTGACTGTTTCTATTTTAGTACATGCCTCATTCAATAATGGCTGTTTGTAACCTCTCTGATACAGCCTATTTATGATGTCCATTTTTGCTGCATTAAATGAGACATCATCAGAGCAAGATCTTTTTGCTCGTATGAGTTCCCCTACGGGAATAGCTTTGATAGTGTGTCTAGGATGACCACTATTTGCATGTAGTATGGTGTTACCCGCTGTTGTTTTTCTGTATAATTTGGTCTCTATTCCTTTAATACAATCACCTCTCAGGGTTAAATCCAGAAATGGTACTTCCACATCACTATGCGTTACAGTGAACTGTAAATTGACAGAATTATTATTGATATAATTTTCAAACTGACTGATTTGTTCGTGCACCCCATTTCGTTCCAGGCCCTTATTCCAGATAATTATTATATCGTCAATGTATCTCGCATACCACACCATGCGATCAACAAAGGGATTATTATGACTGAAAATAAAGGAATCTTCCCACCAACTCATAAAGAGATTGGCTATAACCGGAGAAAATTTAGATCCCATCGGGGCTCCAGAAATTTGCAAGAAAAATTGTTGATCAAAAGAGAAAAAATTATGCGTTAACAAAAATTCCGTAGATAGCAAAATAAATTCCTTCAACTCATTACTGTAATTACTAAAATTCTGTAGATGAAAACGTACTGCTTCTATGGCCGCATGGTGTGGTATGCAAGAATACAGATCCTTGACATCACATAAGATCCAACACAAGTCATCATTCCACTTCATATTTTGCAACTTTTGTATTACATGCTTACTGTCTCTCAAAAAACCCGGGGTTCTATATACCAACGGTTGCAGGGATCGGTCCACCCACGAGCTCAAATGCTCACAGGGTGAGCCGATCCCTGCAACTATCGGTCGCAATGGAGGCGGGAATATTCCCTTATGGATTTTAGGAAGGCCATGGAATAAAGCCATGACTGGATTAGGGGGAGACAAATATGAAATGGCTTTATCATCCAATATGCCAAACTCTTTTCCCATATGCAACAACTTGTCAAGTTCCTTTGAACAACCCTGTAGTGGATTAGTATCAATTTTTTTATATATATCAGTATTATTTAATATGTTTTTAACAAGGCTTGCATAGAGGTCAGAGTCCAGCAAAACTATATTACCACCCTTATCAGATTTACGTATCACTAAATTTTTATTCTCCATAAATTCCTTCAAACCGATTCTTTCTCTAAAAGTGAGATTATCTTTCTTCTTTTTTCTATGTGCGTTGGTTTCTTTGATTTTAAAAAGTTCTTTTTCTATGGCCAGTTGAAAATCATCCATGTGTTTTGTTCTAGCACTCAAGGGGTAAAAGCCTGGATTGGGGACATGGAAACTGATCTTATTCACATTTTTTATGTCATCCAAACCGCTTGCACCTTCTTTTTCCAGCTCTGTTAAATCCTTGGTTGCCAAAATTTCTTTAAAGGTACAGTCTTCAAATTCATTTATATATTGATAGTTAGAAGAGATATCCTGTGAGTTCATATTTGTGCTCCAGACCTTATTGGAGAAGTGTCTCTTAACAGTCAAAGATCTAATAAACCTGTTTACATCCAATAATGTGTCAAATAAAGAAAAGTCATTTTCGGGAGAAAAACTTAAACCTTTGTTCAAAAGACATATTTGTTGTTCTGAAACAATTTTTTGTTTATTAGATCTTTGACTGTTAAGAGACACTTCTCCAATAAGGTCTGGAGCACAAATATGAACTCACAGGATATCTCTTCTAACTATCAATATATAAATGAATTTGAAGACTGTACCTTTAAAGAAATTTTGGCAACCAAGGATTTAACAGAGCTGGAAAAAGAAGGTGCAAGCGGTTTGGATGACATAAAAAATGTGAATAAGATCAGTTTCCATGTCCCCAATCCAGGCTTTTACCCCTTGAGTGCTAGAACAAAACACATGGATGATTTTCAACTGGCCATAGAAAAAGAACTTTTTAAAATCAAAGAAACCAACGCACATAGAAAAAAGAAGAAAGATAATCTCACTTTTAGAGAAAGAATCGGTTTGAAGGAATTTATGGAGAATAAAAATTTAGTGATACGTAAATCTGATAAGGGTGGTAATATAGTTTTGCTGGACTCTGACCTCTATGCAAGCCTTGTTAAAAACATATTAAATAATACTGATATATATAAAAAAATTGATACTAATCCACTACAGGGTTGTTCAAAGGAACTTGACAAGTTGTTGCATATGGGAAAAGAGTTTGGCATATTGGATGATAAAGCCATTTCATATTTGTCTCCCCCTAATCCAGTCATGGCTTTATTCCATGGCCTTCCTAAAATCCATAAGGGAATATTCCCGCCTCCATTGCGACCGATAGTTGCAGGGATCGGCTCACCCTGTGAGCATTTGAGCTCGTGGGTGGACCGATCCCTGCAACCGTTGGTATATAGAACCCCGGGTTTTTTGAGAGACAGTAAGCATGTAATACAAAAGTTGCAAAATATGAAGTGGAATGATGACTTGTGTTGGATCTTATGTGATGTCAAGGATCTGTATTCTTGCATACCACACCATGCGGCCATAGAAGCAGTACGTTTTCATCTACAGAATTTTAGTAATTACAGTAATGAGTTGAAGGAATTTATTTTGCTATCTACGGAATTTTTGTTAACGCATAATTTTTTCTCTTTTGATCAACAATTTTTCTTGCAAATTTCTGGAGCCCCGATGGGATCTAAATTTTCTCCGGTTATAGCCAATCTCTTTATGAGTTGGTGGGAAGATTCCTTTATTTTCAGTCATAATAATCCCTTTGTTGATCGCATGGTGTGGTATGCGAGATACATTGACGATATAATAATTATCTGGAATAAGGGCCTGGAACGAAATGGGGTGCACGAACAAATCAGTCAGTTTGAAAATTATATCAATAATAATTCTGTCAATTTACAGTTCACTGTAACGCATAGTGATGTGGAAGTACCATTTCTGGATTTAACCCTGAGAGGTGATTGTATTAAAGGAATAGAGACCAAATTATACAGAAAAACAACAGCGGGTAACACCATACTACATGCAAATAGTGGTCATCCTAGACACACTATCAAAGCTATTCCCGTAGGGGAACTCATACGAGCAAAAAGATCTTGCTCTGATGATGTCTCATTTAATGCAGCAAAAATGGACATCAAAAATAGGCTGTATCAGAGAGGTTACAAACAGCCATTATTGAATGAGGCATGTACTAAAATAGAAACAGTCAGCAGGGAAGAGCTACTTAAGGATAAATGTATAAGCAAAAAAGGAAATATTAGTAAGGGAATGGTTTTCTCTACAGCATACAGCAGAAATTTTTATGAGATTAAAAAAATGTTTTTCAAATTTTTGCCTGTTTTAAGACAAGATGATATTGTTGATGAGATATTGAATGAGGGAATCAAGTGTGTTGCAAAAAGAAGCAAAAATTTGGGAGATCTGATAGCACCTAGCACTTTTTCCTCCAGTCAGGGAAAACCGCAATGGATGAAATTTCAAGGTTTTTTCCGCTGCGGCAATTCTAGATGTACCGTATGCCATTTAACTGATAGGAGAAAAACTTTTTCTGACAGCGAAAACAATAAAGAGTATAAAATATGCAATTATATTAACTGCAACACTATTAATGTAGTATATATGATTCAATGCAGAGAGTGTAATTTGAATTATATAGGTTGCACTACACGAAAGCTGAAGACCCGAATCAATGAACACATCCGTGACATCAAAAAGGATAATGTGAACAGTTCAGGTGCGGTTAAACACTTTTGTGATAAGCATAAAGGTAGTTTAAATACTTTCTCATTCTTTGGAATTGAAAAGGTCGTAAATAAAAAGAAAGGAACAATCAACCCGGATAAAGTGTTTAAAAGAGAAGCGTTCTGGATATTAAATTTAAATACAAGATTCCCCAAAGGAATGAATTATAAAACGGACCTTCTATACATTTATTAAGTATAATAATTATTATTTATCAAGTAACACATATTTATCCCAGCATGATGCTATTATGCTGGAAGTGTATGGTGTAGCGTTATTGATTACTATATATCGCTGGTAGTAACATTCCATACTAGTAATTTGTGTCTTGATTTGATGTTGCTGTCAGAAAGGTTATTTTCCTTTTGTTTCTATAACAATGATGTATTGATTTCATACTTTACTCTTTTCAGCGGAGCGCTCAGTATATGAATATGCTATTCTTATGTACCATATAATGTGTCATGCATATATAAAATGATCAGGGCAGGTTCCTGCAGGAGGAACTAGCTCTGGTAATTGAAGTAACAGATTGCCATGGGTTAATTGCACATGTGTTTTTAATTCACTTATTTTCACTAAACCTTTATAAGGTTTACATAATGTATTTGTTAGTCAGAGGTGAACAAGGTTTCATAACCGAAACGCGTTCTCTGTATCATTCAAGCACCACAAGAAAATAAAAAGCAAGTTTTTCCACAAAAAGCTGTACTCCTGCAATTGGATTGATTTGTGTCTGTCAGAGCCAGAAGTAGCTGGATGGCAATCAGCTTGTGAGTATACTTGCTAGCGGAACTGAGGTGTGCAGCACATGAAGACAAGGTGGGACTTTTTATTGTTTGTTTCAAAACCGCCTCCAGGAAGCACTGGCTCTGTATGGTTCTCGAGTGCAGAGTCTCAGCCAATCACTGCAGCGCTCGATGAACCAATCACAGCCATTCATCGCTGCAATTGACCCCAGCTTTTAGTACTCCTTATCATTGATGAGGTGCGTTAAATGCCAAAAAATAGAACAGACTCTGCTTAAAAAACCCGGCGCTGGAAAGCTCTGCAATCAAGTTTCTATCTGAGAGGCTCCATTGAAAACAATGGGAGTGTTATACTGCCATTACCGCAGCGCTGAAAAGGCCGCGGTAATTGTGGAAAAAAGCACCTGTGTGAGGGAGGCCTAATAGGCAGACTACAGTCAGCTCACGAATGTCCAGGACTACTTAGAGACAAATTTTTGCAAGAAAATCGCAAGCGCATAGCAGCCTACAGGTAAATCTTAATCTAGCCGTGCACACAACACATTTTCTGGACCGTCTAATGGCAACAAGAATTTTCTACAAATATGGATTCTGTCAGCTAGAGATCTGTCATAGATTTGATTATTTATCAATATCATGCAATTCTTATTTTATGCACAACACTCTACATTTCATTGAAATAAATAGATTAATAGATATACCTTTAATGCCTTGTTTGGCTGCAAACATAAAAGCCACAGCAACTGGTAGTCCAAGCATGTAATAGCCAATGGCGAAGATAATAGCACCAATCTTCTGTCGTCCTATCCCTCTTAATACTCCACTAGAAACACACTACAGAGAGAGAATCTATTAATGATCAATTTAACAAGTCATACACATTTTATCATCCTTGGCTTGTCCCACAGAACAAACTTATGCCCTATGAAGGGTGTCTGATCAGTTCAGATCCAACCGCCACTAATCACGAGAATGGGAGACCTGAAGGTCCCCAAATAAATAAAGCAGAGGTCACGCTTACAAACTACAGATCATTCATATCTATGGGATAGTCAGAGATAGCAGGACACTTAGTGAAGTCTCATTGAAATGAATGGAGCTGTAGTGCGCACGTAGGACCACTGCTTCATTCCTTTGTGAACAGTTGGTATTTCCATGATTTGTGGGGGTGCCAATAGTCGGACCTCCACTGATCAGAGACTTATCCTCTATTCTGTGGAAAAATGTAACCAATATATATTTTAATTATTTGCAAAGTGTAAAATCTACTGCAAGTCTGCTGCGAAATTTGCCTCAAAATGTATATGCAACACGTAGATTTTGCAGTTGATTCACTGTGTTCAAATCTGTGGTGGAAAAGGAACCCAATGCAGCCAATGCTCCCCAAATTGCATTTGGGGAACACTGTACTTCTCCCAAAAAGTGATAAAAATGGTCAACAGTGGAGTGAGGGGGGTAACCCTGAGCACAGGGGTGTCACTGAAAACAAAAGAAGGCACAGGTCAGGTGAAAACCATGCCAGCTCCATTATTATAAACGTCAATCGATCCACATTGTGGATAGGTAGATGCATGTCTGTTATCACACTTCCAGCTGTGCTCTAGCTTAGACACAAGTTGAACCCCATTTTCTGATAGCAAACTGGCAGCGGGGCAGGCAAAAACCTATAAAGGACGTTGTGCCACTCATCCAGCATAGACACCTGGAATTTAAAGGGGCCAACACCATGTTTGAGTACATCAACGCAGGACCTGACATTTTTGGACCATCATGCATGCCTTTAACTGTAAGTCCTACCCTGTGCTTTTGCTACAGGCTACGACTAGCTGAAAAACCTAAGCCACACCTCTGTTAAACTTCCCCTGCCACTGGTGGTGGCTCTGCTGCAGCGAATTGCTGCTGGTCCACTATGAGCTGCAGAGCTGCAATTCATTGTGGATGCATCACCACAACCATGAGGAAATGCTCAGCTCAAGCTGCTTAACAGTCTGTCCTGACACTGCTGCATTTTGAGGTGCTTCTCCACTACTGGAATGGCCTTGTAGCGGGGATCATGGAGGATGGCCACCCAGTAATGATCTGATATTTTGATGTTAGCTATGCAACGGTAAAAACACTTATATGCCTCCAAGAGCCTAAGGGTGATGGTCCATATTCCTTGGGACAAACCTAAGAGTATCCTCTGGCTGGTCCCGCCATCCATGTAGAATAGCTTGGGTTAGTGATGGATGGAAGGAAACTTATGTAGCCCCCTCCTCTGTCTCTGGACCTATATTATCCCCCTCCTCTTCTTCCTCCTCCTGCTCTTCCTTCTCTATACTTCTCCTGTGGGTGGAATAACATCTTTGGGAAGATAGCCCCTTTCTTGCCCAAAGCCATCCTCTCTATGGTGCTGAGTAAACGCAAATTGGCCAGACAGTTGGGAGATTAGGATCCCTTCCTCCTTCTCTTGTGACACCAACTCATTGTTGTCCTTGAGGACCTGTAGCATCTTTTCTAACAGGCAGACAACAAGGATGGTCATATTGATCAGTGAGTCATTACAACTAACCATTTTTGGCACTCCCTCAAAGCAGGATAAAATGGCATAAACATCTTTGATCTGTAGCCACTTCCCAGGCATCAAGGAACCGATCTTCATACAGCACATGCTAACCGCATACATGATTTGGTACTCTGTGTTTGCTCTCTGCTGCTATCTTAGCTTCTGCAACATATGCAATATGGAATCCCACCACGTAGGCATGTTACGTATGAGGCGAATGGATAGTAGCCAAAACTGTCCCTGCACCTCTGCCAGATGAGAGAAGGGACATGAATGGGTATGAATGCTGAAAGTGCAAACACTGTTTCCTGGCCTTTTCCAGCAGTAGGAAATGCTACACCATCAGGTTCAACACATGGGCCAGACAAGGTATGTTATGCGACAGTGCCTGGCTGCACATTGTGCGGGGTCAGCCATGTGTCAGCCTTGGCCTGTAAAGCTGTTAACTGCTCTTTGGCCATGTGGCTGCACTCCTCTAGACATATGAGTTTTAGGACAACATGTTGGCATTTACCACATGCAGTGCTGCATGGAGGCTAGGTTTTGTCACATACGAATATCTGTGCTGATGTAAAGGTTGTTGTGGTATAAAGAGGTGGAGGAAGAAATAGAGGAAGGGGCAGAAGAGAAGGAGGAGGGGGCTGAGGAGGGCACAGAGACAGATGAATGCTCAGAAACGCAGACTACGAGTTTCGGCTTCATGCCCAACCTGCATGATATTGACCCAGTGTGCTCTTGTGGATGTGTAATGCTGCTGGCCATGCTTGCTGGTATAACACTGTGCTCTGCATTGCCAGAGATCTGTTATGACACACACAGTGGTGCAGGGCAGGGACAGTTTTTTGGAGCAAAGGAATGGCGGCTAGGTATCTGGTATTGTGAGTTAGTATGGAGCATCATGTTGCAGAAGGCATCTGTGTCTAGAGGGCAACATTTCCATTGCAAACAGTAGTGCAGTGCTTGTGTTCAGAGTCTGCGCTCATGGATGGTTGGTGGATTTTCTTACGTTCCCATAGCTTGGGGATGAAGGGCTGGCTGCTGACCTGGGACATGTTGGAATAAGAGGTATATGTCAATGTTGGTGGCTCAACACCTGCTCTCCATTTCCGACTCCTGGCTGTGAACCCTGCAGGCCAGTTTGAATTGAGGAGATGACGCCTGAGGGAAATGTTCCACTGCCTCTCTGTGCTCAGAGGCTACTGCATAAACCAGGAGGGAGATGAAGGAAGAGGCTCTTTGCCCTCTGGACCAGGTGGGCTCTCTAAGGCAGTGGATGGTGGGAGTTTATGTGACTTGTTTATACGCGTTGTTGAGGTTGTTTACATTATTGCCACATTTTAAACACTTACCACAAATCTTAGAGATGACCACTCATCTGTCATCAACTGCGGTTTCAAAGAATGCCCAGGCTGTACAAGTCCTGTGACCAGACCTAGCTGTAGGCCTGATGTTGGTTCTGCTGTTAATAAAAGTAGCTGATGGTGGCGGTACTGCTCTTTTGTTTTTTTGAAGCATTTTACTCCCTGTCCTGCAACATCTGCCTCTTCCTCCTCTCCCCTGTGAGCTACAATGATGACTCTCCCTGTCTCTCCATGTTAGATCAAGTACATCATCCTTTCCACCCCCTCTTTGTCATCCTTCTTCTCCTGCATGGACTTTGTGTTACAGTGAGCATCAGGAGCTGGCACCTTATTTTTGACATCCTCTTGAGTACACATTGCCTGTGGAAGGCTGACCACATGCATTGACCCACCCTCATTTTCCTCGCTGGAAGAAAGAAATGGCTGGGCATCAGTGCATGCAATGTATTTGTCTTCTCTTGTGGTTGTTTGGACTGCTCCATTGACATTCATGACACTGAATGATCAAACAGGTCCTCAGACTGATCCATGAGGACTGTTTCAAAGTGTGCTGGGAATTTGGCATGGGGTGATGTAGAGGGTGAATGTTCATGGCCGACTGGTACAGACTGACTGCTGTGTGCCTGTGACTTGGAGGAAAAGGAGTTGGTGGTACTTGAGGCATGCTGTGTCATCCACTCTACGACCTGTTCTGTGTGCTGCAGATGTAACACAGGGGCAGAACCACTTCTAAGGAATGGCAATAGGCTTGCTTCACCTCCTGCAGAACGTAGAGCTGTTGCTTCAGCGGAAGCCACTTGAAGTGCCACCTTGGCCCATCCTCTTTCACCTCCACCACCATCACTACCACCACGTCCCCTACTCTTTTAATCTATTTTTTAATTAGTTTTTCATTTGTTTATTTTTTGGTGTAGTTTTATGTATCTTTTCAGCTAACTTTGTAGTTTGTAGAAAACCACAGGTAGCTATATAAGGGCTGCAAATTATTAATAGTGGCGGAATTGCGATTTTTGAACCATGTCTGAGGTCATGAACAGAGAACTGCAATATTCCCCATGGCAAAACTTGGTTTGTCTGTCTGCTTTGCTGCTATATATGATGATGGCAGCAGTAGAAATATACCCCTTCCCAATGTACAGACCATGTTTCATAAAGGCATATAAACGTGATGCAATTGCTTTCTCTGGTCAGTCCAATGCCACTCCGTTTAACTTCTCTGCTGGTATACATGCTTTCACACCAACAGTGATATATCCTCTGTAGAATATCTGTCCCTATTAACAACAGACAATATCTTATATAAGTATATAAACATGTTGTAGCTTCTTTGTCCTGTGCTCAGCTGTAAAATGCCCGCTTGTTACACTGTGTCTATGTTACATATGGAAAGGTCATGTGATACAGACATCCAATGAAACTGCTGCCCATATGCAAGATGGACACATTTAGTGACAACATCAAGGTGCCCTGTCTGCGAATTGGCTACAAGGTGACCTCTGTAGCAGGCATTATGGGAAATTAGATTTTCACACAATTCCTGCCAAAAATGTGGTTGGGCTTACCGGATCCGACGAAAAACAGGGCAATTTTACCGCCCCACCAATCAAGATGATTTTGTTAAAGATTTTACTATACAAACCACACATTTGTAAACAGGGTTGCTTTTTGTTAAATATAATTAATAGTATAGAAACCTATTCCAAATAACCATACCATTGTCAGCTATTTTAATAATAACCGACTCATTAAACCAATTGAACACATTGCATGGCTGTGATTGGTTCATCAAGCACCACAGTTATTGGCTGAGACACAGCGCTTGATAACCCAATCAGAGCAATCGCTTGCTGGAGGCGGGGTTTACAAACCTCTTTACCAGCAAGCTATCTTTTGTCAGCACTGAAAACTGCAAGGAAGCCTGTTGGAACTGCAGAGACCAGCAGGAGGAACCCAGATGGCACCTGCTAGATAAGTATAAGATATCCCCCAAAAATAAGACCCTGTGCCTCTTTGGGGGTAAAAATTAATATAAGATAGGGTCTTATTTTCAGGGAACCATGGTAGTAAACATAATTTAGTAATATAAATGCATTAAAATGGTTAATGATAAAGTAAATCTATCACCCCGTCTGAATATCAGAAAGTAATTTTGATCTCCATATGGGAGGAATAGGAATGCTTATCACTAACAAGAGAATAATACAATATAAGATATGTGGAATTATAGCACAGTATGTCAGACTTTCTTCAAAACACACAGGTTAAAATTAAGAACACTTCTATATTTTACTTACAGCAATGCATTCAAATAGGTGGAATACTAGATATACAGGTATAACGTCCGATACAAGAGCAGCTATTTCTCTAGGGAAAAATAAAAGATGTTTTCTATTAAAGGACATCAGACATTATTCACTGCTCATTTGGCTGTTCCCATATCACACAGACATTCCCAGACAGTCCATGTCCCCATTCTTGGGATCTGCCATAGAGAATCTTGTGGGCGTAACACCACTGTTTTTATTTGCACTATATTAAAGGTCCATGGTGGGGCAGAACACAGTTTACAGTATGCCCCCTCATTCAAGAAGTACTGAACATATTGCCCTACACCATTTCTCTTTTTAGCACTTTTCCAACCCGAATTGAGTAGTAGATGTGAGTGAGAAAAATGGTTTTCTAAAATATTTATTTTTTGTGACATTAAATCAAGCATAAAACGAGAGAAATGCTTGGTCAACAATGACCCCTCACACTTACCCATCACTAGTGAATACATATGAAAAGACATTCTTCAAGGCAGCAAGCAGGATTATGTCTATAATGATGAAAATGGCTGTGAAGAACAAATATAATAATGAAGATAGTAACACAAGTGTGATGTAGCATGAAGGGAAGGTTTGCAACATGCATAAATCAACGCAGCTTGGTGACACAATACATGGATTATTTATCAGATTGATTTTGCTTTGCAGATTTCTGAGATTTGTCTTCAAGAAAATCTGTTTTCTTAATATAATGTAATAAAAATATTCAGTGGAATACTCCTTTCAGCTTCCAGTTCATGCCCATAATTCTATGGAAGTAATGCCCAACTGCAGGCAAGGAAGGCAGATACAGATCTCCTGCGAATGATGTGCAGCCCTCAGGAAATGGCAAATTCATATGGCATTTAAAGTCCTGTGAACTTAGTGCTCTGTCCAACTATACAGAACAGAAAAGCTCCTGCGTTTTCTCCAGTGTTAATGGGGCACTGGGGTATCTTTCCCAATTTTGTGTTGTAATTATGTACATCACAATGCAAATACAATGCCCACGGGCCGCATCCAGCCTGCCACCTCATTTTATGTGGCCTGCTGGCCATGCAGCAAACTAACAGACATTCCACTCACCCTGCCTGCAGCTCCGGTCCAGCGGCGGTAGTGCAGAGTCTATAACCGCTGATGTCTCCCCCTAGGACTCTGTGCGCGCCTGTCCTGTGAACAGGGCAGACGCCGAAGGGAGAGGGAGAGTCTCAGATTCTGCACTGCTGCTGCCAGACTGGAGCTGCAGACTGGGTGAGTGGAATGCCTGTAGGGATGCTGCCTGACAAGAGGCCAATAGAGTGGGTCACTAATACTACTGGGACTTATTACTACTGTGGCCAATATAGGGGACACTATTAGTACTGGACCCACCATGGGGGGACACTATTACTATAGGGGCCACCAATATAGTGGACACTTACTACTGGGACCACTATTGGGGTCACTATTACTAGCGTGGGGCAACTATGAGTGTCACTATTACTACTGGGGTCACTATTACTAAGATCACTGTGGGTATCACTATTTTTATTGAAGCCACTATTAGAGCACTATAACTACTGGGGACACTATTGGAGTCACTTACTGCTTTGGGACACTATGGGGGACCCTATTACTATTGGAGTCACTATTATTACTGGAGTCACTATGCGGGTTCAGTATTATTACTGGGGCTACTATGGAGGTACTACTACTGTGGCACCATTGTTATACAGTACTGCAATTACAATTGGCCTTTTGAAGACAACCATAAGGCTGATGTGATCATTGGTAAAAATAAGCTTGACACTCTTGATCCACATGTATGGGCTTTTTATATGCTTCTTGTTTGTGTTTCTTCCATTTGCATTTTGTTCAAAGACTCCACACTGCTTTAACCCCTTAGTGACCAAGCCTGTTTGCGCCTTAATGACCAGGCCAAATTTTGCAAATCTGACATGTGTCACTTTAACATGGAAAAACACCAGAAAGGTTTTGCATATCCAAGCGATTCTGACATTGTTTTTTCACCACATGTTGTACTTCATTTAGGCGGAAAAAATAGACCGATAGAATTTGTGTTTATTTATTAAAAGCGCCAAAATTGGGAAAAATGTGAAAAAAATCGTCATTTTTTCACATTTCCAACTGCAATATCTCACAGCGGATCCCAGCTGTGAGCCCGGCCGTGGCGCTGCGTATGGCTGCATAATGTACTGCGCATAACTGCCTACTCACACAGGCGGTCATGCGCAGTACACCGTTTTTTGTTTATATTTCCCGCGCCGTCGCTCAGCGATGACCCGGGTACCTGTCCACAATATATTTGCATATGGGCTGCGAGTATATCCGCGGTCATAGAGCACAATGGGCTCTAGGTCGCGGATATCCACGATAAAATATAGCATGCTGTGTTTCTGCGAGTGGATTACGTAATTCCGACCCCCTAATTGGGGGGAATTGTGTAATCCAATGCATGTGATTGATCCGTGGATTACCGCTGATCAAGCGCATGCAGAACCCTTAATTCCTCTCCGGTCATGTGTGACCGGCCTAATGTTATATCGCTACTTTATCACGTGACCGGGGACCGCTCAGCGAGGCCACCGATCACTGCTCCAAGCACTCAGCGACCAATGGTCGCTAGGAGCAAGGAGATTTAAAATTTCCTGGGCTCCCCGACTCCTGCAAATGTGTCCGGCATTTTCCGGAGGTGAAACTTTTCTTTTTTTACTCTTCCGCGATCGCCGTTATCCATTGGATAACGGCGATCACGGTACCGGGGACCGCTCACCGTGGTCCCCGCTGACATCTCCTGCCCTCCCGGCTACAGGAGCCGGGAGCCAGGAGATTTTAAATTTACCGCGGCTTTGGGCCTTCTGCGCATGCGGCTGACGTAATGCCGCCTGGCGCACATGCGCAGAAGGCCGGCTTCGGGGCCCGGAGGACCAGGACAGCGGGGAGCAGTGCGGCGGACGGGGTGAGTAATCTCAGCTGCCCCCGTGGATCCGATCCATGAGGGCAGCTAATTCTTTAACTTTTTAAAAAAACTTTTTTCAACCTTTATGCGATTTGCGCTATCCGTTGGATAGCGCCGATCACATTGCCGGAGGGGACTGCCCGCAACCCGGGATGACAGCTCCATGCTGTCGGCTACCTGCGGGCAACGACAGCATGGAGCTGTCACGTCCAGAGCCCACGTGGCTTTATTCTCTGCAGGACACATGTTTTTACGTCCTCAGAGAATAAAGCCCACTTGGGCAGGACGTAAAAAGGCAATGGGCTGGTCACTAAGGGGTTAATATGTAGCCATTAAGTGCAACTCTGAGAATGAAGATTCTCCTACCAGTTTAGGCTCATGTTCTTGTACACAAGCAGTATTATTACAGTACCACTAGCTACTTTTTCGAATATATCCTGTGAATCATTGTCTTAAAATCATTTAAAAAGCCTGGATCTTTAGAATCAGCTTTAGGATTGTGGCTGGTTAGGATTAACCTAATTTTGTTGAATGAGAAGATGTCTATCTTGGACTTAAGTTTGTCAAGTTAGCTCAATCAGTTAACGTGAAACTTAAAAAGACCCCCCCAGTCCCAGAAAAAATAAATCTGTCTTGGGACCAGGGAGTGTGTGTAGGGGGAATAGGGAGGGTTTGATGTACGTGGGGGGTTATATTACCTGCTCTTGTTGTTCTCTGCTATTGTACATTGGTAGTCAAAAGGCTGGTTTACACGGGCCAATGATCACTCAAAGATCACTCAAATGACAGTTGGAGTGACAGCTTTGAGCGATCATTTTGCATAAACTATTAAGTGGCTACTCCATAGCAATTAAGTGTGCAAATGAAGCCTTTGCTGAATGCAGTTAATAGCCTGAGAGGTATTATCTGCATTCAGATCTTTTGTTCTCCAGGGGAAAACAATGCTATCAGCACTCCCCGTGGAGAACTGCTGATAAGGCTGACTGAAGATTTTTAGGTTGGACTGAATTTAACGATCAGCTAGCAGTGCCCGAAAAGCGCATGATGGGCGCACATTTACACACACCAATTATCGCTAAAAGCCCATTTACACTGCATGATTATCACTAAAACTTTGCTCCTCGGCGATCGTTTTAGCGATAATCGGTGCGAGTAAATGGGAGCGGCGCACCGGCATTTCGGGCTCTTTTCACTAATCGTTAAAATCAAGTGAGCTTGATTTAAGCAATCAGTTTTGTCAGTCGTTCTCCACAGGGGAGTGCTTATAGCATTGCTTCCCCTGTGGAGAACAAAGCATCTGAGCACAGCTAATAGCCTTGGGCTATTAGCTGCATTCTGGAAAGGCTTCATTAACATACATAATTGGCATTTAAGTAGCTGAGAAGCTACTTGAATACCAATTATTTTTTATGCAAAATAATCGCTCAAAGCTGTCACTCAAACTGCGGTTTGAGTGATCTTTGAGCAATTATCTGCTTGTGTAAATGGGCCTTAAAAAGATCACCGATTAGCAGGCCATTTTATACAGGCAGATATATTGTTTGCTCGCTAAATCATTCAGTCGTTCACATTCACTGTAGCAGTGAATAAGAACGACTGTACGATCAGTATTTAAACTGAATGATTAGCGAATGATTTAACGATGATTTTCATGCTTGCAATGAATGATAGGCAAACGAATTGTCATTCATCATTCGATCGTTGGCTGTGTTTACACTGAACGATCATCATTCAAATTCGAACCATCTAGGCATTTTTGGCGCAATAATTGTTCTGGCTAAACGCACCTTAACGCTGTAGGGATTAGGTAATCTGAATATTTTGTTGGCCATCTTGGACGACTGAAGACAGGAGCCGCAACAAAATTGTTGGAGGAACGTAGACACAGAAGACCAACAACAGGTAATATTGTTTTATCCCAGGACCAGAGGGTCACTTTAATTCATAAAAAACTGATGGTGTCCCTAAACTGACCAAGATCTCATGAATTGAGTTTTACACTGATAGCATCAGTAATGAATTTGGAAGATTTTTGTATGCTATATACTGTACTAATTGATAAATTTAAATGTATATATTAGAGTGTCTAGTGTCCTACATAAGAGTTAGAAGCTAACGAGTAGAAGGACATTTTATGAACAGTACTTTTGAAGAAAAAATTTTAATACATTTTTTAATACATTAAAATCATTTTTAATACATTTTTTAATACATTAAAATCATTTAAAAAGCCTGGATCTTTAGAATCAGCTTTTGGATTGTGGCTGGTTAGGATTAACCTAATTTTGTTGAATGAGAAGATGTCTATCTTGGACTTAAGTTTGTCAAGTTAGCTCAATCAGTTAACGTGAAGATGTCTATCTTTAATACATTAAACACACTTTTAGCACTGTCTATATCTGAATAGCAGAATAAGTGAGGAGATTTTTTAGCATGTGATGACCCAACCCTTTACATTGATAAATCTAGGAACATGACATGTCCACGTTGATGAGATACGTATCTGCCCATGCCAGCCTTTGGGTATGATACATGTCCCATTTTTCTACGCACCCCATTTATTTCATTAGAAAGATACCTGTGATGAGGAAAGCCAGCTTCACGGACGTCTTCGCTTGTTCAATATCACCAGCACCAAGAGCATTGCCTACTCGCACACTGGTTGCCATACCTATACCATATGGGATCTGTAAAAAGGTTTTAACAATGAATTATTTTCCCAAAACTGTACACATGATCATGGGTGGTAAGCTTTTAATAGATTCAATTTAGTCTCCTCTGGCTGATTATGATGGAGAAGGATGATAGAATAATTTCTGAGTAATCTATCTTTTTTTAGATGAATTTGAATTCAGCATCTCCATTGATTATATGGAATGATGGCAAAGCCTTTTTACATGAGCTTTTGTTCTGAGGTATCATATATTAAAAAGAAATCAAGGACCTTGGAGACTGATATGTCCAATTGGGTAGATCAAGCTGAAAAAGGTATGGAAGAAAGCCCAGATGTTATATTACTATGATTTACGCAATCAAATCTCTTTCTATTGTTTGATAAAAAAATAAGAAAAACTACTAAAGGCTGACATACCTGAGAAGTACTTGTGTCTCTTGTAGAAAGTCAGAATGAGGGCTCTTTCACACTGGTGCTGCAAAATTTTGGCCACCCGCATCACGCCTGAAAATTGCATGAACGAATGTGGCAGCCGTGACCAAGTTACAGCTGCATCTCCCGTTTTCTCGCCCATTCAGATGGCCGGTCTGCGGCGTATATATGCTGCAGCCCGGAATATCTTCGCCCAGGGGGAGAGAGTCCAGCTCTGTTAAACTGCCCCCTTCCCTCACCCGCTCCGCCCATTGCTGGCTGCCGGCAAAGGGAGGGGACGGGAGGTTAGCAGAGCTAGTGCGCTAAACTCCCTTCCCTTCTCCGCCCCAGCCTATTGGAGCTGCTGGCAAGTGGAGAGGGAGGGACTTTAGCAATGCAAGCCGCTGCTAAACTTCCTCCCCCTTCCCTTTTCTGACAGCTCTCATAGGCTCCCAAAGGTGTCTATGGGAACAGCTGGCGTATTCCTGTAAAAGATAGGACAAGCAGACAGCCAGAATGCGCACCATATGCGCTATCTTTTCCGACCGTCCAATTTTACACACCGGAAAATTGCCCATCTGAATGAATACATTGAAATCTAATGCTTCAGGTGGTCGTGATTTTCAGCCGGCGTTTTAGCGCGGCAAAATATCCACGATGAAACGCTCTTGTGAAACTAGCCTAAATCAATGTGGTGGCTTACTGATTTAGTTCAGATTTCTTCTGCATTTGTTAACCACTTCCAATTGACTTTTTTCATTTTCATTTTTTTTCTCCCCATTTTCAAAAGAATGAGAGGGGTGAGGTGTGTATTAGCTGCTTTGTTATTTTACACCACGGGGGACCCATTGAGATGCCCTTGAGATAAATAACTTTGACAACCCCTTTAAGGCTTAATTAGTTATGTCACAAAAGAGTTAAAATTAACTTTTTTTTTGGATAGGTCATTAGCCTCAAATTGGTGGGTGGGGCCTCTGAACACCGACACAAAATACTTTGGCTAGGCTAGGTATTGGAGGTTTGTCCCAATTATTTGATTTGGACCCAACTGATTGGATATTGATGGACTAGCCTAAGATAAGCCTACTTTAAGGCACATATTTATTTGAGACATAAATTTAAAGTCTACAATAAAAAAAGTGATATTTTGGGGAGAGTCTTTCCAATTATAATATGGCTGTTAGAGGGTTAAGCATCTGATTTAGCTACAAATCATTATTAGGTGATAGTTGCTAATTCATTTTAATTTGATGAATTAATACCATGTATGCTATGGTCACCACTTGGTATATGACAGATTGAGCGCCCAGCTCCACCACACTTATTAGACCTGGAAAGAAAACAATAGAGAAACTGAGCGGAAAGAAAAAATATCTAAAATAGACACAATATTCTGCAATGTTTGGTGTATCCTGCTAATTATAAATGTTTACATTGAATACTATTGAAGATTGTGTAAACCTGAAATGCATTAATATAGTAGGTTCTATCCTAGAAAATTATAACTTGAAACCAATTGAATATATAGTGTCAAAAACACTGCTGATCTGTAGTCCATATTACTGGCTGGAAGAGCCAACCAATCAGCATGAACATTTCATTGATAAAACCCCTGTAATACTGAAGTGCTAATATTAGTGCTAATACTAGTAGCGTCTCTCTATGGTACAATGTAATACTAAATGTCCTTTACTGCTTTTACCTATACCTGGATGGGCTAATCCTTTGGACACCCGGTGAAAGTGGCTCCATATTATTTTCCTGGTACATGCATGTATTGAATCAGGATCCTGAAGAAGCTCCTGTCCTCTACACAGCTTCCCACAACTATTTCTGCGTCTTATATGTATAAGTGTGCTTCGTCTGTATTAGTTACCTGCTTATTATTTTTAAACCAACATTTATTCTTATGTTGAGGTGCCATTTTGATGGCTTTGGAACCAATTACTAGTTTTCTATGAAGTTATTGTTTCAAGTTATAATGTTAAAATGTTAATATTGCATTCTGGGGAGCCTCTGTATTCAAATGAAAGTGAATAAAATCCATGAAGCCTCATTGTTTACATATTATTTACTTAAAGGGGTTGTCTCATGAAATCAAGTGGGGTTATACATTTCTGTATGGCCATATTAATGCACTTTGTAATGTACATTGTGCATTAATTATGAGCCATACAGAAGTTATTCACTTACCTGCTCCGTTGCTAGCGTCCCCGTCGCCATGGATCCGTCTAAATTCGCCGTCTTCTGGCGATTTTAGACGCGCTCGCGCTGTGCGGTCTTCTCCGTGGTGAATGGGGCCGCTCGTGCCGGAGAGCTGGTCCTCGTAGCTCCGCCCCGTCACGTGTGCCGATTCCAGCCAATCAGGAGGCTGGAATCGGCAATGGACCGCACAGAGCCCACGGTGCACCATGGGAGAAGACCCGCAGTGCATCGTGGGTGAAGATCCCGGCGGCCATCTTGGTAAGGTAAGTAAGAAGTTGCCGCAGAGCGGGGATTCGGGTAAGTACTAAACTTTTTTTTTTAACCCATCCCTTGTGTTTGTCTCGCGCCGAACGGGGGACCTATTGAAAAAAAAACAAAACCCGTTTCGGCGTGAGACAACCCCTTTAAGTATATATGTTGTTGCAACATGTTGTAGTTTTTTCCCCCCTTCTACTCACCTACAAGGAGGCTGCCAATTTCATAGGTCCACCATTCTATGCAAACCATGAGCATACTTGGCACAGCCAGTACAACAAATGAGTTCCAATCTCGTAAACAGTCTTTAGACCAACCTTCAAATATAATACCATTATTTAGTTGATATCTCAAATACTTCTAGCAACTAATAAGTTTCAGTAACTTTATAGTTCATTGTATTACAGCATGACATCCAAAGGCTGCATGCAGTACTAGTAATATGATGCAGCTAGATTCTCACAATCAACTGTAAACAATAGCAGCTATTATGCAGTTGAGATAATTAAGGTTCATGCCGTTTTTGCAAGTGAAACTTCTGTCTACCTGAAAAAAGACATGAGGATATTAACAATAATTTGAAAACCACATTGATTTGGAGTAAAACATGTTGGTGCAGTTTTTGGACCATTGCGGTCACTAAATAAGAGTAAGTCTATGCCATAAAAATAAGCTATTGCACTAAGTGCCAACTTGAACTTTTGATTGGACTGCCACAGGGGAATCGTGATCAACTCCCCCGCCACTTCAGAAGAAGAGATGACTGCTTAAGAGATTTTAATGATGACAGTCTCTTTAAACTGCAGCTTCCACTTGTTTGTCTAAACATTAAACAGTCCCCTCTATTCCTCCCATCAACTTATAGTTTCCAACGTTGGCATTAACACTGCAGCATGCAAGGAAGTTTATTAGCCTTATAAAAAAAAAATTTAAAATATATTATTACATTATGATTACTTAGATAATAAACATAGAACACATAATTTCACTAGTAGTTAATTTCAGATGTATTCAATATGTTAATGGATCAGTCAGTAAGCTTTAAAAATCCACCGTACCTCTCCAGGTATTTACATGTAGTCTTTTGACACGAATGTATAGGAATAAGATCATAGCTTGAGAAAACTGTGCAATAGTGTTAGCCAATGCTGATCCTCTGTAAAAATATGTAATATATATATTTTAATATATTGATTTAATCAACAAATACATCATAGGGAGTATGATAGCTAGTCTTTCCTTCACACATGACTAAGATTTAGTATTTATTGCCCTAGTCCTGTATCCTAATGTCCTGGGCAAGTGTTTTGTTGCTACCATACCTGCACCCTTGCCACATAGCCTACCTATATTCCTTTGCTATCATGCATAATCCATACGGCAGATATGAGAACTTCACAAGTGGGCACACCTACTGCTCATACATCTGTATTTTTTAATTTGTATCCCTTATGTTAATGTAACACATTTTGTTGTAACATGTTCTGAATCTGATGAATATATATATAAGTTTGATGCTACAAACATTTTTCGGTAGTGGCTAAACCTCCACCTTTCTTCAGGCAATCTGGGATTCTTCAGTAAGGCATTGTGTGTGGAAAATAACAGCAAAATGTATTCCCACCAGATCAGCCAAAACTCCATTACTGCAATTTGTACATTTAGCCTTTATATCTAACAATAAATGTAAAAAAATAACCGAACAATGGCATTGGTTTATACTTTAATTGAGCTTTAAGACCCAAACTGTTACCATACAGTGCGGCATGGGGTCCCGCGGTCGGCGCGCGTCGCTCCGGCGTCGGCTCCAGCAGCCTGGAGCCCTGTGTCGAGGTCATCCCAGCAGCTTGGCTTGGCCAGTGGGCGGCGGTGTGGGCGTGCCCGCCCGTAGGGTGCCGCCCGCACTCCTCTGTGCTTCTTATACAGCAGTGGGTAGAGTTGCCTCCTCCCACTCTCCGCCCCTGGGCGGAACCTTGTGGTTAAAAGACTGGCAGTGAACTGAGCTCATTGCCAGTTATTGGTTCTGCATGCACCTAGCCAGTCTGTCTGTGGATCCCCTCAGTCAGTCCCTAGTTGTCGGTCAGCTCCCTCTGGTCCCCTATCACTCTGTCTGTTTGTGTTGGTTCTGTTTGCCTCTAATCTAGTCTGGCCCAGTCAGCACTAGTTGCTATCCAGCACCCTGCCAGTTTGCCTGTGAGCTCCATCTCCAGCCTTGTAAGTTTTGTTGGTCTGATTCTGCTGCCTCCTTTGTCGGCACTCTGTTCCCCCCATTAGGTAGTTTCCTGCTTGTCAGTCGCCAGGTCCCTAGCCAGGGCAGGGACCGCCGTCCAGTTGTCCGCCTGGGGTTAGCCAGGGCCGAGGCAAGTAGGCAGGGACAGTGGGGGTGCGGGAGATCAGGGCACCCCAACTGGCGCTCGGGGGGCAGAGTGCCGTAACATAATAACTGGCCCTTAAAATACTGTTTTTCTTTTCATGGCGGCGATCAGCGCCCTTGCAAACCAGCTGCAAGACCTGGTGACGGTGATCCGGAATTTGTCGGCTCGCATGGTGGCCCAGGAGCAGTGGGCGTTGTCGCAGGAGCAGAACGCCTCTACCTGTCCCGAACCCAAGTGCCCTCTTCCCGAGGTGTTCTCTGGGGAGAGGAACAAGTTTTTCGTTTTCCAACAGGCGTGTCGCCTGTTTTTTCGGATGCGTCCCCGTTCTTCCGGCTCGGAGGTCCAGAGGGTCGGGCTTATAATGTCCCTGCTGCGGGGCTCTGCCCAGACTTGGGCCTTTTCCATTCCCGAGGGTTCCCCCTCCCTGCAGTCGGTGGACTCCTTTTTTCAGGAACTCGGGGGTATCTTCGATGAACCGGACCGAGTGGGGTTGGCGGTTGCGCGGTTGCTGGCGCTGCATCAGGGGTCGCTTTGTGTGGAGGATTATTGCTCCAATTTCAGACGCTATGCGGGTGATACTGCATGGAACGATAGTGCCCTGAAAGACGTTTTTATGCAAGGTCTCTCAGACGCGGTCAAAGAACTGTTGATCTCCCATCCCGTTCCCGGGTCCTTAAAGGAGGCTATGGAGTTAGCAGTGAAGGCAGATAGGAGGCTCAGGGCTGGGAAGCAAGATAGACCGACCCATAGAGTCAGGGAGGTCATTTGTCCTGTTCCCTCCCCGTCCGTACCAGTCTCTGTTCCCGAACCTATGGAACTGGACCCGCTGGACCCCAAGGAGCGACGCCGGATTCGGTTATTACATAATCTCTGTCTCTACTGTGGGAAAGCTGGACATCGGGTGAGAACTTGCCCCTGGAGGCCTCAGCGTCCACAGTCTGAATCGGCAGAAAGACTTCCAGTCCTAGGCGACTGCAGGGAGGGTCGCCTAGGACCTCAGGTATGTCCTAGACTTCTGATACCCTGTCAGGTTAGATTCCGGAACTTCTCCCGCCTACGGCAGGCGTTTATTGATTCCGGAGCAGCTGCTAACCTGATAAGCATGCGTCTCGTTGAGCCCCTGAGGGCTGAATTTGTGGCGCTGAAGACGCCAATTCGTTTTGCTAGCATTGATGCTACTCCTCTTGCTTCGGGCTTGGTTCGATGGAGGACCCCAGTGTTACAACTCATGGTGGGGGGTCGCCATTCGGAAGGTCTATCATTCCTGGTGATGGAGAAAATGTCGGTAGACATGGTACTAGGGATGCCGTGGCTGGCGTTGCACAACCCCCAATTCGATTGGGCCACTGGGGAGCTAACCCAGTGGGGGCCGTCCTGCCATAGCCATCGTGCTCCCCCTCCCCCCTGCTCAGTCGAACAGAAGGGGTACCGGTCCTCTGGAAATCGCAAAAGGAGGGGTCGCACGGGGTGCCATAAGTCTTTGTCGAAACCTGTTATCTCTTCGGTGATGCCCACCTCCGGTCCCCCGCCGCCCACCCTGGTCTGTGATGAAGTTGAACACAAGGCCCAGGAGGTCCTGGATTCTTGCCGGGGTCCAGGAACCGTACAATATTTGGGGGCCCGGAAGAGTTTTTTGGAGTATGATAGCTCAGATGACAGTGATTTTAAAGTTAGAGATGCCTCAGCTTTTGAAGGCAGCGTCATTGGTAGCGAGGATGGGTCAAAAGACAGTGGCGAATGGTTGGACATTGACTCGGAAGACGACCTGAAACATGACGATATGTCAACGGTTGGCCCTGAAGGAAATGGGGCAGCCACAGACTACCGAAGTCATGGACCTGAGGATCAGTCCATGGTGTCCGCTCAGGAGGGTCACATTCTCGGGTTGGTACAGCGTTTTCACAGTCTTTGCCTGTATAAGCCTGGTCGAGTTTCCGGGGGCCCGGAGGTCCCCCGTCAGAGGGAGGGTAATGTTACCATACAGTGCGGCATGGGGTCCCGCGGTCGGCGCGCGTCGCTCCGGCGTCGGCTCCAGCAGCCTGGAGCCCTGTGTCGAGGTCATCCCAGCAGCTTGGGTTGGCCAGTGGGCGGCGGCGTGGGTGTGCCCGCCCATAGGGTGCCGCCCGCACTCCTCTGTGCTTCTTATACAGCAGTGGGTGGGGTTGCCTCCTCCCACTCTCCGCCCCTGGGCGGAACCTTGTGGTTAAAAGACTGGCAGTGAACTGAGCTCATTGCCAGTTATTGGTTCTGCATGCACCTAGCCAGTCTGTCTGTGGATCCCCTCAGTCAGTCCCTAGTTGTCGGTCAGCTCCCTCTGGTCCCCTATTACTCTGTCTGTTTGTGTTGGTTCTGTTTGCCTCTAATCTAGTCTGGCCCAGTCAGCACTAGTTGCTATCCAGCACCCTGCCAGTTTGCCTGTGAGCTCCATCTCCAGCCTTGTAAGTTTTGTTGGTCTGATTCTGCTGCCTCCTTTGTCGGCACTCTGTTCCCCCCATTAGGTAGTTTCCTGCTTGTCAGTCGCCAGGTCCCTAGCCAGGGCAGGGACCGCCGTCCAGTTGTCCGCCTGGGGTTAGCCAGGGCCGAGGCAAGTAGGCAGGGACAGTGGGGGTGCGGGAGATCAGGGCACCCCAACTGGCGCTCGGGGGGCAGAGTGCCGTAACACAAACTCTAGCCTCTAATTTTATCATAAGAGCATGGCAACAAGAACAAGAAGAGCTAAGTCATAGAGTAGGAAGGATGTGGAAAACTCAAGTGGTCTCCCTGGTGGTTTTCTGGCCATAGGTCTTGTGGCCGAAGAATTGACCAGCTTCCATTACCCAGCAAAGAAGTACATTAACCACAGATTAAGTCAATATATTCAATATATGTCTGTAAGCAGAAGACCAAGCTGACCCATCATAAATTACATGGCAAATCATAATTTAAAGGAGCAGTACTTACATGACTCCAAGTTCCAGTACAAAAAGAAAGATATAATTCACCAGTGCATTTATGGCATTCGCTATAATGCTGGTAATGATCTGTGTTTTAACAATTCCCTAGAAAACTATAACATTAGTAATATGTCCTTATTACTTTTGTGTACCACATAATATGCCACATACAAGGGCTAAGACGACAAGTAAGCAGCTTGAAGAATGGTGGAGGCAGAAGGAGATTCAGTTTCTTCACAAAATAGTTAAAGATTCTGGAAAATGTACAGTTTAATATACAGTACATCACAATATACAAAGCACTATATATAGAGAAAGATACATCTTCCTTTGATCTGGAATACATACTTGATTTTGCAAATAGCGGGCCTCCAGTTGGTACAGAAATGCAGCCTATAGGTGAAAATAAAAAAAAGATTAGGGCATATATATGGATACACAGATTCAGAACTTCAGCTGTCCAATGTTCTTTTTTTAGAGATATTGAAAGAGATCACATAATGAAATAGAGATCCTGCATGCTAAAAGCGACTTTGGTGCGCATGTTTCAACCTAATGTATTATGGCTGGGTAGAGGCTGGAGAGCTCCTGAGATGTTTTCAGACCTCTAGAGGTAGGTGACCTTCAGGCTCTCCCCAGCCTGATCAGATCTTGTCACTTTTTCACAATGATATTTCAGATTACTTCCTTTATGCTAAAAGTTTAAATTCACCCTTCAAAAGATCAGTGTTACGGAAAGAGGCCCACTCCATGAAAGCTGATATCTTATGTGTTCAAGAGACACATCTAAACAAGGAAAACTCTTTCAGATTAATCCACAAACTCAAACTGTTTCCCCACATCTTTTCAGCCCCAGCGAAGCATAAAAAAGGGAGTGTGACTGTGGCTGATAGGGCTCATGCCCACGGTCGTATGCGTAAAATGCTGCAGGTATGACTGAGTATGGCTGGAACAGAAGAACAGAGCGGAGCAGTGGCTGTGCGGGGAGCGTACTGTGCATGCTCAAAGAAGTACATTCGCAGCCACCAGATGAAAAAACTATAGAAAACATCCGTGCAAGGAGGCCACTGCTATAGGAAGGATAGTGGTAATAGGCAGACCACATGACAATGAGCAGTAAACAATGAAAATACAAATTCAATAAGATCAGGACAATGGGCTACTTATGAAAAAGGAAGGTAATGGGTGAGGTATTTTTACATTTTGAGCATGTTAAAAGAGGCTTTCTCGGATGGGAATACCCCTTTTAATTAAATAGAAACTTCTAATTTTTAAAAACGTACTTAAAAATTAATCATAAAGTCATTAGTGTTCATATACTATAGTGAAAGATATCTTCAATCATTTTTGTTACTCATTAGTAAGACAAACATAACATAGGGAGAAGCATGCCAGACAATATCGCGTTTTAGTTGAATGTTTAAATAGAAAAAAAGACTACTTACTGGAAGAGCGGGAATAAAAACCAGAACATATTCCTCGGCCAGACTGTAACAGAATTAAATATGAAATCTCTTAATCGCCTCAAAAAAAAATAAAAATTCCCCACTAATTCTTGGAATACAGTATATATTTTCTCTCCTTCATTTCTGCTGGCTCTTTGATTAATTTATATTCCTTCTCCTAATATTTATAAATTTGTTTTCCTACATATAGGAAGGGCTTAGTCAGACCTCATCTGGAATACTGTGTCCAGTTCTGGGCACCCCAATTTAAAAAAGACATAGACAAACTGGAGCAAGTTCAGAGAAGAGTTACGAAGATGGTGAGCGGTCTGCAAATCATGTCCTATGAGGGACGGTTAAAGGATCAATGTTTAGATTCTGGAAAAGAAGACTGAATGGAGACTTAATAGGGGTCTACAAATATCTGAAGGGCTGTCACAGTGCAGAGGGATCAGCCCTATTCTCATTTGCACAAGGAAAGACTAGAAGCAATGGCATGAGACTGAAAGGGACGAGACACAGATTAGATATTAGAAAAACTTGCTGACACTGAGGGTGATCAATGAGTGGAACAGGTTATCATGGGAGGTGGTGAGTTCTCCTTCAATGGAAGTGTTCAAACAAAGGCTGGACAAATATATGTCTGGCATGATTTAGTGATCCTGCATTGAGCAGGGAGTTGGACCAGATGACCCTGGAGGTTCCTTCCAACTCTACCATTGTCTATAATTCCATTAATGTACAGAGCAATCATAGTGACTAGAATCTATTAGTATTGTTGAGTACTGTTTTTTTACTGCTGCTACAATGAGTGTACAGCTAGTGTTGAACTCAGTAAGAGCTGTATACATTTGTATTTTGTGAGCTTTACCTAGAGGTAGCTACAGGGAATACCTACACACTAAGCAGCAAAAGAACCATTATATAGCACACAAGAAACTCCGGAGATTATAGCACCATGGATGACACATGATTGCTATGGACCTAGCTGGGGGTGCACAATGAACCGTTCCTACTGCTTAGTGAGAGAATGTCGTGTTTACCTGTAGCTGCGACCAGGGAGAGCTCACTACATGCAAAATATTGTATCTTTGGTATCTTAGTCTTTCATTGCAGTTTTTACTTGATGAAAAGGGTTTTCTGGGATTTAAAAATGTTAAACTGGCTTATAATGAAATGAAATACTTGCCTATCTTGGTGATTCACCGTACAGTGCTGCAGCCCCACTCATAGGACTGCTCAGCCCCTCACAGGCTTCCATGGCCACTGAAGCCTGTGAGTGGCGGAACAGTCATGTGCACAATGAACGGAACGTGACAACCCGCTGCTTCTCCCAGGTTCCATGTGGCGGGCACTGGCGCTGCAGTGCGGGACATGGAGTCGCCGGGATAGGTAAGTATTCAACTCAATGTATTTAACATTTTTTTTATGACCCGGAAAACCTTTTGAAGTCACTTCAGTCACCCAAGAGTCTAGTCTATAAGTTCTGGCACATAGAATACATGTGCGCCAAAAAGGTAGTTTACAAATGTTGCTATACACGATGAATAATGACTTGTGCTTGGATTATGCATATAGATGCCGTGTATTTTAGAAAACTGTTTAAAAATAGTAATATAAAGCATGATTTGATATTATACCGGGCCACCTTCGGGTCTTGTTTGAAGAGTAGTAGAATATTCTCAGTATTTATAAAGAGTGCCCAACAAGGAAAGCAAGCCAATAGTAAAATAAGGATCCCACGCTGCAGGACAATACCAATTAACATTAGATTTGTACCTCCAAATATCTGAAGGAGAAAATATAAAGATGTTATAACCAATGGATAATAAGACTTTACTTAGGGTTATGCTATTTAATACACTGGGTATAGGCATAAAAACAATTGCAATTGTATGATTATACATTGATTTTGGTTACAATCATGCTATAAGGTTATGTACTAAGAAGCTTTATGCACGGTGTGTGGCTCCTTATCAGGTACACAACATTTTTCCGGTCATATTATCACAATGAGGTCTCATTCACACGAGCGTTTTTACGTGGCTATTTTGCCGTGATAAAACATCAGCCTAAAATCACCACCATGTGCAGCATGGGATTCCAATACATTCATTCACACGGGCAATATTCAGGTGCATGAAAAAATTGCGCCATCAAAACGTTTTTTTCGGTCATCGATTTTTTTTTTTTCTTGAACCATCTTTTGACGAAAAACACTTGAGGGTCTCATAGACTCCTATGGGAGCTGAAAAAAAAGGGAAGGTGAGGGATTTTACCTATGTCCGACGCCGGGAAAAGAAGACAGCTGGCTCGATTTCAGCTATTTAAGGTAATAGAAGTCATTCTAAAGGTTGACGGAATTCTGCTCTGCAGTGTATTTTTCACGCGATATGACTGTGTGAATGAACTAGAAAACACTAATTAAGAACAGAGTATGTACCCGGCTATTCTTCACCATTGCGATTTTTTATTTATTTTTTTTGCCTCGTGTGAAAATGCACACACTAGTGTGAATGAGGCCTAAAACTGAAGTTGCTTAAAGTTGAAATTCTACAGGAAGCAGTATTGTTACAAGAATATAAAGGACCTTTTAGACAATAAGAATCTCATAATTCTTGCTTGCCCAGCGTTTAAACTGCCGGACAAGTGAACAATCCGGTGCTGATTTTTATGCCGGCTGAAACTGGATGATATCGTTCACATTAGTTCGTTTGAATGATTTTGAGAACAAATCGTTTTGTCTAGCCACACCTTTACAGTCTTTTGTGGCAAAGTATTACATGACATATACATGGGCGAATGCATAAAACACTGCGGGTCTTTCCACAGCGTCTTGCTGATTTGTACACATGGACTCTGTCGGCGGAGAGCCGGCAGAGACTGCATATGGCTACAAAAGCACTGCTCATGCGATTTCAGAGCGGGAATGCGTATGCAAACACTACCCATACACAATGTATTGCTTACGGACAGAGTTTCATGCACAGCCTACACAAATGTATAGGGCTTGCGCTGCATAGTACACAGAGAAATACAGCATGCAGTGATCTATTTCTCATGTGTATCAATATGCAGTGTCTACACACACGAGCATGAATCAACTCCATTCACCGCTATTCAAGCAGCAGTGCGACGCACGCGTGGTACGTAGTGCAAACACGGTCGTGGATATGAGTCCTAAAGCAAATTCAAAATATGTCTATGGAAGAATCATATGTTGTTTATGCCATATCAACAAAGGTGGCAGCAGTGCTAGAGATAACAGATATCACTATGTAGACTGAATATGACAGAAACTTCTATATCCACCCTATGTCTCTGGCTCACTTAAGTACTCCTTGAGGAACATACCTGTGATATGAGTGTATCACACGCTGATGATAAACCAAGCCCTACTGACAGGCCAGTGACTGAAATAACCTAAAATCAAAGAACAATGGTAATTATATTAATAGGGAATGAAAGTGAAAGTGTTCACACTTACTAAAGGCCCATTTACACGCAACAATGATCACTCAAAATTCGTTAAAACAATAACATATGAGCGATAATCGTTGCGTGTAAATGTTACCATCGTAGACTTTAAGTCTGAATGATGATTTTTAGGTGAGCTTAAAAACCATTGTTCAGACCTCAGGCTGTGTTCTCCATGGGAGCTAGATATAACAATGTATTCTTTCTGCAGCCCATGTGAGAACAATGGAACAAATTACAAAACTTAGACCACCTGCTGAGTTCTGCAAGCAGTTCCAGGAGGCTCATATGCACACAAATGAAGCTGATAAAGTACTAATGGGTATTAGTACCCATTAGTACTTTATGCAAAACAATCACTAAAACTTTCAATCTTTTAATCATTTGAAAGATTATCATTGCGTGTAAATGAGCCTTAAGAGGTTTAAAAATCTTGCAGCAATATGAATAAATCATGGCTATATGAAGATGTTATCATTAATTATGTTACATAAACAATAATGTAGAATCAGGGCCGATCTTGCAGAACAGGGTGCATCAGTTACCTCTACTGAAAGAGCCATCAGAGTTGTGATGACCACAAATCCTAATTTATTTCCAATGCTGGTCTTAGTATAATTTCTGTCAGCACACGATGTAACTAATATATGAGGTACACACCTCTTCATGTATTAGTTGCTGCGTCTTGGCTTCTCTGTGCACCAACACCGTAAGCTACGTTAAATCAGACTTTATTGAAGTTTTTTTGACGCTATTTTTTAATCTGTGAAGATGTGATTGTTTGATCACTTGGATAGTACACTGCATTACTTATGTAGTGCATTCTACTATGCTTATGACAGCAGCCTGTTAGACTCTGCCGAAGGCTGGGTCTAATATACTGACTAACATGGCAGATAGAGGCCTTTGTGAGGCTTCCGGCTGCCATGGTTTCTTCCAATCACACTGTGGGATGTTGACGGATAACTAAAAGAGCCCCCTCCCACTGTTATCTACTTATATGCTGCAGTTGCCATTGATTGTGGTATGCAAGGGCTTTAAATATCAGGATCTGAAATATCTCTGTTCGTGGCAGTTAGAGCAGGAGCCTGGCTGTTAGTAGTCAGCTAAGCCACCGCCTTATATATAACAAATATATATACAGGTTTAAAGCCAGTTAGTGACCATCACTAAGCAGTTATAGTTCAAAAAGTTTTTTTCTTTTGCAGAAAAATTAACATATCATTTCAATAATTGCAATAATTACATTATCAACAAACTCTTTAGTCTAAACAATAAAACTGTTTTAAATAAACCAGTCTCCTTTTCTTTAAATAGCCAAATTATAAGATATACGGGACTGGCCTATTCAAACACTAAATTTACCACTTCTACAAATATTATAAACCTAGAAAACAAAAGAACAAGAAAATAAGAAAAAAAGAAGCAGAAATAAGAATGAGGAACAGAAAGAGGGGGGGGGGGGGGGGCGTGTGTGTGTGTGTGTGTGAGGAGGATAGGGAAAAATAACCGACCTAGCCGCCATCAAACCATAATCTATCAATATTCAGCCAACCTGGCACAGGTTACAGGTTCAGGGGGAGTGGATACTTCCATTAGAGACCCAATTCATCAAGTCTGGCGTATCACGGAAACGGTTCAAAGCATCCCAGACCGCTATAAATTTGTCACGCCTCAATTCATTCTTGGCACATAGTTCTTCCATGTGTCGGATTGTATCAAAGGCCTCCAACCACATTGCTCTATAGGGCGGGGCTGTAGATTTCCATTTTCTGGGGATCACCTGATGAACCGCCTGGATAAAGAACCTCAGTAGCGATCTCTTGGCTTGTGCCAGTGAGCCTGGGAACATGGAAAGAAGTGCCAGCTACGGGGTCAGCCGAACCTGGTCTCTGCTTACCCAGAAATACATGGCACCAACTTCCCTCCACAAAGAAAAAAATCAGTGGGCAGAACCACCAAATGTGGATAACGGTACTGTTACGGTATACTGCCCTTGATACACCAGCCCGGGATGCCCTGATCTCACCAGCAACCCCTGTCCCTGCCTACTGGCCTCCACTCCTGGCTAACCCCAGGCGGGCAACTGGGCGGTGGTCCCAAACTCTTGCTAGGGACCGAGAAGGGACAAAAGGTTTCAATAATGACTTGTGAAAGACCCTATGAACCCTCCATGTAGCTGGCACATCAAGTTCATAAGCGAGCGGATTGACTACCTGCGTGATGACAAAAGGACCCACGTAACATGATGCCAGTTTTAACGACGAAACCTTCAATTTGAGATTTCTAGAAGACAAATATACCTTCTGTCCCACCATGTATGGTTCAGATACTGACAGACTCCTCCCACTGCGCAACTGCATACGAGCCCCCGTTGCTTCCAGATTCTTCTGTACTTCTTTCCATACACCCTGCAGCGCATCTGTGGCGACATCAGCTGCAGGACAGGTAGACGGCGTAGAAATAGCTGTAAGGAAGCGAGGATGCTGACCATATACGCAACGGAATGGTGACACCCCAGTGGAGGAACAAGTACAGTTGCTTAGCGCAAACTCTGCTAGCAGCAGGAATTCTGCCCACTGATGAGCCTTTTCGCTAGCAAACAACTGTGAATATTGCACTAAATCCTGGTTCTTCCGCTCAGTCTGACCATTAGTTTGCGGTTGGAATGCTGACGAGAAGGAAAGCGACGTTCCCAGGTTTCTACAGGAGGCTCGCCAAAATTGCACAACAAACTGAACTCTGCGATCAGATACAATGTTCTTGGGAACCCCATGTAGACGAATGATTTCTTTTACAAAAATCTTGGCAAACTTTATAGCAGAAGATAGCTTCTTTAGTGCCACGAAATGTGTCATTTTAGAGAAGCGATCCACAACAACCAGGATCATGGTGAATTCTACCGATAAATGCGACCACGGACGAGATGGCACCGGTAACGGTCTCTGGGGACCCTCCCGACGCCGCGGACGACTTTTACTGCGTGCACAGAGAGAGCATCCCTTAACAAAGTCGCGGATCTCCCGAGACATACCTGGCCACCAGAAGTATCTAGAACAAAGATCCAGAGTCCCCTGAACCCCCGGATGACCTGCGACAACAGATGAGTGAGACTCTTCAATGACCCTGAGACGCAAGGTCTCTGGCACAAACCATCTGCCCTCCGCCACCACCGAGGAAGCGTCCTGCTGACAATTCCGTAGACGAGGAATGAGATCAGATTCTACAGCTGCCACCACCACCCCATATATTCTCGGGAGCCACTGTCTCACTTTCCGACGAACCGAAACTCCGTGGGAGGACATCCGCCTTCACGTTCTTCTCCCCTTGAATATATGTAACGACGAAGTTAAATTCGGCAAAAACAACGCCCACCTGGCTTGACAAGCTGTGAGTCTCTTAGCGAGATATACCAAGTTTTTATGATCAGTATATACGGTAATGGGATACCTTGCCCCCTCAAGATGGTGATGCCACTCTTCTAGAGCCCACTTAATCACCAATAACGCATGATTACCCACGTTGTAGTTACGTTCCGCCGAACTGAACTTTCGCGAGAACGCACATGGGCTATACCCAGATCTCCCACTGATTTCCTGAGACAATACAGCCCCCACCCCTACCTCAGACGCATCGACCTCAATGAAGAACGGTCGCCGTGTGTCAGGCTGTACTAGTACCAGGGCAGCAGTAAATGCCATCTGCCTCTGGCAGCCATCTTACTAAGTTGGCCCCCTTCTTGGTCAGATCGGTCAGGGGTTGCGCAATAACAGAATAATTCTTAATGAATTTACGGTAAAAATTTGCGAAACCTAAAAACCGCTGGAGAGCTTTCAGGTTATCTGGTCTCACCCATTGGGAGATTGCTGCCACTTTATCAGTCTCCATCTGAATCTCCATGGGTGATATCACATAAGTCAGGAAAGACACTTGTTTAGTGCCAAAATTGCATTTCTCCAACTTGACAAAAAGTTGGTACTCACGCAAACGGGTCAGAACCAGCTTCAGGTGCCGCACATGAGAATCCCAGTGTGGGGAGTACACCAGAATGTCATCAAGATATTTGACCAAGAATACCCCCAGGAAGTCGTGGAAGACCGCATTCATAAATCCCTGAAACACAGTGGGGGCATTACAAAGTCTGAAGGGCATGACCAGACATTCAAAATGTCTTAACGGGGTGTTGAACGCGGTCTTCTACTCATCTCCCTCTCAGATGCAAATTAAATTGTAAGCCCCTCTTAAGTCCAATTTGGAAAACCAGTGGGCCCCTACTACCTGATTCAATAAGTTAGGAATCAGGGGCAAGGAGCACTGGTTCTTCACTGTAATTTTATTCAAAGTCTGATAGTCCACACAGGGCCTAAATGTCCCATCCTTCTTCTCTAAAAAGAAGAGACCCGCCGGCAGGGGACCTGGACGGCCTGATATGATGTTTGGCCAAAGACTCTGAGATGTAGGACTTAAAGGGGTTGTCCCGCGGCAGCAAGTGGGTCTATACACTTCTGTATGGCCATATTAATGCACTTTGTAATGTACATTGTGCATTAATTATGAGCCATACAGAAGTTATAAGAAGTTTTTCACTTACCTGCTCCGTTGCTAGCGTCCTCGTTTCCATGGAGCCGACTAATTTTCGCCGTCTAATGGCCAAATTAGCCGTCCGGGTCTTCTTCTTATCTCAATGGGGCTCCGTGTAGCTCCGCCCCGTCACTTGCCGATTCCAGCCAATCAGGAGGCTGGAATCGGCAATGGACCGCACAGAAGCCCTGCGGTCCACCGAGGGAGAAGATGCCGGCGGCCATCTTCAGCCGGTAAGTAAGAAGTCACCGGAGCGCGGGGATTCAGGTAAGCGCTGTGCGGATTTTTCTTTAGGTCCCTGCATCGGGGTTGTCTCGCGCCGAACGGGGGGGGGGGGGGGGGGGGGGTTGAAAAAAAAAAAACCCCGTTTCGGCGCGGGACAACCCCTTTAAGGGCTTCATGCTCACGCCCACACAAATTGAAAATGGCTGCTTAAGGGATGGGACTGTTGGGGATCAAATCAATACCACAGTCTCACTCCCCATGGGGAGGCAAAGTCTCAGACAGGTTCTTGGAAAATACGTCATGAAAATCAGACAAATACTCCGGAATAAGTACGGCTTCTGCTGAACACATACCGTGTTTCCCCGAAAATAAGACAGTGTCTTATATTAATTTTTGTTCAAAAAGGTTTAACTTTTTTACATGTATAGCTGCCTGGACGCTATTTAAATTGACTTTTTAAATTAACTGTTAGCAGGGCTTAATTTTGGAGTAGGGCTTATATTTCAAGCATCCTCAAAAAGCCTAAAAAAATCATCATTTTGCATCCTCAAAAATTCTGGAAAATCATGCTATGTCTTATTTTCAGGGTATGTCTTATTTTCAGGGAAACAGGGTAGGTATAGTAGTTAAGTGACTATGACAGGACAACCCCCAATGTGTGAATTCCCGAGCGGACCAATCAAATCGGGGATTGTGCAGTGGCAACCAGGGCATACCAAGCACTACATCAACAGACATCCTTTCAATTACGAGGAACAACAGATTGTCTGAATGGAGAACACCCACAGTGAACTGTACAACTGTACAACCTCCATTGTACAACACCTGCAGACAGAGGGATAGATTCAATACCAGTGAAGCGTATGGGGATCTTTAACGCTGAGAATTCAGCTATCGGAAGTCTGCCAAAATTTAAATTAATCAAATTGGCAGCAGCACCTGAATCAATAAAAGCCTGACCGGACCGAGTAAAATTCCAGAAGCCAATCTGACAAGGCACCAACAACTTAGGGAGTACCTGTGATCCTAGGCGACCCTCCCAACAGTTGCCTAGGATCTGAAGTTTTCCGTCGGTTCAGGCTAATGTTGCAGATGCTTCTGAGGACAGGTCGCTACATGATGTCCGGCTTTCCCACAATAGAAACAGAGATGCTGAGCCATCCGGAACCGTCGCCGTTTCTCGTGACTTAGCTGGTCTACTTCCATAGGCTTGGCACCAGAAGGTGACATGGGAGAAGTGGGAGCAGGTCTGCTGGATTCCCTAGCTTTGCGGGCCTGACATTTCTCTTTTCTAGATCTCAGCCTCCTGTCAGCTTTGACTGCCAATTCCATCGCATCATTGAGTGTTGCGGGTGCGGGATGGGAAATGAGCAGATCCTTGACAGTGTCAGACAGCCCCAACAAAAACACGTCTCTAAGGGCGCCATCGTTCCAAGAGGTTTCACCTGCATTCTGTCTAAATTTAGAGCAATAGTCCTCTACCCACTGCTGCCCCTGACGTAGAGACATGAGATGAGAGAACGCCAACCCTGCACGGTCCGACTCATTAAAAATACCTCCAAGTTCCCGAAAAAAATAACTCAACTGACTGCAGGCAAACCGGTAAGGAGTAGGCCCATGTCTGGGGGGAACCCCGAAGTAAGGACATAATCAATCCCACTTTCTGGGACTCTGAGCCGGATGAGCGAGGCCGCATCCGAAAGTACAATCTACATGCATGCTGGAAAACAAAAAACGTGCTCCTCTCCCCTGAAAACACCTCAGGAAGAGGACACTTGGGCTCAGGCATAGAAGGGTCGGCAGAAACATGCACAAACTCCCGCTGCTCTTGGGCCACCATACGACCAGACAGGTCCTGGATCATGCCCACTAAACCCTGCAACCGACTTGTGAGGGCACTCATGGTCTCCATTGGAGATAAAAAAAATTTAAAAAAATCTCTGGGCAATTTTAAGGGCCAGTTATTATGTTACGGTATACTGCCCTTGATACGCCAGCTTGAGTTGCCCTGATCTCACCCGCAACCCTTGTCTACTTGCCTCCACTCCTGGCTAACCCCAGGCGGGCAACTGGGCGGCAGTCCCTACTCTCGCTAGGGACCGAGAAGGGACGCTGGTGTACTTGATGGAAAGGACAGAATAAAGACAGAAAAGGCAGATGTAATAAACCAACATGAAAATACAAAGCAGACCTGAGGCAGATGGAATAACCTGGAAGAAATAGCAAACAAGCTGACAAGAGCAGTATACCAACAGAGGCAGGCTAGCTCACTGAGGGAAACCAATAACTGGCAGTGAGTGCAAGTCACTGCCAGACTTATAAACAAAAGCCTCTGCCCAGGGGCGGAGAGAGGGAGAAGCCAACTCCCAACAGACAATATAAAAAAGAAGCTAGTGCACGACAGCTGCACTCACCGATGCGCACGTGCATGGCGCTGCGAACCACCAGCACACCGCCGGCCAGGCACCCGCGCCCCCAGCAGCTGGACCACAAGCCGGGGGGACGTGCCCGGACCGCGGGACCCAGCACCCCGCCGCATGGTAACAGGTACCTTTCTCTGCCAGACATCTCCAGCAGGTATCCGGCTACTGGAGGAAGATTTTGGCCAGCCTCTCTGGGGTCCTATACGATTTCATCAATGTTTTATCATTCAATTCCTGTAATCTACCAGAAATATTCATTTTGTGCATCAGGATATATGCTTTTTTCCACGACTCCTCCGAGGGCGAACCATTGAGTTCCCTTTCCCATTCTCTCTCCACAACTCTACCCCTATCTCTTCTATCTTCTCCCACCAAGAACCTTTATAATTCTGATATTTTACTTTGGGATGCGGCGTTCCAAACATAAAGGCTCTCAAAGTCTGTTAGAGGGCCCTCCAATGGATCTGATGTAGTGGCATAGTTGTAAGTATTACCCAGTGGGGTGTCTCCCAGCTCCACAAATTTCCCTCCGTGCCTTAAGTCTCCCCTCCATTATTATGTCTTGTGCCCTGGGGGTCGCTCCCTCTTGATTTGTCGCCAACATAGTCACCATTGCCATTCCCCTGAAGAAAGTCAAAAGCTAAGGGTTTCCCACCGGTGAGGTCAATGGACCTGGTCTGCTAATTAGCCTTGTCTTAGTAGCCGGACCCATCCAAGCTGAAAGTATATTTTTAAAAATAAGGATAGTCCCAGATTTCTATGTTTCTCCCATCCTGGTATCCACATTAGACCTGTCCCTCTATTAGGGGTCCAACCCTGTTCCATCTCTACCCACCTCTTCTGCTGTCCCCTGTGGAGTAAATCTAGTATCCATCACATCAGGGGGGCTCTGTAGTGGAGAGTAATGTTCAAAATACCCATCCCCCGTCTTCTTTGGGCCTACAGGGGTCCTCCAGTTACGTTAAGGCCTGTTACTTCCCCCTCATACAAATCGCATTATGGATTTTCTGATCTAAGTGAGGAGGGCCCCAGGGAGTCTGATAGGTACAGTTTGAAGAATATATAAAAATCTGGGAAGCGCGTTCATCTTCACCATGCTAATTCTACCAAACCAAGAGAGGGGTAGGGTCCGCCATCTATCAAAATCCCTCTCGACTCCCCAGCAGTGGCTTATAATTATTCTGAAATAAGTTCTCTAAATCTGAGGTGATCATTATTCCTAAATATTTAATCTGCTCCTTCTTCAATTCAAATGGGAAAGCTGATTTCAGGGCCTCCTCTTCAGTGTTAGGGATATTGATGTTCAAGATCTCAGATTTGCTGAGGTTAACCTTAATCACTAAGCAGTTAAAGTATATGTCGGAAAGAGGTTCCAGCATATACTTTGTTGATATTCACAGGCCCCCATTGACATGTTCTTTTGGCCTCTGTAGTGGCCCGGGGGTCCTACAGGATAGTCATCCAGTCACCAGTCCTGTAACACCTAGCTATGTGCTCCTAGGAGGCATACAGGGTGCCGTACATCGTAAAAATCCTATTTTCCCCTTTCTTTTCAAGCTTCAGCTAAACTGCCTGGCAACAGCTGTCTGCTTATTGGCTGCTTGTCATGCTATTGATAGAGGGGGAAGGTGTGATAGTCTAGAGCAGGAAAAGATTAGGGTCAGGCAGGATGTTAGGGGGACAGAAAGTGCAGGATTTAGACAGGAAGAGAAAGGAGTTTTAGTGAGGAGCTGATGGTGAGCAGTCGTTGGATGAGGACGTGAGAGGAGATGCAGAAGCGTGGAGTGGATTTAGCATGTTCCAGTGGAGAAAGCAAGAACTTTACCAGTTTCTTAACAAGCTGCAGTGTAGAGGATAAAGTGTGGGACCCACCATCAAAACAGTGAGTTACACGAGCCCATGTTATTAGTGAAATCAGGGAAGTATAAAGAGGCTCCTAACAAAAGGATCTTCACTAGCTGCATAACAAGTGCCAGAGTAACCTTACAGATAACTAGGACTGTGGGAATTTCTCTGAGTAACCTTTAAGAGAGGGGGCGTTGAAGTTTTCAATTGTGTTTGCATCATAAATAAAAAAGTGTGGAGCAACGTTACTATCTACTTTAAAGTGAATCTACTGCCAATTGCTGAAGAACTGTATGTGTTGTTATTGCGAAAGTTTAACTAAAGAGCTGAAACAAATTGAGTATCTCCAGTTTGCACATCAAGGCTACAACAACTCGTGTCAATTATTTCTACACACATTCCAGGAGTCCGCTCACTTAGAGATACTGGCGTCACGTGACAAATCCACCGTTTAGTACTTAAAAGACTGTCAAAACCCTTTTGCCACCGTGCGGCGACTAAGTAAGGCACTTTTGCCACCATTGCCGGGAGAGATCACAAAGCCACCTGTGACATCCATCTTGTTTTGCCCGTGGTCTTTCCCACTTTTGCGCGCCCTGCTCAGATGTTGCACCTCCAACAAGTCAGTTTGTGTTGGCATATCTTTTTTAAACTGTGTAGGGAAGCGCAGCAGACTGCCATTATATGGCTTTATTAGAATCTTGCATTGCAGGTATACATCAGGAGCAAATACTTTTAATTGAATGCTGCGTGCTAAGAGCTTCAGGGTGCATTGACACGGGACAATTTTGATGCAGTAGAAACTGTGCTTAATTATTTTAAACTTACTGCATTGGCAAGTGTCACCGCATCAAGCTCTTCTTTGCCCAGGTGGCCACAGTATATGGAGCTGACAATATTGATCATAAAACACAACAACTGTGACAGAATCTGTTCCAAGAAAAGCAAAAACATTAAACTTGTCTTTCAATTATAACTTAGTATACCAAATTGTATTTCAAATAGGTGCATATTGGGGCTAGGGCTGCGTGGCAGCTTCGAATTGCAAATCAAGGTGTACACATTTTTTTTTCTTATGGGGAAAAAGTTGCATCTGGAACTCTTAGTAACAATCAACGCTGATAAAGAGTGGCAATAATTTCTTCATGTGGAATATGAACCATATATGACTGCAAATGAGGATTTTATTTTTATATGATTTTTATGCAATCTTAGGTCACCTTCACATGGGCCCTATCGCTGTGGAATTTCTGCTATCAGAATCGCAGCTGGAATTCCACAATGTTTACAGTACAAACCACATGGAAGAGATTTAAAAAATCCCATTTACATAATGCAGAGAATTTCAGCAACGGATTTGCAGCGTTTTCTGATTCTGCAGCATGTCTATTTATGCTGTGGAATCGCAATGTGGAATTCAGTTCTTAAAATAAAAAGTTGAATTCCGCAGCTGTTCCGCAAGGAAAAATGCAGCGAAAACCGCACCATTTAGGTGTCAAACAATGAAGGGTCTCAGCAGCACACCAAGTATCCACAGCAGTGGGGGAGAGGTAACTAGATATATAAAGGATCCCTGAAGTCAACACAAAGCAATGTATGTAAGCAGCACCATACAGGAATCTTAGGATAATGATTATTGAAGTTGAGTTCCAAACTTAATCTTTATTTATAAAAACTCCATGCAACAGAACTTGCAACGTTTCGTCCGACACAGTGGACTTTGTCAAGCATAAATGCTCTGAGACACTGACATACTTATATATCAAGACATATGTGAAAACACACCAATCACAAACAACCCCTGTGATACACCCCCAACCTACCCGCTGGGTATTGGCTGAAAGGAGGAGGCATCAGGTGTAGGAGGTTAAATAGATAAGGAAGCCTACTCAGAGTGCAAACATACATAGCACATTATCACAAGAATCCTCCGGATGGGACATATATCCCGTGCTGCTGTGCATCAAAGCCCAATGCGCATGAGTGGCGCAGGTCACGCAAATTGCGTCACCAGCAGCGTGGCCCAATGTAACACGCCCGCACCGGCATCTGCCAGATGAGACGCGCGTCACAAACCGCCAGGCCTCAAAGCTTCAATGCGGATGCGCGGTATGCATCATGTGGGCTGCATCATCATCAGCGTGATCCCGCTGTGACCAAACGTCATCACGCAAATGCGGAGGAACGACATTGTGCATGCCATGCTACTTGTGACGCAATTTGGGCTTTGATGCACGGCAGCACGGGATATATGTCCCATCCGTTGGATTCTTGTGACGATGTGTTACATATGTTTGCACTCTGAGTAGGCTTCCTTATCTATTTAACCTCCTACACCTGATGCCTCCTCCTTTCAGCCAATACCCAGCGGGTAGGTTGGGGGTGTATCACAGGGGTTGTTTGTGATTGGTGTGTTTTCACATATGTCTTGATATATAAGTATGTCAGTGTCTCAGAGCATCTATGCTTGACAAAGTCCACTGTGTCGGACGAAACGTTGCAAGTTCTGTATTGCATGGAGTTTTTATAAATAAAGATGAAGTTTGGAACTCAACTTCAATGATCATTATCTGAAGATTCCTGTATGGTGCTGCTTACATACATTGCACCATTTAGGTGTGAGTTTGCCCACCACGGAATTGCTGTAGGTATTCCATTATGGAATGCCCACAGCAATTCCACCACGTTAGAAGGCGGCATTAGGCTACACATTCACATACTGTTTGGGTCTCTTTCAGCTCTCCTGTAGAGGAGTGCCATCTTAAATGTCAAAAATGGCATTCAGATAGAACCCAGGATTACTCCCTAGGCTTTCATTTCTGAAACTGAGGGAGGTTTCAAATGAGCGTATTATCTTTGGGCCTCTTTGATGCACAAATGCATACATCATAGAGCAGGAACTATTTTTTTGCATCCACGAGAACCGCGCGTGCAAAAAAAAAAAGTAATGAGAATGAACCTATTGAAATCAATGGGTTCTATTCTTCACATTTTACATGCAGGATTTTTCCGTGTGCACAAACACTAAAGGAGCCCTGAGGGCGAGTGCACAAGCGTATGTTTACTGAGCCAAGGCATTGATTGGCCAATTCATAAATCCCGCCTCCACAACGCAATGGCTGTGTTTGGTTCTCCGACTGCTGCTCAGCCAATCAATGCAGCGCTCGATGAACTAATCACAGCCATCGCATTTGTTCATCAAGTGCTGCATTGCTTGGCTGAGCAGCGCTCAAGAATCAATGACAGCCATTGCTTCCTGGAAGTGGGATTCTTGAATCCCGTAACCAGGAATTGATTTTCTGTGGCCTCCGAGGACTGCAAGAAGTGCGTTGGAGCTCCGGGCAGTAGCGGGAGGGACCTGGATCAAGACTGCTAGGTAATGTATTCCTTTTTTTTAATGTAATGCAGCTAGAGCTTATTTTTGGGGTAGGGCTTATATTTCAAGACTCGACTAAAAATCCCCCAAATCAGGGTAGGACTTATTTTCAGGGAAGCAGAACCCCCAAATGGGAAGGCTGGACAGAGTCCACACAGTATGTGAATATATAGCCACGAGTTAAGCAACGATTTAAATTTCCATATGAGTTGCGTGTTGCACGACTTGTCTCCCCAATAGGAAATGCCTTGTTTTAGGATCCTGTTATCAAGCAGTGATGCTGATATGAACTATATACTAGTAGAAATTATGTCTGTATTTATGACAATGCTAGGAAAGCAATTATCTACAATTGAATTTTTGGTTTATAGTAAAACGCACCCAGGAAAACCGTCTGAATTGACCTGCTGCAAATGAGAACAGATCACCTCATATGAACCCAGAGATAAATTCACAGCCAGGTAAACACAGCTTCTCCATGGATACTAATAAAACTAATATATCACAACTGGACACATTGCCAAGGTGCAGATTCTGGTTTACTATCTGTTTGCAGAGATCAATGGAGGGTCAGAAAGCTGACATTTTCATGATAATATTCATATATAGTCACAGGGACGTAGATGTGGCACAAGCATTGCCCTCTAGAAACCATTCTATGGGCTTATCTGGTATACTGTCTTGTGCCATTTTCAATTGGATCTATGCTTCAAAAATTGTTCATAAAAGTACATCAGTAAGGGCAAGTCTTATCAGTTTAATGAAATATCAGCAATCACTTACCAAAGGTCCTGCTAATCCACATAGCTGCTTAACTTCCACTGCAGGATTACCTGGGATAGTCTGGCGTATTCTTTGCAAAAAAGCACTACAGTGTTTCTGTAGCAGAGAAGGAAGTCTCTGAGAGATTCCACTTTGCTGATCCGTCATGACAATATCATGATCCATCTGCTGATTGTAGCCAAACCAAGGTAAATAATACACTTTAACATTCATACTCACTTGAAATCTCTAGATGTACTCATTAACAAAAATCTTTCATCTATTGGAAAGGCAGTTTAATAAGCCTCTTGTCCACCACTTGACCACGCACATAACTTGGCATGAGCACTAGAACATTTAACCTTTTACATTGCTACGTGCCCTAACAGCTTTTTTTGCCACTGGTGAAAGCAGACCACACTTCCATTAAAGGGCTCACTGGCAGGGGGGCGCTGTTGATTACACAAAATTTCCCTTCCCTACCGGCTCCTCTTTACTTTAGGCGACATATATCACCCCTGGGGTATCTTCACATGGGGCGCATTCACTGTTATATTTCTACAGTGGAAAATTGGCAACATATAAAAAACAAATCAGCATGGATTTTGCTGCAGGTTTCAACCTTTGAATTTTTGTTGTCAAAAGCTGCACCATAAATTGATATTCTGTAGATTTAGAACCTGAAGGGTATTTAAAATACACTGTGAAGAATTTTTCAGCTCCATGTGAATTAGATTTTTTTTATCTCATCCACGTGGCTTATACTGTAAATACGGCTGATTTTCCACAGTAGTTGCATCCTGTCTGAAGGCACCCAAAAGGCTCCTACCCACTTGGGGTTTTTTAGCGCTACTTTAACACTGTTTTTTTAAACATAAATGTCAATGGGACTTTCTAATGTTAACAACGCATCGCACAAAAATCACGAAGCACCAACTTGTGATGCATTGTTAACATTAGAAAGTCCCATTGACATTCACGTTAAAAAAACGCAAGTGGGTAGGAGGCTAAAGGCTACCTTTACACATGCAGCACCCACTGAGAAATTTCAGCTGGCGGAATCGTTCAAGAAATTCTGCAGCATTTACAGTACAAGGCAAGTGAATGAAATTTAACAAATCTCCTTCACATGTAGTGGAATTTTTCAGCTGCGGAAAAACCAGAAATTTTGAAAATGCTGTGGATTACGAATCTGCAGCATGTCTTTTTATGTTGTGGAAAATGCAGCGGATTTGCACCATAGAAATTAATGGAGAACATAAAAAACGCACCAAAATCCACAAATGCACGTTTGTTGCAGATTTTGAAGTGTTTCTGCTGCGGAAATGCACTAAATCTGCTTGAAAAATCTGCATTTGTTAAGGTTTAAAATAACGTTTGCCAGTGCAGGAACAGCTAAGAATGATATATCACATGACCCCCTTCCCATTTGAAAAACATGAGCGCAAAGCAATATGATGGAGTTCAAAATGGCCACCAAAAAATGTCTCCTCCACCGAAAAAAAATGCAGCCTCTCTCCAAATTAATACTTTCACAAAAAACACTAACTATATTTACTAGATAATCAATATGGAACACAATTTAAAGGAAAGACACATTTGAAAATGTAAGATAAAGATTTGATTTATTTGAGATTACTTTCTCAGGCATCCTGGGTCACAGATATGGCAGAGAAAACAATTTTACTATGGTACAAATTTTAGCCTCAGGTATAATTTAAATGTTTTTTTAAGAATGTACAACATTCACATATGTGCACATAGTTACAATATAAACATTTATGTACATGGAGGCTTTATGGGTCTTTACAAATGGTCATTGATTCTTGAAGCTGAATGTTATCCTTCTGAAGAGACAGTACATCTCATGGTAGCTTTAACAGTTCTAGCAACTAACAGGAAAGTCAATACTAAGTCTATTCTCTTGCCTTATGAGCCTCAGTCGGGGGCATTTAATTAAAATTTCTGTCACTTCTCTGCCTGCATCTCACAAGTTACAAAAACAGCAAGTTTTTTTTTTTATTATATCATTTAAAGCACCATATACAGTACTGAAAAAAAACCCCGTGCCATTGTTTTTTGGGCTTCATTTTTATGGCATTCACTGTGCAGTAAAAATGACATGTTAACTTTATTCTGTTATCAGTATGATTACAGTGGCAACAAATGCACACAGTTTTTTTGTGTTCTGCACTATAAAAGCTATTTTTTTTTAAAGAAGTTAGTGTTTTGTCACCATAATCTGAAACTCATAAGTTTTTTGCTTTTCCACCTGTAGTTTTTTGGGTACCATTTTGGGGTATGGCCACTATTGACCACGGCATGTAAGTTGTTAAATGACTGGGACTGGAGTTATATCCGATCCCAGGCGTTGCAGGCAGATGTTAACTGTATAACACAGCTGGCCTTTGGTACTCCACCTGCACATGTAATGAACGTGTATGCCACATCACCAAGAGTTTCATTTAAAAAAAAAAAAAGAAAATAATTGTAAGATTTAACTTGTCCTCTACAAGGTCAAAAAGACCTTTGACGGTCAAAATTTATTTTTATACAGCATATTTCCCCTATAACAGGAGCTGTCTTAATCACAGTGGCCTGTCAGTACTTCAAAAAAGTAATCTGCAAGGGCTGCAGTGCATACAAGATTGTGCGTGGACACTGGTGCAGTTTGGTTTATGGCTTCGCGATCACTCTATCCATTACCAGTAAAAATTCTAATTAGGACTCCAGTCAGTAGCACAAGTACAGCGATACACACTACTAGTCCCCGTCTGAGAATGAGTTGTTTTGTGGAAAGAACCTCATTGGAAGCCTCTGATGGATATTCTTGAAAAACCAGATGCTCTGAATGGTATTCACTAAAGAAGACATCCGGTAAGATGGCTGCACCTACAGTTATGTCTTGATCCACATGAGAATATCCAGCATCAAAAGAATGAGGATTGCCTGAAAGAAATGGAAAAATGTATACATGTTAATAATTGGTAATGAGATGCAACATTCATTTTACAGCCTACGACTTTGGAATATTACATCAGAAAGAGCTAAACAAACATCATAAGGACTTTTCCTACCTTTTGGCACTCTCAAAGGGGTCCAAAATAGCTGTTTTCCAGAAGGGAGAAATATATCTCTCGAATACCACATCAATGTCAAAGTCTTTAAAGACACTTGCAATACCAATTTATAAGCTCAGAGGAAAACTATATTGCATATATCAATTGGCCAACACACATCACGGAAAAATGGAACACTGATAACTTATCTGCATCCTGCTCAGAAACAATTCCATCAGTAACAAAGAAGAGCATTAAGATCCCATCCCTTCACTCTCTCCCCTTGGTGCGTTTGTCTTTTAACTGCGTCTCACTTTTTCCCAGGTAAAAGCCCATTTACATGCAATGAATATTGCTCAAAATTTGTTAAAACAATGGCATATGAGCGATAATTGTTGCGTGTAAATGCTACCATCTTGCGCTTTTCGTCTTAACAATGATTTTTAAGTGAGTTGAAAAATCATGGTTCAGACTGCACGCTGTGTTCTCCATGGGATTAGGAGATTACATTGTATTCTCATTGCAGTCTATGTGAGAAAACAGACCGCATGCTGTATTCTGCACGGGAGCAGCTGATTACATTGTATTCATGTTGTCAACCTGTGACAGCCCATGTGAAACCATAGGAGCTGATTTCAGAGCTCAGACCACCTGCTGTGTTCTGCAAGCAGCTCTGGGAGGCTCATTTGCATGCAAATGAAGCTGAAAAAGTACTAATGGGCATTATTCTTGTATTGTATGTTGCAGCCATGGTTTAACATGCACCTATAGATTTCTATTGGGAAGTGCTGACCTATTTTATCCTTTTTTTCTACAAATATTGTGGAGTTGTGGCTGTCTCCACCTGGTCGTGCACGCCTTTAGTCAGAATGATGGTGTAATGCATGGTACAGTGGGTCCTTGTCCATATGTCATGCTATGCTCTTATGCTATAAACATATCACAGAAGAACCAATTTATATACTAGAATTCACTGAAGGTGCTTCTAAAGTACTATCTTTATTAGCAATTATTAAAAGAAGGCAAATAGAGCTAATTACAAAACTATCATTTAACAATAATATCAAATAAAGGTGATCCCTAAGCCAAAAAATAAAGAACTAGGCTAGATCGCCTCTTTTCTTAATGAAAAGGCGAAATGAAAGATTATAAATGGATTGATGATAAATTCCTATCCACCTGAGTGTGTTCTGAGGATCCCTGGAATAGCTAATGTTGGTCAATCAGCTCTGGAGAAAACACCAATATGCACCAGGGAATGGTGGCAAAGCTCCCATCCATTGGAGTGCATCACTGGAGTCTCTGTAATAGCCCCCACTAGTTAGTCTGCTCAACACTTTTCCTTCAGTAAGAATTTATTAGCAATGATGTAAATCAAAAATAGAAAAGATAAGATAAAAAAATAAACAGCAGCGCTGCCAGTTTTGATGGTGAACTGGCAGCAAGTAGGATAAGCTATATATTACTGTCGGAGGTGTACCTGATATAGCCCCCGAAAGATGTCGCGCAAAAAAGGGGCTTCGCCCACTCGACCAATCCCGATGTCTCAAGGAGTCTGTGGTAACCACCCCATCAGTAAATCCCAGGAAGAAGACCACCGAATGGGCAAGCGCCGCTCAGGCAGAAACGCCCACCCACCAGTGAGTAACATCTCCTCTCGGGAACTGGATAGTTTAAGATCTCTGGAAACCCATCAGAGTTTTGTCATTAAGCCCTCCGTAACATTGTCATCTTGAATCGAGATGCCTGTGTAGCTATGTGTAGGGCTATTTTAAAATGACAAAGAAGGATATCAGTCCCTTAGAGAAGATCCTGTTGATTGTTTCCTAGTTAGTCTTAAGGCCCATTTACACACAATGATTATCGCTCAAAATTCGTTCTAATGAGTGAAAGTCAGCAATAATCGTTCAGTGTGAAAGGGAAAAAAAAATTAATCACTTGTCGTTCGCGGTTGTTTAAGCTAACTTTTTCAGTCAGCCTAAAAAACCTTGTTAGCACTTGCTGGCTTGTCGTGCCGTGTAAATGCTTCAAGCTCAGTGCTTCCCATAGGAGGGGGTAATGCTGAGCGAGAAGCGGATGAGAAGCCAAAGTGCCGCTGACAGGACTTTCAGTTTGAATGATCTGTACAAGTGCTGACGATCCTAGCGGTAAAATCAGAGCTCGTGCAGTCGTGTAAAAGGGCCTTTAGGGAGCTTCTAAATGAGGCTAAAGACAATGGCCTTATCTCTTATAATGAATTTCAAACTACTAATGATCACTTGACCGTGAGTATGTATGTTTGTGTGTGGGTGCTTCTCATGCTTCGCCCCTGGTAATGTCATTGCTTGCCCCTGGTGACAATATCGCAGGTCCTACAACATATATAAAACAGAGAGCCTGACAAGCAGAAGATCAACAAAGTTAGGGCTCTTGGAAGGGGAGGACAAAAATAACAAGATGAGAATACAACTAAGCCATTCTTATCTCAGAAGACACAACTCACCAGTCCTGACAGAAGACACCGATCTACAACCACGACAGAGATCGGTTGAGCTCAAGGACCTGTGGTGATGTCACTGCTGTAGGAGGAGCCATTGTACAGTTGGGTAGAAAGTACTGTATACTGGATAAGCCGACAGCAGCCACCAGGACCTGTGATGATGTCACCATAATGTGATCATCTGTGTGGATTGGAGTCAGGAATCACATGACCAGGGGCTGAACACTGTATCCAGGATTCTGCTGAGCTGGTGATGTCTGGAAGTCAGCATGGATTTACCAGGTAGTAAAGCTGTGTGTGTGATGTATGAGGATTATAATAGATGTACCATGTAGTACAGGTGTGTGTGTGTGATGTGTGGGAATCATAATGGATGTACCATGTAGTAGAGCAGTGTGTGATGTGTGGGGATCATAATGAATGTACCACGCAGTACAGCTGTGTGGCACGTTGCTCCACCAGAAACACTGGTAACTATAATTTCCTAATAATTACTAATCATTTTATGACACCCACAAAGCCACAAATTGCCACTTTTTATTGTCTTCCAAAGATTCAAAAGGGCTTATTCCCCTTGAAGGGAAGAATCATCATCTCAGGTATAGCGAGCCTCACTCAGAATGCAGGTATCTATATTATAATTACATCCTATTTCATGTTAGGTTCTACCATCAGCTTAAGGGGATAGCCATAGGGAATGCGCGCCCCCACCTTCAGGATCCTGGAAGAGCTGAGTGACAATGTAATGATGATTCCATTAGCTGTCATCCAACTTCCCAGGAACCCTGCATGCCTTGTATCATTATGGTTAAGTATGTTGTATACAATTGTGAACAACTAGGTACAAAGGTATACACCATACAGGTAGCTCTTTCTTCCCTTGCCTCTGCTATCTAGCCGGCAGATGTGAGAGTTGTCTATATACCTACAGCTGATTGATGAAGCAGGTGGGAGCAGCAGTTCCCTCTCATTAATTAGCTGTTGTACATTTGCTGGGTTCTGCTATGGAGCAGACCTGTGATCCTTATCACACTGTTGGCTCCATAGCAACCGCCGTCCGCCCATGCAAAAGCTGATCACTGAGCCCCCTGGTGCTCCCCCGCCTCTAGCAATCGACTGTTGTAGTGGCCGCTCTGCTCTTCTACTGTGCCTACGAACGGCCGGCAGCTCTGTGAGAAGGATTTGTGATTCTTTTCAGCTGCCATCTGAGTCCGATTTCGGCATGTTTGCTCTATAAGAAGCATTGACTCCTCCCTCCCACTTTGGATGGAAAAAAGTGCGTCTTATAGAGTGAAAAATACGGTAATATATAATTTTGACAACTGGATGTAAATAAAGCTGTTTCAATGTAAAAAATTATTATAACATACTAAACTATGCAAGCTAAAATATCACATTGTAAACCATAAACTTGCCGTTTGCAACTATGCCAAATCCTGTGCTAGAAGTCTCCATTTGTGAAATGCTGGGCTCTTTGTCTTCTTTCTTTACTCCAGCTCGAACTTGGGCCTAAAATAAATATTGATAATGATAAAAATGTCAATATATTTTTATGTTCTTTTCAAGCGTATGTATATTTGTACGTGCCTGAGCACTGCCTATTTGTGGAGTGAAGAATGCTTTTTTTGTGCACGCGTTGACGTATCTTACTGTACCTTTTGTGCCCTCAATAGCATGTTCATTTGCACATGGCAAACAAAGACAATTGAAATGGTTAATTAGTTCCAGATGTTTCCTTCTGCCAGTAAAATTAGCCAGTATTTCACACATCTTTTTGCATATTACGTGCTCCCCCATTGACTTCTTTGTGGACCTTTGGTGCGCAAATATGCAGAAAAACTACAGCATGCTGTATTTTTTTTTTGCATGACCGAAATGCGCAGGAAAAATACAGAAATGTAAAGGAGTTCATTGAAATCTCTACTCTAGTTCTACTCTCTAGGTATTGCATGTGCAATTATGTCCCTGTGAATCGAGCCTAAATGTTAAACTTCTAGTTTACTTTCAGAGGCAGCAAACCCAACACAGCTAGTCTTGCTCTCAGCTGAGAAGTGGATACAATCATGACCAGTCTAGGCGAAGCTCTATAGGACACATTCATCTGACGGTCTATTTACAAGAGCAGTTTTCCCATGCATGTTTTGTGCATTGTGAGACCAATTTTTTTAATGGTTTTATTTTTATGTGCAAGTTTTCTCTTGCAGCTTTGTAAAAACTGCAGTATGTTCTATTTTTTTGCGGTATTGCAGAACACGTGCCCATTATTTGCTATGATTGAGTTTAAAATTGCATCTCACTCACATGTATATGCGAGTTTCATGTGCGAAAATTGTGCAATTTTCTTGCAAAACGCACCGCACTTGCAGTGAAAATTGCAGATTTAAGAGTTCGACTCCTCAGACTGCTATTGCACTCGACCGTGTAATTCTTGCCTAAGGATAATGTGTCATACTCTATTCTTAGTGCAGAGTTTGCTGGAGTAAAGCGCGCAACATTTATTAAGAGGCACACGCCTCTTAATAAATTTGGTGCATCTCTGGTGTCTCTTGGAGCAAAATGTCAACTCTACATCAGATATGATCTGACAGATTAAAGCTATAATATACATCCATTTTCTGTTGTAAATCATAGTTTTTTTTGTCGGGCCGTGTGAGCCCGGCCTAATTGAATCAGAACATAGCAGTGTAAGACTAGTTTCACACGGTTGAGAATCTCAGGTTAGTTTTTTGCGTTGCGAGAGTTTTCCCTTACAGTGATGCTCTGGGGAAAAAAATTGGGCATGTTCTATTTTACACGTTCCTCGGAATGCATCACCTATTGATTTCAATGAGACCTTAAATTTATCGCATGGTCTTGTATGATGTGCGATGTGCATGCGATGCGAGGTTTCCCACTGGAATCAATGGAAAACGATTGTAATATTCCATCTTGTGTGAAACTCACATGAGAGGATCGGAATTTCACAGAAGCAATGCAGTGTTTTTACCTGAAAATCGCCTCTTGATACATGTTGCCGAGCACAATATCATGCTCGCCCGTGTGAATACAGTTTACTTTGTCATATTTGCATGGTAACAAGGAGAGCTAAAAATTGTACACCATGCCCTTTAGGGCTCACTCACATGGGCATATGTAGCCCGTGTACTACGTGTGTATTTTGTATGCGCAAAATACGCAGTACATAGCAAATATGCATGTAACATGCGCATTTTCTGTGTATGTTCAACTCCCATAGCTTATATTGGTGTGTATTACACGTGTAACAGGCATCAAAGTAGAACATGCTGTCTTTTCATGTCCGTAAAAAAGAAAAGCAGATGTAAGTGGCCAAGAGAAATCAGTGAGCTTTTAGTAAAGCGTATTACGCACATAATAGGTGGTCCATATACGCCTGTGTAAATGAGCTCTAAATGATATAATATCAAATAAATATTAAAGGGGTTGTCCCGCGCCGAAACTGGTTTGTTTTTCTTTCAATAGCCCCCCCGTTCGGCGCGAGACAAACCCGATGCAGGGGTTTAAAAAAAAAAATGGATAGTACTTACCTGAATCCCCGCGCTTCGGTGACTTCTTACTTACCTTGCGAAGATGGCTGCCGGGATCTTCACCCACGGTGGACCGCAGGTCTTCTCCCATGGTGCACCGTGGGCTCTGTGCGTTCCATTGCCGATTCCAGCCTCCTGATTGGCTGGAATCGGCACACGTGACGGGGCGGAGCTACGAGGAGCAGCTCTCCGGCACGAGCGGCCCCATTCAGAAGGGAGAAGACCGGACTGCGCAAACGTGTCTAATCGGGCGATTAGACGCTGAAATTAGACGGCTCCATGGAGACGAGGACGCTAGCAACGGAGCAGGTAAGTGAATAACTTCTGTTTGGCTCATATTTAATGCACGATGTATATTACAAAGTGCATTAATATGGCCATACAGAAGTGTATACCCCCACTTGCTTTCGCGGGACAACCCCTTTAATTATGCTTTGATCACTGGAAGGTCTGTCTACAACTGTACATAAGTATTGTGTTTCCAGTATACATATTATTTAACTAGCACGACATGACAAAGATCTATGGCAGTGCTTCTCAACTCCAGTCCTCAGGGACCCCAACAGGTCATGTTTTCAGGATCTCCTATAGTAAGAACACCTGTGGCAATGTCTGAGGCATTGACAATAGTTACATCACCTGTACAACACTGAGGAAATCTAGGAAACAGGACCTGTTGGGGGTCCCTGAGAACTGGAGTTGGGAAACATTCCACATAGAATGATAATTACCTCTTGACATGCTTTTTCCCAGTTCATGCGCAAAATGTAGATCACGAGGAATGAGGCTTGTAAAAAGACGGAGACTATCATTCCAGACCACAGGCCTTCAAACAGTAAACATAATTTAAGCATCGTAAAAGAAATTTGCTTTAGCAAATTAAGTTACTTTATTATGTTATATAAAGGAAAAAGCTAATTCATTTATGATCCTATAAGGGCTGTAAAATATGTTTTTTATTTGCATTGTTTATTCCAGTACATGAACATATTGACCAATTTAAAAGCAATTGCCATTAAAAATCAAAATGTCGAGGTTCAAGGCATATGAATCAGAGACACAGCAACAATATTAAAGGCGTTTTCCAAAGAAATACTATTGATGACCTAACCTCAGGGTAGATCAGCAATAGTTGATCACCTAAAATCCACCGCTCGGGTCTCTGGCTGATCAGCTCATTGTGTTCTTGCTATCAGCGCCACTACACACAGGGCTACGGAGCAGAACCTGCTGTTCTGCCCCCATAACTCCCATTGCTTTGACCCCATGGAGAGTCACACATAGCCATCAGGACAATTCAGCATACACTAGTGTGTTTGTGTATCCCTTTAACCCTTTCCATTCCAATGTCTGACGTCAGAAGACATTCTGATTGAAGGCTGTACAGCTCCGATGTTGGAAGACGTCCGGTAGGGTATTCTTACTGTATATTACTAGCCACTCTGTTGTCGGGGGCCTCTCCAGCATGTCCCACACCACAGTACTGGCTCTAGCCAGCAAATGGCGCCATTATATAATAGCAGAAAGAGAAAACCCCCTAGGAAACCTTGAATCCAAAATTGGATTGCAAAGGGTTAAGCTGCTTAGCCTTTTCCTGCATCTGTGGGCTGGACTAACAGGTGTGCAGATCAGTCTCTACCTGGCGTGCTATCTTTGTGATATTTTCTGTCTCCTGTGTACGTGCTTCAGTGTGAAAACTGCAGGCTTTTAGGATTTACTTTTAATACAAGCCATGACAAAAAAAAAAAATAGGCAAAATTCAGTAATAAAGTTTAACATAAAAACCAATCATGTCTAGTGCCTACATGATTGTCGGGATGTAATATGATTTATGAAAGGATACTTCTGTCACTACTTCCATGTGAATTCTAAGTTCTGTTCTATAATATTCCAGAGCCTCTGGGTGAATGGGATAGGTGGCACTGTGCATACATAATGAATTGCCCTCCTCATAGGCTGTCCTATAAAGGAGGGGATTGTACTTCCAACCAACACCAGTGCTAGAATGTAAAGAAATAATGTCCAATTCATGCTATACTGACATAAGTAGGGGAACACATCCACTTAGATCTTTGTACATTTCTGTTCATGTCTTTGCCTAGACACAGGGCTTTACTAAATGTAATCGCTACGTATTGAACTTTCCCGTTTTTCTTTATTTTTATATATCTCCAACACTCTAATTTGTATATGAAAGTCTAAAACTTTAATAGCTGTGCCTTATTGCCCATGTTGTGCTTGTCAGTTACTATTGACTGATAGAGTGCAGTTGGTAAAAGGAAAGTATGTTGTGTGTGGTATTTGGACTTATGCCCCATATTTAATAAGTGGTACCAGCATCAGTGTTTCATCTCTACAGACAGATGAACCATGGTTTTGCAAATCACTCTTGCAGTACACTAATAGCGGTGCTTACCGACTACGCCAAGTTTCACTGCAAACATCAGAGAAATTCCTGTGGGCAAACCCACAAGGTAAAACCCAATAGCATTGATAATTGCACCAATCTTTTGCTTTCCAGATCCTCTAAGTACTCCAGAACAAGTACCCTAAAATGATTAATAACATGTGTAAATCATTCTAAGCAAAGCTATACTGTACATATGACATGTTCTTATAGGTACTTACAGCTATGGCGTCACATAGGTGGAATGGTGCAAAAATAAGCATGAGGTGAGAAATCAGAGCAACAATCTCCCTATAGAAAAAAATATATAGTGGAAGGTCAATATTTACAAGTCGATGTGCAATATTCCAATCAAACAGGAGTTACATGAAGTGGAAAGAATACCTGTTCAGAGATACTAAATAGGTCTATGAAAACTAGTGCTGAAGTGTTGCTTTTTGCTCCACAGAAACCAAATAGGTCTAACCAACATTTGAAAGCACAAAAAACAAAAACAACATGTATACTATAAAACCTGTCAAGCAAATACTAATATGCAACTGAATACCATTTTAAAATGATAAGGCTGCAGGGGAATCCCCTGGCCGAATGGATCTGTCCTATGACAGAACTGAACAGCTCTGAACATACCCCATTACTATAATGGGGTCCGTTTGGTTTCCACTCAGCTGTCCAGCATTTTACCGGGGCGAGGGCTGTATGCAGCACTTTATTCTTCCGGTATTTTGTGTTGGATCTGTGGTGGAACCTCAGACATTAGGTTCCAGTCCAGATGTGAAAGAGGCGTAGGTTTGACCAATCAATAGAAAATGTATACAGTAACAGTTGCATCCTTTTTGTTTATCCAAGAACATATAATCTATGCAAGTAAACAAACATCCCTCCAACTGTATCCAGGCATCACCAAGGACAACTCTCGGGCAGACAATACATGAAAAAATGTGCTTTCGACTTGGGAATGAGTAATAATTTAGCGGTTATCAGTGCAAGAAGTACAGGATAAATAGATGGAAAACGGTGGTTGAGAACACCATTCTGTGTATGGCATGTAGCTAAGGGTAAAAGGGGCAAATCTGTTAGGGGCAGTGACCAACACGGCATCCATCTTGGAACCAAGACAATATTTTAAAAAGTGAAGGGGTGCATGTGACATATGATCTAGTTAAACATTTGACGACGAATCCAAATCTGTGTTTAAATGTAATGTACCTGCCAAAGTTATCAAGTTTCTCTTTGTTGCAGATACAGATATGGCTGTGGGATTAACGTGTGAGGAGAGGACAGGGATTGTGCTGATCTCCGGGGAGCGAAGTACCCGAGTCATTGCAGCAGATTTCAATGGTCAGCACCCTAGCAGACCACCATCTGCCATGGCATAGTTGTCAAATTGCATGCAAAATTTTGCCATACAGCTTTTGTACTGGACCTGCAGAAGCTGTAATGTGGTTGTAAACAGAGCAAAGGTCTGAACATGCTGAGTATTTTCATAATGATATAACAGGCCGAGGTTCAGGGCAGGCAGCAGACAGATAATATCATGATCACATATGCAAAGGAGGTCAGAAGTGGAGAAGACAGGATAGTGAAGTGAAAATATAAAATGTTATTATAGAAATATTCACCAACCTGTCTGTAGTGAAAACATAAGCAAGCACATCTTTTAATCCAGCCAGCAAACTAGCAGTGAAAACAGCACAAAACACTGAAACAGAAAAGAAAATCATGAATATTTACAAGTTCAACTCTATTTACAAGTTATTTATTAAAATGGTGCACAACTGTTAATGAAACCCCATTGCAAAATACATGCATGTAAGGCCGAATGCACACGACCAGGTAGGATTCCGCATGAGGGATCCCGCAGCAGACTCCGACCCTGTGCACGAACGGTGATCCATGTGTACCTGTCCGGATTCTTCATAATCTGTAATGCAGATGTGTTGGTCAGTACGCCGGTGCACATGTGCAGTACAGATTATGCCGCGCCGTCGGATTCCACTACTTTTTCCCAATATTGAATGCAGATCGGACGTCTTCCATGAACTTCAGTGGAATTGATTTCCATGGACAGGGAATAGCGATTTTCAATAGCATGTTTATGGGCAGTATTTGCTGCAGAATCCAGAGGCGGATAACCGCTCCAGATTCTGCAATGCAAATACGACTGTGAAAAAAGAATTGTGCACCCCCTTCCCTCCCAATAAAAGGTGTGCATAGCCCTTTAAGGGGTTTTGCAGGCACAAAATGGAAATGCTCAAATCTAGGAGGTACAGCTAAGTAGCATCAACCAGTACCTTTAGGCCTCTTTCACATGGGGAGCAAGGCACGCAAAAAACACGTGCTTAAAAAAGAAGCGGCTATTAGAACCAATGGTTTCCTATGGGGACATTCAGATGAAGGAATCTGAACGCTCCCATAGGAAACCATTGATTCTAAGAGCCACTTGTGTTTATTAAGCGCTTGAGTTTTGCGCGCCTAGCTCCCCATGTAAATGAGCCCTTAACCCGCTTCTTCATCCCGCCAATCTCCCACTGTGTTTACATGGATCACTTCTATGGTAAACACAACAGACTATTATCTACAACTCCCAGCATGCATAGAGCTTGTTTACTTGTAGCTCCACCCACAGCTCACGGGTCCCTGCATCTCCAGTGAGACCGCTTAGTCCTCCATGCTGGGTCTGTGTATACAAGAAGCAGTAACAGTAACTCATGCCTCAGCACTCATACACATCTAATGTCTAAATAAAATGCCACAACTCTTGGTTATACTAATGACATACAAATGCAAGGCTCTTAGCGCATATTTTGATCAAAGCATGCATATGAGTGCCGAGGCAAGTGTAAGGCTGAATGCACATGGGCGGAAATTCCGCAGCGATATTTCGCGTAGTATTTCCACCGCTGCATGCTGCCATAGAATTGTATTAGTTTGTGCAATCCTATGCAGATAGCTGCGATTTGACCGCATGTAAACTCGCTTGGTAACAAAACCGCTGCCTGTCCTATTTCAGTGCGAGTCTTAGATAGCTCCAAAGCAAGTAGCGAGGGAGCAAGGGACTGGGGGGCGGAGGTTAGGACAGGAAGAGTAGGTAGCGACCAGAGTAGGTAGGAGGAGCTAGCAAAGGAAGAGGAGCAAGGAGGAGGAGGAGGACCGGCCATTCCACGTGGAGTAAAGAAGAGAGAAGACGCCTACCCGCCCGCCCTCTGAGCTGAGGGGGAAAGGGGTACGGGGTTCATGGTCGATGAGTTTGTTGTTAAGTTGTCACAGCGGTAGGCGTTAATAGGGGAATTTCCATGCCAGCTGGGGAATTGAGGGCGTCTACAGGCCATAATGGGCTTTCTCACGCCTTGAAAGAATTTGAGTCAGTTAAGAAATAGTTGATAGGCATGGGAAGAGAAAAAGATAAGTTAAGGTTAGAATAATAAATAAATAAAGCTGTGGCCTTCCCACATAGTTTTTGCCAGCATTAAACAAAATGGATGTTCTGTTTTCAATAAAAGAAGTTTATTCAAGAAGAAGTAGTCACGTGTATTTAATAAAAGGGAGCAGGTTAAAGGATGGGGAGTCCCCCCAGTCCACAGAGGCAGAGGCACATCGCAGAGCAGAGAGAGAACGGGTAAGCGAGAGGTTAATGTAGGGGCACGTGTCGCATCCCGCTGCGAGAATCTCACAGTTGGAATACGACCCGGCCGTCTGCATTCACCCTTATTGTTAGACCGGAATTACACAGACATATTTGAGCACAAAAATTTGATTGCATAATATGCAGAAAATATAACACATTGACTTCAATGGGTTCTTTCACATGCGTATATTTGGTGTGTGCAATTCCATTGCAGAAACAAAGCGCAGCATGATCTGTTTTCTTGCACAAATACCTTGAACTCAATAAACTAACGGGCCATTTCAACAGCTGAGAGCATTGGTGTGTGTTTTTTTGCATGCACAAAAAGTACAGTTGAAAAGCTATTGCGCATGAAAATATGCTACACGAGATGCGCAAACACACGCATGTCCCAAGTGGCTTAATGAAATCACGTAGCCAGGTATCCAACTTTCCCAGAGTTCTTTGGAGGCCTTTGGCCCAAAGAGAGATGTCTGTAACAGCTAGGTACCCATCAATAAGGTTGGATGTGGCACATGGACCCACATGCTTTGATCAAAATACGTGCTAAGAACCTTGCATTCTTATGTGGTTAGTATAAACAACAGTTGTGCAGTTTTACTTTACATATTAGATGTGTACGAGTGCCGAGGCATGTGTTACTGGGTCTGCGTTTACAGGTTGTAGTTTGTGGGACGTCACAGGTTACTGCAGCCAATCACAGACCTCAGCTTGCAAACCCTGAGGACTGTAATTGGCTGTAACAGCCTGTGACATCCCACAAACAGGCTGCTGCAGCCTGCAGACATTATGTCACATGGGAGATGTGGAGCTGTCAGTGTGGGAGATGTGGAGACCTGGGACAGGTGAGTATAAGCTTTTTTTTTACTACTTCCTTGTATGGGGAACATATTTAAAAAAAAAAATCTCAGAAAACCCCTTTAAGTGACTCCAAAACATAGTAAGGCAGATATTTATATATATAGACAGTGAGAAACTGCACCAAATTTATCACAGTGGTGTATGTTGCACGATTTACTTTGGATATCTTGCTAGTCAGGTTTAGACAAGTTAGGCCATTTTGTCTTCCTTAGTTCACTTCTTGGTCATGCCTCACAAAAAGAGTCTGAGGGCACATAGGCATGTTTTTGCCCCATTTTGCGGCCGTGAAAATCAAGGCCACAAAACGAGAAGAAAGGACACCATTAATTTCAATTGAGTTATTTTCACTATCTGGATTCTCGCACATTAATACTAGGCTTGAGGAAAGATAAGACTTGCTCTATCTTTCTCGCCCATAGTTTTTCCATGTGCAAGAAAGATAGGGCAGGACCTATCTTTCTGCTTTTTTTTAAACTCGCAGTGCTTGAGTAGTCAAAAAAGAAAACAAACAAAAAAACCCACTGGTTCATGTACTAATATGCTCTGTAGTGGCGAGCGCATTAGCACACGCACCCATGTGAAACACATTATATAAACACATGCTGTGCAAACAACTTTTTATTGGACAATCTGAGCCAAAAGTCTAGCTCTGCTAGTGCTGTGTAGCCGGGTCCTGACCAATTTGCTGATCGTGGGGATTATTCCTACAAGCGTATATCAGCCAGCGTATTCACGGCCGGCCGATATACGCTTCCATTCTAAGCAGTCCCTCCTTCCCTCCCCCTCACCGACTGTCTGCCTCTCCCCTCCACTCCTGTGTTTGCAATGGGAGGGTCAGGGTGGGGGCAGAGCAAAACTCTGCACTGTCCCACCCTCTCCCATTGCTGGCTATGGACAAGGGCGGGGAGGGGGCGTGAGCTTATCTCCTGCCCACTCGCATTTTAAACCGCTCGGAGGGGAGGAGAGAAGCAGAGAGTCGGTGAGTGGGAGGGACAGCGTATATCGGCCAGGCGTGAATACGCACGTCTGAATAAGCCATAGGGTTTGTAGACAAAGCTGCGATCGAAGAGCACCACACTAGGACATTTTTGCTTTTAATTTTCATAAAGACCAGTAAATGCATGTCTATTACTAACTAGACTCAAATATCAACAGATGTGAAATATTGGAATCTGCAGACAAATAGTGAAGGAATGTCACTGTTACCTATGCATAAAATGGAAACTTTACAGGATAGTTTGGCTTGCTCCACATCTCCTGCTCCTAAAGCGTTCCCTATCCTCACACTTGCAGCCACACTGAACCCAACAGGAATCTTCAACAGGAGTGGAAAAGTGGAAAAAAGTGGGAAAAATGTGCTTGTAAATTTCAATTATGCCTTGTAAAATCAGATTCTATGCGGACAAATATTATACATTTTCTTAATAATACAAAATTGTGAAGCTACCTATCCAATATATTATTGGATATATGCTTGGTTAAAAATGTTTGTGTTTGGCATGCACATTTGAAAAGTACCACCAAACATATTCCCAAGACATGTATACCTTATTCTGATTTCCATTTTTCATTTATTGGTTCATACAATAGAAAATCACATACTTGTTTAACGTACATGTATTTAAAATTCTGCTCATACAGGATATATTTATTATATCAGTGCAGTAGTCTGTATGAAGAAAAAAAATGGTATGGCCCTAATTAGTCCTTTGTAATGAATGCATTCAAAGGAAAACTGATTAGGAATAAACATGTATCCATCATGTGGCTAACATTGGGGCACATTAAGGGAGCCCGCAGCGGAATTCAACCCTGCCCGCGGCTGGCCACCGCACATACGTGTACAGGTCCTCTTTTTTCTCTACTGCGAATGTGTGCGGAAGTGCATGCCAGCGCACATGCACAGCTTTTTTTTTTTTTTTTTAAAGCTCCTGCTTTGCCACAGAACCCACAGCACCGACCCCCCCCCCCAAAAAAAAAACAGCGAGAAGAAATTCTCTGTTAAATTCGGGACTTTTAAAGGCATATAACCCAGGAACAACATCTGAGCACTCTATCCAGAAGATACTGCTAAGATTCTGCGCAGAACCCTCACCCCCCAGGCGTCTGGTGGAGGAAACAAATACCATCTATAGGGGAGAGAAAATTAAACAAATATATAAATGTATATTAACAGAAATATTTCTGCTATCTGAATTGAACTCACCATGTAAGCAGCAGTGGACACTTCCAACATTACAGCCTGAGCCCCGAGCTGCACAATACTGATAAGACCTACAGAGATAAAATGAAGGCAAGATAATTCCCCCAATTCAATCAATTACATTTAATCCCCTAACAATCACATTAACCCCTTGAGTGGCACGCCCGGAAATTTTCCGGGACGAGCTCCACTGCTCATAGCGACATAGCCCGGAAGATTTCCAGGCTATGTATCACTATGGGAGCTGCAGAGCACAATGCCACAAGCTGTGACATTGTGCTCTGCCTGCACAGACCCACACAGAGCAGTGCAAGGGCTTTGAAAAACCAGCAGAAGATATTGCCGATATGCCGGCAATCTCCTGCTTTGTTTACAGGTTGCCATAGAGACCATCGGCTTGTCAGAAGCAAGCCGATGGTCTCTGTGGCAGGGAGAGCTGGTTGTTAGCTGTCAGAGGACAGCTAGGTACGAGCTCTTACAGCAGAGATCAGAGAAAACCTCCGATCTCTGCTGTGTTAACCCTTTACATGCTGCAGTCTATGTGACTACAGCATGTAAAGGGCTGTCACTGCAGCATGTAAAGGGCTGTCACCATTGGACCCCCGGAATGTGATCAGGGGGTCCCGATGGGTCCCTGTGGAAGTCTCCTAAAGGGACAAAAAAAATAAAATAAAAATAAAAAAAAAAAAAAAGGTAAAAAATTATAAAAAAATAAAAACACTTGTCTCCCTTTACTTTTAAAAAAATCACAAATACAATCACACATGTGGTATCCATGCGTCGTAATGACCCAGTGAAGGAAGTTAATACATTATTTAACCCCTTAATGACATGGCCCCTTTTTTTCTTTTTTCCCCATTTCTTTTTTTCCTCCCCCCTGTTTAAAAAAATCACAGCTTGTCCCGCAAAAAACAAGCCCTTATATGGCCATGTCAATGGAAAAATGAAAAAGTTATGGCTCTTGAGACGCAACTGCAAAATTTGTTGAAATTCAATGATTAGACCATTTTAAAAAACCTGCCCTGGTGGGCACGACAGGGTGGTAGGAAACCCGCCACTCAAGGGGTTAAATCACTGTTTGCAATGGGAGTAGGTGGGACAGCGGCAGGGGCAGAGCTAAGCACCTGCCTCTTGTCCGGAGCCAACAATGGGAGGGGGCGGAGCTGAGCACTGTAGCCAATCAGAGGCAGCACTCAGCTGTCATTTAATGATGGCTGGGCGCTGCCTCTGATTGGCCACAGCGCTCAGCCAATCAAAGACAGTGCTTTCTGGAGGCGGGGATTTTTCAATCCCCGGGCTCCAGAACACAGAAGGCGACTGCCGGGGCTGGAGAGAAGAGCTGGACGGCTCTTCTAAGTTAATCTTTTTTTTTTAAACTTTTTTCACAGGTGGCCATGATTTTCAGGAAAGGGCTTATATTTCAAGCATCTTCCTGAAAATCATTGCTGCGATGGTAGCCTTCATTCCATTGTTTTCAATGGGGCTGCGGCAGTGAAAGCAATGGGATAGCATTGCGGAGCTCTGCCACAGCTGTGACAGGGCATTCCTTCATCCCCTGCCATAACTTTAAGAGCTGTGTCAGGGGAGTGCAATGTACTCCCTATGTTTTCAATGGGGCCAGCGCGCGTAAAAGCGCCTGGCGCTATATTTGCCGGACAGCGCTTTTACGCCGCAGGAATACGCCTGGGTGATCTGATGCATTGGGATCCAATGAATCAGATTGTAGTGTATATCGTCCGGCCATGAAAACAGCCAACGCTTCCTGTTCAGCATTCAGTTTCAACCAGCATAAAAATCATCGTCGGCTCATTGGCTTCTCACTGCGTTTAAACATCGATCGTTCAGCGTTTCACATAGGAATGTGAAACACTGTACGAGTAGTGAAAAAGAAGTTTATGATTACCAATGATGATTTAGCTGTCTAAACAGGCTGCACAAGCACAAACAAGCTGGTGATGACGACACTAGCTCGTTCGCTTGGGAAAACGAGAATCATGAGGTACTCGTCTGGCGGAAGCAATGTTATCCTTCAGGCCAAATACCCACAGACAGATTATCGCTGCGGAATTCACGGTCAGACACCCGCTGTGAATTCCACAGCAATGTACGTCCATAGACATACTGTGGTAAACTGCAATTTTCTGCTCATGAGGGAGAATGCAGCATGTTCTATTCCGTGTGGAAAATCGCGTGGACGGCTTCTATTGCAGTTAATGGAAGCTGTCCGTCCCGTGAAATTCTGCGCAGTGGGCGCTTCAGAAGTATCACGTCGTGCGCTGCACTGCGTGTGCGCGCCGGGCTAGCAACTCGTGGCAGATCCGGAGAGGCGAGTGAGTATAGGGTGTCTGGGGGGCGCCGGGTCTGATTCCACTGCAATATTTAGCAAGCGGAATCTGACTTGGCCGTGGGCATGAGGCCTTAGTTAGTAAAGCATCTTAATTGCAAATATGTGTATTTTTTAGACACAGTAAAATGCCAGCCTTTCTGAAATAACATATAAGGGTTCAGTATGAAAACTCAAGGACTTTTAGGGCTCTTTTACATGTGTGTTGCGACTTTCGTCTACCTGCATTGCGGCCGAAAATCGCATGAACGGCAGAAAGCCTCAACTGGGTCACGGCTAAATCTCCCGTTTTCTCGCCCATTCACATGGCCAGGTGCGGCATCTATACACCGCAGCCCTGAATTCCGTCTGCTAAAGTCTCTCCCCCTCCCTTTGCCTGCTGATCATGGTAATAGAAGCTCCCATAGAAGCCTATGGGAGCTGCCAGCAAAGGACAGGGGAGGGACTTCAGCAGCGCTTGCTGTGCTAAATTCCCTTCCCTGATTATGGGAGCTGCCGGCAAGGGGAGGGAGAGGGACTTTAGCAACGCGAGCCGCTGATAAACTCCCTCCCTCCCTTTTTCTGAAGGCTCTCATAGGCTCCTTACGCACTGGAAAATCTCCCATCTGAACGAATGCATTGGAATCCAATACTTCAAAATAGCCGCGATAAAACGCTTGTGTGAATAAGGCCTTAAGGGGAGAGAATGCTATAAAAGTGTGTTAGCAGAAACAGCATATGTGGGCTAACCTGCTAAGAACCCTCCAATTTCAAAGCTCCACAATTCAATGCATAGCATAAGCATACTAGGTATGGCCAAGCGTATAAAGGAGCCCCATTCCTGCAAGCAATCTCTGGACCAACCTAAAAAACAAACAAACATTCTATAAGTAGTATGCACAAAAATCCTAATACAAACAAGTAAAGGAACTATAATAAATATAAGCTGATAGTATGCCAGCAAAAAGCCTAATACACTTATATATAACGGGCGCTATAAAATTGTCAGACAATGCTGCAACACCAAAGCTCAGAAATGACAATATGCTGTTCGTAAAGTTTAAAAGCGATATCATTAAAAATGTAGGTTTCACTATAAAGCTCTTGCCGTTTGAAGCATGATCTCCCCAAAACCTTTGAAAGTGTTGCAGCAAATACTTTAAGTTGTGAGCCGGGGCCTTCATGTATTTGAGTTGTTTTCCCCCGATGTCCCACAGATGCTCGAATGGATTGAGATCCGGGGAATTTGGAGGTCAACTTAACAACTTCTACTCCTTGTCGTGTTCCTCAAACATTTCTAAACAATTTTGCCGTGTGGCAAATCACATTATCCTGCTGAAAGAGGCCAGTGCCATAAGGGAATACTGCTACTATGAAAGGGTATACTTGGTTTACAGCAGTTTTTAGGTAGGTGATACGTGTGAAAGTAACAGCCATGTGAATGCCAGGACCCAAGGTTCTGCAGCAGAACATTGCCCAGAGCATCAGAATGGTGCCTTCATCAGCTTGTCTTCTTCCCATAGTGCATCATGGTGCCAGTACTTGCCAAGGTAAGTGATGCACAAACCTGACTGTCCATGTGATGTAAAAGAAAAAGTAATTCTTCAGACCAGGCCACCTTCTTCCATTTTCTTCATGGTCCAGTTCTGATGCTTGCATGCCCATTTTAGAACTTATGATGGTGGACAGGGATTGGTATGGACACTCTGATTGGTCTACAGCATTAACATCCTAAGTAATTTGCACTACTGTAGGATTGGACCAAACAGGCTAGTCTTTGCTTCCAGTGGGCATCAATGAGTATGACCCTATCACTGGTTCACCAATTATCCTTCCTTGGATTACACTTGTAGGTTTTAACAGCATTCTGGGAACACCCCAAGAGACCTGCTGTTTTGGAGATGCTCTGGCCCAGCCATCTAGCCATCACAATTTGGCACTTGTCAAAATCATCCAGATTGTTACACTTGTCCATTTTTTCCTGCCTGCAACACATTAATTTCAAGAACGGACTGATTACTTGTTGCCTGATATATCCCACCCCTTGATGAGATAATCAATGTTATTCACTTCACCTGTCGGAGGTTTCAATATTATGGTTGATCACTAGATAGCTGACAGTTTTTCAACAACTCATATATTACACCGTCTCCTTACTGTTTGAGTTAAAATAACTTTACATTTTTCAGTAGCCACATACCGTCCCATGTTGAAAGGTGTAGCTTTTTCCAAATAATATAAATAAAAAGCACTCCAAACATTGCAAACTGTGATATTGTGTTTGCCCATGCTGATCCCCTAAAGGAAAAACAAACAAACACAAAAGGTAAATGAAGACTATATACATTCTTTTCTTAACTTAGGCCACATGCACATTGATGAGCGGGACATCGGGCCGAGTGACTTGTACCGATATCGCGCTTGCCAACATACGTTTTACAGGCGGATGAGAAGAGTTTTTTTTATTTAAAAACACCTCACATCACTTCTGTGAAATTGCGATCCTCAGGCATGTGTTTCACACAAGCTAGAAGAGCGCAAGTGTTTCCTATTGATTTCCATGGGAGACACCACGTCGTACTCGCGTGCACATAACACGGCATGTGATGTCTGTAAAGGTCCCTTTAAAAACAATGGGCGAGGTGTTCCGAGGGAACACCAAAAGATAGGAGACGCAGTGATTTTTAGTCTTGCAGCATTGCTATGAGGGAAAACATGGCTCATGTGTATGACTCCATTCCAAAGAATGTAGTTCATATTTGTATGGGTTTTGTGCATGTCACAATTTACCAACCTCACACGGGAGTCTTGCGCATGTAGCCTTATCCATGTGACGCATGACTGCAAGTGCTGCTTCCTTATACTTTCTTTATATGCTAGAAATTTTAACTACCGTATAAAGAGAATACTCTGTTACTGGCTTAGGCCAGGAAACACCACTGTATTTCGGCCGCATTTTTGTGTTCGTAATATGGACAACTTTCCAGGCCTGACCAAAGGACTTCTGACTCTAACTCCTAAACATCATAGGAACTTTTGTGGCTGAAATATAGTGTTATCTCACCAGCCTAATAGTCAGTAGACAAAATTGCTCTTAGTAAGCCCGGGCTCACACGGGAGGTCCGCAGTGGATTCCTGCTGTAAGCCCGGCCAGCGACCCTGTGTACCTGAAACAAATCGTGGCATGTTCTATTTTTTTGAGTGCTCTCACATCTCAGCGCCCATTGTTTCAATGGGCCCACCGTCAGCATTGTATCATGTGCTAAGTGCATGCAATGCAAAGCGAGGTCTCGTAAAGCTGATACATTTCAGCTGACATTTTCCTGCATTTAACCCACATATGTCTGGCGAGTTCTCTCAAATAAGATGCATTAGCCTGTCTGCAGTAGCGCAAGAAGTGTCATCTTGGACAGTTGGGCAATGGAAGAACGTCCTATGGAGTGACGAATCATGCGACTTCATCTTCAAATCAGATGGAGGATATCTGGGGAACGCCTTTTGACAGAGTTAGTTGTGTTAACGATGAAGATTCTATTATGGTCTGGGGATTTTTTATATGGCATGGTCTTGGTCTTTTAGTCGTAGTGGAAAGAACCATGAACATGGAGGTATACACTGACATTCTAGAAATCAATGCTTTGTCAACAATGTGGCAATATTCTGGGAATGGTCAGCAACACGTCCAACAAGACACCACATTTTGTCACAAAGCCAACGCTCTTGAACATCTTTCGGACAAACTGGAACATCAGGTCAGGAAGTATAAACAGCATCCATTTTCTTTGAAAGAACTTACCAAACATTTGCAGGTTGAATGGAAGGAAATAGCAGCTGAAGTGTATCAGACATTAGTAGAAAGTATGCCACAGAGAATATCTGATATGATTAGGGCTTAGAGAAGCCCCACTAAGTATTAACATATGTAGTATTCTGGCTCAGGAGTCCAATTAATTTTGCTAGTACTGTATAGTATATGTTGGAAATTCCACCACTGTGACTAGTTACAGTATATCACTCCATATGTTACACTGTTGGACACGTTTGTAGAATGCATTGATGTGTACGTATGGAAACCTAAATTGGGCCAAAAAAACCCAAACAACTGTCACAAAATCAAGTAAGCATAGAATAACGTTTTAACGTACTAAGAAATGACTGATGAAAGCACTGCAGGAATGAATGATATGTAAAAGGACTCACACAACTCCCAGCTTCAGGATGTACATAAAAATGGCATTAATCGCAGCATTAATGAAGTTTACAACAACACCAGTAATAACTTGAGGCCATATTATACCCTGGATGGAAACAAAACAAGAATTACGGAAGGCTTCAAAATAATGGAAAGATTATGAAAGCTATGTACAAAGTACTGATAAGGTACAAACCGGAATAAGTAACATTATTATTATGTCATATCATCTTGTATCTCCGTTGTTTAATATTTCATTACCTACATGTTTCTGTTTTATTCTTCACTAAATAAAGCTGTAGGAATATGGATATACCCCTATTAAATGAGTGACTAACACTGAGTCTCAACTATTCAGTTGACACCAAAGTAATTTTTTTTGTTTTTACAACTCCCTCCCCTTCTTCCTGCCAGAACTACATAAATTTAGTGTGTGTGCGTGTGTCAGCGGACTTTCAAAAGTGGTTGTGTATATGAAAAAGGATAGTCACTTCTTATAGTTTATAATATTATTGTGATCATACCATTAACCCTTCCTAAGGTTACTACCATTAGGGTGAACACCCACTTGCCTTTTTTTAATGCTGCGATATCGCTGCGTTTTTTTAAACGTGATTGTCAATGGGACTTTCTAATGTTAAAATGCATCGCATAAAAATTGCAAAGCACAAACTTGCGATGCGTTTTTAACATTAGAAAGGCCCATTAATAGTTGCGTTAAAAAAACGCAGCGATATTGCAGCGTTAAAAAAACACAAGTGGGTGTTCAGCCAATCACACGCAACGCTCAGCCATTCATTGAATGAGAGCTGAGCGCTGCCTGTGATTGGTCACAGTGCTCAGCCAATCACAGGCAGCGCTTGGCCATTCATTGAATTCCATGAATGGCTGAGCACTGCCTGTGAGTGGCTGAGCGCTCAGCCAATCAGATACAGCCGTTTCAGCAGGCGGGGATTTTAAATTCCAGCCTGCTGAAAGAGATTCAGAGAGGACGGGGCTGAACGCGCCTGAGCCCCAGCAGCTGCAGAGAGGTGAGTATATATTTTTTTTATTTTTAACATATTCTAGGGATGATTTTCAGGAAAGGGTTTATTTTTTAAGCCCTTCCCTGAAAATCACTGCAGGGGTTGCAGGCAGCAGCCGCGGCCCTATTGAAGGCAATGGGCAAGGACCTGCATTCATGTGTGTTTATGCACGTACATGGGTGCACGGGTTTGTGCGCACCTATGTACGCACACGCTCATGTGAATGCACCTTCAGGGCTTAGTCACACGGGCGCATCAGCGCCCGTATTACTGCAGAAAGAAGGCGGCTGTACTTCAGGACGGATGTCTCTCTGCAGAGCCGGAAGAAAGAACATGTGACCGGCTTCATTGCCGGTCATGTGTTCTTTCTTCGGCACTGCGGGGAGTCGTCCGTCCTGAAGTGCGGCCGTCTTCTTCCTGCAGTAAGTTCTCAGTCACATGGGCGCCCGTGTGACTAAGCCCTCAGGCTGCATTTAGTTCTTTTCCCATGCAATTTCTGCCCATCTTCTGTTAGAGATTTAATTAAGGGGTGTTACAAACAGTATCGACAATATCCACAAGTGGTATGCTGCACAAGAAGATACACCAGTTTCTTTTTCAACAGCATCCTTTGGGGAGATATGTGGACTTATTTCTTTAAGTGCTACCACTGGACTATATATGATTGTTCTTGTATTGCATACAAGATGTGATAAGATTCTGTCATACAATGAATATTGTGTCTAGTATATGGATTTTTCCTTTTGGATACAAGTTTGGACTGTGCCTATGGCAGTTTCCTTCACCTACAGCAAATACCCCCCTCCCCCCCCCCCCCCCAAAAAAACATAAAAACAAAAAAAAACTTAAAGAGGTATTCCCATCTCCCTTCTTTAATGAATTATTCTGTGCATCATTTAAAGTAGCCCAAATACCTTCACTAAAGCATCAGAAAAATGGTGTGAACGGTATTATAAATCTGCCGCTATTACTTTGTTGATATAAACACCCAATATGAAAAAAAAGAAACATTAAGAAAAACTAAAAATGTAGCAAAACAGCACAAATGTCATAAGATGTACCTGGTTTTGTAAATATCGTATCTCTAGCTGATAAAGGAATACTGCCTGTAATGGAAAATCAGAACAAACTATAGCAGTGACAATTCTTATAATCTATATTTAAATCAACATACATTGATTTTAAAAAATGTAAAAAAAAACAAATAATAGCCAAGGACATGGCTTCCAAAAGTCTAGTTACACAAGCAGATATTCCAATTAGTGATCACAGATATGATTGCTGTAAGAAACATATTAGAAATGACAAACAAGCATTTACACACAACCTCCTGTAAATAACTGTTTAAAATGTTTAGTTGCTTATTTAACCCCTTCCCACTACTGCCCTTTTTTTTTTTCATTTTGCCCACTTTCAAAAAAATCATAACTTTATTGTTTTCTGGCATCATCGTTACATGAGGCTGGATTCACACAAGACAGAATTGCCGCAGAATTTCCGTGCGAAATGTCTGCACGGCAATTCCGCCAGTGGCTCCTAATCCTGGGATTAGCCAGCAAAGTGGATGAGATTTTGCAAAAATCTCATCCACACGCTGCGGCCAAGCCTCGCAGAAAAGGACATGCGGTGCGGAAAACAAAGACGCAGCATGTCAATTCTTTTTTAAATTTCCGCAGCGGCCTCTCCTCTCTATGGGAAGAGATGGCCGCAGCGGAAATGCAGGCAGGGAAGCCGCTTCAAACCGAAAGGCCGCAGGTTTTGAAACTGCGCTTATCCCGCGGAAATCTTTTCGGTGTGGTCATTCCGCGAGATTTCCGCCTCGTGTGAACCCAGCCTAAGGGCACTTTCACACGAGCACATATACGGTGCGTTTTTACGCGCCCATGAGAGGCATTGATTTTCAATGCATCCGTTCACGTGGGTGAATATACATGAAAATTTGAACATATACGCGGCCAGCGCATATACGCTCAGCCAAAAGATAGTTCTGGAACTATCTTTTGGCCAATATACGCCGCTGAGTCCTATAGACTCCTATGTTAGCAGGGTAAGGGCTCCTGCACACTTGTGTTTTTTTCACGCAATTGTCAATAGGACTTTCTAATGTTAAAAGCGCATCGCACAAAAATTGCAAAGCACAAACTTGTGATGCGTTTTTAACATTAGAAAGTCCCATTGACAATCGTGTTAAAAAAATGCAGTGATATAGCAGAGTTAAAAAAATGCAAAAAACGCCGTCGCCCTTTATGCACTTGTGTGAAAGAGCCCTAAGGGTTTGCTTTTTGCAAAACAAGCTGTAGTTTTCAATGGTACCATTTAAATAAAATTGCTTTTAGGCCGGCTGCACACGGCCGTGACGGGCTCCGCTGCGGAATATTCCGTGGCGAAGCCCGTCACGGCGCCCCTCAGAGACCCCATACTTACCAGCGGAAGATAGCGTGAAGACGCTTCCCCGCCCACCGACGCCGCGTCATGTGACACGCCCACCGCGTCACATGACGCGGCTGGCCGTGTCACGTGACGCGCCGGCCGCGTCATATGACGCTCCGGCGGTAGGCGGGAAAGCGTTTTCACGCTATCTTCCGCTGTGTTACAGCGGGAGATAGCGTGAACAGACGGCTTCCATTGACTGCAATGGGAGCCGGCCGCGCGTACACCCGCGGCAAATAGAGCATGCTGCGGGTGAGGACGGGAGATTTCACGGTGCGGAATTCTGCGGTGGAATTCTGCACTGTGAGCATTGTGCTATTAGGGTCAATAGAACCTAATAGCAGGGGGCAACGCAGCGGATTTTTGCCGCGAATTACGCGGCGTAAATCCGTTCGTGGGAAGGAGGCCTTAGTCTCTATATTTTGACCCCCATACCTTTTTTATTCTTTCATCGATGTAGCTGTGTGAGGGTTTGTTTTTTGCAAGTTGACCTGCAGTTTTTAGTGGTACTATGTTTGGAGCAGCTACAACTTTTGTTCGCTATTTATTCAGGAAATGAGGTGACCAAAAAAAAAAAGCACAATTCTGGCATTGCATTTTTTTATTTTGTTTACTGTGCAGAATAATTAAATAATAAATAATATGATATTTTAACAAACTAGACTTTTATGGATGCGACAATACACAATTTAAATTTTTTTGGGATGCAATGACTGGGAAATTTTATTTTTTTAGTCCTCATAGGGGCTTTAACTAGCAATCATATAGTCTTTTATAAAATATACTACATTACTTCAGCATTGTAGTATATTGTATTTCTGCAGGCATTCTATTAAGCTGTACCATCGGCACGGCTTAATAGGAAGAAAAATGTGGCAGCCTTTGGGAGCTTTCAGAAGGCACTAAGCTGCCATGATACAGAAACAGCTGCCCATGATATTGTTTCAGGCATGCAGTTCAGGTGACAGAGGGAGCCCTTTCCTTCTGTCAGGCTTTTAAAATGCTGCTGTCAAAACTGACAGCAACAACTAAAGGTTTAATTGCTGCAGTCAAAGTTATCACTAATCTAGGCAGGTGCAGCTGAGAGTCAGCTGTTGAAGACAGCCAACACTCACTGTGTATAGAGCAGGCTGCACCAGACAATGACCCCTGATGACATAACAATCAGCATCAATTTTTTGTCTGCATAAACAACTATTCACATGATCATTGAGGGTTTAAACGGTAATTGATCAGTCACTTTACATACAGTAAGAGTTTATTGTGCATAATTGCTCGTTAGCATTCAAATTAGAGATGAGCGAATGTACTCGTTACGAGTACTTACGCACCCGAGCACCGCCATTTTCGAGTACAGCAGTACTCGCGCGTAAAGATTCGGGGGGCGCCGTGGCGGCACGGGGGGTAGCAGTGGGGAGTGGGGGGGGGAGAGGGAGAGAGAGAGGGCTCCCCCCTGTTCCCCGCTGCTCCCCCCCGCACCGCCGCGCCTCTCCCAGCCCCCCGGCGCCCCCCGAATCTTTACGCCCGAGTACTGAAGTACTCAAAAATGGCGGTACTCGGGTGCGTAAGTACTCGTTACGAGTACGTTCGCTCATCTCTAATTCAAATCTGACCAATTATCCGCTTGCATAAATGGCATTCAGCCACACGTTAAACATCTGTACTTGTGTAAAAAATAACAATCAGCAAAGTCAGTTGAAAAATATGAATATTTAATTTGGTTTGTTTGCATTATTTGAATTGTCAGGTGTCAATGAACCAACTAAATGCTGCTCACCTTTGGATCATTTCTTTATTTATTTGCAAGTATTATGGAGCTAAAAAGCATTTTTTGTAATTGCCTTTTCCTAAAACTTTCAAAGCATTTAGTTTTGGTAGCTTTCATATATTTCAATATTTAGCAAGGAGCAGAATGATGTTCACTCTCAATCCCATCAGCAGGGCTCTCTCTCAGCTGTTCCCCGCTCCGAGTGCCCGGCTGTTATACAGCTGAGCGCTCTGAGCGGAGGATGCAGAAGACAAGTGGGGTGTCCCCGCTTGCCTTCTGTATCCAACTGTTTTCTGCTCGGAGCGCCAGGCTGGGGTATGGACTGCTCTGTTCTTCATACCCCGCCTGTCATCAGGGAGCAGGATACAGCTGAAACAATAGTATCAGCTCTATCCTCCTGTGAATTCCTGATAAGGCTCATCATTGTCTTTCAGCACGCTGAAAGACAACGAGAGACGGCTTAACGAAAACTGCACGATGTCAGTGCAGTTACACACAACGATTATCGCTCAAAGGATGGCTTTTGAGCGAATTTTGAGCGATAATTATTGTGTCTAAATGGGCCTTTAGTCTGCATTGAACAAGTAGCTCCTCCATATTGCAATCTGGCTCTCTGCATTCTACTAGGGTCTATGGCGATTGAGCCTGCCCTGCAGTCTTTAAGGTGGTGCATTACTGGCTTCCTTTTCAGTGAATGGAGGTGTTCATAGCCTTTAAATTACTTGTTCAATAAAGATATTACATGGTAAAACATTATATGTGAATTTATTGACAGACTGTCTACGAGTCCAAAAATTCCCTTGCTTTCTTCCTAATTTCACAAGTGTACTAAATAAGAACAAAAAGCAGAACTTACAGGGAGAGCAGGGATAAAAATCATCACATATGTCTGTGTTAACCTAAAAAGATATAGAAAACAAATCCCGTATTAACATCTAGGAACTTATTAATGAACCTAGTTCAAAGTCAAAATGTTACTGAGGTCATTCACATAATCTTGTGAAAACTGATAGATTAGTAATCCATGTGACATTTATCTTGTAAAAATTAACTTTAATTGCTTCATACATACCGTCCAGAAATGAAACGTTTTCTCCATGATAAGGATTTTTAATACGTTATGTAGAGTTAAGACTAAATATTTAACTGGGTCAGAATTTTTGACTAGTTTCCAGTTTTGGCTAAATAGTCTGACGTCTACAGCTGCACACAAGACCAGAGGAATTTGTTTTTAAATAAAGGGATAAGCTTTGATTTACACAAGTACATCTCACTTTAACCCCTTAAGGACATGGCCTATTTGGGCTTAAGGACGCAACGATTTTTGAGGGATTTTCAGCTCCACTTTTCAAAAGCCATAACTTTTTTATTTTTCTATTTTTGGGTGCATAGACTATATTATAAAACTTTTATTATTTTTTTATGATCGCAGGGAGAGAAAACGCATCAATCCTGCCATTGTTTTTTGTGGGTTTTTTTTACAGCGTTAATCATGCGGCATAAATAACACAATTACAACAATACCAAAATTCTTTTTTTTTTTTTAGGTTTTTGCACTTTTCACAATAAAAACCTTTTTTTGGGAAATTATTTGTTTTTATTTGCTGCATTCAAAGTCCTACAACTTTTTTATTTTTCTATAGACATACATCTGTGAGGTCTTGTTTTTTGCAAAAGGAGCTGTAGTTTTTAGGAGTACCATTTTGGGGTACACATGGCTTTTTTGATCACTTTTATTCCTTTTTTGGGAGGCAAAATGAAAAAAATAAGCATTTAGCCTCAGTTTTTTAGTTTTTTTTTTACACTTTTTGGCCCATAATATTAGAACCATATTGGGTATATTTCTGAACACAGGACAAAAAGGGGTATGCATTTTGGGGTGCAAATCCTCATTTTCATGTGCACTATAGAAAGAAAAACTTTAAGAAATGCCTTTAAAATGACAAATTTGCAAAAATATAACATTTTTTTTTTTCTCCTCTAAATTGTATTAACCCCTTAACGACCAGCTCATAGTGTTTTTACGTCCTCACAAAGTAAGCTTTATTCTCTGAGGACGTAAAAACATGTGTCCCGCAGAGAATAAAGCCGCTCGGGCTCTGGACGTGACAGCTCCATGCGGTCGGTGTCCGCAGGTAGCCGACAGCATGGAACTGTCATCCCGGACTGCGGGGACCCCACCCGGGCAATGCGATCAGCACTATCCAATCGATAGCGCCGATCGCATAAAAATTTTAAAAAGTTCAAAAAAAGTTAAAGATTCAGCTGCCCTGATGGATCGGATCCATCAGGGCAGCTGAAATTACTCACCCGGGTCCGCCACACTGCTCCCCGCTCTCCTGGTCCTCCGGGCCCCGAAGCCAGTCTTCTGCGCATGCGCACCAGGCGGCATTATGTCAGCCGCATGCGCAGAAGGCCTGGCGGCCCGGGAAATTTAAAATCTCCTGTCTCCTGTAGGTAGCCGGGAGGCAGGAGATGTCAGTGGGGACCGCGGTGAGCGGTCCCAAGTACCGCGATCACCGTTATCCAATGGATAATGGCGATCGCGGAAAAGTGAAGAAAAAAGTAAAAAAAAGAAAAGCTTCACCTCCCCTCATGGATCGGATCCATGAGGGAAGGTGAAAATACTCACCCGCCTTCCTCCGCGTCCTCCGGCCGGTGTCGGGACCCTCCGCTGGCTTCTGCACATGCGCCGATGTGGCGCGCATGCGCAGAAGGCCGGCGAGCCCGGCAAATTCAAAATCTCCCTGTACCCAGCTGTCACAGATAGCCGAGTGCAGGGAGATATGACTGGGGACCGCTGTATGCGGTTTCCAGTCATATGATCACTGTTATCCATCAGATAACGGTGATCATATAAAGTTAAAAAGTAAAAAAAAAAAAGTTAAAAGTTAAAAAAAGTTTAAATAGTTAAAGTTTCATCTCCCCTTACGGATCGTATCCATAAGGGGGCATGAAATTACGTACCCAAGGTCCCGGATTTGCTCCCTGGTGGGATGTTGATCCGTGGACCTTACCCCAGCTTCTGCGCACGCGCCCGTCGCCAAAGTGGCGGACGCATGCGCAAAAGCTGTGGATTGCCAGCGTAATTTAAAATCTCCCTGCTCCTGGCTACAAAACTTAGCCGAGAGCCTGAAGATTTCACGGAGAGCCGCGGTGACCGGTTCCTGGTCACGTGTTCGCCGTTATCCAATGCATAATGGCGATCACGTAAAAGTAAAAAAAAGGTGAAGGTTCATCTCCCCTCACGGAAGCGATCGGTGAAAGGAGATGAAACTTTTTAACGGAGGCCTCCGTATTTGTACCCCAACGCGATCTTCTTCCGTGAACTTTCCCGGATTCTGCGCACGCGACCGCTGGCAAAACACCGGACACATTCGCAGGAGCCAGTGAGCCCAGGAAATTTTAAATCTCCTTGCTCCCAGTGACCAACGGTCGCTGAGTGCTTGGAGCAGTGACCGGTGGCCTCGTTGAGCGGTCCCCGGTCACGTGATAAATTAGCAATATAACATTAGGCCGGTCACGCATGACCGGAGAGGAATTACGGGTTCTGCATGCACTTGATCAGCGGTAATCCACGGATCAATCACATGCATTGGATTACACAATTCCCCCCTAATTAGCGGGTCGGAATTACAGAATCCACTCGCAGAAACAGAACACGGCATGCTATATTTTACTGCGGATATCCGCGACCTAGAGCCCATTGTGCTCTATGACCGCGGATATACTCGCAGCCCATGTGCAAACACATTGTGAACGGGCTGCGGGTACCTGGGTCATCTCTAAGCGACGGCGCGGGAAATATAAACAAAAAACAGTGTACTGCGCATGACCGCCTGTGTGAGTAGGCAGTTATGCGCAGTTCATTACGCGGCCATACGCAGGGTCACAGCTGGAATCTGCTGCGGGCCTCCGTAAGCGGATTCTGCATACGGCCATGAGAGCCCGGCGTTATTTGGATCGCTACCTGTAATCTGTAATTTACAAGAAGCCCCCCGAACGCTCGCCTTCATGCAGTTCCAGGAGCAGCTTGTTGAGCGCCTTCTGTGTGAGACCACAGCACCGCAGCAAGAGCGCCACTTTTTACACCCCATTCCTGCCGCTGAGGTCACGAAATACGCCCAAAAAAGCGAGAAGGGGGGGGGGATACCCGGTTTTCTTGCCCCATGTGCCCATCCCAACCAGCCTCCATAATTACCCCTGTTTTCGGACATAAAACGCAGTTTATATTAAAAATTGGGATGGCGGGTAGGGGATTATTTTTACGAAGTCAATTTTTTTTCCGTATAAGTGGGCAATGGGGCCTGGAATTTATTCAGTTGTACCCTGAAATCCAGTGGGCATTCCCTCCATTATGGGCCTAGCCATGTGTCCTGTAAGTAGATTAGGGCCACAATGCGTATGTTTCTGTACACGGGACAAACGGGGGTATCCATTTTGGGGTGAACGTCTTCATTCCTATGTACACTGTACAAAAAAAATTTTTTTAAATTGACACAATTGCCAAAAAAATGAAAATCATATTTTTTTCCTTCTGCTTGGCTTAGATTCATTCAAAAACTGAAGTTATAAAAGTCATCGTACCCCTAGATAAATTCGTTACGGGGTCTACTTTTCAAAATGGGGTCACTTGTGGGGGTTCTCCATCGTTTTGGTCACTCAATGGCTCTACAAGTGTGCAATAGGGCCTAAATCTCTTTCAAGCAAAATTTCTGTTCCGAAAGCCACCGGTTGCTCCTTTCATTTTGGGCCCCATTGTGCATACAGACGTAGTAATAGGGCCACAATGGGTATGTTTCTGAGCACGGGACAAACAGGGGTATCCATTTTGGGATGCAAGTCTTCATTCATTTATGTGCTGTACAAAAAAAACAGCTTTTAAAATGACAGAATTACCAAAAAAATGAAAATCGTATTTTTTTTCCTTCGGCTTGGCTTAGATTCATTCAAAAACTGTGAGGTGAAAAAAGTCATCGTATCCCTAGATAAATTCGTTAAGGGGTCTACTTTTCAAAATGGGGTCACTTGTGGGGGTTCTCCATCGTTTTGGTCATTCAATGGCTCTACAAGTGTGCAATAGGGCCTAAATCTCCTTCAAGCAAAATTTCTGTTCCGAAAGCCACCGGTTGCTCCTTTCATTTTGGGCCCCATTGTGTATACAGACGTAATATTAGGGCCACAATGGGTATGTTTCTGAGCACGGGACAAACAGGGGTGCAACTCCTCATTTTCATGTGTATTATAGAAAAAAGTCCTGTCTTTAAAATGACATATTTGCAAAAATATGAAATTTTAGTTTTTCTCTTCTAAATTGCATTGACTCCTGAAAAAAAACTGTGGGGTTAAAATACTAATGACACCCCTCAGTGAATACGTTAAGGGGTGTAGTTTTTAAAATGGGGTCACTTGTGGAGGTATCTATCATTTTGACTCCTATGAGCCTTTCCAATCTTGGATTGGTGTAGGAAAACAAAGTGTTCCTCAAAATGCTGAAAAGTAATGTTAAATTTGTACGTCTCCTAAATGGTTAAAAAAAAACCGAAAGTTTTTCCAATGTGCGCCCAAAATAAAGTAAACGGATGGAAATATATATCTTAGCAAAAGTTTCTATATTATGTTTGCACATATTTGAGATATTGCAGTTGGAAATGTGAAAAAAAATGACGATTTTTTCAAAATTTTCCCAATTTTGGTGCTTTTAATAAATAAACACAAATTCTATCGGTCTTTTTTTTCCGCCTAAATGAAGTACAACATGTGGCGAAAAAACAATCTCAGAATCGCTTGGATATGCAAAACCTTTCTGGTCTTTTTCCATGCTAAATTGACACGTGTCAGATTTGCAAAATTTGGCCTGGTCATTAAGGCGCAAACAGGCTTGGTCACTAAGGCCTCATGTCCACGGGGAAAATAAGATCCGCTGCAGATTCTCCATGTAGAATCTGCAGCGGGTCCCTCCTGCCCCGCGGACATGAGCGCTGAAAATAAGAATTTAAAAGCATTTACCTATCCGTAGCGGGCGGGGAAAGCCTTCTCTTCCTCACGGCCGGATCTTCTTTTCCGGCCGGCGGATGAATTCGTCACGCCGGCGGCACGTCACCGGCACGTCGGCAACGTGCCGCGCGCATGCGCCGGGCACATCCGCCGAGCCGAAGCAAGAAAGATCCGGCCGTGAGGAAGAGAAGGCTTTCCCCGCCCGCGCCGGATGAGTAATTCTTTTAAATTCCTATTTTAGGTCTCCCGCGGATCCGGACGGCTTCCATAGGCTTCAATAGAAGCCCGCGGGAGCCGTCCCCACGGGAGACCCGCACGAAAATGGAGCATGGTCCAGATTTTTTCATGCTCCATTTTTTTTAAAATCCCTTTTATTGACCATCCGCGGGTATTTATCTACCCGCGGGTGGTCAATGCATCCCTATGGGATGCGGATCCGCGTGCGGGAGATCCGCTGCGGATCTTAAATCATATTTTGCCTGTGGACATGAGGCCTAAGGGGTTAACTCCTGAAAAGAAACATGGGGTCAAAATACTCATGACCCCCTTCAGTGAATACATTTTTTTAAATGGAATAATTTGTGGGGGTATCTATCATTCTGTCACTTATGAGCTTTTGCAATCTTGGCTTAGTGTACGAAAAGAAAAATGTACCTCAAAATGTTAATAATTAATCTCCTAAATGGTTAAAAAAAACCTGAGGTTTTTAAATGTGCATCCAGAATAAAGTAAACAGATGGAATTATATATACTTCATTAAAAATTTGCACAGTATGTTTGCACATATTTTAGATATTGCAATTGGAAATGTGAAAAAGTAACAATTTTTTCAAAATGTTTTCAATTTTGGCACTTTTAATAAATACAGATAGTCCCCTACTTGCGAATGTTCGAGTTACGAACTTCGCAATATGCGAACAAATCTGGCCTGCACAGTATGATGTAATGCTATGGCATTACATCATTCTGTGCAGGGACCGGACAGGCTTCTATCAAGCCTGTCTGGTCAGATTGCGGGACGCTGTGTGGTTGCTAGTCAGCCAGGGGCCTTCTGAAAGGCCCTACGGCTGCCTATGCAGAGCGCCTATCAAGCCGTGCGCTTGATAGGCGCTCTGCATAGGCAGCCCTAGGGCCTTTCAGCAGGCCCCCGGCTGCCTATCAACCGCACAGCGTCTTGCGTTCTTGGCGTGAGAAACTGTAGGGGACCCCTGAACGTCGGGTGCCGGCTGTTTCTACTGAACGTTGGCTGCTTAAAATGAACGATGACCGATGAGCTTCATCGCTGATTTTTTATGCTGCATAAACGATCAGCGATGAAGCTCATCGCTCATCGTGCAGTTTAGATATCGGCCGTTCAGTAGTGAACAGCGGCTGTTCTATGTGAATGGAGGGGGGCAGGGAAGCGAGAGGAGTGAAATCTCCTGCACTACCCCGCCTCCTGCTGCCTGCTCTGTGAACCAGCCTGCTCTGCTAGCTCCCGGGCAGGAGCACGGGAGCGCGGGAACACAGGGACGAGTGTCAGGCATCATTTGCCCGACACTCGTTCTGTGTAAATGGGCCTTTACTTCGTTGCAGAAAGTTATCTTAACTCAAGCCATTAAAAAGCTATTGTTCTCTTATCTTAGCACAAGAAAAGCCTTTGTAATGCCATATTCAGATTTCTGATGAACTCACACAGAAAATCATTCACAGTGTTTTTTCATTCTGACTGATGATCCGAGTTTTAAAAATCGATGCCCCATTCTCATGAGAGTTTTATACGACAATGGAACATGTAATGTGCAGTGTCCTGCACAGCACATGTACAGAGTGTCTGTGCGCTGTACGATATAAGTTGCACCCAAGTTGCTCTCGTCGATGTGAAAGTGGCTCATCTGAGCTGTTAATCCTTTAAATGCTGCTGTCAATTCCAAGGAGATCGCACAGAGCCGTGCGGGTGCCATGGCAGCCAGGGGCCTTCTGAAAAAATTGCTGCATGTCCTTTTCTCAGAAGAAAATAGTACATGTAAAGTGCGGCAGCCCGCAAATCGGATAGTATATGGACGGCGTTTAGGAGGTACTGACATAAAAGTTTGGCTGTGTTCAAAATGCCCAAACTGTCTCGACTCTGTTGTAGAAACACACAACAGGACCCTCTTTATATATAATGTGACATTAAAACAATGCTTACCTGGCCACATCTGGGTTCTGTCTACAAAGGAGCAGCACTTGTTCTGTGTTGATAAATATGGCCCAGCATGGGAAACAAAAGAGCAACAAGATGAGAATGCCTCTCTGTAGTATTACTCCCACACGCTTCAAGTTTTTTCCTCCATAGGTCTAGGAGTTAACAGAAAGTAAATAACAAAAAAATCATTCTAAAGGCTCATGCATACACCAATGCCATAAATACAGGCCCTATATGGTGGTGCATGGAGTTCTTAGGGGTATCTATTACAAACCTAAAGGCACTACTTTTTGAAGCACCATCTTTTCCCATACAAGGAAAGGAAATGATAACTCTATAATATGGCATCTGATAGAGCATGCCAAGTTTTAGTTTAATGGGCCAATGTGAAATCTGTGGAAAAGAAAATACAAAAAACCTCTGCATGCATCCATGTAAATCAGCACTATATATCACATACCTGTACCATACAAATCTGTAATATGGCTGTGTGCTTTAGCCTTGAATGCCTTAAATATCATCCATGTGAATTACTAAATATGTACTGTACTTTTTCTGCTCCAATAGGTCACTTTTAAACTTTGATATAAATTTGTATCAATTTTTAACGAGTGTTTTAGGGCCTGTTCACATCACACTCGGCAATCCTGCTGTAGCATCCATTTGATTTTTTTCTTTCAGACAGATCCATTAATGTTTTCAAAGGGGCTTCAACCTTTACCTGCTCAGAATGTATCTCATACATCCTTGCAGAGAGTCACTTTATTATCGAAACGCATATAACTCCTTTCTGCAAATGGATGTCTCTATGGCTGGCTGTCCACGGGCGAGGTGTCATTGCGAGATCCACGGCGATAAATCACATAACTATGGAAAGCGCACCCTACTGCACACGAGTGGAAAATCATAGCGATTTTCCACTCGCGTCATTAAAATCGCGGCATGCCACGATTCTCTGCAGTGAGCCTATCATTAATATAGGCTCATCGCAAAGACCTTTTAGTGCTCCTCCCCCACGGCAGAACATCGCTAGCGATATTCCGTCGTGGCCGTGGACAGACGGCCTAACTCAGGTTGCACTGCAGAGAACGCTTTTTGGCTTTCGAAAAAAAGACTAATATAGCTTCTCTAGGTGTGACCTAGTCTGAGACAAGCAAGCTGAAGTGCAAGGAAGGGGGCTGTAGTGGACATATTGAAAGTTACAGGGAGATGAGAGATGAAGATCAACTCCCCCCCGTCTGACTGTGCAACTGTACATGACCCTAGGGGGTGGTAACATGGACTTTTACTGATGCTAGGAACTCCCTTAACAATAAGGGCTCAGTCAGACGGGCGTTTTTTCGCGCGATTTGCGGATCGCATGACGGATGCGCATCCGCAAATCGCGTGACCGGTGCGCGCAAGTCACCCGCAAATCGCCCGAAAATCTGCTCCTAGCCGCGTTTCATTAGAAACGGGCCGGAGCTGTCCAGCGCAGTGCATTCAATGGAGACGGCAATACAGCCGTCTCCATTGAAAGCAATGCGCTGCGGGCGAGCCCGGGATGAATTGTCGGTAAGGGCTTAAATATATAAGCCCTTACCTGCAATTCATCCTAAAATGTGTTAAAATTTTAAAAAATTGTATACTTACCTTCTGCCGGCAGCCGAAGCTCCGCGCGGCCATCCTGCAGTGGGTGTGAAGGGGGTGTGAGTCAGACCTGCCCCCTGATTGGCTCAGCGCTGAGCCAATCAGAGGCATGCCTCACTCACACCCATTCATGAATTCATGAATGGATGTGAGTCAGACCTGCCCCTAAGGCAGCAGTCACTCACCCATTCATGAATTCATGAATGGGTGTGTGAGTGTTTTCAGCCTCTGATTGGTCAGGGCTGTGACCAATCAGAGGCAGATCATTCAGCAGGCGGGGATTTTAAAGCCCCGCCGGCTGAATAGTGCCGAGAAGCAGTTCAGGAGAACTGACAGCGGCCGCGGCTGGACTCCGGCTGCAGCGGAAAGGTGAGTATACAATTTTTTTTTACTTTAACACATTTTAGGATGAATTGCAGGGAAGGGCTTATATATTTAACCCCTTCCCGACAATTCACCCCGCACACGCCGGCAGCCCATTGCTTTCAATGGAGCGGCTGTATTGCCGCTCCATTGAATTCAATGGGCAAACATCGTTCTTCTCTGCCAGAGCTGTTACAGATGATTTGTCTTCTATATGTTCTCAATGGGGTCGGTGCTGCTGCCGCCGGCCCCATTGAGCGCATATACAGAAGAGAACAGGAATCGCAGATCGCAGATAGGTGCGATCTGCGATTTTTTGTTCTATAATTTATCGGACGAGCGCATAAAAAGCGCTCATGTGTCCGATACCATTGCAAAGCAATGGTTTTAAAAAAATCGCCGGACGCATGCGCATGCGCAAATCGCGGCTAAAAACGCCCGTCTGACTAAGCCCTAAGCAAGCACACTTGTTCTGACTGTCACCTATGATAGTATTTTTTCCCTCAGAAAAGGAGAGAGAAGATGAGCATTTACCTATCTAATCACCCTTTTTTGCCTGCTTATCAACTCCACAGCCCAGACCTTTACTAGCGTTTGAATCATGGCATCAAATAGATTGCACAGATGATCCCACCATACACATACCTAAACATAATTTATACATTTTTACTGCCCTTTCCTGATCCTGACTATACTCAATCTTTAGTGCAAAATATGCTGACTATTTCTCTAGCGTTACATGCTACATTCATAGCGATAACAAATATCACCAGAGAGAAATGCCCAATGCATTTCTAATAGATTGAAAAGCTTTAAAGCAGTCAAAAAAGACATTTTAATCCACTGATGGTTACCATGATCTACTGTTTTGTACTAGTTCCATTTTAAAAAAACAACCGTAATATAAGTCTTCTTTCTGCCTATATTATGGACACAATACTTCAACTTAAGTTATGGTACTGTTGAACTATAGGAGATCTGGATGTGCGACCTCAGCGCATTACATTAGGTTTAGGGATTTACAGGGTTGCAATTTGTATAGGGGGTTTGCTTTTGTCTCACACGCCTGTGAATGTAAGACTTGAGGTATTATGAACTCCTTAAACAGTACAGTATTTGAAGAGTTGGCATTACCGTTTGATATAAAGTTGCCTAAAGATGGTTGTGTGCATAAGTTATTAAGTTCTATTTTAGAAATAGAATGCTGTGCTCTCTCAATAAATTTTGGTAGCCTAGTAGCTATTTTCGGTGTGCAGTACATTATATGACCTAGTTTTTTTGTTTGTTCACACAGATGCTTGTGGTATCTAATATAAATAAGCCTACATGCTTTTTCCTGCACCACTGTTTGACCAGTTTGCCTCACCTTAGGAGGATGATTTTGGTGTCATTGGATTCCTTAGATCCTCATCACCGCTGTGAAATCCCAAAATTTAAGGCAAATGCATTCAGTGACCTATCCGGCCCCATCAAAGTTTCCCATGTTAAGTTTAATGGCGAGAGCCGTTATCAAGATTCAGGTGTTGCTAGGCGACGTTCATATTCTCGTGGCATCTCTCTCCCTCATGACTATGAATGTCCGTGCTGGCTGCAGCGGCGGAGGGAGAGACTGAAGACCCAATGGCGGAGGGAGAGATTGAAGACCCAGCGGTGGAGGGAGAGACTGAAGACCCAGCAGCGGAGGGAGAGACTGAAGACCCAGTATGACAATGACACTCTCACTGACATGTAGAGAGAGAAACGAAATGGAGATGGGGGAGAGAAACAGCATTGAGAGGGAGGAAGAGGGTGAAGAGAGAGAAGCAGCATGGAGGGAGATGGTGGAAGAGAGAAGCGGCATAGAGGCTGGGGGAGAGAAGAGGCATGGAGAGGTGGGAAGAGAAGCGGCATGGAGAGGGGGGAGAAAGAAGCGGCATGGTCAGGTAGGGAGAGAAGCAGCATGGTGAGGGGGAGAGAAGCAGTATGCAGAGGGCTGTGAGAGAGAGGGGAGAAAGAAGCTTAGAGAGGATGAGGGGAGGAGAGATAAGTAGCATAAAGTTGGGGGGGAGAGAAGCAGCATGGAGAGGGAGAAGGAGAGAAGAAATATGGAGAGAGTGGAAAAGAGAAGCGGCATGGAGAGGGTGGAAGAGAGAAACGGCATGGAGGGAGAGGATGGAAGAGAGAAGCAGCATGGAGGGAGAGGGTAGAAGAGAGAAGCGGCATGGACAGAGAGGGTGGGAGAGAAGTGGCATTGAGGGAGAGGGGGAAGAGAGAAACGGCATGAAGAGGGAGAGGGTGGAAGAGAAAAACGGCATGAAGAGGGAGAGGGTGGAAGAGATAAACGGCATGGAGGGAGAAGGTGGAAGAGAGAAGCGGCATGGAGGGAGAAGGTGGAAGAGAGAAACGGCATGCAGGGAGAGGGTGGAAGAGAGAAACGGCATGGAGGGACAGGATGGAAGAGAAAAGCGGCATGGAGGGAGGGTGTGAAAGAGAGAAGTCTAAAGAGGAGGGAAAGAAGAGGCATAGAGAGAACTGGGAGTAGAAGTTTCATGGAGAGAGGGGAGAGAGAAGCGGCAGGGAGAGGGAGGAGAGAATCGGTATGGAGAAGGTAATTATAGAGGTGGAGAAAGAAGCTTAGAGCGAAAAAGGGGAGAAGAGAGAAGCATGGAGTCGGGGGGGGGGGGAGAGAAGCGGCATGAGAGGATGGAAGAGAGAAGCAGCATGGAGAGGGTGGAAGAGAGAAGCGGCATTAAGAGGGAGAGGGTGAAAGAGAGAAGCGGCATGGAGGGAGAGGGTGGAAGAGAGAAGCAGCATGGAGGAAGAGTGTGGAAGAAAGAAGCAACAGGGAGGGCTAGGGTGGAAGAGAGAAGCGGCATGGAGGAACAGGGTCAAAGAGTGAAGTGGTCTGGAGGGGGAGAGAGAAGAGGCATGGAGAGGTGGGGACAGAAGTAGCATGGAGAGGGGAGAGAGAGAAGCAGCATGGTGAGGGGGGATGGAGAAGCGGCATGGTGAGGGAGGGCAGAGAAGCGGAATGGTGAGGGTTGAGAGGGAGGGGGAGAAAGAAGCAGCTAAGAGAGAAAAGGGAGGAGAGAGAAGTGGCATGGAGAGAGAGGGTGGAAGAGACAAGCGGCATGGAGAGAGGGGGGGGGAGTCATGTCTCAGTCAGCGCACTGTCAAATATTTGCCAGCACACCTTTGTTTCTGTAGGTTTTATTCTGTCAAGCCAGGGTTAACATCTCCTGTGTGTACTAGTCCAGGTTAATTAGTCCTGCAACTGTTAGCGAGATGTGGCTGGTGATTGACATTGTTATCAGCCAATTGGCTTCTCCCTCTTCCCTATATAATCTTGCTCTTCCTGGCTGGGAGTTGTGAATTATGTTTCAGTGTTCCCTGAGCTGTCAGTCTGACTCCTGTGTTCGGGTTTGTTCCGTTTGTGTCTATTGTCTGTCTTGCATTTGATTGCTGTCAGTTCTGCATAGTTCCGTGTACTACCTCTTCAGGGATAGTCAGGCCAGTGCAGGGCCGCCTTTATCAAGGCGATTGCCCCGCTTATAGGTAGGGTCCTGCCATCCCCCCTGCCACCTAGGGTCATTCTCCCTATCTGTGTTCTGAGTGACAGCTCTGTCCTTTAGCTCACTTCCTTTGTCCGTTCTGCATCTAGCTACCTATATAAGCTAGTCTACACGTCTGTTCTGACTGCCCCTCATACCCTGTTCCTGTTGGCAGTCCAGGATGAACATAACAGGGGGAGAGAGTAGTCTGGAGATGGGGGAGGAGAAGTGGCATGGAGAAAGGGGGAAAGAAGCAGCATGGAGAAAGGGGGAAAGAAGCAGCATGGGGAGAGAGAGGGGGAGAGACAAGCAGCATGGAGGGGGGAGACACAAGCAGTATGGAGGGGGGAGAGACAAGCGGCATAGAGGTGGGAGAGACAGGCAGCATGGAGGTGGGAGAGACAAGCGGCATTGAGGTGGGAGAGACAAGCGGCATGGAGGTGGGAGAGACAAGCGGCATGGAGGTGGGAGAGACAAGCGGCATGGAGGTGGGAGAGACAAGCGGCATGGAGGTGGGAGAGACAAGCGGCATGGAGAGGGGGGGAGACAGAAGCTGCATGGAAAGGGAGACAGAAGCGGCATAGAGAGAGGGGGAGACAGAAGCGGCATGGAGAGAGTGGGAGACAGAAGCGGCATGGAGAGGAAGGGAGACAGAAGCGGCATGAAGAGGAAGGGAGACAGAAGCGGCATGGAGAGGTGGGGGAGACGGAAGCGGCATTGGCATGGGGTGGGGGAGACGAAAGCGGCATTGGCATGGAGAGACGGAAGCAGCAGGGAGAGAGAGAGTGGGGGAGAGGGAAGCAAGATAGAGAGAGAGGGGGAGATTCACAACAACCATTCTTCCAAACATTTTATATTCGCGTAGCTTAAATTTAAAAAATCTGTTTCACAACTACAATCTCTCATATTCAATAGTTGCAGTAATAAATGCTTACTATTAATTAGTGATTCTAGTTGTGCTAAACTGCCTTCTGTTATTCTATGGATTATTTTGCCAGGCCTAACCCATGTCGGTATAAATACAGTATGCACTGTAAGTAACAATGGCTCTGCATTCGGTCGCCTGCACGCGGCGATCCCAGTGTACCTGTTCGCCGTCTTCATATCTGTGTTGCAGATGTGCCAGACGACACGCCAGCGCACAGGCACAGTACAGATAATGCTGCGCCGTCGCCTAGCAACGACGATGGGTCGCGAAGCGGGCAGCTTCCACTGACTTCAATGGAAGCCGTCCACATGGTAGCTGCACAGAATTGCAGCATGCTGTGATTTCTCCCCCTTCGTGAGCTGAAAATCGCAATCGATTTCCGCTCGTGGGCAGGAAATCACGTTTTGCCATTGCATGCTATAGGCGGCACTTGCTGCAGAATTCGAAGGCGGAAGCCCGCCCCGGATCCGCAGTGCAAATCCGCCCGTGTGCAGCCAGCTGCCTCTCTTGTTGGGCTGCAGATTAAACAAATAACCTATGTGTTTGAATTATCTTGAAATCATACAGGTGGGTTTCCCGCCTGTGTGCAATCCAAATATTTCACAGGAAGCACACAAAAGCATTATAGCTATTCACGTGTTTGTTTTTTTCATATAGACCAATGGGCGATAGTTACGCTAGAGAATATCTGAACATCGCAGCCCATTCAATCAGCAGATGAGCATTAGTCCCAGATGGTGGATTTCCTAAGCACAGGCAATACATTTTTTAAAAGCTGGATAAGCCCTCTTTAACACCTTAAAAAAAAAAGGGAAAAAAGTTTTTAAAAAACTTGATCATTTGACAACAGATACAAATGAACACAAACTAATACAACAAATATGTCACAAAAATTTACTTCTGTTCTTCTGTAAAAAGTCTGTTTTTTAAGACTAAAAAAGAAGTAAAAAAGGATGTTTCAGCAAGATGCAAAGGCGCGTTGTGAATATAACATTACTGTCAAACATAATGATTACCATTCGCTGCTAGTATTATCATCAGCTGACCACACGTTAAAAAGTCATGCAGTAATGTGACTGTATTGATAAAATCATGTGCCCAGGCATGTGAAAGACAATAAAAACTATCAGCTCTACAGCTTGAGATGAAGTTCCGTTTCTGATCCCCTGAAGATACAGTATTCTGTGTAGTGAAAACAGGCTCCATTGTTGAGAGCAGATGAATGCATGTAGAGATACTTTGTATTCGTAGTCATATGATTTGTCAGTGACGTCACTAAAACACAAGTATGAAACACAACAACCACTTCCTGTGTGCCATTTAACAGGATGTCAATTCTATTGCCAGCAAAAAAAAATGTAAGCTTGCAAACTGTATTGCATTTTGTTTTCATAATAAATGAGTATGTAATGAAAGTGTTTTATTTACAGGTACTTACCTTTGAAATACAAACAGGCCAAAACAAAAGCCTAGCATGCACTCTTAATGCTAAATATTATTCCTAACTAAAGAAAATTATTTCAAGATGGATCTTTAACTCGTAGAAGGAAGCAGAGTTAAAATATCAGTCAATGGCAACTAAGGGTACGAACATTACAAGGCTTTACAGGGAACCTGTCATGTACTTTGTGCTGCCCTCACTTTGGGCAACATAAAGTAGTGGTAGACATGCTGATTGCAGCTGTCCGTCACATATGGGGTAATGTGTAATGGTTTAATGGACCTACAGGTTGTTCCTGCAATTCCTAGCAAGACATGAGTGCAGTTTATCAGTTTATTCGTGGGTGCTGATGGCACGGCCCACATGTCCTAATTGACAGCCTTCTAGCTTTTAAAGGCTCCTTCACACTGGCAAGGGGGATATTGGGCCTGAATGACAATTCATGTGTCCTTTGCTTATAAAAATATATATAAAAACAAAACTTTACAAGTCCTGTGGTCTGGCTACAAGCATAAATTGCCGGTTGATAAATTACAGACTCATGGTAACTGATACTGTAGTTATTTTGTTGGCAGTTTATGTTTTACCTATTTATCTGCTATTAAATAATTATTTGAGCCAATTAGATTACCGTGTATGACAACATATTAACATCCATTGTTTTATAGGCCTCTGGAGTGTCTGAAATATAATACTAAATCGTACAACTTATTTATAAATATGTTGCTAATTCAGGGACATGTTATACAAACGGCTGCACTGATACATGGCTGTATAATACTGTACTGGCAAATATAAACAATTCTTAACACTAAGGGCTCTTTCACACGAGTCTTTTCCGCAGGCATATGTCCTGCGCAGTTAGCACACAGCAGTATGCAATGCATTGTACTGCTGCATGCTAACAAATCCCCATACACTATCTTGGCGTGTATTCACGTGTAATACACGCCAAGATAGAGCATGTTGTGTTCTTTTTTGCGCATGTACTGTGCGTGAGAGGCACCGTTGAAAGTAATATAACGTTTATTACACATGCAAAATGTAAGCGTAATACGCAGTAAAAAACGCTAGTGTGATAGAGCCCTAAGTATAAGGAATATCTTAACACTAAGCAAAGGCTTGAAGTTGTTGGGCCAAACTACAGAATCTGTTTTTCAACATCACATGCCACTTATAGAACTGCTGTGCTTTTGTGTGGCAGAGAGGCCTTTTCGAACATATTGGGTACCAGGCCACAGGGTGACTGCACCTTCTTCACACTATATCTACACCACTGCCATAGATCAGTCATACATACCTGAGACATGAGGGTATCGCAAGCAGAGGCTAAACCAGAGCCCACAGATATACCGGAAACATTTATAACCTGTTAAGAGATTATAAAGCTAATTAAACCTAACAACATCTTCTATTTCTATAGCGATAATACCATTCTGAAATAACAGAGCTGTTATAAGCATTATCACAATGTGTGTAGGCCCAATGTAGAATAAAGGTAACTTTAGAAATGTAGCCATTTAGGGAAAAGAAAGAAGTAAAGCAGAATAAATAAATGTCTCAAATCATTGAGGTCTACAGGTCTATACTTTATTGTTAGTCTCATTTCAAATACTCAGGAGACTTGAAGTAAATGTTCCCATAAGAATGAAAGAGTCAAGGGTCAATAGAAGATGTCCATAGATGTCCTGGGTTAGTATAACTTTTTTTTACTTGGGGAGTAAATATTTAAAGTGGACAGTGTTAGCCTTTCATCATCCTACGTGTAAATATTATAGTTCCCCTTAATGACTGGATTATTTTGCACCTTAATGACCATGGATTTATTTTAGCTTTTTCAACATTGCATTCCAAGAACTACAACATATTTATTTTTTCATTGCCATGGCTCTATCTCTGTAGGAATTGTTCCTCTTTAACCACTTTTTCTGTACAAGCTAGACAGAGAGGGTTCTTACACATAAGATAGCATATCTGAACCTGGATTGTTTGCTTTGTTTTTGTTGCAGAATGGTAGCCACCCAGAACAAAGGGAAGAAGGCAATAACTATGTAGCCCATCAAAAACATAACCACCCCCTACCAAATAAACACTTAGTGGACCAGGGTTAGTGCTGTGCTCTACAGACCCAGAGTGGGAGAATGACCCATTTCCTTTAATCATGGTAAGGGACTGAGAGTTCCTACCATAGATCTCCTGTCAGAGCTGCATTTTAATCTGCACACTTTTTTCCTTGTCTAATTGTAGGAAAATCTTAATGGAGTCCACCTCCTATTTGTGCGAATCTCCCCCTCCATTGATCCTTTGTTAACACAAGCATTCAGACACCGCAACCAGAGGCAGGTCATCTTGCACAACTAGAAGCACATCAGTGCTCAGCCAGAAGTCAGTTAGGAGCGTCCGAAATGAGCTAGAAACCATATGGGTCCAGGCACAAAGGGGCAGGCTGACTAGAGCGCTCAGAGAGGACCAGAGCCACCCGAGTAGCCACTCCAGTGTAAGCCAGATGTTGCAGAAGGAGCAGGATGGTCCTGAGTCTCAATGAGACAGGAGCAGCAATTTGAGAAAGAGAGCCAAACTGATGACCTCAACTGCCCAGTGATAGTTTTAGACAAAGACCTGCAACTAGTTATGGAGCTCTGCATTAGCAACCTCTTCTATGCCTGGAGGAATAGGGAAGTTAAAACACTAGCTACAAAAGGAAAAACAAAAGCAAGAATTGCTGTGTAATACCTTAACCCCTTAGTAACCAAGCATGTTTGCGCCTTAAGGGCTCAGTCAGATGGGCATTTTTTTGCTGCGCATGTTTTTTGCGTTTGCGATTCGCATCTATGCTTTTCAATGGCAGCGGTCATTTGTCCGATTTTTACATGCGCAAAAAATTCTGCAATTTAATTGCGTATGTATTGCAGGTATATCCGCGACCATAGAACCCATTGTGCACTATGTTGTGGATATTCGCGGTAAAATAGAACATGCCACATTCTGTTTTCTGCAAGAGGATTACGTAATTCTGAACCAGAGCGGAAGGAGATTTTAAAATTCTTGGGCCCTTCCCGCCTTCTGCGCCTGCATCCGCCATTTGCCGCAAATGCGCAGAAGCCGGGGAAGGCCCGTGGATAAATACACCGTTGGGGAAAACTGCTTGAGGGCTTAGGTAAGTAATTTCACCTCCCCTCACAGATTAGGGAGGCGCAACTTTAATTTTTTTTTATCTTTTACATGGTTAACGGCGATCACGTGACCAGGAACTGCATACTGCGGCCCCCCATGAAATCTCCAGACTCTTAGCTACCTTTGGTAGCCAGGAGCATGGAGATTTTAATTTCTTGGGTCCTCTGCAGCTTCTTCGCATGCGTACACCATTTTGCTGACGGGCGCATGTACAGAAGACGGGGGAAAGGTCCGCGGATAAAGATCACGTCGGGGAACAAATCCGGGCGCCTTAGGTAAGTAGTTTTATCTCCCGTCGTGGATACGATCCATGAGGGGAGGTGAAACTTTAACTTTTTTAACTTTACATGATTGCTGTTATCCATTGGATAACAGCGATGACGTGATCGGGGACTGCATTCCGCATTCATAGGAGCCTGAGTTACAAGGGAAATCCTGTGCCAGAGGATTCTGGTGGTCACGTGACCACTGGCTCGCCTGGTGGAAGTTACACTTCCACTTTCATTTCCTAGTACATAGTGCTCATTGAGCGCTTTTGACTAGGGAAAGGAGAGGGCAGAAGTGGTTAAAAACCACTGCTCCCTTCTCCTTCAGGATCTCAGTTGTGATTAACAGCTGAGAACCTGACCTGGTCTTCCTTGATTGCATTAGCAGAGGCTTTAATCCCCTATTGTATTTCTGCGATTGGGCGAGATTAAAACCCAGGGCCAAGTGCCGTAAATTTACAGCACTTGGTTCTTAAGGGGATAAATATATTCATTAAATTATACATTATATCATAATTAAAAAAAAAAATGTCATCAATGTGTTATCCATGGTCATAAACTCATAATCTATAATCCCCAAAGCACTTTGAAGTATCAATAGTATAATTCATGCATTTACAGGAAGGTGGCAATGGAGCAAATTGTGACAAATTATCAAATTAGCACATAAGAGATGACACAAAAAGACAACCATTTTAAGTTAAATCAATAATAAATGTTTGGTTTTATGACAATCTAGTTGAACTATAGTACTGATACTTACAGCGGCAGCTAGTGTTACAGAGTCTAGTTCAATCTTGCCCAAATGACCACAGAATATGGAGCTCACAATGTTAATTAGGAATACCATTATTTGTGAGAGAAACTAGAAAAAATTAAAAACAAAGAAGCAGTATGATTGTGACTTATAATACAAATATACCAAGACTATTTATAGGGGAGCACCTCCTCTTCCTATCCCACTGAAGCATACAAGCTGGGGTCTGACGCAAGTGCTTTTTCTGGTGGTGTACAAAAGTCTCAAGAATATAGACAAGTCAGTAATGCAAGACAATTTTTTATCAGTTATGAGAGAAGCCATAGTGTTTGCTGTATACCATCTTGTTCCCCACTCTATTTTGTAACTTACTCTTCACATGTATTCAGATATTTTGGCACAAGAACAGGATAATCACAAAGAACAGCTGCAATTGACCTTTGCCCACAAAAGTGGGTACACAGGGTGGACACAGTGTGATTAAAGATGGGTTTTGTTTTAGAACTGTACTCATGCTGTATGATCAGTCCACTTAGCAAATGGTACAACAAATGATAAAGTGTTATATATATTTAACTATGTATGCCTTAACTAAGCTCGGGTAATTCATTAAGGGGATTTTTTTCATTAAAAAAATAAATTCTATACTCACGTAGTTCTTCCCCATCAGTCTCCTTACCATATCTTTTCATCGCTGAGCTTCTGCAGTGCCCTAGGGTCACCTCACCTCACGCCGACTTGTTATGAAGGCTGCATTCCTCGCATTCCTTCCGGCTGGGTCAGTGAAGGTCAGGTCCCTGTGTTGTAGCGTTCACTACCAAGAAAGGAATTCTGATCTATTGCCGAGACAGTTTGCATGAACAGTCTCTGAAGTAGATCAGCACTCCCCCTGCTGGCCTGTGAACTGTGACGTAATGTACATTGGCAGGCAAAAAGAAGACTGTCTGTGAATGTACGTAACATCACAGGACGGAGAGGAATCAGACAGCAGGAGGTGAGGTGACCCCCCTGACTGCAGGAGACAAGAGAAGATAGGTGAGGTAAAGATCTCATAAGTAGGCTGACAGGGGAGGAATAGGCAAGTATAACATTTAATTTTTTTTTTTAATCACAGAACCCCTTTAATCATTGCCAAACTCTGTCAGCATGCAAGCTAGGAATGCTTATGGATTACCAATTAATAAAACAGTTAGTAAACAGCTATGACCAGAGAGGATTTCTACTTGAAGACTGATGTCACTACACATGCTAAGTATTAGTAACCAATAATAAAGAATAGTAACAAGTTTTGCATATGTATAAGTCAGGTGCCCTCTAGCCTCGCTTTCAATGTATTTGTCTAAAAGGACTATAAATACTTCTGCTTGTTAACAAATAAACAGAATCAGTTCTGATTACATGACTACTGTGCGACATGCCAGTGATTCTCCGAGCAGCTCATACTTAACCATTAATTTGTAACACAAGAATATACCTGTAGTGCTCCATTGCACTAACACAGTTATCATACCCAACAAAAAGAAGTTTAGGAAAACAATGTTGTGTATGCATGTGGTGGTGCAACTCATTCATCAAATGACAGGCTCTTGAAAACAGGATAATAACTGACTCCACTTTATTTTACATAAAAAACAGCACATTGCTGGTTTTTATGTTATATGCTGACTCCTGTCTACTACTGAAAGCAACTACAATGTGCATGTGTAGTCAGACAGCTGTATGTGTGCATCAATTACCTGGGGAGAAGATGGCACAAGGATGCATTATGATAGGAAAGCAAACTGGCAGAAGCAGTGCGATGCTCTGGGCAATTTCATGTTGGGAAGACATAGGTCCTGGCATACTTTGGCAGATACCACCTACCTAAACACTGTGGCAAACCAAGTACATCCTTTGATGGTAACAATATTCCCTAAGGTCAGTGGCCTCTTTCAGCAGGGTAATCTGTCCTGCCCCCCCCCTGTCACTCTTGACTCCACCAGGACTTCCTAGTGGCGTCAAGATACACTAAGGCTGCCTGTCCACGGGTGGGTTTTCATTGTGTTCCCTGCAGCGATAATTCGGCCACTGGGAACGCAGTGAAAGCTCTCTATAGAGTTGCTATGGAAAGCACTCCCCCCCCCCTGTCCACTGCGATTCTCCGCTTGCGGCCGGCAAATCGCAGCATGCTGCGATTTGCCGCGATTCTCTGCAGTCAGCCTATCTGTCAGATAGGCTGAACGGCGGAGATTTGTGTGCCAGCTCCTGCTCCCAGGCAGCGGCGGAGATCCACCGCAGGACACCGCAACGCCTGTGGACAGGCAGCCTAATACCCGCTGCATGTATATTCAAAAGCTGGTATTGTCCTTTGATTTAAAAAAAATTAGGAAACACAGAATTTTAAAAAATTACAGCAACATTAAATGTCTCTGGAATTCTCCACTTAAAGGAGTATTCTCATCTCAGCTTTTCATAGCCAAGATGGGAAACAGCTGCCATAACTACCGGCCAGAGCCTATGGAAAGAGACTAGTCCTTAGCGCAGCTCTGTTTCCGTAGCTCCCCTTGAAGTGAATGGGAGCTACGAAAATAATGTAGCACTAGTTACCCCGAGTTATGGAAACAGTGTGACATGTTGTGCTATGCTGTTTCCGTAGTAACCATTTACTTAAATAAGCGCTTCGGAAACAGTGCTGCACTAAGTACTTGTCTCTTTCCGACAGGTGGTTGGAACCGAGCTTTTGGGTTGTCTAATCTCGGCCATGAAGAACCCTTTAAATATCAATTGTGGGAAATTATATCACCAAAAAATAGTTGACAAATGCTTGATCGATGGGCGCTTCACCAATGGGGCACCCACTGATCACTGAAATAGGGGGTCCTGAAGTCCCCGCTTCCTCCTCATTACATCCCATCTGCAGTGAGGAGCAGCTTGACGGGAGCAGCGGTTGAGCATGCATAGTGCCGCTATCTCCAGCAGTCCCATTCAAATGAACAGGGACCCCTGTTGTAGTGATCATGGGGATCCCAGCAGTGAGCTGTCCAGCAATCAGACATTTATCACCTATTCCATGGATGGGTGAAAAATGTGAATTGCGGGACAACTCGTTTAAAGGGGATAGAGCTGCAGTACCAGGCATATCCACAACTGCTGGGGGGCCGCAGCCACTTAATTCTGCTGATACAAATGAATCAAACTTCTACGGATCAAATATTGATTGTTTATCCTAAAGACAGGCCGTAACTATTTAAGGACTCAGCACTGGAGGACATCTAGAGGCACTGCAGAGGATGCCTGGGCGACCTTTGCCTGAAGTTTGCTAGTACCCACATGTTGAGCACCGAAGTTAGTTCTTGGTTCTGTAACCCTACCTATATAGTAGGTTTGGTTCTTGGATCTTCTTCATTAATACTGGCCAATAATTGTTATGATCACCCATAAATGAAGAAATTGTGACAATAATTGGCCAGTATAAATGGGCACCTACCGTAATAGGGTGCATTCAGTCTGAGTGTCTAGGACAGCGCACGTGGTAAATATGGCCCTGGTCCCAGAAAACTCCTTTAAAAGGTCATGATCTTATATATGCGGTAGTTGGTAGGTTTTCATAATCCAGTGTCTTGGTGATCGTGGACTCCTCTATGAAAAGACAGGTCGGCTCTACTGCAGTAGCACTGGCTGCCTCTGTGCCATGTGCAGATATAGCAAGCATTAATGTGATATTCAAAGACAATGCGTTAGGGCGGTTTCACACTTGTGCTGCGGACTCCATTTTTCTGCTCCATTACGATGTAACCAAACAGCGCTAGGCAGACCCTATAGACTACAATGGCGTCCACCCAGCTGCCCAATGTTTAGGACGGAAGAAAAAGCATTTGCGATGGAACCTCCGGACAGACGTTCAGACACAGATGTGAAACCACCCTTTAATTGACAATGTATCAGCCATGTGAACGTTTACTACATCTCTACGTCCTTGTATCATGTCATATTGCATTATGTAATATTGCATCGTGTCATATTGCATCGTGTCATATTGTATTGTGTCATATTGCGTCATCTCATATTGCATCAGGTCATACTGTATCGTGTCATATAGTATCATGTCATATAGTATCGTGTCATATTGTTTTGTGTCATACTGTATCGTGTCATACTGTATCGAGTCATATTGTATCGTGTCATATTGTTACATGTCATATTGTATCGTGCCATATTGCATCATGTAATATTGTATCGTGTCATATTGTATCGTGTATCATGTATCGTGTCATATTATATCATGACATATTGTATCATGTAATATTGTATCGTGTCATATTATATTGTGTCATATTGCATCATGTAATATTGTATCGTGTCATAATGTATCGTGTCATACTGTATCGTGTCATATTATATCATGTCATATTGTATCATGTAATATTGTATCGTGTCATATTGTATCGTGTCATACTGTATCATGTCATATTGTATCATGTCTTATTGCATCATGTAATATTGTATCGTGTCATACTTTATCGTGTCATATTGCATCATGCAATATTGTATCGTGCCATATTGTATCATGTCATATTGTATCGTATCATATTGTATTATGTAATATTATATCGTGTCATATTGTATCATGTCATATTATATCATGTAATATTGTATCGTGTCATATTGTTTCATGTCATATTGAGCACATACATGTCAACATCAATATTTATGTTAGTACCTAACTTGTCATTCTATAGTGAGAGATGAATGTTGGCATTGTATCCATAACATCATTCACACATCAGCAGTCTACCCAGGTTCTGTCCAGCTTCTTCCCATTGTATCATGTAGTATTGTATCGTGTCATATTGTATTATGTGATATTGTATTGTGTCATATTATATCATGTAATATTGTATCGTATCATATTGTATTATGTAATATTATATCGTGTCATATTGTATCATGTCATATTGAGCACATAAATGTCAACATCAATATTTATGTTAGTACCTAACTTGTCATTCTGTAGTGAGAGATGAATGTTGGCATTGTTTCTATAACATCATTCACACATCAGCAGTCTACCCGGGTTCTGTCCAGCTTCTTCCCATTGTATCATGTAATATTGTATCGTGTCATATTGTATCGTGTCATATTATATCATGTCATATTGTATCATGTAATATTGTATAGTGTCATACTGTATTGTGTCATATTATATTGTATCATATTGCATCATGTAATATTGTATCGTGCCATATTGTATCATGTCATATTGTATCGTGTCATATTATATCGTGTCATATTGCATCATGTAATATTGTATCGTGTCATATTGTATTTTGTCATATTGTATCGTGTATCATGTATCGTGTCATATTATGTCATATTGTATCATGTAATATTGTATCGTGTCATACTGTATTGTGTCATATTATATTGTAACATATTGTATCATGTAATATTGTATCGTGTCATATTATATTGTGTCATATTGCATCATGTAATATTGTATCGTGTCATAATGTATCGTGTCATACTGTATCGTGTCATATTATATCATGTCATATTGTATCATGTAATATTGTATCGTGTCATATTGTATCGTGTCATACTGTATCATGTCATATTGTATCATGTCTTATTGCATCATGTAATATTGTATCGTGTCATACTTTATCGTGTCATATTGCATCATGCAATATTGTATCGTGCCATATTGTATCATGTCATATTGTATCGTATCATATTGTATTATGTAATATTATATCGTGCCATATTGTATCATGTCATATTGTATCGTGTCATATTATATCGTGTCATATTGTATCATGTCATATTGTATTATGTAATATTGTATTGTGTCATATTGTATTATGTAACATTGTATTGTGTCATATTATATTGTGTCATTTTGTATTGTGTCATATTGTATCATGTAATATTGTATCGTGCCATATTGTATCATGTCATATTGTATCGTGTCATATTGTATTGTGTCATACTGTATTGTGTCATATTGTATCGTGTCATATTGTATCACGTAATATTGTATCATGTCTTATTGCATCATGTAATATTGTATCGTGTCATACTGTATCGAGTCATATTGCATCATGCAATATTGTATCGTGCCATATTGTATCATGTCATATTCTATCGTATCATATTGTATTATGTAATATTATATCGTGTCATATTGTATCATGTCATATTATATCATGTAATATTGTATCGTGTCATATTGTTTCATGTCATATTGAGCACATACATGTCAACATCAATATTTATGTTAGTACCTAACTTGTCATTCTATAGTGAGAGATGAATGTTGGCATTGTATCCATAACATCATTCACACATCAGCAGTCTACCCAGGTTCTGTCCAGCTTCTTCCCATTGTATCATGTAGTATTGTATCGTGTCATATTGTATTATGTGATATTGTATTGTGTCATATTATATCATGTAATATTGTATCGTATCATATTGTATTATATAATATTATATCGTGTCATATTGTATCATGTCATATTGAGCACATAAATGTCAACATCAATATTTATGTTAGTACCTAACTTGTCATTCTGTAGTGAGAGATGAATGTTGGCATTGTTTCTATAACATCATTCACACATCAGCAGTCTACCCGGGTTCTGTCCAGCTTCTTCCCATTGTATCATGTAATATTGTATCGTGTCATATTGTATCGTGTCATATTATATCATGTCATATTGTATCATGTAATATTGTATAGTGTCATACTGTATTGTGTCATATTATATTGTATCATATTGCATCATGTAATATTGTATCGTGCCATATTGTATCATGTCATATTGTATCGTGTCATATTATATCGTGTCATATTGCATCATGTAATATTGTATCGTGTCATATTGTATTGTGTCATATTGTATCGTGTATCATGTATCGTGTCATATTATGTCATATTGTATCATGTAATATTGTATCGTGTCATACTGTATTGTGTCATATTATATTGTATCATATTGCATCATGTAATATTGTATCGTGCCATATTGTATCATGTCATATTGTATCGTGTCATATTATATCGTGTCATATTGTATCATGTCATATTGTATTATGTAATATTGTATCGTGTCATATTGTATTATGTAATATTGTATTGTGTCATATTATATTGTGTCATTTTGTATTGTGTCATATTGTATCATGTAATATTGTATCGTGCCATATTGTATCATGTCATATTGTATCGTGTCATATTGTATTGTGTCATACTGTATTGTGTCATATTGTATCGTGTCATATTGTATCATGTAATATTGTATCATGTAATATTGTATCGTGTCATATTGTATCGTGCCATATTGTATCGTGGCATATTGTATCGTGTATCATGTATCGTGTCATATCATATCATGTCATCTTGTATCATGTAATATTATATTGTGTCATACTGTTTTGTGTCATATTATATTGTGTCATATTGTATCATGTAATATTGTATCGTGTCATATTATATCGTGTCATATTGTATCATGTTATATTGTATCATGTAATATTGTATCGTGTCATATTGTATTGTGTCATACTGTATCATGTCATATTATATTGTGTCATATTGCATCATGTAATATTGTATCATGTCATATTGTATCATGTCATATTGTATCATGTCATACTGTATCGTGTCATATTATATCATGTCATATTGTATCATGTGATATTGTATCGTGTCATATTGTATCGTGTCATATTGTATCATGTCATATTGCATCATGTAATATTGTATCGTCCCATATTGTAGCATGTCATATTGTATCGTGTCATACTATATTGTGTCATATTATATCATGTAATATTTTATCGTGTATCATGTCATATTATATCATGTCATATTGTATCATGTAATATTGTATCGTGTCATATTGTATCATTTCATATTATATCGTGTCATATTGTATCATGTTATATTGTATCATGTAATATTGTATCGTGTCATATTGTATCGTGTCATATTATATCGTGTCATATTGTATCATGTTATATTGTATCATGTAATATTGTATCGTGTCATATTGTATTGTGTCATACTGTATCATGTCATATTATATTGTGTCATATTGCATCATGTAATATTGTATCATGTCATATTGTATCATGTCATATTGTATCGTGTCATATTGTATCGTGTCATACTGTATCGTGTCATATTATATCATGTCATATTGTATCATGTGATATTGTATCGTGCCATATTGTATTGTGTCATATTGTATCGTGTATCATGTATTGTGTCATATTATATCATGTCATATTATATCATATAATATTGTATCGTGTCATACTGTATTGTGTCATATTGCATCATGTAATATTGTATTGTGTCATATTGTATCATGTCATATTGTATCGTGTCATATTGTATTATGTAATATTGTATTGTGTCATATTGTATCGTGTCATATTGTATTATGTAATATTATATTGTGTCATGTCATATTGTATCATAGAATATTGTATCGTGTCATATTGTATCATGTCATATTGTATCATGTAATATTGTATTGTATCATATTGAATCATGTAATATTGTATCGTGTCAAACTGTATTGTGTCATATTGTATTATGTAATATTGTATTGTGTCATATTGTATCACGTCATATTGTATCATGTCATATTGAGCACATACATGTCAGTATCAATATTTATGTTAGTACCTAACTTGTCATTCTGCAGCGAGAGATGAATGTTGGCATTGTTTCTATAACATCATTCACCCATCAGCAGTCCGCCCGGGTTCTGTCCAGCTTCTTCCCATTGTATCATGTAATATTGTATCATGTCATATTGTATTATGTGATATTGTATCGTGTCATATTGTATCATGTAATATTGTATTGTGTTATATTGTATCGTGCCATATTGTATCGTGTCATATTGTATTGTGTAATATTGTATCGTGTTATATTGTATCGTGCCATATTGTATCATGTCATATTGTATCATGTAATATTGTATTGTGCCATATTGTATCATGTAATATTGTATCGTGTTATATTGTATCGTGCCATATTGTATCATGTCATATTGTATCATGTAATATTGTATCATGTCATATTGTATCGTGCCATATTGTATCATGTCATATTGTATCATGCAATATTGTATCATGTCATATTGAGCACATATATGTCAACATCAATATTTATGTTAGTACCTAACTTGTCATTCTGTAGTGAGAGATGAATGTTGGCATTGTTTCTATAACATCATTCACATCAGCAGTCCGCCCGGGTTCGGTCCAGCTTCTTCCCATGGCTGTGACACGGCTGCAGTATTGTGACCCGGTGCCGGCTGTGGCAGCCGTGTACTGTCAGTCAGTGTAGTAACTACGAGCACACATAGTCCTGTACCGTCAGGTATGAGGCTGCTACTCACCACTGGCCCCGCCATCCCGCACAGCTCCTTCACCTCATGCCAGTAGTGCAGCGGCAGCAGCCGGCAGAGCAGGCTCTGTACCCGGCCGGGGCTCCTGGAGGGGGACCGGCTGTCCGGCCGCATCTCCACGTCGTCCTCCCCGCGTCCCATCACATGTACAGCCGGGGTCTGGCGCGTCCTCAGTCACGGCTCTTCGCCCCCACCATCCACAGACATGGGAGGAGATAATGCTCTCACCTCTGCATTGGGACCGTCGGAGGCTCCGCAGCTTATATACCGGAAGAGCAGCGCTGCATGCAGACGGAAAGCTGAACGGAGGCACAACGGACCCCATTATAGTCACAGGGGTCCGCCCGGTGCCGCTCAGTTCCGTCCTGAGACGGAGCCATTCAGCCGCAGGCATTGCGCTTTCCTGCTCATTCCTGAGGCAGATGTGAGAGCAGCTCTGAGATGTGAGAGCGGCACTGACCAGCTCTGACATGTGAGAGCACCACTGACCAGCTCTGACATGTGAGAGCGCCACTGACCAGCTCTGACATGTGAGAGCGCCACTGACCAGCTCTGACATGTGAGAGCGGCACTGACCAGCTCTGAGATCTGAGAGGAGCACTGACCAGCTCTGAGATGTGAGAGCGCCACTGACCAGCTCTGACATGTGAGAGCGGCACTGACCAGCTCTGAGATGTGAGAGCGCCACTGACCAGCTCTGACATATGAGAGCGGCACTGACCAGCTCTGAGATGTGAGAGCAGCACTGACCAGCTCTGAGATGTGAGAGCGCCACTGACCAGCTCTGACGTGTGAGAGCGGCAGTGACCAGCTCTGAGATGTGAGAGCGCTACTGACCAGCTCTGAGATGTGAGAACAGCACTGACCAGCTCTGAGATGTGAGAGCAGCACTGACCAGCTCTGAGATGTGAGAGCTGCACTGACCAGATCTGAGATGTGAGAGCGCCAATGACCAGCTCTGAGATGTGAGAGCGCCACTGACCATCTCTGACATGTGAGAGCGGCACTGACCAGCTCTGAGATGTGAGAGCAGCACTGACCAGCTCTGAGATGTGAGAGCGCCACTGACCAGCTCTGAGATGTGAGAGCAGCACTGACCAGCTCTGAGATGTGAGAGCGCCACTGACCAGCTCTGAGATGTGAGAGCAGCACTGACCAGCTCTGAGATGTGAGAGCTGCACTGACCAGATCTGAGATGTGAGAGCACCACTGACCAGCTCTGAGATGTGAGAGCGGCACTGACCAGCTGTGAGATGTGAGAGCGCCACTGACCAGCTCTGAGATGTGAGAGCAGCACTGACCAGCTCTGAGATGTGAGAGCAGCACTGACCAGCTCTGATATGTGAGAGCGGCACTTACCAGCTCTGAGATGTGAGAGCAGCGCTGACCAGCTCTGAGATGTGAGAGTGCTACTGACCAGCTCTGAGATGTGAGAGTGCTACTGACCAGCTCTGATATGTGAGAGCGGCACTGACCAGCTCTGAGATGTGAAAGCAGCACTGACCAGCTCTGAGATGTGAGAGCAGCACTGACCAGCTCTGATATGTGAGAGCGCCACTGACCAGCTCTGAGATGTGAGAGCAGCACTGACTAGCTCTGACATGTGAGAGCGGCACTGACCAGCTCTGAGATGTGAGAGCAGCACTGACCAGCTCTGACATGTGAGAGCGGCACTGACCAGCTCTGAGATGTGAGAGCAGCACTGACCAGCTCTGAGATGTGAGAGTGCTACTGACCAGCTCTGAGATGTGAGAGTGCTACTGACCAGCTCTGAGATGTGAGAGTGCTACTGACCAGCTCTGAGATGTGAGAGCGGCACTGACCAGCTCTGAGATGTGAAAGCAGCACTGACCAGCTCTGAGATGTGAGAGCAGCACTGACCAGCTCTGATATGTGAGAGCGGCACTGACCAGCTGTGAGATTTGAGAGCAGCACTGACCAGAGCTGAGATGTGAGAGCGGCGCTGACCAGCTGTGATATGTGAGAGCAGCACTGACCAGCTCTGAGATGTTAGAGCAGCACTGACCAGCTCTGAGATGTGAGAGCTGCACTGACCAGATCAGAGATGTGAGAGCGCCACTGACCAGATCTGAGATGTGAGAGCGCCACTGACCAGCTGTGAGATGTGAGAGCGGCACTGACCAGCTGTGAGATGTGAGAGCGCTACTGACCAGCTCTGAGATGTGAGAACAGCACTGACCAGCTCTGAGATGTGAGAGCAGCACTGACCAGCTCTGAGATGTGAGAGCGGCACTGACCAGATCTGATATGTGAGAGCAGCACTGACCAGCTCTGAGATGTGAGAGCAGTACTGACCAGCTCTGAGATGTGAGAGCGCCACTGACCAGCTCTGAGATGTGAGCGCAGCACTGACCAGCTGTGAGATGTCAGAGTGTTACTGACCAGCTCTGAGATGTGAGAGCGCCACTGACCAGCTGTGAGATGTGAGAGCAGCACTGACCAGCTCTGAGATGTGAGAGCAGCACTGACCAGCTCTGAGATGTGAGAGCAGCACTGACCAGCTCTGAGATGTGAGAGCAGCGCTGACCAGCTCTGAGATGTGAGAGCGGCACTGACCAGCTCTGAGATGTGAGAGCACCACTGACCAGCTCTGAGATGTGAGAGCGCTACTGACCAGCTCTGAGATGTGAGAGCAGCACTGACCAGCTCTGAGATGTGAGAGTAGCACTGACCAGCTCTGAGATGTGAGAGCGGCACTGACCAGCTCTGATATGTGAGAGCAGCACTGACCAGCTCTGAGATGTGAGAGCAGCACTGACCAGCTCTGAGATGTGAGAGCGGCACTGACCAGCTCTGAGATGTGAGAGCTGCACTGACCAGCTGTGAGATGTGAGAGCAGCACTGACCAGCTTTGAGATGTGAGAGCTGCACTGACCAGATCTGAGATGTGAGAGCGCCACTGACCAGCTCTGAGATGTGAGAGTGCTACTGACCAGCTCTGAGATGTGAGAGTGCTACTGACCAGCTCTGAGATGTGAGAGTGCTACTGACCAGCTCTGAGATGTGAGAGTGCTACTGACCAGCTCTGAGATGTGAGAGCGGCACTGACCAGCTCTGAGATGTGAAAGCAGCACTGACCAGCTCTGAGATGTGAGAGCAGCACTGACCAGCTCTGATATGTGAGAGCGCCACTGACCAGCTCTGAGATGTGAGAGCAGCACTGACCAGCTCTGACATGTGAGAGCGGCACTGACCAGCTCTGAGATGTGAGAGCAGCACTGACCAGCTCTGACATGTGAGAGTGCTACTGACGAGCTCTGAGGTGTGAGAGTGCTACTGACCAGCTCTGAGATGTGAGAGTGCTACTGACCAGCTCTGAGATGTGAGAGCGGCACTGACCAGCTCTGAGATGTGAAAGCAGCACTGACCAGCTCTGAGATGTGAGAGCAGCACTGACCAGCTCTGATATGTGAGAGCGGCACTGACCAGCTCTGAGATGTGAGAGCGGCACTGACCAGAGCTGAGATGTGAGAGCGGCGCTGACCAGCTGTGATATGTGAGAGCAGCACTGACCAGCTCTGAGATGTTAGAGCAGCACTGACCAGCTCTGAGATGTGAGAGCTGCACTGACCAGATCAGAGATGTGAGAGCAGCACTGTCCAGATCTGAGATGTGAGAGCGCCACTGACCAGCTGTGAGATGTGAGAGCGGCACTGACCAGCTGTGAGATGTGAGAACAGCACTGACCAGCTCTGAGATGTGAGAGCAGCACTGACCAGCTCTGAGATGTGAGAGCGGCACTGACCAGCTCTGATATGTGAGAGCAGCACTGACCAGCTCTGAGATGTGAGAGCAGTACTGACCAGCTCTGAGATGTGAGAGCGCCACTGACCAGCTCTGAGATGTGAGCGCGGCACTGACCAGCTGTGAGATGTCAGAGTGTTACTGACCAGCTCTGAGATGTGAGAGCGCCACTGACCAGCTGTGAGATGTGAGAGCAGCACTGACCAGCTCTGAGATGTGAGAGCAGCACTGACCAGCTCTGAGATGTGAGAGCAGCACTGACCAGCTCTGAGATGTGAGAGCAGCGCTGACCAGCTCTGAGATGTGAGAGCGGCACTGACCAGCTCTGAGATGTGAGAGCACCACTGACCAGCTCTGAGATGTGAGAGCGCTACTGACCAGCTCTGAGATGTGAGAGCAGCACTGACCAGCTCTGAGATGTGAGAGTAGCACTGACCAGCTCTGAGATGTGAGAGCGGCACTGACCAGCTCTGATATGTGAGAGCAGCACTGACCAGCTCTGAGATGTGAGAGCAGCACTGACCAGCTCTGAGATGTGAGAGCGGCACTGACCAGCTCTGAGATGTGAGAGCTGCACTGACCAGCTGTGAGATGTCAGAGTGTTACTGACCAGATCTGAGATGTGATAGCGGCACTGACCAGCTGTGAGATGTGAGAGCGGCACTGACCAGCTGTGAGATGTGAGAGCTGCACTGACCAACTCTGAGATGTGAGAGCAGCACTGACCAGCTCTGACATGTGAGAGCGCCACTGACCAGCTCTGAGATGTGAGAGCAGCACTGACCAGCTCTGAGATGTGAGAGCAGCACTGGCCAGCTCTGAGATGTGAGAGCGGCACTGACCAGCTCTGACATGTGAGAGCGGCGCTGACCAGCTCTGAGATGTGAGAGCAGCACTGACCAGCTCTGACATGTGAGAGCGGCACTGACCAGCTCTGAGATGTGAGAGCAGCACTGACCAGCTCTGAGATGTGAGAGTGGCACTGACCAGCTCTGACATGTGAGAGCAGCACTGACCAGCTCTGACATGTGAGAGCGGCACTGACCAGCTCTGAGATGTGAGAGCAGCACTGACCAGCTCTTAGATGTGAGAGCACCACTGACCAGCTCTGAGATGTGAGAGCAGCACTGACCAGCTCTGATATGTGAGAGCAGCACTGACCAGCTCTGATATGTGAGAGCGGCACTGACCAGCTCTGAGATGTGAGAGCAGCACTGACCAGCTCTGAGATGTGAGAGCAGCACTGACCAGCTCTGATATGTGAGAGCAGCACTGACCACCTCTGAAATGTGAGAGCAGCACTGACCAGCTCTGAGAAGTGAGAGCGCCACTGACCAGCTCTGGGATGTGAGAGTGGCACTGACCAGCTCTGAGATGTGAGAGCAGCACTGACCAGCTCTGAGATGTGAGAGCACCACTGACCAGCTCTGAGATGTGAGAGCAGCACTGACCAGCTCTGAGATGTGAGAGCGGCACTGACCAGTTGTAAGATGTGAGAGTGGCACTGACCAGCTCTGAGATGTGAGTGCAGCACTGACCAGCTCTGATATGTGAGAGCAGCACTGACCAGCTCTGAGATGTGAGAGCGCCACTGACCAGCTCTGAGATGTGAGCGCGGCACTGACCAGCTGTGAGATGTGAGAGCGCCACTGACCAGTTGTGAGATGTGAGAGCTGCACTGACCAGCTCTGAGATGTGAGAGCAGCACTGACCAGCTCTGAGATGTGAGAGCAGCACTGACCAGCTCTGAGATGTGAGAGCGGCGCTGACCAGCTCTGAGATGTGAGAGCGGCACTGACCAGCTCTGAGATGTGAGAGCACCACTGACCAGCTCTGAGATGTGAGAGCGGCACTGACCAGCTCTGAGATTTGAGAGTGTTACTGACCAGATCTGAGATGTGAGAGCGGCACTGACCAGCTGTGAGATGTGAGAGCGGCACTGACCAGCTCTGAGATGTGAAAGTGGTACTGACCAGATCTGAGATGTGAGAGCGGCACTGACCAGCTCTGAGATGTGAGAGCGGCACTGACCAGCTCTGATATGTGAGAGCAGCACTGACCAGCTCTGAGATGTGAGAGCAGCACTGACCAGCTCTGAGATGTGAAAGCGGCACTGACCAGCTGTGAGATTTGAGAGCAGCACTGACCAGCTCTGAGATGTGAGAGCGGCGCTGACCAGCTGTGAGATGTGAGAGCAGCACTGACCAGCTCTGAGATGTGAGAGCGGCACTGACCAGCTCTGAGATGTGAGAGCAGCACTGACCAGCTCTGATATGTGAGAGCAGCACTGACCAGCTCTGATATGTGAGAGCAGCACTGACCAGCTGTGAGATGTGAGAGCAGCACTGACCAGCTCTGAGATGTGAGAGCGCCACTGACCAGCTCTGAGATGTGAGAGCGCTACTGACCAGCTCTGAGAAGTGAGAACAGCACTGACCAGCTCTGAGATGTGAGAGCAGCACTGACCAGCTCTGAGATGTGTGAGCTGCACTGACCAGATCTGAGATGTGAGAGCGCCACTGACCAGCTCTGAGATGTGAGAGCGGCACTGACCAGCTGTGAGATGTGAGAGCGCCACTGACCAGCTCTGAGATGTGAGAGCAGCACTGACCAGCTCTGAGATGTGAGAGCGGCACTGACCAGCTCTGATATGTGAGAGCGGCACTGACCAGCTCTGAGATGTGAGAGCGGCACTGACCAGCTCTGAGAAGTGAGAGTGCTACTGACCAGCTCTGAGATGTGAGAGTGCTACTGACCAGCTCTGAGATGTGAGAGTGCTACTGACCAGCTCTGAGATGTGAGAGCGGCACTGACCAGCTCTGAGATGTTAAAGCAGCACTGACCAGCTCTGAGATGTGAGAGCAGCACTGACCAGCTCTGATATGTGAGAGCGCCACTGACCAGCTCTGAGATGTGAGAGCAGCACTGACCAGCTCTGAGATGTGAGAGCGGCACTGACCAGCTCTGAGATGTGAGAGCAGCACTGACCAGCTCTGACATGTGAGAGCGGCACTGACCAGCTCTGAGATGTGAGAGCAGCACTGACCAGCTCTGAGATGTGAGAGTGCTACTGACCAGCTCTGAGATGTGAGAGTGCTACTGACCAGCTCTGAGATGTGAGAGCGGCACTGACCAGCTCTGAGATGTGAAAGCAGCACTGACCAGCTCTGAGATGTGAGAGCAGCACTGACCAGCTCTGATATGTGAGAGCGCCACTGACCAGCTCTGAGATGTGAGAGCAGCACTGACCAGCTCTGAGATGTGAGAGCGGCACTGACCAGCTGTGAGATTTGAGAGCGGCACTGACCAGCTCTGAGATGTGAGAGCGGCGCTGACCAGCTGTGATATGTGAGAGCGGCGCTGACCAGCTCTGAGATGTGAGAGCGGCACTGACCAGCTCTGATATGGGAGAGCAGCGCTGACCAGCTCTGAGATGTGAAAGCGGCACTGACCAGCTCTGAGATGTGAGAGCAGCACTGACCAGCTCTGAGATGTGAGAGCGCCACTGACCAGCTCTGAGGTGTGAGAGCGCCACTGACCAGCTCTGAGATGTGAGAGCGCTACTGACTAGCTCTGAGATGTGAGAGCAGCACTGACCAGCTCTGAGATGTGAGAGCAGCACTGACCAGCTTTGAGATGTGAGAGCTGCACTGACCAGATCTGAGATGTGAGAGCGCCACTGACCAGATCTGAGATGTGAGAGCGCCACTGACCAGCTGTGAGATGTGAGAGCGGCACTGACCGGCTGTGAGATGTGAGAGCGCTACTGACCAGCTCTGAGATGTGAGAGCAGCACTGACCAGCTCTGAGATGTGAGAGCGCCACTGACCAGCTCTGAGATGTGAGAGCAGCACTGACCAGCTCTGAGATGTGAGAGCGGCACTGACCAGCTCTGAGATGTGAGAGCAGCACTGACCAGCTCTGACATGTGAGAGCGGCACTGACCAGCTCTGAGATGTGAGAGCACCACTGACCAGCTCTGAGATGTGAGAGCGCTACTGACCAGCTCTGAGATGTGAGAGCAGCACTGACCAGCTCTGAGATGTGAGAGTAGCACTGACCAGCTCTGAGATGTGAGAGCGGCACTGACCAGCTCTGATATGTGAGAGCAGCACTGACCAGCTCTGAGATGTGAGAGCAGCACTGACCAGCTCTGAGATGTGAGAGCGGCACTGACCAGCTCTGAGATGTGAGAGCTGCACTGACCAGCTGTGAGATGTCAGAGTGTTACTGACCAGATCTGAGATGTGATAGCGGCACTGACCAGCTGTGAGATGTGAGAGCGGCACTGACCAGCTGTGAGATGTGAGAGCTGCACTGACCAACTCTGAGATGTGAGAGCAGCACTGACCAGCTCTGACATGTGAGAGCGCCACTGACCAGCTCTGAGATGTGAGAGCAGCACTGACCAGCTCTGAGATGTGAGAGCAGCACTGACCAGCTCTGAGATGTGAGAGCGGCACTGACCAGCTCTGACATGTGAGAGCGGCGCTGACCAGCTCTGAGATGTGAGAGCGGCACTGACCAGCTCTGACATGTGAGAGCGGCACTGACCAGCTCTGAGATGTGAGAGCAGCACTGACCAGCTCTGAGATGTGAGAGCGGCACTGACCAGCTCTGACATGTGAGAGCAGCACTGACCAGCTCTGACATGTGAGAGCGGCACTGACCAGCTCTGAGATGTGAGAGCAGCACTGACCAGCTCTTAGATGTGAGAGCACCACTGACCAGCTCTGAGATGTGAGAGCAGCACTGACCAGCTCTGATATGTGAGAGCAGCACTGACCAGCTCTGATATGTGAGAGCGGCACTGACCAGCTCTGAGATGTGAGAGCAGCACTGACCAGCTCTGAGATGTGAGAGCAGCACTGACCAGCTCTGATATGTGAGAGCAGCACTGACCAGCTCTGAGATGTGAGAGCAGCACTGACCAGCTCTGAGAAGTGAGAGCGCCACTGACCAGCTCTGGGATGTGAGAGCGGCACTGACCAGCTCTGAGATGTGAGAGCAGCACTGACCAGCTCTGAGATGTGAGAGCGCCACTGACCAGCTCTGAGATGTGAGAGCAGCACTGACCAGCTCTGAGATGTGAGAGCGGCACTGACCAGTTGTAAGATGTGAGAGTGGCACTGACCAGCTCTGAGATGTGAGTGCAGCACTGACCAGCTCTGATATGTGAGAGCAGCACTGACCAGCTCTGAGATGTGAGAGCGCCACTGACCAGCTGTGAGATGTGAGCGCGGCACTGACCAGCTGTGAGATGTGAGAGCGCCACTGACCAGTTGTGAGATGTGAGAGCTGCACTGACCAGCTCTGAGATGTGAGAGCAGCACTGACCAGCTCTGAGATGTGAGAGCAGCACTGACCAGCTCTGAGATGTGAGAGCGGCGCTGACCAGCTCTGAGATGTGAGAGCGGCACTGACCAGCTCTGAGATGTGAGAGCACCACTGACCAGCTCTGAGATGTGAGAGCGGCACTGACCAGCTCTGAGATTTGAGAGTGTTACTGACCAGATCTGAGATGTGAGAGCGGCACTGACCAGCTGTGAGATGTGAGAGCGGCACTGACCAGCTCTGAGATGTGAAAGTGGTACTGACCAGATCTGAGATGTGAGAGCGGCACTGACCAGCTCTGAGATGTGAGAGCGGCACTGACCAGCTCTGAGATGTGAGAGCGGCGCTGACCAGCTGTGAGATGTGAGAGCAGCACTGACCAGCTCTGAGATGTGAGAGCGGCACTGACCAGCTCTGAGATGTGAGAGCAGCACTGACCAGCTCTGATATGTGAGAGCAGCACTGACCAGCTCTGATATGTGAGAGCAGCACTGACCAGCTGTGAGATGTGAGAGCAGCACTGACCAGCTCTGAGATGTGAGAGCGCCACTGACCAGCTCTGAGATGTGAGAGCGCTACTGACCAGCTCTGAGAAGTGAGAACAGCACTGACCAGCTCTGAGATGTGAGAGCAGCACTGACCAGCTCTGAGATGTGTGAGCTGCACTGACCAGATCTGAGATGTGAGAGCGCCACTGACCAGCTCTGAGATGTGAGAGCGGCACTGACCAGCTGTGAGATGTGAGAGCGCCACTGACCAGCTCTGAGATGTGAGAGCAGCACTGACCAGCTCTGAGATGTGAGAGCAGCACTGACCAGCTCTGATATGTGAGAGCGGCACTGACCAGCTCTGAGATGTGAGAGCGGCACTGACCAGCTCTGAGAAGTGAGAGTGCTACTGACCAGCTCTGAGATGTGAGAGTGCTACTGACCAGCTCTGAGATGTGAGAGTGCTACTGACCAGCTCTGAGTTGTGAGAGCGGCACTGACCAGCTCTGAGATGTGAAAGCAGCACTGACCAGCTCTGAGATGTGAGAGCAGCACTGACCAGCTCTGATATGTGAGAGCGCCACTGACCAGCTCTGAGATGTGAGAGCAGCACTGACCAGCTCTGAGATGTGAGAGCGGCACTGACCAGCTCTGAGATGTGAGAGCAGCACTGACCAGCTCTGACATGTGAGAGCGGCACTGACCAGCTCTGAGATGTGAGAGCAGCACTGACCAGCTCTGAGATGTGAGAGTGCTACTGACCAGCTCTGAGATGTGAGAGTGCTACTGACCAGCTCTGAGATGAGAGAGCGGCACTGACCAGCTCTGAGATGTGAAAGCAGCACTGACCAGCTCTGAGATGTGAGAGCAGCACTGACCAGCTCTGATATGTGAGAGCGCCACTGACCAGCTCTGAGATGTGAGAGCAGCACTGACCAGCTCTGAGATGTGAGAGCGGCACTGACCAGCTGTGAGATTTGAGAGCGGCACTGACCAGCTCTGAGATGTGAGAGCGGCGCTGACCAGCTGTGATATGTGAGAGCGGCGCTGACCAGCTCTGAGATGTGAGAGCGGCACTGACCAGCTCTGATATGGGAGAGCGGCGCTGACCAGCTCTGAGATGTGAAAGCGGCACTGACCAGCTCTGAGATGTGAGAGCAGCACTGACCAGCTCTGAGATGTGAGAGCGCCACTGACCAGCTCTGAGGTGTGAGAGCGCCACTGACCAGCTCTGAGATGTGAGAGCGCTACTGACTAGCTCTGAGATGTGAGAGCAGCACTGACCAGCTCTGAGATGTGAGAGCAGCACTGACCAGCTTTGAGATGTGAGAGCTGCACTGACCAGATCTGAGATGTGAGAGCGCCACTGACCAGATCTGAGATGTGAGAGCGCCACTGACCAGCTGTGAGATGTGAGAGCGGCACTGACCGGCTGTGAGATGTGAGAGCGCTACTGACCAGCTCTGAGATGTGAGAGCAGCACTGACCAGCTCTGAGATGTGAGAGCGGCACTGACCAGCTCTGATATGTGAGAGCAGCACTGACCAGCTCTGAGATGTGAGAGCAGCACTGACCAGCTCTGAGATGTGAGAGCGCCACTGACCAGCTCTGAGATGTGAGCGCGGCACTGACCAGCTGTGAAATGTCAGAGTGCTACTGACCAGCTCTGAGATGTGAGAGTGCTACTGACCAGCTCTGAGATGTGAGAGCGGCACTGACCAGCTCTGAGATGTGAAAGCAGCACTGACCAGCTCTGAGATGTGAGAGCAGCACTGACCAGCTCTGATATGTGAGAGCGCCACTGACCAGCTCTGAGATGTGAGAGCAGCACTGACCAGCTCTGAGATGTGAGAGCGGCACTGACCAGCTCTGAGATGTGAGACTAGCACTGACCAGCTCTGACATGTGAGAGCGGCACTGACCAGCTCTGAGATGTGAGAGCAGCACTGACCAGCTCTGAGATGTGAGAGTGCTACTGACCAGCTCTGAGATGTGAGAGTGCTACTGACCAGCTCTGAGATGTGAGAGCGGCACTGACCAGCTCTGAGATGTGAAAGCAGCACTGACCAGCTCTGAGATGTTAGAGCAGCACTGACCAGCTCTGATATGTGAGAGCGCCACTGACCAGCTCTGAGATGTGAGAGCAGCACTGACCAGCTCTGAGATGTGAGAGCGGCACTGACCAGCTGTGAGATTTGAGAGCGGCACTGACCAGCTCTGAGATGTGAGAGCGGCGCTGACCAGCTGTGATATGTGAGAGCGGCGCTGACCAGCTCTGAGATGTGAGAGCGGCACTGACCAGCTCTGATATGGGAGAGCGGCGCTGACCAGCTCTGAGATGTGAAAGCGGCACTGACCAGCTCTGAGATGTGAGAGCAGCACTGACCAGCTCTGAGATGTGAGAGCGCCACTGACCAGCTCTGAGGTGTGAGAGCGCCACTGACCAGCTCTGAGATGTGAGAGCGCTACTGACTAGCTCTGAGATGTGAGAGCAGCACTGACCAGCTCTGAGATGTGAGAGCAGCACTGACCAGCTTTGAGATGTGAGAGCTGCACTGACCAGATCTGAGATGTGAGAGCGCCACTGACCAGATCTGAGATGTGAGAGCGCCACTGACCAGCTGTGAGATGTGAGAGCGGCACTGACCGGCTGTGAGATGTGAGAGCGCTACTGACCAGCTCTGAGATGTGAGAGCAGCACTGACCAGCTCTGAGATGTGAGAGCGGCACTGACCAGCTCTGATATGTGAGAGCAGCACTGACCAGCTCTGAGATGTGAGAGCAGCACTGACCAGCTCTGAGATGTGAGAGCGCCACTGACCAGCTCTGAGATGTGAGCGCGGCACTGACCAGCTGTGAGATGTCAGAGTGTTACTGACCAGCTCTGAGATGTGAGAGCGCCACTGACCAGCTCTGAGATGTGAGAGCAGCACTGACCAGCTCTGAGATGTGAGAGCAGCACTGACCAGCTCTGAGATGTGAGAGCAGCACTGACCAGCTCTGAGATGTGAGAGCAGCACTGACCAGCTCTGAGATGTGAGAGCGGCGCTGACCAGCTCTGAGATGTGAGAGCGGCACTGACCAGCTCTGAGATGTGAGAGCGGCACTGACCAGCTCTGAGATGTGAGAGTGTTACTGACCAGCTCTGAGATGTGAGAGCGGCACTGACCAGCTCTGATATGTTAGAGCAGCACTGACCAGCTCTGACATGTGAGAGCGGCACTGACCAGCTCTGAGATGTGAGAGCAGCACTGACCAGCTCTTAGATGTGAGAGCGCCACTGACCAGCTCTGATATGTGAGAGCAGCACTGACCAGCTCTGATATGTGAGAGCAGCACTGACCAGCTCTGATATGTGAGAGCGGCACTGACCAGCTCTGAGATGTGAGAGCAGCACTGACCAGCTCTGAGATGTGAGAGCAGCACTGACCAGCTCTGATATGTGAGAGCAGCACTGACCAGCTCTGAGATGTGAGAGCAGCACTGACCAGCTCTGAGAAGTGAGAGCGCCACTGACCAGCTCTGGGATGTGAGAGCGGCACTGACCAGCTCTGAGATGTGAGAGCAGCACTGACCAGCTCTGAGATGTGAGAGCGCCACTGACCAGCTCTGAGATGTGAGAGCAGCACTGACCAGCTCTGAGATGTGAGAGCGGCGCTGACCAGCTGTGATATGTGAGAGCAGCACTGACCAGCTCTGAGATGTGAGAGCGGCACTGACCAGCTCTGATATGTGAGAGCGCCACTGACCAGCTCTGAGGTGTGAGAGCGCCACTGACCAGCTCTGAGATGTGAGAGCGGCACTCACCAGCTTTGAGATGTGAGAGCTGCACTGACCAGATCTGAGATGTGAGAGCGCCACTGACCAGATCTGAGATGTGAGAGCGCCACTGACCAGCTGTGAGATGTGAGAGCGGCACTGACCGGCTGTGAGATGTGAGAGCGCTACTGACCAGCTCTGAGATGTGAGAGCAGCACTGACCAGCTCTGAGATGTGAGAGCGGCACTGACCAGCTCTGATATGTGAGAGCAGCACTGACCAGCTCTGAGATGTGAGAGCAGCACTGACCAGCTCTGAGATGTGAGAGCGCCACTGACCAGCTCTGAGATGTGAGCGCGGCACTGACCAGCTGTGAGATGTCAGAGTGTTACTGACCAGCTCTGAGATGTGAGAGCGCCACTGACCAGCTCTGAGATGTGAGAGCGGCACTGACCGGCTGTGAGATGTGAGAGCGCTACTGACCAGCTCTGAGATGTGAGAGCAGCACTGACCAGCTCTGAGATGTGAGAGCGGCACTGACCAGCTCTGATATGTGAGAGCAGCACTGACCAGCTCTGAGATGTGAGAGCAGCACTGACCAGCTCTGAGATGTGAGAGCGCCACTGACCAGCTCTGAGATGTGAGCGCGGCACTGACCAGCTGTGAGATGTCAGAGTGTTACTGACCAGCTCTGAGATGTGAGAGCGCCACTGACCAGCTCTGAGATGTGAGAGCAGCACTGACCAGCTCTGAGATGTGAGAGCAGCACTGACCAGCTCTGAGATGTGAGAGCAGCACTGACCAGCTCTGAGATGTGAGAGCAGCACTGACCAGCTCTGAGATGTGAGAGCGGCGCTGACCAGCTCTGAGATGTGAGAGCGGCACTGACCAGCTCTGAGATGTGACAGCGGCACTGACCAGCTCTGAGATGTGAGAGTGTTACTGACCAGCTCTGAGATGTGAGAGCGGCACTGACCAGCTCTGATATGTTAGAGCAGCACCGACCAGCTCTGACATGTGAGAGCGGCACTGACCAGCTCTGAGATGTGAGAGCAGCACTGACCAGCTCTTAGATGTGAGAGCGCCACTGACCAGCTCTGATATGTGAGAGCAGCACTGACCAGCTCTGATATGTGAGAGCAGCACTGACCAGCTCTGATATGTGAGAGCGGCACTGACCAGCTCTGAGATGTGAGAGCAGCACTGACCAGCTCTGAGATGTGAGAGCAGCACTGACCAGCTCTGATATGTGAGAGCAGCACTGACCAGCTCTGAGATGTGAGAGCAGCACTGACCAGCTCTGAGAAGTGAGAGCGCCACTGACCAGCTCTGGGATGTGAGAGCGGCACTGACCAGCTCTGAGATGTGAGAGCAGCACTGACCAGCTCTGAGATGTGAGAGCGCCACTGACCAGCTCTGAGATGTGAGAGCAGCACTGACCAGCTCTGAGATGTGAGAGCGGCGCTGACCAGCTGTGATATGTGAGAGCAGCACTGACCAGCTCTGAGATGTGAGAGCGGCACTGACCAGCTCTGATATGTGAGAGCGCCACTGACCAGCTCTGAGGTGTGAGAGCGCCACTGACCAGCTCTGAGATGTGAGAGCAGCACTGACCAGCTTTGAGATGTGAGAGCTGCACTGACCAGATCTGAGATGTGAGAGCGCCACTGACCAGATCTGAGATGTGAGAGCGCCACTGACCAGCTGTGAGATGTGAGAGCGGCACTGACCGGCTGTGAGATGTGAGAGCGCTACTGACCAGCTCTGAGATGTGAGAGCAGCACTGACCAGCTCTGAGATGTGAGAGCGGCACTGACCAGCTCTGATATGTGAGAGCAGCACTGACCAGCTCTGAGATGTGAGAGCAGCACTGACCAGCTCTGAGATGTGAGAGCGCCACTGACCAGCTCTGAGATGTGAGCGCGGCACTGACCAGCTGTGAGATGTCAGAGTGTTACTGACCAGCTCTGAGATGTGAGAGCGCCACTGACCAGCTCTGAGATGTGAGAGCAGCACTGACCAGCTCTGAGATGTGAGAGCAGCACTGACCAGCTCTGAGATGTGAGAGCAGCACTGACCAGCTCTGAGATGTGAGAGCAGCACTGACCAGCTCTGAGATGTGAGAGCGGCGCTGACCAGCTCTGAGATGTGAGAGCGGCACTGACCAGCTCTGAGATGTGACAGCGGCACTGACCAGCTCTGAGATGTGAGAGTGTTACTGACCAGCTCTGAGATGTGAGAGCGGCACTGACCAGCTCTGATATGTTAGAGCAGCACCGACCAGCTCTGACATGTGAGAGCGGCACTGACCAGCTCTGAGATGTGAGAGCAGCACTGACCAGCTCTTAGATGTGAGAGCGCCACTGACCAGCTCTGAGATGTGAGAGCAGCACTGACCAGCTCTGATATGTGAGAGCAGCACTGACCAGCTCTGATATGTGAGAGCGGCACTGACCAGCTCTGAGATGTGAGAGCAGCACTGACCAGCTCTGAGATGTGAGAGCAGCACTGACCAGCTCTGATATGTGAGAGCAGCACTGACCAGCTCTGAGATGTGAGAGCAGCACTGACCAGCTCTGAGAAGTGAGAGCGCCACTGACCAGCTCTGGGATGTGAGAGCGGCACTGACCAGCTCTGAGATGTGAGAGCGGCACTGACCAGCTCTGAGATGTGAGAGCGCCACTCACCAGCTCTGAGATGTGAGAGCAGCACTGACCAGCTCTGAGATGTGAGAGCGGCGCTGACCAGCTGTGATATGTGAGAGCAGCACTGACCAGCTCTGAGATGTGAGAGCGGCACTGACCAGCTCTGATATGTGAGAGCGGCGCTGACCAGCTCTGAGATGTGAAAGCGGCACTGACCAGCTCTGAGATGTGAAAGCGGCACTGACCAGCTCTGAGATGTGAGAGCAGCACTGACCAGCTCTGAGATGTGAGAGCGCCACTGACCAGCTCTGAGGTGTGAGAGCGCCACTGACCAGCTCTGAGATGTGAGAGCGCTACTGACTAGCTCTGAGATGTGAGAGCAGCACTGACCAGCTCTGAGATGTGAGAGCAGCACTGACCAGCTTTGAGATGTGAGAGCTGCACTGACCAGATCTGAGATGTGAGAGCGCCACTGACCAGATCTGAGATGTGAGAGCGCCACTGACCAGCTGTGAGATGTGAGAGCGGCACTGACCAGCTCTGACATGTGAGAGCGCTACTGACCAGCTCTGAGATGTGAGAGCAGCACTGACCAGCTCTGAGATGTGAGAGCGGCACTGACCAGCTCTGATATGTGAGAGCAGCACTGACCAGCTCTGAGATGTGAAAGCAGCACTGACCAGCTCTGAGATGTGAGAGCGCCACTGACCAGCTCTGAGATGTGAGCGCGGCACTGACCAGCTGTGAGATGTCAGAGTGTTACTGACCAGCTCTGAGATGTGAGAGCACACTGACCAGTTCTGAGATGTGAGAGCAGCACTGACCAGCTCTGAGATGTGAGAGCAGCACTGACCAGCTCTGAGATGTGAGAGCAGCACTGACCAGCTCTGAGATGTGAGAGCGGCGCTGACCAGCTCTGAGATGTGAGAGCGGCACTGACCAGCTCTGAGATGTGAGAGCACCACTGACCAGCTCTGAGATGTGAGAGCGGCGCTGACCAGCTCTGAGATGTGAGAGTGTTACTGACCAGATCTGAGATGTGAGAGCGGCACTGACCAGCTGTGAGATGTGAGAGCTGCACTGACCAGCTCTGAGATGTTAGAGTGGTACTGACCAGATCTGAGATGTGAGAGCGGCACTGACCAGCTCTGAGATGTGAGAGCGGCACTGACCAGCTCTGAGATTTAAGAGCAGCACTGACCAGCTCTGAGATGTGAGAGCTGCACTGACCAGATCTGAGATGTGAGATCGCAACTGACCAGCTGTGAGATGTGAGAGCGGCACTGACCAGCTGTGAGATGTGAGAGCGTTACTGACCATCTCTGAGATGTGAGAGCAGCACTGACCAGCTCTGAGCTGTGAGAGCAGCACTGACCAGCTCTGAGATGTGAGAGCGGCACTGACCAGCTCTGAGATGTGAGAGCGGCACTGACCAGCTCTGAGATGTGAGAGCAGCACTGACCAACTCTGAGATGTGAGAGCGGCACTGACCAGCTCTGATATGTTAGAGCAGCACTGACTAGCTCTGAGATGTGGGAGCAGCACTGACCAGCTCTGAGATGTGAGAGCGGCACTGACCAGCTCTGAGATGTGAGAGCGGCACTGACCAGCTCTGAGCTGTGAGAGCGGCACTGACAAGCTGTGAGATGTGAGAGCTGCACTGACCAACTCTGAGATGTGAGAGCAGCACTGACCAGCTCTGACATGTGAGAGCGCCACTGACCAGCTCTGAGATGTGAGAGCAGCACTGACCAGCTCTGAGATGTGAGAGCAGCACTGACCAGCTCTGAGATGTGAGAGCGGCACTGACCAGCTCTGAGATGTGAGAGCAGCACTGACCAGCTCTGACATGTGAGAGCGGCACTGACCAGCTCTGAGATGTGAGAGCAGCACTGACCAGCTCTTAGATGTGAGAGCGCCACTGACCAGCTCTGAGATGTGAGAGCAGCACTGACCAGCTCTGATATGTGAGAGCAGCACTCACCAGCTCTGATATGTGAGAGCGGCACTGACCAGCTCTGAGATGTGAGAGCAGCACTGACCAGCTCTGAGATGTGAGAGCAGCACTGACCAGCTCTGACATGTGAGAGCAGCACTGACCAGCTCTGAGATGTGAGAGCAGCACTGACCAGCTCTGAGAAGTGAGAGCGCCACTGACCAGCTCTGGGATGTGAGAGCGGCACTGACCAGCTCTGAGATGTGAGAGCAGCACTGACCAGCTCTGAGATGTGAGAGCGCCACTGAGCAGCTCTGAGATGTGAGAGCAGCACTGACCAGCTCTGAGATGTGAGAGCGGCACTGACCAGTTGTGAGATGTGAGAGCGGCACTGACCAGCTCTGAGATGTGAGAGCAGCACTGACCAGCTCTGATATGTGAGAGCAGCACTGACCAGCTCTGAGATGTGAGAGCGCCACTGACCAGCTCTGAGATGTGAGCGCGGCACTGACCAGCTGTGTGATGTGAGAGCGCCACTGACCAGCTCTGAGATGTGAGAGCAGCACTGACCAGCTCTGAGATGTGAGAGCAGCACTGACCAGCTCTGAGATGTGAGAGCGGCGCTGACCAGCTCTGAGATGTGAGAGCGGCACTGACCAGCTCTGAGATGTGAGAGCAGCACTGACCAGCTCTTAGATGTGAGAGCGCCACTGACCAGCTCTGAGATGTGAGAGCAGCACTGACCAGCTCTGATATGTGAGAGCAGCACTGACCAGCTCTGATATGTGAGAGCGGCACTGACCAGCTCTGAGATGTGAGAGCAGCACTGACCAGCTCTGAGATGTGAGAGCAGCACTGACCAGCTCTGATATGTGAGAGCAGCACTGACCAGCTCTGAGATGTGAGAGCGCCACTGACCAGCTCTGAGATGTGAGAGCAGCACTGACCAGCTCTGAGATGTGAGAGCGGCACTGACCAGTTGTGAGATGTGAGAGCGGCACTGACCAGCTCTGAGATGTGAGAGCAGCACTGACCAGCTCTGATATGTGAGAGCAGCACTGACCAGCTCTGAGATGTGAGAGCGCCACTGACCAGCTCTGAGATGTGAGCGCGGCACTGACCAGCTGTGAGATGTGAGAGCGCTACTGACCAGCTGTGAGATGTGAGAGCTGCACTGACCAGCTCTGAGATGTGAGAGCGGCACTGACCAGCTCTGAGATGTGAGAGCAGCACTGACCAGCTCTGAGATGTGAGAGCGGCGCTGACCAGCTCTGAGATGTGAGAGCGGCACTGACCAGCTCTGAGATGTGAGAGCACCACTGACCAGCTCTGAGATGTGAGAGCGGCACTGACCAGCTCTGAGATGTGAGAGCAGCACTGACCAGCTCTGAGATGTGAGAGCGCCACTGACCAGCTGTGAGATGTGAGAGCGGCACTGACCAGCTCTGAGATGTGAAAGTGGTACTGACCAGATCTGAGATGTGAGAGCGGCACTGACCAGCTCTGATATGTGAGAGCAGCACTGACCAGCTCTGAGATGTGAGAGCGGCACTGACCAGCTCTGAGATGTGAAAGCGGCACTGACCAGCTGTGAGATTTGAGAGCAGCACTGACCAGCTCTGACATGTGAGAGCGGCGCTGACCAGCTGTGAGATGTGAGAGCGGCACTGACCAGCTCTGAGATGTGAGAGCGGCACTGACCAGCTCTGAGATGTGAGAGCAGCACTGACCAGCTCTGATATGTGAGAGCAGCACTGACCAGCTCTGATATGTGAGAGCAGCACTGACCAGCTCTGATATGTGAGAGCGGCACTGACCAGCTCTGAGATGTGAGAGCAGCACTGACCAGCTCTGAGATGTGAGAGTGCTACTGACCAGCTCTGAGATGTGAGAGTGCTACTGACCAGCTCTGAGATGTGAGAGTGCTACTGACCAGCTCTGAGATGTGAGAGCTGCACGGACCAGCTCTGAGATGTGAAAGCAGCACTGACCAGCTCTGAGATGTGAGAGCAGCACTGACCAGCTCTGATATGTGAGAGCGCCACTGACCAGCTCTGAGATGTGAGAGCAGCACTGACCAGCTCTGAGATGTGAGAGCGGCACTGACCAGCTCTGAGATGTGAGAGCAGCACTGACCAGCTCTGAGATGTGAGAGTGCTACTGACCAGCTCTGAGATGTGAGAGTGCTACTGACCAGCTCTGAGATGTGAGAGTGCTACTGACCAGCTCTGAGATGTGAGAGTGCTACTGACCAGCTCTGAGATGTGAGAGCGGCACTGACCAGCTCTGAGATGTGAAAGCAGCACTGACCAGCTCTGAGATGTGAGAGCAGCACTGACCAGCTCTGATATGTGAGAGCGCCACTGACCAGCTCTGAGATGTGAGAGCAGCACTGACCAGCTCTGAGATGTGAGAGCGGCACTGACCAGCTGTGAGATTTGAGAGCAGCACTGACCAGCTGTGAGATGTGAGAGCGGCGCTGACCAGCTGTGATAAGTGAGAGCAGCACTGACCAGCTCTGAGATGTGAGAGCGGCACTGACCAGCTCTGATATGTGAGAGCGGCGCTGACCAGCTCTGAGATGTGAAAGCGGCACTGACCAGCTCTGAGATGTGAGAGCAGCACTGACCAGCTCTGAGATGTGAGAGCGCCACTGACCAGCTCTGAGGTGTGAGAGCGCCACTGACCAGCTCTGAGATGTGAGAGCGCTACTGACTAGCTCTGAGATGTGAGAGCAGCACTGACCAGCTCTGAGATGTGAGAGCAGCACTGACCAGCTTTGAGATGTGAGAGCTGCACTGACCAGATCTGAGATGTGAGAGCAGCACTGACCAGCTTTGAGATGTGAGAGCTGCACTGACCAGATCTGAGATGTGAGAGCGCCACTGACCAGATCTGAGATGTGAGAGCGCCACTGACCAGCTGTGAGATGTGAGAGCGGCACTGACCAGCTGTGAGATGTGAGAGCGCTACTGACCAGCTCTGAAATGTGAGAACAGCACTGACCAGCTCTGAGATGTGAGAGCAGCACTGACCAGCTCTGAGATGTGAGAGCGGCACTGACCAGCTCTGATATGTGAGAGCATCACTGACCAGCTCTGAGATGTGAGAGCAGCACTGACCAGCTCTGAGATGTGAGAGCGGCACTGACCAGCTCTGAGATGTGAGCGCGGCACTGACCAGCTGTGAGATGTGAGAGCAGCACTGACCAGCTCTGAGAAGTGAGAGCGCCACTGACCAGCTCTGGGATGTGAGAGCGGCACTGACCAGCTCTGAGATGTGAGAGCAGCACTGACCAGCTCTGAGATGTGAGAGCGCCACTGACCAGCTCTGAGATGTGAGAGCAGCACTGACCAGCTCTGAGATGTGAGAGCGGCACTGACCAGTTGTGAGATGTGAGAGCGGCACTGACCAGCTCTGAGATATGAGAGCGGCACTGACCAGCTCTGATATGTGAGAGCAGCACTGACCAGCTCTGAGATGTGAGAGCGGCACTGACCAGCTCTGAGATGTGAGAGCAGCACTGACCAGCTCTGAGATGTGAGAGCGGCACTGACCAGCTCTGAGATGTGAGAGCTGCACTGACCAGCTGTGAGATGTCAGAGTGTTACTGACCAGAACTGAGATGTGAGAGGGGCACTGACCAGCTCTGAGATGTGAGCGCGGCACTGACCAGCTGTGAGATGTCAGAGTGTTACTGACCAGCTCTGAGATGTGAGAGCACCACTGACCATCTCTGAGATGTGAGAGCGGCACTGACCAGCTCTGAGATGTGAGAGTGTTACTGACCAGATCTGAGATGTGAGAGCGGCACTGACCAGCTGTGAGATGTGAGAGCGGCACTGACCAGCTCTGAGATGTTAGAGTGGTACTGACCAGATCTGAGATGTGAGAGTGGCACTGACCAGCTCTGAGATGTGAGAGCGGCACTGACCAGCTCTGAGATTTGAGAGCAGCACTGACCATCTCTGGGATGTGAGAGCAGCACTGACCATCTCTGAGATGTGAGAGCAACATTGACCACCTCTGAGATGTGAGAGCGGCACTGACCAGCTCTGAGATGTGAGAGCGGCATTGACCAGCTGTGAGATGTGAGAGCGGCACTGACCAGCTCTGAGATGTGAGAGCGCCACTGACCAGCTCTGAGATGTGAGCGCGGCACTCACCAGCTGTGAGATATGAGAGCGCCACTGACCAGCTGTGAGATGTGAGAGCAGCACTGACCAGCTCTGAGATTTGAGAGCAGCACTGACCAGCTCTGAGATGTGAGAGCTGCACTGACCAGATCTGAGATGTGAGAGCGCCACTGACCAGCTGTGAGATGTGAGAGCGGCACTGACCAGCTGTGAGATGTGAGAGCGCTACTGACCAGCTCTGAGATGTGAGAGCAGCACTGACCAGCTCTGAGATGTGAGAGCAGCACTGACCAGCTCTGAGATGTGAGAGCGGCACTGACCAGCTCTGATGTGTTAGAGCAGCACTGACCAGCTCTGAGATGTGAGAGCAGCACTGACCAGCTCTGAGATGTGAGAGCGGCACTGACCAGCTCTGAGATGTGAGAGCTGCACTGACCAGCTGTGAGATGTCAGAGTGTTACTGACCAGATCTGAGATATGAGAGCGGCACTGACAAGCTCTGATATGTGAGAGCAGCACTGACCAGCTGTGAGATGTCAGAGTGTTACTGACCAGCTCTGAGATGTGAGAGCACCACTGACCAGCTCTGAGATGTGAGAGCAGCACTAACCAGCTCTGAGATGTGAGAGCGGCGCTGACCAGCTCTGAGATGTGAGAGCGGCACTGACCAGCTCTGAGATGAGAGAGCACCACTGACCAGCTCTGAGATGTGAGAGCGGCACTGACCAGCTCTGAGATGTGAGAGTGTTACTGACCAGATCTGAGATGTGAGAGCGGCACTGACCAGCTGTGAGATGTGAGAGCGGCACTGACCAGCTCTGAGATGTGAAAGTGGTACTGACCAGATCTGAGATGTGAGAGCGGCACTGACCAGCTCTGAGATGTGAGAGCGGCACTGACCAGCTCTGATATGTGAGAGCGGCACTGACCAGCTCTGAGATGTGAGAGCGGCACTGACCAGCTATGAGATGTGAAAGCGGCACTGACCAGCTGTGAGATGTGAGAGCAGCACTGACCAGCTCTGACATGTGAGAGCGGCGCTGACCAGCTGTGAGATGTGAGAGCAGCACTGACCAGCTCTGAGATGTGAGAGCGGCACTGACCAGCTCTGAGATGTGAGAGCAGCACTGACCAGCTCTGATTTGTGAGAGCAGCACTGACCAGCTCTGATATGTGAGAGCAGCACTGACCAGCTCTGATATGTGAGAGCGGCACTGACCAGCTCTGAGATGTGAGAGCAGCACTGACCAGCTCTGAGATGTGAGAGTGCTACTGACCAGCTCTGAGATGTGAGAGTGCTGCTGACAAGCTCTGAGATGTGAGAGTGCTACTGACCAGCTCTGAGATGTGAGAGCGGCACTGACCAGCTCTGAGATGTGAAAGCAGCACTGACCAGCTCTGAGATGTGAGAGCAGCACTGACCAGCTCTGATATGTGAGAGCGCCACTGACCAGCTCTGAGATGTGAGAGCAGCACGGACCAGCTCTGAGATGTGAGAGCGGCACTGACCAGCTCTGAGATGTGAGAGCAGCACTGACCAGCTCTGACATGTGAGAGCGGCACTGACCAGCTCTGAGATGTGAGAGCAGCACTGACCAGCTCTGAGATGTGAGAGTGCTACTGACCAGCTCTGAGATGTGAGAGTGCTACTGACCAGCTCTGAGATGTGAGAGTGCTACTGACCAGCTCTGAGATGTGAGAGCGGCACTGACCAGCTCTGAGATGTGAGAGCAGCACTGACCAGCTCTGAGATGTGAGAGTGCTACTGACCAGCTCTGAGATGTGAGAGTGCTACTGACCAGCTCTGAGATGTGAGAGTGCTACTGACCAGCTCTGAGATGTGAGAGCGGCACTGACCAGCTCTGAGATGTGAAAGCAGCACTGACCAGCTCTGAGATGTGAGAGCAGCACTGACCAGCTCTGAGATGTGAGAGCGCCACTGACCAGCTCTGAGATGTGAGAGCAGCACTGACCAGCTCTGAGATGTGAGAGCGGCACTGACCAGCTGTGAGATTTGAGAGCAGCACTGACCAGCTCTGAGATGTGAGAGCGGCGCTGACCAGCTGTGATATGTGAGAGCAGCACTGACCAGCTCTGAGATGTGAGAGCAGCACTGACCAGCTCTGATATGTGAGAGCGGCGCTGACCAGCTCTGAGATGTGAAAGCGGCACTGACCAGCTCTGAGATGTGAGAGCAGCACTGACCAGCTCTGAGATGTGAGAGCACCACTGACCATCTCTGAGATGTGAGAGCGGCACTGACCAGCTCTGAGATGTGAGAGTGTTACTGACCAGATCTGAGATGTGAGAGCGGCACTGACCAGCTGTGAGATGTGAGAGCGGCACTGACCAGCTCTGAGATGTTAGAGTGGTACTGACCAGATCTGAGATGTGAGAGTGGCACTGACCAGCTCTGAGATGTGAGAGCGGCACTGACCAGCTCTGAGATTTGAGAGCAGCACTGACCATCTCTGGGATGTGAGAGCAGCACTGACCATCTCTGAGATGTGAGAGCAACATTGACCACCTCTGAGATGTGAGAGCGGCACTGACCAGCTCTGAGATGTGAGAGCGGCATTGACCAGCTGTGAGATGTGAGAGCGGCACTGACCAGCTCTGAGATGTGAGAGCGCCACTGACCAGCTCTGAGATGTGAGCGCGGCACTCACCAGCTGTGAGATATGAGAGCGCCACTGACCAGCTGTGAGATGTGAGAGCAGCACTGACCAGCTCTGAGATTTGAGAGCAGCACTGACCAGCTCTGAGATGTGAGAGCTGCACTGACCAGATCTGAGATGTGAGAGCGCCACTGACCAGCTGTGAGATGTGAGAGCGGCACTGACCAGCTGTGAGATGTGAGAGCGCTACTGACCAGCTCTGAGATGTGAGAGCAGCACTGACCAGCTCTGAGATGTGAGAGCAGCACTGACCAGCTCTGAGATGTGAGAGCGGCACTGACCAGCTCTGATGTGTTAGAGCAGCACTGACCAGCTCTGAGATGTGAGAGCAGCACTGACCAGCTCTGAGATGTGAGAGCGGCACTGACCAGCTCTGAGATGTGAGAGCTGCACTGACCAGCTGTGAGATGTCAGAGTGTTACTGACCAGATCTGAGATATGAGAGCGGCACTGACAAGCTCTGATATGTGAGAGCAGCACTGACCAGCTGTGAGATGTCAGAGTGTTACTGACCAGCTCTGAGATGTGAGAGCACCACTGACCAGCTCTGAGATGTGAGAGCAGCACTAACCAGCTCTGAGATGTGAGAGCGGCGCTGACCAGCTCTGAGATGTGAGAGCGGCACTGACCAGCTCTGAGATGTGAGAGCACCACTGACCAGCTCTGAGATGTGAGAGCGGCACTGACCAGCTCTGAGATGTGAGAGTGTTACTGACCAGATCTGAGATGTGAGAGCGGCACTGACCAGCTGTGAGATGTGAGAGCGGCACTGACCAGCTCTGAGATGTGAAAGTGGTACTGACCAGATCTGAGATGTGAGAGCGGCACTGACCAGCTCTGAGATGTGAGAGCGGCACTGACCAGCTCTGATATGTGAGAGCGGCACTGACCAGCTCTGAGATGTGAGAGCGGCACTGACCAGCTATGAGATGTGAAAGCGGCACTGACCAGCTGTGAGATGTGAGAGCAGCACTGACCAGCTCTGACATGTGAGAGCGGCGCTGACCAGCTGTGAGATGTGAGAGCAGCACTGACCAGCTCTGAGATGTGAGAGCGGCACTGACCAGCTCTGAGATGTGAGAGCAGCACTGACCAGCTCTGATTTGTGAGAGCAGCACTGACCAGCTCTGATATGTGAGAGCAGCACTGACCAGCTCTGATATGTGAGAGCGGCACTGACCAGCTCTGAGATGTGAGAGCAGCACTGACCAGCTCTGAGATGTGAGAGTGCTACTGACCAGCTCTGAGATGTGAGAGTGCTGCTGACAAGCTCTGAGATGTGAGAGTGCTACTGACCAGCTCTGAGATGTGAGAGCGGCACTGACCAGCTCTGAGATGTGAAAGCAGCACTGACCAGCTCTGAGATGTGAGAGCAGCACTGACCAGCTCTGATATGTGAGAGCGCCACTGACCAGCTCTGAGATGTGAGAGCAGCACGGACCAGCTCTGAGATGTGAGAGCGGCACTGACCAGCTCTGAGATGTGAGAGCAGCACTGACCAGCTCTGACATGTGAGAGCGGCACTGACCAGCTCTGAGATGTGAGAGCAGCACTGACCAGCTCTGAGATGTGAGAGTGCTACTGACCAGCTCTGAGATGTGAGAGTGCTACTGACCAGCTCTGAGATGTGAGAGTGCTACTGACCAGCTCTGAGATGTGAGAGCGGCACTGACCAGCTCTGAGATGTGAGAGCAGCACTGACCAGCTCTGAGATGTGAGAGTGCTACTGACCAGCTCTGAGATGTGAGAGTGCTACTGACCAGCTCTGAGATGTGAGAGTGCTACTGACCAGCTCTGAGATGTGAGAGCGGCACTGACCAGCTCTGAGATGTGAAAGCAGCACTGACCAGCTCTGAGATGTGAGAGCAGCACTGACCAGCTCTGAGATGTGAGAGCGCCACTGACCAGCTCTGAGATGTGAGAGCAGCACTGACCAGCTCTGAGATGTGAGAGCGGCACTGACCAGCTGTGAGATTTGAGAGCAGCACTGACCAGCTCTGAGATGTGAGAGCGGCGCTGACCAGCTGTGATATGTGAGAGCAGCACTGACCAGCTCTGAGATGTGAGAGCAGCACTGACCAGCTCTGATATGTGAGAGCGGCGCTGACCAGCTCTGAGATGTGAAAGCGGCACTGACCAGCTCTGAGATGTGAGAGCAGCACTGACCAGCTCTGAGATGTGAGAGCGCCACTGACCAGCTCTGAGGTGTGAGAGCGCCACTGACCAGCTCTGAGATGTGAGAGCGCTACTGACTAGCTCTGAGATGTGAGAGCAGCACTGACCAGCTCTGAGATGTGAGAGCAGCACTGACCAGCTTTGAGATGTGAGAGCTGCACTGACCAGATCTGAGATGTGAGAGCGCCACTGACCAGATCTGAGATGTGAGAGCGCCACTGACCAGCTGTGAGATGTGAGAGCGGCACTGACCAGCTGTGAGATGTGAGAGCGCTACTGACCAGCTCTGAGATGTGAGAACAGCACTGACCAGCTCTGAGATGTGAGAGCAGCACTGACCAGCTCTGAGATGTGAGAGCGGCACTGACCAGCTCTGATATGTGAGAGCAGCACTGACCAGCTCTGAGATGTGAGAGCAGCACTGACCAGCTCTGAGATGTGAGAGCGGCACTGACCAGCTCTGAGATGTGAGCGCGGCACTGACCAGCTGTGAGATGTCAGAGTGTTACTGACCAGCTCTGAGATGTGAGAGCGCCACTGACCAGCTGTGAGATGTGAGAGCAGCACTGACCAGCTCTGAGATGTGAGAGCAGCACTGACCAGCTCTGAGATGTGAGAGCAGCACTGACCAGCTCTGAGATGTGAGAGCGGCGCTGACCAGCTCTGAGATGTGAGAGCGGCGCTGACCAGCTCTGAGATGTGAGAGCACCACTGACCAGCTCTGAGATGTGAGAGCGGCACTGACCAGCTCTGAGATGTGAGAGTGTTACTGACCAGATCTGAGATGTGAGAGCGGCACTGACCAGCTGTGAGATGTGAGAGCGGCACTGACCAGCTCTGAGATGTTAGAGTGGTACTGACCAGATCTGAGATGTGAGAGCGGCACTGACCAGCTCTGAGATGTGAGAGCGGCACTGACCAGCTCTGAGATTTGAGAGCAGCACTGACCATCTCTGGGATGTGAGAGCAGCACTGACCATCTCTGAGATGTGAGAGCAGTATTGACCACCTCTGAGATGTGAGAGCGGCACTGACCAGCTCTGAGATGTGAGAGCGGCATTGACCAGCTGTGAGATGTGAGAGCGGCACTGACCAGCTCTGAGATGTGAGAGCGCCACTGACCAGCTGTGAGATGTGAGAGCAGCACTGACCAGCTCTGAGAAGTGAGAGCGCCACTGACCAGCTCTGGGATGTGAGAGCGGCACTGACCAGCTCTGAGATGTGAGAGCAGCACTGACCAGCTCTGAGATGTGAGAGCGCCACTGACCAGCTCTGAGATGTGAGAGCAGCACTGACCAGCTCTGAGATGTGAGAGCGGCACTGACCAGTTGTGAGATGTGAGAGCGGCACTGACCAGCTGTGAGATGTGAGAGCAGCACTGACCAGCTCTGAGATGTGAGAGCGGCACTGACCAGCTCTGAGATGTGAGAGCAGCACTGACCAGCTCTGATATGTGAGAGCAGCACTGACCAGCTCTGATATGTGAGAGCAGCACTGACCAGCTCTGATATGTGAGAGCGGCACTGACCAGCTCTGAGATGTGAGAGCAGCACTGACCAGCTCTGAGATGTGAGAGTGCTACTGACCAGCTCTGAGATGTGAGAGTGCTACTGACCAGCTCTGAGATGTGAGAGTGCTACTGACCAGCTCTGAGATGTGAGAGCTGCACGGACCAGCTCTGAGATGTGAAAGCAGCACTGACCAGCTCTGAGATGTGAGAGCAGCACTGACCAGCTCTGATATGTGAGAGCGCCACTGACCAGCTCTGAGATGTGAGAGCAGCACTGACCAGCTCTGAGATGTGAGAGCGGCACTGACCAGCTCTGAGATGTGAGAGCAGCACTGACCAGCTCTGACATGTTAGAGCGGCACTGACCAGCTCTGAGATGTGAGAGCAGCACTGACCAGCTCTGAGATGTGAGAGTGCTACTGACCAGCTCTGAGATGTGAGAGTGCTACTGACCAGCTCTGAGATGTGAGAGTGCTACTGACCAGCTCTGAGATGTGAGAGTGCTACTGACCAGCTCTGAGATGTGAGAGCGGCACTGACCAGCTCTGAGATGTGAAAGCAGCACTGACCAGCTCTGAGATGTGAGAGCAGCACTGACCAGCTCTGATATGTGAGAGCGCCACTGACCAGCTCTGAGATGTGAGAGCAGCACTGACCAGCTCTGAGATGTGAGAGCGGCACTGACCAGCTGTGAGATTTGAGAGCAGCACTGACCAGCTGTGAGATGTGAGAGCGGCGCTGACCAGCTGTGATAAGTGAGAGCAGCACTGACCAGCTCTGAGATGTGAGAGCGGCACTGACCAGCACTGATATGTGAGAGCGGCGCTGACCAGCTCTGAGATGTGAAAGCGGCACTGACCAGCTCTGAGATGTGAGAGCAGCACTGACCAGCTCTGAGATGTGAGAGCGCCACTGACCAGCTCTGAGATGTGAGAGCAGCACTGACCAGCTCTGAGATGTGAGAGTGCTACTGACCAGCTCTGAGATGTGAGAGTGCTACTGACCAGCTCTGAGATGTGAGAGTGCTACTGACCAGCTCTGAGATGTGAGAGCTGCACGGACCAGCTCTGAGATGTGAAAGCAGCACTGACCAGCTCTGAGATGTGAGAGCAGCACTGACCAGCTCTGATATGTGAGAGCGCCACTGACCAGCTCTGAGATGTGAGAGCAGCACTGACCAGCTCTGAGATGTGAGAGCGGCACTGACCAGCTCTGAGATGTGAGAGCAGCACTGACCAGCTCTGACATGTTAGAGCGGCACTGACCAGCTCTGAGATGTGAGAGCAGCACTGACCAGCTCTGAGATGTGAGAGTGCTACTGACCAGCTCTGAGATGTGAGAGTGCTACTGACCAGCTCTGAGATGTGAGAGTGCTACTGACCAGCTCTGAGATGTGAGAGTGCTGCTGACCAGCTCTGAGATGTGAGAGCGGCACTGACCAGCTCTGAGATGTGAAAGCAGCACTGACCAGCTCTGAGATGTGAGAGCAGCACTGACCAGCTCTGATATGTGAGAGCGCCACTGACCAGCTCTGAGATGTGAGAGCAGCACTGACCAGCTCTGAGATGTGAGAGCGGCACTGACCAGCTGTGAGATTTGAGAGCAGCACTGACCAGCTGTGAGATGTGAGAGCGGCGCTGACCAGCTGTGATAAGTGAGAGCAGCACTGACCAGCTCTGAGATGTGAGAGCGGCACTGACCAGCACTGATATGTGAGAGCGGCGCTGACCAGCTCTGAGATGTGAAAGCGGCACTGACCAGCTCTGAGATGTGAGAGCAGCACTGACCAGCTCTGAGATGTGAGAGCGCCACTGACCAGCTCTGAGGTGTGAGAGCACCACTGACCAGCTCTGAGATGTGAGAGCGCTACTGACTAGCTCTGAGATGTGAGAGCAGCACTGACCAGCTCTGAGATGTGAGAGCAGCACTGACCAGCTTTGAGATGTGAGAGCTGCACTGACCAGATCTGAGATGTGAGAGCAGCACTGACCAGCTTTGAGATGTGAGAGCTGCACTGACCAGATCTGAGATGTGAGAGCGCCACTGACCAGATCTGAGATGTGAGAGCGCCACTGACCAGCTGTGAGATGTGAGAGCGGCACTGACCAGCTGTGAGATGTGAGAGCGCTACTGACCAGCTCTGAGATGTGAGAACAGCACTGACCAGCTCTGAGATGTGAGAGCAGCACTGACCAGCTCTGAGATGTGAGAGTGTTACTGACCAGATCTGAGATGTGAGAGCGGCACTGACCAGCTGTGAGATGTGAGAGCGGCACTGACCAGCTCTGAGATGTTAGAGTGGTACTGACCAGATCTGAGATGTGAGAGCGGCACTGACCAGCTCTGAGATGTGAGAGCGGCACTGACCAGCTCTGAGATTTGAGAGCAGCACTGACCATCTCTGGGATGTGAGAGCAGCACTGACCATCTCTGAGATGTGAGAGCAGTATTGACCACCTCTGAGATGTGAGAGCGGCACTGACCAGCTCTGAGATGTGAGAGCGGCATTGACCAGCTGTGAGATGTGAGAGCGGCACTGACCAGCTCTGAGATGTGAGAGCGCCACTGACCAGCTGTGAGATGTGAGAGCAGCACTGACCAGCTCTGAGAAGTGAGAGCGCCACTGACCAGCTCTGGGATGTGAGAGCGGCACTGACCAGCTCTGAGATGTGAGAGCAGCACTGACCAGCTCTGAGATGTGAGAGCGCCACTGACCAGCTCTGAGATGTGAGAGCAGCACTGACCAGCTCTGAGATGTGAGAGCGGCACTGACCAGTTGTGAGATGTGAGAGCGGCACTGACCAGCTGTGAGATGTGAGAGCAGCACTGACCAGCTCTGAGATGTGAGAGCGGCACTGACCAGCTCTGAGATGTGAGAGCAGCACTGACCAGCTCTGATATGTGAGAGCAGCACTGACCAGCTCTGATATGTGAGAGCAGCACTGACCAGCTCTGATATGTGAGAGCGGCACTGACCAGCTCTGAGATGTGAGAGCAGCACTGACCAGCTCTGAGATGTGAGAGTGCTACTGACCAGCTCTGAGATGTGAGAGTGCTACTGACCAGCTCTGAGATGTGAGAGTGCTACTGACCAGCTCTGAGATGTGAGAGCTGCACGGACCAGCTCTGAGATGTGAAAGCAGCACTGACCAGCTCTGAGATGTGAGAGCAGCACTGACCAGCTCTGATATGTGAGAGCGCCACTGACCAGCTCTGAGATGTGAGAGCAGCACTGACCAGCTCTGAGATGTGAGAGCGGCACTGACCAGCTCTGAGATGTGAGAGCAGCACTGACCAGCTCTGACATGTTAGAGCGGCACTGACCAGCTCTGAGATGTGAGAGCAGCACTGACCAGCTCTGAGATGTGAGAGTGCTACTGACCAGCTCTGAGATGTGAGAGTGCTACTGACCAGCTCTGAGATGTGAGAGTGCTACTGACCAGCTCTGAGATGTGAGAGTGCTACTGACCAGCTCTGAGATGTGAGAGCGGCACTGACCAGCTCTGAGATGTGAAAGCAGCACTGACCAGCTCTGAGATGTGAGAGCAGCACTGACCAGCTCTGATATGTGAGAGCGCCACTGACCAGCTCTGAGATGTGAGAGCAGCACTGACCAGCTCTGAGATGTGAGAGCGGCACTGACCAGCTGTGAGATTTGAGAGCAGCACTGACCAGCTGTGAGATGTGAGAGCGGCGCTGACCAGCTGTGATAAGTGAGAGCAGCACTGACCAGCTCTGAGATGTGAGAGCGGCACTGACCAGCACTGATATGTGAGAGCGGCGCTGACCAGCTCTGAGATGTGAAAGCGGCACTGACCAGCTCTGAGATGTGAGAGCAGCACTGACCAGCTCTGAGATGTGAGAGCGCCACTGACCAGCTCTGAGATGTGAGAGCAGCACTGACCAGCTCTGAGATGTGAGAGTGCTACTGACCAGCTCTGAGATGTGAGAGTGCTACTGACCAGCTCTGAGATGTGAGAGTGCTACTGACCAGCTCTGAGATGTGAGAGCTGCACGGACCAGCTCTGAGATGTGAAAGCAGCACTGACCAGCTCTGAGATGTGAGAGCAGCACTGACCAGCTCTGATATGTGAGAGCGCCACTGACCAGCTCTGAGATGTGAGAGCAGCACTGACCAGCTCTGAGATGTGAGAGCGGCACTGACCAGCTCTGAGATGTGAGAGCAGCACTGACCAGCTCTGACATGTTAGAGCGGCACTGACCAGCTCTGAGATGTGAGAGCAGCACTGACCAGCTCTGAGATGTGAGAGTGCTACTGACCAGCTCTGAGATGTGAGAGTGCTACTGACCAGCTCTGAGATGTGAGAGTGCTACTGACCAGCTCTGAGATGTGAGAGTGCTGCTGACCAGCTCTGAGATGTGAGAGCGGCACTGACCAGCTCTGAGATGTGAAAGCAGCACTGACCAGCTCTGAGATGTGAGAGCAGCACTGACCAGCTCTGATATGTGAGAGCGCCACTGACCAGCTCTGAGATGTGAGAGCAGCACTGACCAGCTCTGAGATGTGAGAGCGGCACTGACCAGCTGTGAGATTTGAGAGCAGCACTGACCAGCTGTGAGATGTGAGAGCGGCGCTGACCAGCTGTGATAAGTGAGAGCAGCACTGACCAGCTCTGAGATGTGAGAGCGGCACTGACCAGCACTGATATGTGAGAGCGGCGCTGACCAGCTCTGAGATGTGAAAGCGGCACTGACCAGCTCTGAGATGTGAGAGCAGCACTGACCAGCTCTGAGATGTGAGAGCGCCACTGACCAGCTCTGAGGTGTGAGAGCACCACTGACCAGCTCTGAGATGTGAGAGCGCTACTGACTAGCTCTGAGATGTGAGAGCAGCACTGACCAGCTCTGAGATGTGAGAGCAGCACTGACCAGCTTTGAGATGTGAGAGCTGCACTGACCAGATCTGAGATGTGAGAGCAGCACTGACCAGCTTTGAGATGTGAGAGCTGCACTGACCAGATCTGAGATGTGAGAGCGCCACTGACCAGATCTGAGATGTGAGAGCGCCACTGACCAGCTGTGAGATGTGAGAGCGGCACTGACCAGCTGTGAGATGTGAGAGCGCTACTGACCAGCTCTGAGATGTGAGAACAGCACTGACCAGCTCTGAGATGTGAGAGCAGCACTGACCAGCTCTGAGATGTGAGAGCGGCACTGACCAGCTCTGATATGTGAGAGCAGCACTGACCAGCTCTGAGATGTGAGAGCAGCACTGACCAGCTCTGAGATGTGAGAGCGGCACTGACCAGCTCTGAGATGTGAGCGCGGCACTGACCAGCTGTGAGATGTGAGAGCAGCACTGACCAGCTCTGAGAAGTGAGAGCGCCACTGACCAGCTCTGGGATGTGAGAGCGGCACTGACCAGCTCTGAGATGTGAGAGCAGCACTGACCAGCTCTGAGATGTGAGAGCGCCACTGACCAGCTCTGAGATGTGAGAGCAGCACTGACCAGCTCTGAGATGTGAGAGCGGCACTGACCAGTTCTGATATGTGAGAGCGCCACTGACCAGCTCTGAGATGTGAGAGCAGCACTGACCAGCTCTGAGATGTGAGAGCGGCACTGACCAGCTCTGAGATGTGAGAGCAGCACTGACCAGCTCTGACATGTTAGAGCGGCACTGACCAGCTCTGAGATGTGAGAGCAGCACTGACCAGCTCTGAGATGTGAGAGTGCTACTGACCAGCTCTGAGATGTGAGAGTGCTACTGACCAGCTCTGAGATGTGAGAGTGCTACTGACCAGCTCTGAGATGTGAGAGTGCTACTGACCAGCTCTGAGATGTGAGAGCGGCACTGACCAGCTCTGAGATGTGAAAGCAGCACTGACCAGCTCTGAGATGTGAGAGCAGCAGTGACCAGCTCTGATATGTGAGAGCGCCACTGACCAGCTCTGAGATGTGAGAGCAGCACTGACCAGCTCTGAGATGTGAGAGCGGCACTGACCAGCTGTGAGATTTGAAAGCAGCACTGACCAGCTGTGAGATGTGAGAGCGGCGCTGACCAGCTGTGATAAGTGAGAGCAGCACTGACCAGCTCTGAGATGTGAGAGCGGCACTGACCAGCACTGATATGTGAGAGCGGCGCTGACCAGCTCTGAGATGTGAAAGCGGCACTGACCAGCTCTGAGATGTGAGAGCAGCACTGACCAGCTCTGAGATGTGAGAGCGCCACTGACCAGCTCTGAGGTGTGAGAGCACCACTGACCAGCTCTGAGATGTGAGAGCGCTACTGACTAGCTCTGAGATGTGAGAGCAGCACTGACCAGCTCTGAGATGTGAGAGCAGCACTGACCAGCTTTGAGATGTGAGAGCTGCACTGACCAGATCTGAGATGTGAGAGCAGCACTGACCAGCTTTGAGATGTGAGAGCTGCACTGACCAGATCTGAGATGTGAGAGCGCCACTGACCAGATCTGAGATGTGAGAGCGCCACTGACCAGCTGTGAGATGTGAGAGCGGCACTGACCAGCTGTGAGATGTGAGAGCGCTACTGACCAGCTCTGAGATGTGAGAACAGCACTGACCAGCTCTGAGATGTGAGAGCAGCACTGACCAGCTCTGAGATGTGAGAGCGGCACTGACCAGCTCTGATATGTGAGAGCAGCACTGACCAGCTCTGAGATGTGAGAGCAGCACTGACCAGCTCTGAGATGTGAGAGCGGCACTGACCAGCTCTGAGATGTGAGCGCGGCACTGACCAGCTGTGAGATGTGAGAGCAGCACTGACCAGCTCTGAGAAGTGAGAGCGCCACTGACCAGCTCTGGGATGTGAGAGCGGCACTGACCAGCTCTGAGATGTGAGAGCAGCACTGACCAGCTCTGAGATGTGAGAGCGCCACTGACCAGCTCTGAGATGTGAGAGCAGCACTGACCAGCTCTGAGATGTGAGAGCGGCACTGACCAGTTGTGAGATGTGAGAGCGGCACTGACCAGCTCTGAGATATGAGAGCGGCACTGACCAGCTCTGATATGTGAGAGCAGCACTGACCAGCTCTGAGATGTGAGAGCGGCACTGACCAGCTCTGAGATGTGAGAGCAGCACTGACCAGCTCTGAGATGTGAGAGCGGCACTGACCAGCTCTGAGATGTGAGAGCTGCACTGACCAGCTGTGAGATGTCAGAGTGTTACTGACCAGAACTGAGATGTGAGAGGGGCACTGACCAGCTCTGAGATGTGAGCGCGGCACTGACCAGCTGTGAGATGTCAGAGTGTTACTGACCAGCTCTGAGATGTGAGAGCACCACTGACCATCTCTGAGATGTGAGAGCGGCACTGACCAGCTCTGAGATGTGAGAGTGTTACTGACCAGATCTGAGATGTGAGAGCGGCACTGACCAGCTGTGAGATGTGAGAGCGGCACTGACCAGCTCTGAGATGTTAGAGTGGTACTGACCAGATCTGAGATGTGAGAGTGGCACTGACCAGCTCTGAGATGTGAGAGCGGCACTGACCAGCTCTGAGATTTGAGAGCAGCACTGACCATCTCTGGGATGTGAGAGCAGCACTGACCATCTCTGAGATGTGAGAGCAACATTGACCACCTCTGAGATGTGAGAGCGGCACTGACCAGATCGGAGATGTGAGAGCGGCATTGACCAGCTGTGAGATGTGAGAGCGGCACTGACCAGCTCTGAGATGTGAGAGCGCCACTGACCAGCTCTGAGATGTGAGCGCGGCACTCACCAGCTGTGAGATGTGAGAGCGCCACTGACCAGCTGTGAGATGTGAGAGCAGCACTGACCAGCTCTGAGATTTGAGAGCAGCACTGACCAGCTCTGAGATGTGAGAGCTGCACTGACCAGATCTGAGATGTGAGAGCGCCACTGACCAGCTGTGAGATGTGAGAGCGGCACTGACCAGCTGTGAGATGTGAGAGCGCTACTGACCAGCTCTGAGATGTGAGAGCAGCACTGACCAGCTCTGAGATGTGAGAGCAGCACTGACCAGCTCTGAGATGTGAGAGCGGCACTGACCAGCTCTGATATGTTAGAGCAGCACTGACCAGCTCTGAGATGTGAGAGCAGCACTGACCAGCTCTGAGATGTGAGAGCGGCACTGACCAGCTCTGAGATGTGAGAGCTGCACTGACCAGCTGTGAGATGTCAGAGTGTTACTGACCAGATCTGAGATATGAGAGCGGCACTGACAAGCTCTGATATGTGAGAGCAGCACTGACCAGCTGTGAGATGTCAGAGTGTTACTGACCAGCTCTGAGATGTGAGAGCACCACTGACCAGCTCTGAGATGTGAGAGCAGCACTGACCAGCTCTGAGATGTGAGAGCGGCGCTGACCAGCTCTGAGATGTGAGAGCGGCACTGACCAGCTCTGAGATGTGAGAGCACCACTGACCAGCACTGAGATGTGAGAGCGGCACTGACCAGCTCTGAGATGTGAGAGTGTTACTGACCAGATCTGAGATGTGAGAGCGGCACTGACCAGCTGTGAGATGTGAGAGCGGCACTGACCAGCTCTGAGATGTGAAAGTGGTACTGACCAGATCTGAGATGTGAGAGCGGCACTGACCAGCTCTGAGATGTGAGAGCGGCACTGACCAGCTCTGATATGTGAGAGCGGCACTGACCAGCTCTGAGATGTGAGAGCGGCACTGACCAGCTATGAGATGTGAAAGCGGCACTGACCAGCTGTGAGATGTGAGAGCAGCACTGACCAGCTCTGACATGTGAGAGCGGCGCTGACCAGCTGTGAGATGTGAGAGCAGCACTGACCAGCTCTGAGATGTGAGAGCGGCACTGACCAGCTCTGAGATGTGAGAGCAGCACTGACCAGCTCTGATTTGTGAGAGCAGCACTGACTAGCTCTGATATGTGAGAGCAGCACTGACCAGCTCTAATATGTGAGAGCGGCACTGACCAGCTCTGAGATGTGAGAGCAGCACTGACCAGCTCTGAGATGTGAGAGTGCTACTGACCAGCTCTGAGATGTGAGAGTGCTGCTGACAAGCTCTGAGATGTGAGAGTGCTACTGACCAGCTCTGAGATGTGAGAGCGGCACTGACCAGCTCTGAGATGTGAAAGCAGCACTGACCAGCTCTGAGATGTGAGAGCAGCACTGACCAGCTCTGATATGTGAGAGTGCCACTGACCAGCTCTGAGATGTGAGAGCAGCACGGACCAGCTCTGAGATGTGAGAGCAGCACTGACCAGCTCTGAGATGTGAGAGCGGCACTGACCAGCTCTGAGATGTGAGAGCAGCACTGACCAGCTCTGAGATGTGAGAGTGCTACTGACCAGCTCTGAGATGTGAGAGTGCTACTGACCAGCTCTGAGATGTGAGAGTGCTACTGACCAGCTCTGAGATGTGAGAGCGGCACTGACCAGCTCTGAGATGTGAAAGCAGCACTGACCAGCTCTGAGATGTGAGAGCAGCACTGACCAGCTCTGAGATGTGAGAGCGCCACTGACCAGCTCTGAGATGTGAGAGCAGCACTGACCAGCTCTGAGATGTGAGAGCGGCACTGACCAGCTGTGAGATTTGAGAGCAGCACTGACCAGCTCTGAGATGTGAGAGCGGCGCTGACCAGCTGTGATATGTGAGAGCAGCACTGACCAGCTCTGAGATGTGAGAGCAGCACTGACCAGCTCTGATATGTGAGAGCGGCGCTGACCAGCTCTGAGATGTGAAAGCGGCACTGACCAGCTCTGAGATGTGAGAGCAGCACTGCCCAGCTCTGAGATGTGAGAGCGCCACTGACCAGCTCTGAGGTGTGAGAGCGCCACTGACCAGCTCTGAGATGTGAGAGCGCTACTGACTAGCTCTGAGATGTGAGAGCAGCACTGACCAGCTCTGAGATGTGAGAGCAGCACTGACCAGCTTTGAGATGTGAGAGCTGCACTGACCAGATCTGAGATGTGAGAGCGCCACTGACCAGATCTGAGATGTGAGAGCGCCACTGACCAGCTGTGAGATGTGAGAGCGGCACTGACCAGCTGTGAGATGTGAGAGCGCTACTGACCAGCTCTGAGATGTGAGAACAGCACTGACCAGCTCTGAGATGTGAGAGCAGCACTGACCAGCTCTGAGATGTGAGAGCGGCACTGACCAGCTCTGATATGTGAGAGCAGCACTGACCAGCTCTGAGATGTGAGAGCAGCACTGACCAGCTCTGAGATGTGAGAGCGGCACTGACCAGCTCTGAGATGTGAGCGCGGCACTGACCAGCTGTGAGATGTCAGAGTGTTACTGACCAGCTCTGAGATGTGAGAGCGCCACTGACCAGCTGTGAGATGTGAGAGCAGCACTGACCAGCTCTGAGATGTGAGAGCAGCACTGACCAGCTCTGAGATGTGAGAGCAGCACTGACCAGCTCTGAGATGTGAGAGCGGCGCTGACCAGCTCTGAGATGTGAGAGCGGCGCTGACCAGCTCTGAGATGTGAGAGCACCACTGACCAGCTCTGAGATGTGAGAGCGGCACTGACCAGCTCTGAGATGTGAGAGTGTTACTGACCAGATCTGAGATGTGAGAGCGGCACTGACCAGCTGTGAGATGTGAGAGCGGCACTGACCAGCTCTGAGATGTTAGAGTGGTACTGACCAGATCTGAGATGTGAGAGCGGCACTGACCAGCTCTGAGATGTGAGAGCGGCACTGACCAGCTCTGAGATTTGAGAGCAGCACTGACCATCTCTGGGATGTGAGAGCAGCACTGACCATCTCTGAGATGTGAGAGCAGTATTGACCACCTCTGAGATGTGAGAGCGGCACTGACCAGCTCTGAGATGTGAGAGCGGCATTGACCAGCTGTGAGATGTGAGAGCGGCACTGACCAGCTCTGAGATGTGAGAGCGCCACTGACCAGCTGTGAGATGTGAGAGCGGCACTGACCAGCTCTGAGAAGTGAGAGCGCCACTGACCAGCTCTGGGATGTGAGAGCGGCACTGACCAGCTCTGAGATGTGAGAGTAGCACTGACCAGCTCTGAGATGTGAGAGCGCCACTGACCAGCTCTGAGATGTGAGAGCAGCACTGACCAGCTCTGAGATGTGAGAGCGGCACTGACCAGTTGTGAGATGTGAGAGCGGCACTGACCAGCTCTGAGATATGAGAGCGGCACTGACCAGCTCTGATATGTGAGAGCAGCACTGACCAGCTCTGAGATGTGAGAGCGGCACTGACCAGCTCTGAGATGTGAGAGCAGCACTGACCAGCTCTGAGATGTGAGAGCGGCACTGACCAGCTCTGAGATGTGAGAGCTGCACTGACCAGCTGTGAGATGTCAGAGTGTTACTGACCAGATCTGAGATATGAGAGCGGCACTGACAAGCTCTGATATGTGAGAGCAGCACTGACCAGCTGTGAGATGTCAGAGTGTTACTGACCAGCTCTGAGATGTGAGAGCACCACTGACCAGCTCTGAGATGTGAGAGCAGCACTGACCAGCTCTGAGATGTGAGAGCGGCGCTGACCAGCTCTGAGATGTGAGAGCGGCACTGACCAGCTCAGAGATGTGAGAGCACCACTGACCAGCTCTGAGATGTGAGAGCGGCACTGACCAGCTCTGAGATGTGAGAGTGTTACTGACCAGATCTGAGATGTGAGAGCGGCACTGACCAGCTGTGAGATATGAGAGCGGCACTGACCAGCTCTGATATGTGAGAGCAGCACTGACCAGATCTGAGATGTGAGAGCGGCACTGACCAGCTCTGAGATGTGAGAGCACCACTGACCAGCTCTGAGATGTGAGAGCAGCACTGACCAGCTCTGAGATGTGAGAGCAGCACTGACCAGCTCTGATATGTGAGAGCGGCGCTGACCAGCTCTGAGATGTGAAAGCGGCACTGACCAGCTCTGAGATGTGAAAGCAGCACTGACCAGCTCTGAGATGTGAGAGCGCCACTGACCAGCTCTGGGATGTGAGAGCGGCACTGACCAGCTCTGAGATGTGAGAGCAGCACTGACCAGCTCTGAGATGTGAGAGCGCCACTGACCAGCTCTGAGATGTGAGAGCAGCACTGACCAGCTCTGAGATGTGAGAGCGGCACTGACCAGTTCTGATATGTGAGAGCGCCACTGACCAGCTCTGAGATGTGAGAGCAGCACTGACCAGCTCTGAGATGTGAGAGCGGCACTGACCAGCTCTGAGATGTGAGAGCAGCACTGACCAGCTCTGACATGTTAGAGCGGCACTGACCAGCTCTGAGATGTGAGAGCAGCACTGACCAGCTCTGAGATGTGAGAGTGCTACTGACCAGCTCTGAGATGTGAGAGTGCTACTGACCAGCTCTGAGATGTGAGAGTGCTACTGACCAGCTCTGAGATGTGAGAGTGCTACTGACCAGCTCTGAGATGTGAGAGCGGCACTGACCAGCTCTGAGATGTGAAAGCAGCACTGACCAGCTCTGAGATGTGAGAGCAGCACTGACCAGCTCTGATATGTGAGAGCGCCACTGACCAGCTCTGAGATGTGAGAGCAGCACTGACCAGCTCTGAGATGTGAGAGCGGCACTGACCAGCTGTGAGATTTGAGAGCAGCACTGACCAGCTGTGAGATGTGAGAGCGGCGCTGACCAGCTGTGATAAGTGAGAGCAGCACTGACCAGCTCTGAGATGTGAGAGCGGCACTGACCAGCACTGATATGTGAGAGCGGCGCTGACCAGCTCTGAGATGTGAAAGCGGCACTGACCAGCTCTGAGATGTGAGAGCAGCACTGACCAGCTCTGAGATGTGAGAGCGCCACTGACCAGCTCTGAGGTGTGAGAGCACCACTGACCAGCTCTGAGATGTGAGAGCGCTACTGACTAGCTCTGAGATGTGAGAGCAGCACTGACCAGCTCTGAGATGTGAGAGCAGCACTGACCAGCTTTGAGATGTGAGAGCTGCACTGACCAGATCTGAGATGTGAGAGCAGCACTGACCAGCTTTGAGATGTGAGAGCTGCACTGACCAGATCTGAGATGTGAGAGCGCCACTGACCAGATCTGAGATGTGAGAGCGCCACTGACCAGCTGTGAGATGTGAGAGCGGCACTGACCAGCTGTGAGATGTGAGAGCGCTACTGACCAGCTCTGAGATGTGAGAACAGCACTGACCAGCTCTGAGATGTGAGAGCAGCACTGACCAGCTCTGAGATGTGAGAGCGGCACTGACCAGCTCTGATATGTGAGAGCAGCACTGACCAGCTCTGAGATGTGAGAGCAGCACTGACCGGCTCTGAGATGTGAGAGCGGCACTGACCAGCTCTGAGATGTGAGCGCGGCACTGACCAGCTGTGAGATGTGAGAGCAGCACTGACCAGCTCTGAGAAGTGAGAGCGCCACTGACCAGCTCTGGGATGTGAGAGCGGCACTGACCAGCTCTGAGATGTGAGAACAGCACTGACCAGCTCTGAGATGTGAGAGCGCCACTGACCAGCTCTGAGATGTGAGAGCAGCACTGACCAGCTCTGAGATGTGAGAGCGGCACTGACCAGTTGTGAGATGTGAGAGCGGCACTGACCAGCTCTGAGATATGAGAGCGGCACTGACCAGCTCTGATATGTGAGAGCAGCACTGACCAGCTCTGAGATGTGAGAGCGGCACTGACCAGCTCTGAGATGTGAGAGCAGCACTGACCAGCTCTGAGATGTGAGAGCGGCACTGACCAGCTCTGAGATGTGAGAGCTGCACTGACCAGCTGTGAGATGTCAGAGTGTTACTGACCAGAACTGAGATGTGAGAGGGGCACTGACCAGCTCTGAGATGTGAGCGCGGCACTGACCAGCTGTGAGATGTCAGAGTGTTACTGACCAGCTCTGAGATGTGAGAGCACCACTGACCATCTCTGAGATGTGAGAGCGGCACTGACCAGCTCTGAGATGTGAGAGTGTTACTGACCAGATCTGAGATGTGAGAGCGGCACTGACCAGCTGTGAGATGTGAGAGCGGCACTGACCAGCTCTGAGATGTTAGAGTGGTACTGACCAGATCTGAGATGTGAGAGTGGCACTGACCAGCTCTGAGATGTGAGAGCGGCACTGACCAGCTCTGAGATTTGAGAGCAGCACTGACCATCTCTGGGATGTGAGAGCAGCACTGACCATCTCTGAGATGTGAGAGCAACATTGACCACCTCTGAGATGTGAGAGCGGCACTGACCAGATCGGAGATGTGAGAGCGGCATTGACCAGCTGTGAGATGTGAGAGCGGCACTGACCAGCTCTGAGATGTGAGAGCGCCACTGACCAGCTCTGAGATGTGAGCGCGGCACTCACCAGCTGTGAGATGTGAGAGCGCCACTGACCAGCTGTGAGATGTGAGAGCAGCACTGACCAGCTCTGAGATTTGAGAGCAGCACTGACCAGCTCTGAGATGTGAGAGCTGCACTGACCAGATCTGAGATGTGAGAGCGCCACTGACCAGCTGTGAGATGTGAGAGCGGCACTGACCAGCTGTGAGATGTGAGAGCGCTACTGACCAGCTCTGAGATGTGAGAGCAGCACTGACCAGCTCTGAGATGTGAGAGCAGCACTGACCAGCTCTGAGATGTGAGAGCGGCACTGACCAGCTCTGATATGTTAGAGCAGCACTGACCAGCTCTGAGATGTGAGAGCAGCACTGACCAGCTCTGAGATGTGAGAGCGGCACTGACCAGCTCTGAGATGTGAGAGCTGCACTGACCAGCTGTGAGATGTCAGAGTGTTACTGACCAGATCTGAGATATGAGAGCGGCACTGACAAGCTCTGATATGTGAGAGCAGCACTGACCAGCTGTGAGATGTCAGAGTGTTACTGACCAGCTCTGAGATGTGAGAGCACCACTGACCAGCTCTGAGATGTGAGAGCAGCACTGACCAGCTCTGAGATGTGAGAGCGGCGCTGACCAGCTCTGAGATGTGAGAGCGGCACTGACCAGCTCTGAGATGTGAGAGCACCACTGACCAGCACTGAGATGTGAGAGCGGCACTGACCAGCTCTGAGATGTGAGAGTGTTACTGACCAGATCTGAGATGTGAGAGCGGCACTGACCAGCTGTGAGATGTGAGAGCGGCACTGACCAGCTCTGAGATGTGAAAGTGGTACTGACCAGATCTGAGATGTGAGAGCGGCACTGACCAGCTCTGAGATGTGAGAGCGGCACTGACCAGCTCTGATATGTGAGAGCGGCACTGACCAGCTCTGAGATGTGAGAGCGGCACTGACCAGCTATGAGATGTGAAAGCGGCACTGACCAGCTGTGAGATGTGAGAGCAGCACTGACCAGCTCTGACATGTGAGAGCGGCGCTGACCAGCTGTGAGATGTGAGAGCAGCACTGACCAGCTCTGAGATGTGAGAGCGGCACTGACCAGCTCTGAGATGTGAGAGCAGCACTGACCAGCTCTGATTTGTGAGAGCAGCACTGACCAGCTCTGATATGTGAGAGCAGCACTGACCAGCTCTGATATGTGAGAGCGGCACTGACCAGCTCTGAGATGTGAGAGCAGCACTGACCAGCTCTGAGATGTGAGAGTGCTACTGACCAGCTCTGAGATGTGAGAGTGCTGCTGACAAGCTCTGAGATGTGAGAGTGCTACTGACCAGCTCTGAGATGTGAGAGCGGCACTGACCAGCTCTGAGATGTGAAAGCAGCACTGACCAGCTCTGAGATGTGAGAGCAGCACTGACCAGCTCTGATATGTGAGAGTGCCACTGACCAGCTCTGAGATGTGAGAGCAGCACGGACCAGCTCTGAGATGTGAGAGCAGCACTGACCAGCTCTGAGATGTGAGAGCAGCACTGACCAGCTCTGACATGTGAGAGCGGCACTGACCAGCTCTGAGATGTGAGAGAAGCACTGACCAGCTCTGAGATGTGAGAGTGCTACTGACCAGCTCTGAGATGTGAGAGTGCTACTGACCAGCTCTGAGATGTGAGAGTGCTACTGACCAGCTCTGAGATGTGAGAGCGGCACTGACCAGCTCTGAGATGTGAGAGCAGCACTGACCAGCTCTGAGATGTGAGAGCAGCACTGACCAGCTCTGAGATGTGAGAGTGCTACTGACCAGCTCTGAGATGTGAGAGTGCTACTGACCAGCTCTGAGATGTGAGAGTGCTACTGACCAGCTCTGAGATGTGAGAGCGGCACTGACCAGCTCTGAGATGTGAAAGCAGCACTGACCAGCTCTGAGATGTGAGAGCAGCATTGACCAGCTCTGAGATGTGAGAGCGCCACTGACCAGCTCTGAGATGTGAGAGCGGCACTGACCAGCTGTGAGATTTGAGAGCAGCACTGACCAGCTCTGAGATGTGAGAGCGGCGCTGACCAGCTGTGATATGTGAGAGCAGCACTGACCAGCTCTGAGATGTGAGAGCAGCACTGACCAGCTCTGATATGTGAGAGCGGCGCTGACCAGCTCTGAGATGTGAAAGCGGCACTGACCAGCTCTGAGATGTGAGAGCAGCACTGACCAGCTCTGAGATGTGAGAGCGCCACTGACCAGCTCTGAGGTGTGAGAGCGCCACTGACCAGCTCTGAGATGTGAGAGCGCTACTGACTAGCTCTGAGATGTGAGAGCAGCACTGACCAGCTCTGAGATGTGAGAGCAGCACTGACCAGCTTTGAGATGTGAGAGCTGCACTGACCAGATCTGAGATGTGAGAGCGCCACTGACCAGATCTGAGATGTGAGAGCGCCACTGACCAGCTGTGAGATGTGAGAGCGGCACTGACCAGCTGTGAGATGTGAGAGCGCTACTGACCAGCTCTGAGATGTGAGAACAGCACTGACCAGCTCTGAGATGTGAGAGCAGCACTGACCAGCTCTGAGATGTGAGAGCGGCACTGACCAGCTCTGATATGTGAGAGCAGCACTGACCAGCTCTGAGATGTGAGAGCAGCACTGACCAGCTCTGAGATGTGAGAGCGGCACTGACCAGCTCTGAGATGTGAGCGCGGCACTGACCAGCTGTGAGATGTCAGAGTGTTACTGACCAGCTCTGAGATGTGAGAGCGCCACTGACCAGCTGTGAGATGTGAGAGCAGCACTGACCAGCTCTGAGATGTGAGAGCAGCACTGACCAGCTCTGAGATGTGAGAGCAGCACTGACCAGCTCTGAGATGTGAGAGCGGCGCTGACCAGCTCTGAGATGTGAGAGCGGCGCTGACCAGCTCTGAGATGTGAGAGCACCACTGACCAGCTCTGAGATGTGAGAGCGGCACTGACCAGCTCTGAGATGTGAGAGTGTTACTGACCAGATCTGAGATGTGAGAGCGGCACTGACCAGCTGTGAGATGTGAGAGCGGCACTGACCAGCTCTGAGATGTTAGAGTGGTACTGACCAGATCTGAGATGTGAGAGCGGCACTGACCAGCTCTGAGATGTGAGAGCGGCACTGACCAGCTCTGAGATTTGAGAGCAGCACTGACCATCTCTGGGATGTGAGAGCAGCACTGACCATCTCTGAGATGTGAGAGCAGTATTGACCACCTCTGAGATGTGAGAGCGGCACTGACCAGCTCTGAGATGTGAGAGCGGCATTGACCAGCTGTGAGATGTGAGAGCGGCACTGACCAGCTCTGAGATGTGAGAGCGCCACTGACCAGCTGTGAGATGTGAGAGCAGCACTGACCAGCTCTGAGAAGTGAGAGCGCCACTGACCAGCTCTGGGATGTGAGAGCGGCACTGACCAGCTCTGAGATGTGAGAGTAGCACTGACCAGCTCTGAGATGTGAGAGCGCCACTGACCAGCTCTGAGATGTGAGAGCAGCACTGACCAGCTCTGAGATGTGAGAGCGGCACTGACCAGTTGTGAGATGTGAGAGCGGCACTGACCAGCTCTGAGATATGAGAGCGGCACTGACCAGCTCTGATATGTGAGAGCAGCACTGACCAGCTCTGAGATGTGAGAGCGGCACTGACCAGCTCTGAGATGTGAGAGCAGCACTGACCAGCTCTGAGATGTGAGAGCAGCACTGACCAGCTCTGAGATGTGAGAGCTGCACTGACCAGCTGTGAGATGTCAGAGTGTTACTGACCAGATCTGAGATATGAGAGCGGCACTGACAAGCTCTGATATGTGAGAGCAGCACTGACCAGCTGTGAGATGTCAGAGTGTTACTGACCAGCTCTGAGATGTGAGAGCACCACTGACCAGCTCTGAGATGTGAGAGCAGCACTGACCAGCTCTGAGATGTGAGAGCGGCGCTGACCAGCTCTGAGATGTGAGAGCGGCACTGACCAGCTCTGAGATGTGAGAAAACCACTGACCAGCTCTGAGATGTGAGAGCGGCACTGACCAGCTCTGAGATGTGAGAGTGTTACTGACCAGATCTGAGATGTGAGAGCGGCACTGACCAGCTGTGAGATATGAGAGCGGCACTGACCAGCTCTGATATGTGAGAGCAGCACTGACCAGATCTGAGATGTGAGAGCGGCACTGACCAGCTCTGAGATGTGAGAGCACCACTGACCAGCTCTGAGATGTGAGAGCAGCACTGACCAGCTCTGAGATGTGAGAGCAGCACTGACCAGCTCTGATATGTGAGAGCGGCGCTGACCAGCTCTGAGATGTGAAAGCGGCACTGACCAGCTCTGAGATGTGAGAGCAGCACTGACCAGCTCTGAGATGTGAGAGCGCCACTGACCAGCTCTGAGGTGTGAGAGCGCCACTGACCAGCTCTGAGATGTGAGAGCGCTACTGACTAGCTCTGAGATGTGAGAGCAGCACTGACCAGCTCTGAGATGTGAGAGCAGCACTGACCAGCTTTGAGATGTGAGAGCTGCACTGACCAGATCTGAGATGTGAGAGCGCCACTGACCAGATCTGAGATGTGAGAGCGCCACTGACCAGCTGTGAGATGTGAGAGCGGCACTGACCAGCTGTGAGATGTGAGAGCGCTACTGACGAGCTCTGAGATGTGAGAACAGCACTGACCAGCTCTGAGATGTGAGAGCAGCACTGACCAGCTCTGAGATGTGAGAGCGGCACTGACCAGCTCTGATATGTGAGAGCAGCACTGACCAGCTCTGAGATGTGAGAGCGGCACTGACCAGCTGTGAGATGTGAGAGCAGCACTGACCAGCTCTGAGATGTGAGAGCAGCACTGACCAGCTCTGAGATGTGAGAGCGGCACTGACCAGCTCTGAGATGTGAGAGCGGCGCTGACCAGCTCTGAGATGTGAGAGCGGCGCTGACCAGCTCTGAGATGTGAGAGCACCACTGACCAGCTCTGAGATGTGAGAGCGGCACTGACCAGCTCTGAGATGTGAGAGTGTTACTGACCAGATCTGAGATGTGAGAGCGGCACTGACCAGCTGTGAGATGTGAGAGCGGCACTGACCAGCTCTGAGATGTTAGAGTGGTACTGACCAGATCTGAGATGTGAGAGCGGCACTGACCAGCTCTGAGATGTGAGAGCGGCACTGACCAGCTCTGAGATTTGAGAGCGGCACTGACCATCTCTGGGATGTGAGAGCAGCACTGACCATCTCTGAGATGTGAGAGCAGTATTGACCACCTCTGAGATGTGAGAGCGGCACTGACCAGCTCTGAGATGTGAGAGCGGCATTGACCAGCTGTGAGATGTGAGAGCGGCACTGACCAGCTCTGAGATGTGAGAGCGCCACTGACCAGCTCTGAGATGTGAGCGCGGCACTCACCAGCTGTGAGATGTGAGAGCGCCACTGACCAGCTGTGAGATGTGAGAGCAGCACTGACCAGCTCTGAGATGTGAGAGCAGCACTGACTAGCTCTGAGATGTGAGAGCTGCACTGACCAGATCTGAGATGTGAGAGCGCCACTGACCAGCTGTGAGATGTGAGAGCGGCACTGACCAGCTGTGAGATGTGAGAGCGCTACTGACCAGCTCTGAGATGTGAGAGCAGCACTGACCAGCCCTGAGATGTGAGAGCAGCACTGACCAGCTCTGAGATGTGAGAGCGGCACTGACCAGCTCTGATATGTTAGAGCAGCACTGGCCAGCTCTGAGATGTGAGAGCAGCACTGACCAGCTCTGAGATGTGAGAGCGGCACTGACCAGCTCTGAGATGTGAGAGCTGCACTGACCAGCTGTGAGATGTCAGAGTGTTACTGACCAGATCTGAGATGTGAGAGCGGCACTGACCAGCTGTGAGATGTGAGAGCGGCACTGACCAGTTGTGAGATGTGAGAGCGCCACTGACCAGCTCTGGAATGTGAGAGCGGCACTGACCAGCTCTGAGATGTGAGAGCAGCACTGACCAGCTCTGAGATGTGAGAGCGCCACTGACCAGCTCTGAGATGTGAGAGCAGCACTGACCAGCTCTGAGATGTGAGAGCGGCACTGACCAGTTGTGAGATGTGAGAGCGGCACTGACCAGCTCTGAGATGTGAGAGCAGCACTTACCAGCTCTGATATGTGAGAGCAGCACTGACCAGCTCTGAGATTTGAGAGCGCCACTGACCAGCTCTGAGATGTGAGCGCGGCACTGACCAGCTGTGTGATGTGAGAGCGCCACTGACCAGCTCTGAGATGTGAGAGCAGCACTGACCAGCTCTGAGATGTGAGAGCAGCACTGACCAGCTCTGAGATGTGAGAGCGGCGCTGACCAGCTCTGAGATGTGAGAGCGGCACTGACCAGCTCTGAGATGTGAGAGCACCACTGACCAGCTCTGAGATGTGAGAGCGGCACTGACCAGCTCTGAGATGTGAGAGTGTTACTGACCAGATCTGAGATGTGAGAGCGGCACTGACCAGCTGTGAGATGTGAGAGCTGCACTGACCAGCTCTGAGATGTGAGAGTGGTACTGACCAGATCTGAGATGTGAGAGCAGCACTGACCAGCTCTGAGATGTGAGAGCGGCACTGACCAGCTCTGAGATTTGAGAGCAGCACTGACCATCTCTGGGATGTGAGAGTAGCACTCACCATCTCTGAGATGTGAGAGCAGCATTGACCACCTCTGAGATGTGAGAGCGGCACTGACCAGCTCTGAGATGTGAGAGCGGCATTGACCAGCTGTGAGATGTGAGAGCGGCACTGACCAGCTGTGAGATGTGAGAGCGGCACTGACCAGCTCTGAGATGTGAGAGCAACAGTGACCAGCTCTGAGATATGAGAGCAGCACTGACCAGCTCTGAGATGTCAGAGCGCCACTGACCAGCTGTGAAATGTGAGAGCACCACTGACCCGCTCTGAGATGTGAGAGCGGCACTGACCAGCTCTGAGATGTGAGAGCGACACTGACCAGCTCTGAGATATGAGAGCAGCACTGACCAGCTCTGAGATGTGAGAGCAGCACTGACCAGCTCTGAGATGTGAGAGCGGCACTGACCAGCTCTGAGATCTGAGAGCGGCACTGACCAGCTGTGAGATGTGAGAGCGCCACTGACCAGCTGTGAGATGTGAGAGGAGCACTGACCAGCTCTGAGATGTGAGAGCGGCGCTGACCAGCTCTGAGATGTGAGAGCGGCAGTGACCAGCTTTGAGATGCGAGAGCGGTGCTGACCAGCTCTGAGATGCGAGAGCGGTGCTGACCAGCTCAGAGATGTGAGAGCGGCACTGACCAGTTGTGTGATGTGAGAGCGCCACTGACCAGCTCTGAGATGTGAGAGCAGCACTGACCAGCTCTGAGATGTGAGAGCAGCACTGACCAGCTCTGAGATGTGAGAGCGGCGCTGACCAGCTCTGAGATGTGAGAGCGGCACTGACCAGCTCTGAGATGTGAGAGCACCACTGACCAGCTCTGAGATGTGAGAGCGGCACTGACCAGCTCTGAGATGTGAGAGTGTTACTGACCAGATCTGAGATGTGAGAGCGGCACTGACCAGCTGTGAGATGTGAGAGCTGCACTGACCAGCTCTGAGATGTGAGAGTGGTACTGACCAGATCTGAGATGTGAGAGCAGCACTGACCAGCTCTGAGATGTGAGAGCGGCACTGACCAGCTCTGAGATTTGAGAGCAGCACTGACCATCTCTGGGATGTGAGAGTAGCACTCACCATCTCTGAGATGTGAGAGCAGCATTGACCACCTCTGAGATGTGAGAGCGGCACTGACCAGCTCTGAGATGTGAGAGCGGCATTGACCAGCTGTGAGATGTGAGAGCGGCACTGACCAGCTGTGAGATGTGAGAGCGGCACTGACCAGCTCTGAGATGTGAGAGCAACAGTGACCAGCTCTGAGATATGAGAGCAGCACTGACCAGCTCTGAGATGTCAGAGCGCCACTGACCAGCTGTGAAATGTGAGAGCACCACTGACCCGCTCTGAGATGTGAGAGCGGCACTGACCAGCTCTGAGATGTGAGAGCGACACTGACCAGCTCTGAGATATGAGAGCAGCACTGACCAGCTCTGAGATGTGAGAGCAGCACTGACCAGCTCTGAGATGTGAGAGCGGCACTGACCAGCTCTGAGATCTGAGAGCGGCACTGACCAGCTGTGAGATGTGAGAGCGCCACTGACCAGCTGTGAGATGTGAGAGGAGCACTGACCAGCTCTGAGATGTGAGAGCGGCGCTGACCAGCTCTGAGATGTGAGAGCGGCAGTGACCAGCTTTGAGATGCGAGAGCGGTGCTGACCAGCTCTGAGATGCGAGAGCGGTGCTGACCAGCTCAGAGATGTGAGAGCGGCACTGACCAGTTCTGAGATGTGAGAGCGGCACTGACCAGCTGTAAGATGTGAGAGCAGCACTGACCAGCTCTGAGAAGTCTGGATTCTCATATGGGAAATTATGTTAGCTTTTTCTGTAGAACACGGCTGGATGGGGCCGGGTTGTTTCACATAAGTGCTTTCACACCAGTGTCAGGGGTTCTGCTTTCCTGTTCTATTCGGGGAGCAGGAAAGCGGAACGGCTCCATCTAAGGATAGAGCCAAATAGCGCTGAACGAATCCCATTGACTATAATGGGGTCCATTCGTTTTTACCACAATCACATAAAAAAAATGTGGTTCTTGATGCAGTTTTAGAAAACTGCTGTGAAACTGCGTATAGTTTTTCAGTTGTGGTTTTTGATGCAATTTTTAACTGCATCCAACCCGCCCGGCCTGAATACAGATTGTTGGGATTTGTTTGAAAAGGGCAATATTATCTCCTGAAACCTTGCATTATCTGTGGTTGTACCTACATCATTAAACAACTGGATTCAATTCCCAGGACCATGCAGTGCTGTGATCATTTGTGCGCAGTTTGCAAATTATGGATCAGTGATCCAGGGATCACTTGCACAGTTGTGGTGGATCAGGGTGCTTACTCTTCCCTTTTGTCTGTATTTTTTGGCCAAGTGGAAGAGATATAGTTATTTGCATCAAATTTATTAACTCTTTCCAATCCATTTTTACATTGAGGGTTTGCTAGGGGGCGTGTTGTTTCTGTCATTATACAACAGCCCCATCTTCTAAGTAAAACTAGTAACTACATGATGGGATAGGCCGTAGTGGCGCAGGCAGCAGATCAGTCGGCAGAATAGTGTAAGTATACCCTGTCAGATGTCTTCTGACATCGGAGTTGTACAGGCTTCAGGAATTATGTCAGAAGACGTCCGACAGTGGATTGGAAAGGGTGAAAAGCACTGGCGTAACTATAGGGGATGCGGTTACACCCAGGCCTAGGAGCCTTTAGGGGGCCCATAAGGCCTCTCTTCTTCATACAGAGAGCCCAGTACTATGAATAAAGTATTATAGTTGGGGGCCCTGTTACAGGTTTTAAATTTGGGGCCAGGAGCTTCAAGTTACACCTCTGCGTTACGGGGTTAAGGGAAGTTGAGGGGCCCCAAGATAAACGTTTGCACCCGGACTCATGAGCCTTTGGCTACGCCCCTGGTTAAAAGGTGCAGATCACTGCAAGACAAAGCATTTTGACCTGTCAAACCAGCAAAAAATCAAGTTTGATTTGCACCAGAAATCTGTGCCTTCTTTAGATCTTTCAGTAAATATGTCTGAAAGTACGTCTTCTTGGAGACCATGCTGTTAGGGAGCCCCATAGCAGGGCTAGAATTTGCATTTGCAGTATGGATGCAGAAATACACCCATATCACACCTGTATGAAATTGGCCTGTAAGTCAGAAACTAACATAATAAATGAATAGACATAAAAAAGGCTAGACTACCATAATTTAAGCAGACAAGAAACCATGAGCTTTGCAAAATTTATTTGATCTTTATATTGCCTGGAAAACCCCGTAAGGGTGTGTTTACACGAGGCGCAAATTCTGCAGCATTTCTGTATCCAAAAGACAGTCAAAATCCACATCACTGGTGTGGATTTTGACCCTAAAATCAGCTGCGTGTCTGGAGCTGATTTCAGGAGATACAGAGTTTACCTCTGAAGTCTGCCAGCACACTCCTTCACCTGATACGCGGTGGCCTGTAGTGAGCACACTGCTGCTGGTCAGGTGATACTGAAGTGCCATCACTTGACTAGCGGCACTGCACTTACTAGAGGCCACTGGGTGAAGGAGTGGGCTGAGAGCTGAAGACTACGGAGGTGAACATTACCATCTGAAAATAGCTGCGGGTACACCGCTGATTCAGAGTCAAAATCAGCACCAATGTTTTGGATGCAGAATGCTGCACAGAAATTCCACGGCATTTCCAGTAGCAGCAATGTGGATGAGATTTAGTAAATCCAAACAAAATCCTTGTGGAAATTGACATTTTTTTGCGGAATTTAACCCCTTAAAGGAGATGTCTCGAGGAAGCAGTGAATTTTTTTTTTTGCCCAGTCCCCCTAATTAAGCATACATTACTAAGCCCCCCTGTAAATGACTTTTCTAGCTGGTTTGTACTTACCGTTCCAGCGTTTCAGCAACTTATAAAAGTTTCCCCAAGATGGCTGCCAGCTCTTTTCCCGTCGCTTGCTGTAGCCCGACGTGCGCGCTCCCGAGACGCTGCCAGCTGTGTCTCCATGACAACACGACGCCCCGCAGCCGCCGACCGGACCCCTGGAGTGAACACGTCCGACCAGTCACCCACCGCCAGGCAGCAGGTAACCGGCGCAGCCCCCGGCCCCCCCACGCTAGACCCGGCTCCCCCGCGCTACCGCCCCGGCTCCCCAGCGCTACCGCCCCGGCTCCCCAGCGCTACCGCCCCGGCTCCCCAGCGCTAGACCCTGACAGACGAAGGCCCCCTCGGCCCAGCGCTAGGCCCCGGAGCCCAGCGCTAGGCTCCGGAGCCCAGCGCTAGGTTCCGGAGCCCAGGTGAAGGCCCCGGAGCCCAGCGCTAGGCTCCGAGCCCAGCGCTAGGCCCCGGAGCCCAGCGCTAGGTTCCGGAGCCCAGCGCTAGGTTCCGGAGCCCAGCGCTGGGCTCCGGAACCTAGCGCTGGGCTCCGGGGCCTACCGCTGTGGCCCGGGACCCTCACCTGTTAGTGAAGATCACCCCCCGACCCATCACTTACCTGGGCGGCTTCTCGGGACAGCTGGGCTGCTGGGCTGGGCTTCTCCGCTGGGCAGCTCCAGTTTCTGCACCTTCCTCTAACAGAGGATGGTACAGAATGGCCGCTCCAGCGCGCTCCCGAGCAGTGACAGCTCGTCTGCGCATGCGCAGAAGAGCTGTAGCGGGGAGCACACTGAAGCGGCTCGTGCTGAAAGGAGAAGACCGGACTGCGCAAGCGTGTCTAAAAAAGCAAGCTGCCAGCGAATTTAGACGGAACCATGGAGACGAGGACGCTAGCAACGGAGCAGGTAAGTGGAATAACTTCTGTATGGCTCATATTTAATGCACGATGTATATTACAAAGTGCATTAATATGGCCATACAGAAGTGTATACCCCCACTTGCTTTCGCGAGACCTCCCCTTTAAGGACATGGCCTATTTTGGCGTTGAGGACCAAACGATTTTTGGTATATTTTCATCTCCATTTTTCAAAAGCCATGAGTGCAGAGGGGCAGAGAGGGGGTGGAGAGGAGGCAGAGAGGGGGGCGGGAGCTCAGTACATGGCTCCGGGCTCTTCCACCCTTCTCCCCCTGCCTTCTCCCCCTGCAGAGAAGGACGCCGTATATCGGCCGGCGTGAAAACCCAGCCGATATACGGTCGTCTGAATAAGCCCTCAATAACACAGTACACTTATTTCTGCGGACCGGTACGGTTACAATGATACCAAAATTCTTATATTTTTTTTAGGTTTTTTCACTTTTCTGCAATAAAAACCCTTTTTTTGGAAATCTTTTTTTCTAAATTGCTGCATTCAAAGTCCTATAACTTTTTTTATTTTTTGGACGGAGCTCTGTGAGGGCTTATTTTTTGCAAGAGGAGCTGTAGTCTTTATTGGTAACATTTTGGGGGTACATACGTTTTTTTATCACTTTTATTGCGTTTTTTGGGAGGCAAAATGCTAAATAGTTTTTTAGCGTTTTTTGAAATGCTTTTTGCTGTGCATGAAAAAAAGCATGTTCGATTTATTGTACGGGTCTTTACGGACACGATGATACCAAATATGTGGGTTTTTTTAGGTTTTTTGGGCTAATATGAGAAAAAGCATCAAAAATGGGGTGTTTTTTTACATTTTTTTTAACTTTTCTATTTTTTGTACATTATTTTGATTTTTTCGTACACCATTTTTGACCCTCTGGGGGACTTACACTGTAGCACTGATGATCGCTACTATAAGGCATTGCAGGACTTCTCTCCTGCAATGCCTTATCGCTTATTACAGCGATCATAGGCAATAGCAATACAGGACGCCGATATCTGGCGTCCTGTTACCATGGCAACCGGCCGGGCTCTCTGCGATAACATGCTTTTGCATGCTTGATAAAGGCTAAATTGTATAGCCAAAACGCGTTGTTATTTATAATAAAACTGCCACCTTGGAATTCTACCAATTCGAGTCTATCCTCTGCATTACTACACGCCAACCAGGATTTTAGGGGTGTCAATTTCACTGACACCCCTACGAAGTAAGTTCCTTTCTGTTCCTTCTACATACCAAACTACTGGAGCACCAGGGCTTTTTTTCCTTGCACCCTATTGTCTCTTGTGATAACATCGCGAGAGCCATCTGAAGTCACAGAGGGAGTGAGCTCCCTCTGGGAACTCTTTCCCTGCCGCTGTCTACTTAAATCGCGGCAAGGAAGGGGTTAACAGCGGGGGCCGGATCTCCGATGCACCCCCGCTGTTGCAGGGGGAGGCCGGCTATCAGTGACAGCCCGCTCCCGCTGCCGGATAGCGCGAGATCTGTCATGATCTCACGCTATCCCTATGACGTAAGGGTACATCTTTTTCAGGAAGTACTCTGCTTCCATGATGTACCCTTACGCCATGGGGGGGTAAGGGGTTAATGAGGGGGAAGATTCCACACCAAATGGTGTGGGTTTTTAGGCAGGCTTTCTGCTGCAGAATGTCCATTGTGGACATTCCGCAGCAATTCAGTCCCATGTGGACCCAGCCTTAGGGTATGTGTACAGGTAGAGGAAATGCTGTGGATTTTCAGCAGCAAAAAATACTGTGGCAAAATCTACAGCATTTCCCCAAGAGACACATAGTCAAAATTCGCACTTTAGTGTGGATTTTGACTCTAAATCAGCTGATTTCAGAAGATATCTCACTACCTTTCATCTCCAAAGTTTTTGCACTCTCGGCATCTCTATCACTGAGCAACCGGCGGGCTTTAGTGAGCTCAGTACCGCTGGTTAGGGGATGCGGAAGTGGCTACCAGGTGCCCAAAATATCAGAGGTAAATTCATAGGTTGTGATAAGCCACACACCCTGAACCACGGTACATTTTTTCCCAGGGGTGCTCCAAGCCTGAAGAAGAGGTTGGGAAGCACTTCCATAACCACCAAGTAGATCTGAGCTGGTCATACCTGAGATCACATCAGTGAAAAAAAGGAGGCTGGAAGATTCAGGAGACAGAAATAATGAACCAATCACTGGAGTGGCCCTTTAAGGGGATTCTGTCACCAGGTTCATGCTGCCTGAACCAAGGACAGGTATGCTCAGTGTCCCCATGAGACTCCACCTACAGCATGTAGACTGACAGTTGTGTCACCTTTGGTTTATAGGGAGTGAGCTGTCAGTGTGCATGATGTTTGCAGGGAGATAACAAAACAGCTGTCTGTGTATGGTTATCTGGCTTGGTTTTTAATTCCCAATCATTGTTTTAAAGACTTGTTTAAAAGGGTCTGACATTGATTTGCAGTAATGCTGCTATCCAATAGGTGGCACTGCATTACTTGTGTAGTACACTCTCAATGCCTGTAACAGCAGCCTATTAGACTCTGCCAGAGGCGGGGTCTAATATACTGAGTTACATGGCAGACACTAACGGCTTTCTCAGGCCTTCAGCTGCCATGGGAGCCCACGAGTACCTTGCGATTGCCGATGGGTGACAAGGAGAGAGGGCTCCTACTGTCATCTGCTTACATGCTGTAGTTGCTATTGATTGTAGCATATAGGGGGTTAAACTGCCAGCATCTGTGCTTTGTCAGTAGTCAGCCAAACCACCACCTTAAGGCTGCATTCAGATGAACGTATATCGGCTCAGTTTTCACGCCGAGCCGATATACGTTGTCCTCGTGTGCAGGGGGGGAGGATGGAAGAGCCAGGAACAGGAACTGAGCTCCTCTGCACTATTTGCAATGGGGAGAGGTGGGTCGGGGACGGGGCTAAGTTCCGAGAATTAGCCCCACCCCCGCCCCACCTCTCCCCATTGCAAATAGTGCAGAGGGGCGGAGAGGAGGCGGGAGCTCAGTTCCTGTTCCTGGCTCTTCTATCCTCCCCCCCTGCAAACGAGGACAACGTATATCGGCTCAGCGTGAAAACCGAGCAGATATACGTTCGTGGGAATGCACCCTAAAAATGCATGTTGTTGGATAACCCCTCAATAATCCTGAAGAACCTTTTTTAACTGCATCAGTCAACGAGCTATATATATATTTATCAAGAATTAGAAGACTGTTTTCTATTGTACATTTAATTGGTTATATCAACTACTTTAGAGTAGAAAAGGGAAGAAAAGAAAATAGTTTTTTTTATATTTTCACTATATAATGCTGACAAATCGAAAAGATAGTGGTTCCATTTTGATCCTATAAGAAAGGGCCTCAATGTCCCACAAAAAGAAAAACAAAAAATATTGTAAGTCTGTGAAAAAAAAATTCAACTTTAGAATACATTAGTCCAAAGCACTGTAATAACCATTGGTCCTGAAAGGGTTAAGCATTACCTATTTGTTGCAATAAAATGAAGTGCAATTCCAATCAACAGTACGATTATGCATAAAAACAGTACGAGTCCGCGTCTGATGATCAGTTGTTTCGTTGCTAGTATTTCTCCTACGACATTGCATGTCTCTAATGGTAAATCAGATTCTACTTTATGAGTTTCTGCAGATACAAAATTAGACGAGACCGCTTCACCTTTGTTCTCAGCATCCGTATGCTTTGATTTTCCTATAAATGAACAAAGAAATTAGTTTTAGTAATTCACCAATAAATATCCACAGTTGTTTAGTCACTTGTATGAAGTGCTGAAGACCTCTCATTGGCTGATCGGAGACATGTTATAGTCCAGTGTGCTTCAGAGTGCACTACATTTTACAATATCAGGAGTATAGGGACCCCTAGCGAACGGTTGATCAATAGACTGTTGTGATAGTCTCCTGAGAGGACAGTTCTGTACAATCTGGAACAGCCAGAGTTGTTATTGCAGGCACTGCTCTCATTGAGATCAACCTATTAAACATTTTTTTTTTTTAAAATAGCGATCCATTAAGCCACGTGGATACAATTTTATTTAGATGGGAGTGATCTAAAAAAGCACTTGCATTGTGTTTGTTTTTTTCCTAGCATTCACCATGCTGGTTCAATAGTGTGCTATTTTAATAGTTGGGACTTTTACGAACTTGATGACACAACTGTTTTTATTTAGAAAAATGGGGGGTGAACTTTTAAGATTTTTTATTTTAATATCTTAATATCCAACATTTTAGTCCACTAGAATACTTGAAATTATGATCATTTGAAGTGTACATTATACTGCAATACTTGTATATTACTGTATATTCTGTCTATTGCACCTTTCAATATCAGTCTATTAAGCCCTGCCGCAGGCAGGTCTTAATAGGATGCCATACATGCCTGTTCTGCGAGCCTTTACTAGGCCTTGGGCTGTCATGCTAAGCCATCAGCTCCCCATGAACCCATCATGAGGAGAGGTGGGAGTCGATGAAGGGGGCTTTTTTCCCTGCTAATTGCATAAGTATTTAAATGGGCGCAATCTGAGTCAAATCTAATCAAGGCTGTCAGCTATTGAAAACACCCTACATTACCACATGAGGTATATCTATGTTATGAGGTTAAGAATGGGTTAAGGACCAATCCTTCTTTTTGTTTTCCATCCTTACATTCCAAGAGCCATAACTTTTAGTTTTTTCCATTGATGTAGGTGTATGAGGGGTTGAGTTGCATTTTTTAGTGGCACTAGTTTGGCGTATATATGCAAACTGCAATAATTTCACCATTGTGACATACATTATATTTTTTCTTAAAAGGCCACTTCAAAAAACTCATTTTTCTATCCCCGCCCCCCCTCACCAGATTGTCTGTTCTACTCTGGAGATCTTGTCTGAATATTCCAGTCACCTCCCTGCATACAGTCTCCTGTCTGATACTTATCAAGAACCATCTTGAGGCTGAGATATTTTACTTCCAGTGTCACATCTATCCCATGATGCATCAGCCTTGCATTAGCTGAGGCTATACAATTTTTGCCTGTGGGGGGACAGTTTAATTATATTATTACCTTCTATATTCACCTAAATAAACTACAGACCATAAGGCCTCATGTTCTCGGATTCCGCATGTGGGAGCCCGCAGCGGAATCTGACCCTGCCCGCGGCCAACGACACGGTGTTAACTGTCCGGGTCTTCTGCATGCTGTCCGGGTCTTCTATTTCGTGCTATCTGGATGTGTGCAGAAGCGCCGATGGCGCGCATGCGCAGTACCTTTTTTCTTTTTAACTCCTGCTTTCCCGCGGAATCCATGGCCCATCGACAGGCCATGGATCAGGTGGCTTCCATTGACTTCAAGCCGTCCGTGGGGGATCCGCACTGAAATGGAGCATGCTGCGATTTTATTTTTTTCCAGACCAAAGGGTCCACAAATCAAATTAGCATGCTTTATTGCATTTGCGGACACCCACGTTTCCCTACGGGCGACTTGATTTTGCAGATTTTTCACGCTGCTGCCTCGCATCGATTCCGCAAATCAAACCTGCCCGTGACATTGGGCCTAAGTATACAGTTAGCAGGATGAGCTGTGATCTCTAATACAACTGTGTGACAGCAGCTGTGTGATTATCATCAGTAACTGTCATAGCAGTGTCTGTATCCCCCTCCGGGCAGTTTCTGTGGTAGAGATCATGTAAAAAAAGCATCATATAAACAGAGAATTTGACTAGAAAATTAATCCATAACCCCTAAGCAAATCTGAGCGGGTCAGAATTGAGATCACATGACTATCTGGGTAAAAAAAGGCTTGGGGTTTTAGACATTTTAATGATATGCAAATGATAAAGAAATGGAAACAAAACATTCAAAATATCTTGATTTATTCAGTACTGTGTATGACCCCATGTGCAGAAATACACACACCTTGGCATGCTATCAATGAGGTTATTAATGCTGTCTGAGGAATGTTTTGCCACCCTGAATGCACAGAATATCAAGATGTGCTGCTGGCAGCTTCCTTTGCAATTATCGACCAATGGTTTCCCAGATGTGCTTAATTGGAGAAAAGTCCAGAGATGCTGCAAACAACAGTAGCATGTCTAGACCATGCAGGCTGCTCACAGTTGAACGAGCCACATGTGGTCTGGTGTTGCCCTGTTGAAAACTGGTTCCTAGGACATTTTGGATAAATGGCTGTACCACTGGTTCCACCACTAAATTGTTAATCTTTGATAGAATGCTGAGGTGTTAATGTACTTGGAATGAAAACTAGAGGGGTCTGGCTACCATACATTATGCCACCCCCCACCATACTCCCGGGAGTAGGACTGGTTAGACATTCCCTTGTGAAGACCTCTTCATTGCTTTGCCCACATGGTCTCCAGATTATTCTCCAGCCATCATTGTATCAGAGACAAAAACGGGACTCACTGCTGGAGAGAATAGATTTCCATTCCAGCCTCCATTGCTGTCTTGCTCAACACTATGATAGCCTTTGAGAGTGGTGGCATGAGGTCAATGGAACACCCGTCGCTGGATTTCTGTCTTGCAGCCCAGTGTCATGCAAGCGCCTTCTGATGGTTTGTATAGACGCTGTTCGAAGCCCTAGGCTTGGGAAGTGACGTCTAATTTCACTCACAGTACAGACTGGATCATTATAATCTGATGATTGGTTTGCCTCTGTGCAACTTTTGCTGTCATTCGAGTTTGTCATTATCCTCCCAACCACTGGGATATGCAATATTGATTAGTGCTGACATATCGAGCTATGCATGTAGCGAGCTGCCTGAGTGATAAACCAAGGTCTTGGAGTTCAAGAATTCTGTCCCTTTCAGTTTGTGGCGATAACTGGCAAATCGACGAACAGGAGGCATCACACAATCATACACAAGACTTCATCCGGTTTTTAAGATTTTATCTGGCTGGAAAAATGTGCTAGTGATCTGGCTTTCATACCATTGAAGCCCCTCCCACATGCCACAGATTGGAGCTAGGTACTTAAAAGTTTGAACTCTTGCATATTTCAGCAATAACTTCTACTTTTTCGATTTGGATAACCTCAAGGTTACCTTCACACAAGCGTATATATGCAGCTATATACCCACATAAACACGCCGGGCCAGCTGAATGAATGCATTGATGGCCGGGGTATTCACGTGGGTATATAGCTGTATATGTACACTTGTGTGAATAAAGCCTAAGGCTTGTCCTTCTTGGTGTTGCAATTTCAATGTTGATGATTGTATATTAACTCATTAATAATGGGTTAGTAATGGATCAATCAATTAAACCTTCTTAAATCTCTAAAGGGAACCTGTCACCAGTTTAAATGGTCCGAAAGTAGGCGACCCACTGAGTCCGGGAATGTAAATGTTATACTTACCTCACCCATTGTTCCCCCAGTGTAAGTGCTGAAAGCCAGCACTCAGTGCATTGAGCAGCACGCTAAGTAGTCCGGACATTCTAATTTTATAATGGAACGGATTTCAGAGCTCATACCGGGGGTGGGGGGGGGGGGGGGGTGTTGGCGTGGGTCGGTGGGGAAGGGGGGGGGGGGGATGGAGAAGGTAAGTATAAGACTTACATCCCTGGACTCAGTTTGTCACCTACTGTGAGCCCATATGCTTAACTTTTAGGACTAAAAGAAGGTGATAGAGTTTCTTTAAACCTAATTTAACTTATTTATAAGCAGCAATCATCTGATTTCTTGCACAATGCTAATCCATAGACATGGCCTATTAGACAAATGCTGATGGCAAGCCTCGGGGCATTTGTTAGACCTCCAACTCAATGGTAACGCATCACTGTGATCATGTTGCAGGGGCGTTCATGGAGCGAATGAGTGAACTCTCTTTCTCTGTTAAACATTTTATGTGTGTAATCACTATCTAAGGGGTTAAACGCATAACTCTACAATTGGAGCAGGGCTATGTAAAACAGTCGCACTGATTTTGTGAGTGTACTAATGGCATCCACATAATCACTATGACAAAAACATGTTACAGTGCAGAAACTAAAACATAACTGTTATGTACATTTTCATTATAAGTCATCGGGGGTTTAGGCATAGATCTGGGTCTGAAAATAAAGGTTGAGTACCATGTGTTTACTTACACACAGTTCATATAGATTTCATGTAGGCACAATACATGTATAAAGAATAATGTATTCAGCCATACAGACTGCAGCCCCTCTGAAGACAGAGAAGCTTACTGTGTATTAAAAAATGAGAGCATATTTAGTCATCGTAGATAAGACAAATGAAGTTAAAATAACATTCCTAAGATTATATTGCATCTTACCATTTTGATTAGAGCTTAAATGTCCATCTGAAATGCCACTTTCTTGAATTTCTTTTGTTTTCACACCTGCTCTAAACCTAGCCTAAAAATGAATTGTGGCATTAGAATTGTATACATATGTGCAGTTAAGGAAACTGAAATGATGAATTTGACAATGATTGATACAGTGTGCTCTAAAAAGCGGAAAAAAACGAATTGCCAAAGAATCTGGCACATGTTCGCAGCCAATCAGATGCAGCCATGAAGCTTCCCCACTTTGGGCTGCGTCATAGCAAAAATCAAACAATGCACTAGGTAACAACTGCAAATCTGTTAGACCCGTCTCTTGTTAATGATCTACATGTCATATGCATACTTATAGTAATAAATTCATATTTTCTGGCAGGAGAAGAACATTTTTTGTAACCCCATTTATGCAGACTTGACCTAGAAATTAAAAAGAATCTGTCATCACATTTGAACCCCATAAACTACATTATGGGGGTCAAAGTGAGGGAAGGTGGAGACCAAAGAGTTGTTTCATACTCGCTGGGTCCCCTGGTCTTGCGCTTTGTCCTGGTTGGTGCACGCACATGGCGTGATTCTTCTCATAAGGCTGTGTGCAAATGCTCTCCCATACAGATCAATGGAAGAGTATACGCACACAGCCTTATGAAAAGAGTCATACTGTGTGCACTTGCAAACTTCATGGGAACACAGTACAAGAAAGGGGCACTCGATGAGTATGAAACACAGCTCCCTGGACTCCCCGTTTCCTCACTTTTGAGACCCATAATGTAGTTTATGAGGATCAAATGTGGTGACAGGTTCTCTTTAAAACAGTTCTCTTAGACTATAATATTGATGGCCTATCCGGTTACACAGACAAACCATTGTATCTATGTAAGCAATGAAGGAGAATGTGGCAGCCCCTTTATTGTACTGATCGTCAGAAGACAAACCTCTGCTGGTAAAGCGATCATGGCCTGTCCTAAGTCTTTGAAGATATGTGTAATAATGCTTAGATCACAGGCAATATAACCAACTTTTCTATTAATCCAACAAAGTATTTACCTCTACACATGCCTGATTCCAATCCGTATTCAAAATGTAGAGCAAATAGATGCAGGTCTGCAGGGCTACTGGACATAACAGCCCAGTCCATAAACCTTCCAACATAAGTTTAAAAGCAAGTTTACCATAATGTAAGCAAGAAGGATAATAAGTGCAACATTTATGAATGAACACCTTAAATAGTCACTGTAATTTCAGCAAACGTGTGATAATGTGATAGCTAATGTGATAAACCAAAAAATTGCAATTCACTTTACCAAAAAAGACATTTTCTGCCTAAAAAAAATTGCTCAAAATTGCTGGCCACCTGGGGTCTTCCTTCTAACTTGCTGTCCACTGCTTGTTGTCAAGCGATGCCCGTCTTTAATAACACAGACATCAAGAAGTGAGGGGTAAGGTACAGGCCTGGACTGGCCATCTGTCCCACTGGGCAAATTTATGATGGGCTGCTGCTCTTGAGCTCACAATGCTCAGCTCAACCTGCCCCTTGTACCTTTGCTATTTTTTCCCAGCTGCCCACTTGAACTGTTACAGGCTCCTGACATGGCTGTAGCATGTGGGTGGCTGCAGCAGACAATCTTGGCCCAGCCCCTGATAACTCTTACTCCCTGCTAACCTGCACAGCTCCAACAGTGGCATCATCATCCATTTACAGCCCTGCAGCCAGCTCCCACCGCTACTTGGTGAGTTTAGTGGTGAAACTCACTAAGACAGCATCTGTTTTCGCTAGTACAGAGGGTTTGTTACTGCCATATGGGCAGGAGGTGGGGGATTGTTAAATCACCAAAGCCAATATGGCTAAATATTGCAAAATATTACAGTGTGAAGGTACCCTTACAAGCCTCAAAAACAGTGACAAAAAAAAATGTGCGTGAAGGAACCCAGTATTCTGAAGACTGGGTGAAATTTTCAAAATTTTTCTAACATTTCCACATATTGCCATTATTCTATCTGAATCATTAAACTCAACTCCAGTACCTTATTTTTGCTAATCTGCACCACTACTGCTTTCCAGGAAGCTTCAAATTTCCACATTACTATTAAAAAGGGCCACCACGTAGTGCAAAAGCGGCATCTCCCACAAACCCCCACTGCCAGTTACTGACGAGTGTGCATTCACTAAGTGCGGATACAAAAACTAGGATCTAGGCGCAAACCGCAAGAGTGAGATGAGCTTAGACATGGTGAGCGACAAAAGCATTTCTCTGGTTTCATGGACTAAAGATAATAATTAATAAATGAATAGAGTGTGTGGTGAACATGAATTCAACAGTAGTAAAAGCAAGCAATGCAAAAAAAGGTAAATAAAATCAACATTTCTTAAAGGCTTTCCTGTATTTATCAAACCAATTACTAACGGTGAGTAATGGTATTGTATTTCTCCAGACATTTTCATTGCACTATTTCAATAAATTATAATGTATTGCCCATTGTCACTTACCTACCATTACTACTATGAATGCAAGTATTACAAATGGATTGGCAATATTTGTTTAGTCACCACAATAACATTCCTACAGCAGTAAATGTAAGCTTTCTTATAAGGCACTTATATATATTTAATATGGGTAAATACTTTTATTGCCACACTCATATAACTAGTTTCTATATTATATAGCATTTTTTAGGAATATAATGCCTTTTGGAAAAAAATTATTTGTACTATCATACATGAATTCTGTAAATACATTTTGTCTTTCTTCTTTATTCATTTCATACCAGATCCATTATGTATGTTTTTTTGTGTCTACCTTTAGCTTGTGAATTTTGACGGGATTCATGCATTTTATATACCTTGATTTATGACCAATATTTATTGTTTTTATTTTCCTTTTTATTGGTACTGTGTTCTTTCATGACTTTTTAAGAACCCATGTGCAGCCACTGTGGGTGGTAATGCATTCAATGATGTATTCCAGGTACACACGTCACACTCTCAATCAAGACATATTAAATTCCGGCACAATTTTGGAAATGGAAAGTCCCATCCACCTGGCACCAACTATCATGTCTCTTCCGAACTCCAATAATTCTGATAACAGAGCTCTGGATCACTCAGATTGACGCCGGGCTCACATGACAGTATTTGAATTATGTATTACGTGGACTCTGTACGTCTGTGTTATACGCGGTAACTCACAGGCAATCAATTACATTGCCTTACACAGTTCAGCTCACATTTGCGTGTCGCAATTGCGTAATCCACTAGTGTAAAATAGAACGCAACATGTTTTATTTTGCTGCTTATAGATGTGAGATAAAGCCAATTGTTCTCTATTGTCGCATATATACATGCACCCATACACAATTACATTGCGTATGGGCTGCGGGTATACGTGTCATTGCTAAGTGATGGTGCGGGAAATATAAACAGCAGTATCCCATGATCTCTCTTTTTGACTCTAGCCTTTCTAGTCCTCAAGAACGATTTTCCTTTAACCCAAGTGGCACTTCAAATTACTTTTACTTCAAATTTTTCTTCTGGATCTGTAATGAAAAGGATGGGAGGAGCGACCATGTGGTGGTGCCTAAAAGTAATGGCTTAACCCCTTGAGTGGCGGGTTTCCTACCACCCTGTTGTGCCCACCAGGGCAGGTTTTTTTAAATGGTCTAATCATTGAATTTCAACTAATTTTGCAGTTGCGTCTCAAGAGCCATAACTTTTTCATTTTTCCATTGACATGGCCATATAAGGTCTTGCTTTTTGTGGGACAAGTTGTGATTTTTTAAACAGGGGGGAGGAAAAAAAGAAATAGGGAAAAAAGAAAAAAAGGGGCCATGTCATTAAGGGGTTAAATAATGTATTAACTTCCTTCTCTGGGTGATTACAACGCATGGATACCACATGTGTGATTGTATTTTTGATTTTTTTACAAAGTAAAGGGAGACAAGTGTTTTTATAATTTTTTTACTTTTTTTTTTTTTTTGTCCCTTTAGGGGACTTCCACAGGGACCCATCAGGACCCCTGATCACATTCCGGGGGTCTGATGGTGACAGCCCTTTACATGCTGCAGTGACAGCCCTTTACATGCTGCAGTCACATAGACTGCAGCATGTAAAGAGTTAACACAGCAGAGATCGGAGGTTTTCTCTGATCTCTGCTGTAAGAGCTAGTACCTAGCTGTCATCTGACAGCTAACAACCAGCTCTCCCTGCCACAGAGACCATCGGCTTGCTTCTGACAAGCCGATGGTCTCTATGGCAACCTGTAAACAAAGCAGGAGGTTGCCGGCACATGGGCAATATCTTCTTCTGGTTTTTCAAAGCCCTTGCTTTGTTCTCTGTGGGTCTGTGCAGGCAGAGCACACTGTCACAGCTTGTGGCATTGTGCTCTGCAGCTCCCATAGTGATACATAGCCCGGAAATCTTCCGGGCTGTATCGCTATGAGCAGTGGAGCTCGTCCCGGAAAATTTCCGGGCATGCCACTCAAGGGGTTAAGGTACCTTTACACGGGACAACTGTCTAGCACAAAAGTTACAGACAGATGTCCCCATTACTATCGCTCCTGTGCTATCAAACAGAACGACTCTTGTCTATGCTGAGCGAGAAGTTGCTCACTAGTCGCTTCATTTCAATGAGCTGAAGCTCAGTGCCCTGTCAGTGGCTGAGTGTAAATGGGCCAGCTATCAGGCGATAATTGTCCTGTGTAAAGCTACCTTTAGCAGGAGGCCATAGGATTAAGGGATGGGCTAATGGATGTGCTGCCAGCCAAATGTATGCCTTACTGGTGGTAGGTGTGGACTAATGTGCAGACAGGCACACAGCTCCAAAGCGGCATGTAGATAAAACCTTATCCAGCCATGGAGAATGTGGTCTAGCAGTTTTATCTACATACTGTTATAGAGCCTGACCTTTTGCTCTAAACAGGATCAGCCAGCCGCCCACCCAACTCCCCCCAGCTTAACTAAAGAAGAGGCTCTCTTCCTAAAAATGTGTTTTGGGCTCATTAAATGTTTATTCTTCAATAAAGAAGGTGCGATTCTCCACTTCTTGTCAAAACATCTTCTTTTAGGAGGTTGCGCCATGTGCAAGATTCTCTTCTACATACTTCTGGAACTGTACCTGCACATGTCTCAATATAGAGAATTGTGTATCTGGGCACAAATCTGCAAGAAGGCATCCTCAGGTGGATGGTCTTAGAAGACAACCAAGTATGGTCCTCAAGACAGAAGCTAGGGAGAAGTTTTTATTTCTTGTCTGCCTTTTGCTTCATTTTGATGGCTGCATTAGACAAAGACTTCCCGAATCCCTCACCAAATCTTCAAAAACGCATGGTTTGTGGTGTTGACTGGTGGCACATCTGAAGCTGCTGCCAGGAGAAGAACTCCTGAGGATGATGTCCATAGAATGGGAAAACACCTGTGGATTTGTTGGAGAGGTTGTTAAAACAGAACTCTGCCAGGGTAGAGTCAAGGTCCAAAATCCCATAAGTAGATCTGAAGTGACTGGATAACTTGTTTCACTTGTCCATTGGACTGGGGGCGGTATCTAGACGAGGAATTCAGCTTGATGCCCGGCATTCTACAAAGTGTTCTCCAAAATCAAGAAGTGAACTGCGCAGTATGATCGGAAACAATATCCATGCAGCCAGACGATATGTTCCATAAATAAGTAAGCCAAACAGATAGCCAAGGGAAGACTAGGCAGATAGACAAAGTGCACTATCTTTGAGAATCTGTCCACTAACACCAAGACTACAGTGCTAAGGAGATCCATAATAAAATCCATAGCAATAGGTTGCCACGGCAACTCTGAACTGGTAATAGCAACTGAAGTCCAGTCAGTCAATAGCAAGATGGCTCTGGCACTGGTCTAATAGGTTGCCACATAATTTTGTATGTTTTTGGGTAAGTGGGGCCACCAGAATTGGTAAGAGATGGGATCCACCGTCTTTTCCACACTAGATGTCCAGCCATTCTGGTTTTGTGATGGCAGAATCTGATGACACTTCGCAGATGGGGCAAAGGTCTTCCAAGAAAAAGTATCTTGCAGACGTATATTGCATGTATTATTTAAGAACATTTAACCCTTTGCAATCCAATTTTGGATTCAGGGTTTCCTAGGAGGCTTTCTCTTTCTGCCATTATACAATGGCACCATCTGCTGGCTAGAGTCAGTGCTGCAGTATGTGACATGATGGAGAGGCCCCGACAACAGAGCGGCCAGTAATCTACAGTAAGAATACCCTGCCGGACATCTTCCAACATCGGAGCTGTACAGCCTCCAATCAGAATGTCTTTAGACGTCAGTGGATTGGAAAGGTTTAAGCTGGTTTCCATGCATTCCTGGAGTTTATTATTGCATTCTATATGTTTTTAATGGTATTAATACAATTTTGGTACTTTTAGAGTACTTTACACGTAGGGGAAATGGTGTGGTTTTTATGCAGTGGAAAATCAGTACCAAAATCTGCATCAAAACTGTGGAAAAAAATGTGTCAAAAACCACACCTTTGGTGCAGACTTGGGCATGGTCTTTAATGTGGATCCGCAGCAAATTTCACCCTTCAATCGTGGGGGTGTAATCTGCTGCAGATCTGCATCAAAAACCATGTGAAAATCTGCACCTAAGGCATTTCTGCCTCAGTTTGATGCAGAGTTTGGTGTGGATTTTCTGCTCTGGAAAGATTGCACCATTTTCCACTACATATGAATGAAGGCTTAGGGTGAATGCACATGGGTGAGATTTCCTGCAGAATTTCCACCCGTGCCTGCTGCCATAGGATTACATTGGTTTATGCAATCCTATGCAGACAGCTGTGATTTGACTACGTGAAAACTTGCGCAGTAAACAAATCGCGGCATGTCCTATTTCTGTGCGAGCCTTGCAGAGGCCAGCACAGAAACGTCAACGCTGACACGCCGGCTCAGCATATGTGCGGCTGTGCGCCAGCCGCACATCCCAGAGCAGAGAGAAGACACCGAAAGTGGTGAGTGGCGGGTCACTGCAGGGGCATGGGTCGCATCCCGCTGAGAAAATTCTCGCAGCGGGATCCGACCCGGCCATCTGCATTCACCCTTAGAGTTATGCGCTCATTTTTGTCGTTTGTGATTTATATTGTTTACAACATACTGTTATTATGAGCTATGATTTATATTGGATGCTTTTTGCGTATTGATGCTTAAATATTTATAAGCTAGTGATCTCACCTATGATTCCTAGTTTCCCTAGAAACATCAGTGAAATTCCAACTGGAAGACCAATAAAATAGTAGCCAATGAAATTGGTAATAGCTCCAATTTTTTGCCTTCCTAATCCACTTACTACTCCTCCACTGGAAATCTGCAATACAATTTTTTTAATTTGCATTTTCATCAGTTTTATCATACAATAATAAAGTGTAATAAAAAGAATAATGAGAAGAAAAGAAGACTGAAAAAAATAATTTAACACTTGTTCAATAAAGACCTACATAATAATGTAAAATGACAGGAATAATGTGAAAATGCAGCACAAACTGCACCATTTAGGTGCGGATTTGGCCACCACAGAATTTTTGCAGAATTGCTGTTGGATTCTTTGCGTAATGTAAGTAGCAATTGCGCCATGTAAAAAGGCAGTCTTAAATTACTATCAATGTTCAATGAATACCTAATAAAGTGCATTAGTAAGATTCTGAATAGGAAATTCAGTTACTTTTCAGAAGACTTGAGCTGTCTTAACCCAATTTAGCTACTATTTGCTTTGCTATATAACGTAACTGTTGATGTGTATACTTACACTTGTTGCATCACATAGGTGAAATGGAAGAAATATGAGCATGACATGAGAAATCAAGATTAGAATATCGATGAAAAAAATATATACAAATTACTGTAGTAGCATAATAATCATCCTTATTTTTGAGTTAATTAAGATTCCATGCATATCATCTTTTAACTTTTATACTTCTCTTCAGTTGTACCCACCTGTCAGTTGTAAAAACGTAGCCAATTAAGTTTCTCAATGCAGCTAAAGAGCAACCGACTGTCAGACCAGATAAAACTAGGAAATAAAAAAGGAAAAAATATATTTTATATATTCACCAATACAGTAAAAGGATCATATCAAAATCATAAAATGAAAATAAAATGATTTGATTAAGTTATAACTCACAGAAAAAGAAGCCAGATACACGATATATACTACAGGAAAAGCTCAATCGCCGTTTAACCTGGTAGCATGCAGCAAGCCACATTGCTACTGTATATAGGGGAGCAAAAATGTTCATGTGCAGCCTGGGTATTCATTGATTATTTGAACCCTAAGGGTATGTTCGCATGGCGAATTCCGCCTCTAAAAACTCCTGCAAATTCAATGGCTGTCTGACGCAAATTTTTCCGTGGATCCACATGTGTATTTTTTTTATAACAATAGTTTTTATTGAATTTTCAATTATACATACAAGGGCATAGCAGTATGAAAAAAATTCCAATAATAGCACAATAATATATAACTAGACTATAGCAATCAAATGTTATCATATTTCTCATTTTCATTGCTATTTTCGGAAAGAACTTGTGCACTAATCAACAATGGCCTGGCCAGGGCCAAATCACATTTCAGGAAGGAAGGGTACAGGGGTGAGTATAAAGGTGGTGGTGGTGGAGGAGAAATTCCCTCTCTCCCAGGGCTGCCGCCCCAGGGGGTAAAGATACCAGGAAGTTAGAATTAAGTTATTAGGCTCTACCCCACTGTAGGAAAGCATAATTTATCCATGGAGTCCATATAATAAGACATTTCTCATTTTTATCTGCTGTTATAGAGGTTAACTTATCGTTTATGAGATACCAATTCATTTGGCGTCTAATTTTGGAAAAGTCCAGAGAAGCTTTACACCAAGAATGAGCAATAGTTTGTTTTTCAGCTAGGAAAAGAAAAGAAATCAGTTTTCTGGAATTTGGGGGTATATTCTCGATCTTTTTGTCCAACAGAGCCTCCCATGGATTTTTGCGCAGGTTGTGATAAGTTACTGAATAAATTAGAGATTATGTCCGAATCCAAAGTCTTTTGACTCTAGGGCAGGACCACCATATGTGGAGCATGTCTCCAGGGGAAGAACAACCCCTCGGAAACAATCTTTAGAATAGCCAGGGACCGCATGTGCGATTCGAGTGGGGACCAAATACCAACATAGAAGGATTTTATATGATGTTTCCAACATTAATATGTTACAGACACCGCCGTTGGTGGATCTCCAAATCTGAGACCACTCCTCCTCACTCAGGACATCCCCCAAGTCTCGCTCCCATCTAGCTACATATGATAATTGTGTGCGGAACTTGGTGTGAACAATTTCGAGTATATTTGAAAGATGAGACCTTTTGCCTGCGGGTGTTTAAGGCAGAGGGATCAGTGGGCAAATTTCACGTGTGGAATTCCGACACGTTTTGTTAGTGTTTGTGTATTTAATGTATGGCCCAAGATAACTCTTCTTCTCCCAATGTGGCCCAAAGACACCAAAAGATTGGACACCTCTGGTTTATATTGTCGATGCCTCATGAAATCTGAATACAGTATTGCTTTGTCTGTTAATTTGTAACAAGTATCCTTCAATAAAATGAGTTTTTTTTTTAAAATCACAGAACAAGGCCATACTTACTGATGCAAAGGTACAAGGGCTGGTACAAATACCAATTCCCAGCAGTATGCAGAAAAGGTATAATGCTATCTGGGGAGGGGCACAGATGCAGAATACTGATGAGCCACCACTCACACACATACCATTCATTAAGCTCCTTTTAGATGGGACAAATGCCGGGCAAATGATGCCCGACACTCGTCCCTGCAATACTAGCTCTCCTCGCTCTCCCCCGTCCCTCTCCATCGACATAACATAGTGGCTGTTCAGTACTGAATGGCTGCTATTTACGCTGAGTGATCAGCGATCTGCTCGTCTTCCATGCTGCATAAACAATGGACAATGAGCTGATCGCTCAGTGCAAATAGCAGCCATTCAGTATTTAACAGCCGCTATGTTAAGTCAATGGAGAGTGGCGGGGAAGAGCGAGGAGAGAAATCTCCTCCTGCCGCCCTGCTGTGAGCAAGCGATACTAGCTCCCGTGCAGTAGCACAAGAGCGAGTGTATGTGGGGACGAGTGCCAGGCATCGTTTGCATAGATAAGGTTTATATAGTGTGCTGGTCACACAGTATTGCACCATGCAGGCTTACAGTCTATTAGTGACATCCATACAATTAGATCAGGCTGGCTGTCATAAACCTTATAAAACCGCATGCACATGGGCGAGTCGGACTCCATATGCGGGAGCCCACAGAGGAATCCGACCCTGTGCCCAGTGGGCATTTGCACACACCTGTGTTTGCTTCTTCTTCCTGCTCTTGGGCAGGAAATCACGTTTTGCCATAGCGTGCTATGGGCTGGATTTGCTTCAGAATCCGCCCGTGTGCAGGAGGCCTTAAAGTGACCCTTCAGTTTAGAGATAAAATTCTGTTCCAAGTCAGGAGTGCTGGACAGTATATAATCTGCATTCGTTATTTTCAGTCTCCGCTTCAATATGCCAGTTTCAGGCCATGTTTTTGGTCATCCAAGATGGCTGCAGCAATTTTCTAACTACCTAATGCGAACTGTGCACTTCCTATTGGCCAGTGCTGATCATAAGACTGGCTTCTGGCCCATCATAGAGCAGGCAAAGCACATTAGTAGTCGAACACAACCAAGGCACTGTTGGGATTAGGTAACCTAAAGATTGCGTCGACCAACTTGGATGGCCAAAAACAGGACCTGGAAATGGCGAATCGGAAGGATAGCAGAAAAAAACAACTGCACGTAATCTACTCTATCATCCCTCTGGTCCTAGGACGGATTTTGGCCCAAAACAAAAGGATCGCTTTAAAGCATGTGCAAAGTATATAGTGGCATTATTTATACATGCAATGTGTGACATCATTTTTATGTGTACAGTACATTGTGCTTTCACACAGGAGCAATGATCACAGAGTGAATGGAGGCAGAGCGGCCTGGAGCTCACTGCAGCTGCCCGCTGCTGCCAGTGGTCCATAGATAAATGACTGCCTATTTACATAGGCCAATCATCATTCAGTTTTTATGTCTATCTAAACTGAACAGCGAACAATAAGCAAACAAATTATTATTCATTGTACAGTTGCTGGCAGCATTTACACTGACCAATATCCTTTAGATCCTCGCTATCCAGCGAGTATCATTCTATGTAAAAGGGCCCTCAAGGACCGTGTAAATTTGGAGCCCTTATCAAACATATAACAGAAATATTTATTTGGTATCAAACCAAATGTACATAAGAAATCGACAGCTGGAAGATTATCTTTGGCTTTAGATGAATAGTATAGATACACTTATACAATCCACAGAAGTGTTAAACTTGCAGAAGAATTCTCTGTATTCCTCTGTATGAAATTTGGTGGCATAAGAAGGTATGGTAAATATTCGTTGCACCAGAATGGGAGACCTACTGCATCTCTGTATGCTAGGTGGCTGTCTAATAAAGTGGGTATTCAATATATAATATACGATGCTGTAGATATGTTTAAAGTGCCTTTCTATTTTCTTCAACAGCATTATTTTAGCTCCCATTATAGGTGTTTCAGCTTTACCTATATGTATATTATAATAATAGGACTACTTGTTTCTCCAAATATTTTTGTTTTTGCATTATTTAGAATTTCCTAGATTTTTAGCTTACATAAGAACCAAGTGACTATCAGCCCATGTAAATAGGCAGTCTTTCAGCTATGAATGACATCCTGTTTGAAATCAATGGAAGCGGGTGGCTCATTTCTCTGAATGACTATCATTCCTGCGTGAAAGCACATGACCGATAGTTGATGGGATGGCTTTTGGGTGCTTGTGCACCCAACAGTCATTCTGTGTAAAGGTACCTTTAGTTTTAAATGCTGGAATGCCAAAAGTTCCTTACCACCAAGACAAAGCACAACTTTGCTGGATTTTTTTGCTTGCTCAGCTTTTCCGGCTCCTAATGCGTTTCCTACCCTCACGCATGCAGCTGAATTCAAACTGAATGGAAACTGTTAGGGGAAAGTGATATCATAAAAGATGCTACTATAATACTAACACTATAGTGAATAAATGTGTGGTAGACTTCTTCATGTAAAATACAAAATCTTCATATTTAAAGCGTAAGCTTACTGCTAAACCGATGCTTATAATAGGGAATCGCATGTACCGCATTAAACTTCTATTATTAGTACAGTATCTATTCTTTTATAAACTGGAGTAATCTGATAAAGAACAGTATCAGGGTTTTTGTGACTATATCAGCAGAATGCAGGTTGCCATTTAGTCTCTATCTGGTCTATGGCGCATAGTTGTCACAAAAAGTTTGTTTCTTTTCATCGGTGCATGGAAATCTAAGCTGTGGGTATTGTACATACATGTTCACTTCCCTACTCTGCTATGGGTTATCTCAAGATCATAAAGGGCAAAATTCCAATAACAAGTTATCAGGTGCAGGCTGGGCCGAGCCCCCCGCAAGTATTTGAGGTACCGTCCGCTTGTAGAACTTACATTAGCATCCTGACACATACACAGGAGACAGGACGTGACATTCATCGCTGCACATGCGCTATCTCACACAGCATAACCTTGCTCCTCCTCCCCATGACTCCAGCGTTCACTAGACTCTGAGTGACAGAGCCAGGGGAGGAGAAGCGAGGTTATGCGTTGTGAGATAGCACAGCGTCAAACATAAGGTCCTGTTTCCTGTGTGTTTGTGTCTGTGTCAAGAGACTGCTGTAAGTTCTACAAGCGGACGGATTTCAGGGTCCACAGAGGAGGGCTTACTTTAATTGATGGGGCCATAGAGGGGTTACTTGTCACTATTACTTATTGGGGTCACAACAAGGGTCCTATTAGTAATTAGGGTCACAGAAAGGTAACAATTACCCATTAGGGCTACAAAGTGGGACCTATTAGGAATTGGAGACCAAAGAGTGGGACTTATTACTAAGAGAGGCCATAAAGAGGTCCACAGAGAGGACTTATTACTTAGCGGGACCACACTGGGTACGATTACTTTTAGGAACAACAGTAGGGCACTATTACTTAGTGGGATCACAATAAGGGTCTTATTTCTTATTGGGGCCACAACAGGGTCCTGTTACTAATTGGATCTAATTACTAGTTGGGGCTAAAGGATGGTCATTATTACTTAAAGGGGCCACAGTGGGGGTCCTGTTACTAATTGCAGCCACAGAAGGGTCTTATTGCTTATTGGGACCTCAGAGGTGGTCTTATAAGGTGGAGCCCTATTACTTAGTTGGACCACATCAGAGGCACTACTACATAGTGGGGATCACAGCAAGGGCACTATTACCTTAAGGGGCAACAGCAGGGTTAATATTACTATAAGGAGGCACTAAGACATTCATTAAGGTTTGCGGATGCAGGATGGCGAAAGTGCGCAGAAGGTAATTAAGGCTGGAAAGAATCTCAGGGGTGGTCAGAGAGAAGAAAACTGAATATGGATGGTTACAAACAGAGACCACATCACCACTGGAGATAACTGCACTGTAATCACTATCACTGTGTAGAGCTGGTATTCGAGTACATTCTATGATAATTGTAGTCTCGCAATTGATCTGTATTTGGGCACTGAGTTTGGCTCGGGTGCTGTATTTATGTTAGGAGATTGGTTTTGAGTCTGTATTTATGTACTGAGGTTGATTTGTGTTGTATTTATATGATTAACTTGGTTCTAGTGCTACATTCATTTTATGAGCTTGATTCTGGTGCTGTATTCATGTACTGAGGTTAGTTTTGGTGCTTTTTGTATATTAAATAGATAAACAAATCAAGATTGGAAGGTCACATTACGCCCACCTGTGGCTAATGGCTGCCAAATTTTGTCAGTAATTTGTGTGGTCATGGTTTGGCTGGGTGTGGCCAACCGCGGCATATTTCCATTTCTTAGGGTATGTTCACATGGTGAAATTCAAAGCAGAGCCTTCCGCATGGATTCTGCCTCTAAAACATGGCAGAATTCCGCACGTGCTTTTAGCCCTGTTTATGGACAATATTCATGTGTGGGACTTCCAATACACTTCTGTGTGTAGAAGTGATATGTGCACGGAATTGCATTGGAAATTCTGCACGCACATTTTGTCACTTGACAGAGCTAAAACCGCAGGTTTTAGAGGCAGAATCCGCACAGAAAATTATGTTTCAGATTCTGCTGTGTGAACATATTAGGGTGGGCTGCTATTCATGCGCCAGTGTTGTGTGCTTGTCGCCAGGCTAAAATTTACCAGCAAACAGGGGCGTAACTATAGAGGGTGCAGGGGATACGGTTGCACCTGGGTCCAGGAGCCTTAGGGGGCCAATAAGGCCTCTCTTCTCCATATAGGGAGCCCAGTACTATGAATAAAGCATTATAGTTGGGGGCGCTGTTACAGGTTTTGCATTGGGGTCCAGAAGCTTCAAGTTATGCCTCTGCATGGTTTAGGTATGGGTGCGGGTACAGATACAGATAGAGAGGGGGGCCCCAGCTCACCTTTTGCATCAGGGCCCCTGAGCCTTTAGTTACGCCCCTGCCAGCAAATTAAATTGGTTATAAAAATCATAGAGTAGTGAATATCCGGTAATGTGCAACTTACCATAATTGACACCATTACCAGCTCCATCATTGCAGTCTGACCTCCAAGTTCCACTACACTGATAAGTCCTAAAAGGAAACATTTACCGGTATTATGTGGAAAGGTGGCAACTTAGTTTTCTGACTTAATCTCGGGGTCAGGGACAACACAGAATGCATTTTGTCTACTGAAAACAGTTGAGCTCCACTGCTGGGAATTTAAATTCCCTTCAATAGTCTTCTCTGACTTTTCATTACATTTCTATAGTTGGAACAACTTCTAAACAGTATATTCTGTGCTCTAGTGCTGTGGATCCTTCTCTCTACTGAGTTCAGTATTGTTCCATTAGACCACAAAAGGAAAAAATATTTTAATTGCAATCCAAAATAGAGTTTCCAAAATGTAATTGTAATCCAAATGTTTTGTCATGGGCATAATAAAGTAAAGCTGTTTTATGTTGACATAGACTTTGAAATATCATAGCTAATGGTTAATTCAATTTCTATAGACTTTACTATTATATATGCCTATGGTATAACACATAGTCAGTACATGTAGGAATGCAGTAGCTATGCTATCTATACATGCAACATTCCATTTTTTACTTAGGGCTCATTTACACAGGCGTATTGTCACCGCATATTTCCCGAGCGTAACACGCAGTGAATGGAGGCAATAAAGTCTGCGGACTTTCATTCTTCCATTTACACTTGCATTGGAACTGCGACGGGACACTGCGTATGAAACTCAGGAGAAATACATCGCAGCATGCTCTATTCATACATAGTATTGAAACGCTGATCTTTCACAATGCCTGCGAATGGACAGCGTTCAATACACAGCCCTGCTCTGCAGAGAGCAGGAAATTTGCTCCCCTTACGTGATCTCTGCCGGCAGAGGGAATGGGCTGCGATGAGTACAACGCTGCGAGACTCAGTGTTGTACTCATACACCTGTTTGAATGAGCCCTTAGATTAAGTGCTTTATGTGTTAAGGCTTATTCACACAGGCGTACGCGAATTTCAGTTACGTAATTACGCTGCGTATTTACACAATGAAAAATAATTTATGCGAGCGTATTTTGCCCACTCCTGTGGGTTTTTGTGTGTACTAATATACTACGAACTTGAACACTCCAAAAAACACGCAGAAGGCCCCATGTATTTGCTGTGCAAATATGCAGTGAATATGCAGGGTTTCTGTGTAATTGCGTATGTAATGCGCTGCACAAATGCGCTTGTGTGAATGAGCCCTAAATGGTAGTTTTCCTGCCAACAGCCTCAGTGGCCTACAAGGGTGTACAGGTTAACCATTGATATATCAGAATAATAATGCAAAAGAAAGTACACAATAAAATTAAAGGGAAACTTACCTGCCAAAACCCCTCCAATTTCAAAGCTCCACCAGTCAATGCACAGCATTAGCATACTGGGGATGGCCAAGCTCATGAATGGCCCCCATTCCTGAAGACAGTCTTTGGACCATCCTAAAAGAGTTAACTTTTCATGATATTGTTTTCCCTATGTGGAAGCATGTAAGTGTAGGCAAATACCGCTGGAGGAGGAGACTGGAGGCGGATCTCCTAAATCACTTTTTTTTCACTCTGATTTAATTTTATACTATTAAAACATGTTGTATTGCACATATGTTTCATGCAAGGTTTTCATGGTGATTTTACATTTTTATCTGTAGTTTGTAAGTTGTTCTTTTCTGATCTTGACACACATTTAGGGATGTGGATTTAATGGCAAAGAACAGCACTGGGCAGGGGTTTCAGCGCTGCTGAAAACGAGGCACAACTTGGTGCACAACCACATTTGCAAGCGTTAGCTGTACTAGCAAAAAAAAAGCAATACTCACCTAGCTGGCGCCGTCGGGGTCCTCACCGCTGTGCTTTGGAGCTCTGTGCAGGCTGCTGGCCATTTGTCAAGCCTACAGAGGATCTTTTGCAGGTGACGAGGATTGAAATCCCTGCCTCCCAGCAAGAGATTGTTTTGATTGGTTCAGGAGCGTTGGCTCCGCCAATCAGAGCCAGCGCTCGATGCAACAATCACAGTCATTCAATGAATGGCTGTGATTGGTGCATCCAGTGCTGGCTGGGATTGGCTGAGCCTGCTGACACTCAATGGGCTCAGCCAATCAGAGCAATCTCTTGCTGGAGGTGGGGTCTTCAAACCCTGTCACTAGCAGAAGATCCTCTGTCAGCGATGACAAGAGTCGGGAGCTCCAGGGAACAGCGTCAGGGACCGGAACAGCACCAGGTAAGTATTAATTTATTTTTTCAGCATCCCTGGCTAAAAAAACCAAAAGAAAAACGCAGCCAAAATGTTGTCAAAAATATATGACAACGCTGCTGAAACTGCAGTAAACACAGTGTTGCTACGTTTGTGCAAACGCCTGTCTGAGGGAGGCCTAAGGACTGCAAAATAATCTGCCATGTTTGCAATTGTACGCTTACCTCCCCATGTTTGGACATGCAGTTTTTTCACAATTATGTATACAAACAAAGAAACGGCCATTGCCCACTAGGATATTGTATTTGCCCAAGCAGAACCCCTTGAGGAAACACATCAAAGAGGAAATTAACTTCTTATAGCTTGACAAATAGAAATAACTAACAGTCTGGCGACCTAAAAATGCACCATGCATACCTGCACACAACAGGTGGAATTGCTAAAGAATGTACGAGGTATTAGTTCGTGGATTGGCCAAGTCACTTAAGCCCGCAAGCCCACATCAAGGGTTCTCATTGTCTCATGGGTCCCTACTCTAACGAGACAACTAAACCCAGGAAGCCTGTCTGCATGCTGGAACCAAATGACCTAACTCGCCCAGAGATGGTAAATGATCCAAGCAGCACAGGACACAGTTCACACCAACACAGCATGGAACGCATACACAATGGAACAGGACTGTTCACACCACATGTCTGGCAACCAGCTCAGACGCATAGAACACATCACAGCTCACACCCACAGAGCAACAATCATGAATGCAAACGCAAGGGGGAATGAGGAACACCAACTACCTCCAGTCAGAGGGCTGATATTTATAGGCAACAGACTGGTGATGATTCGCTGGCTGCCACACCTGAGGAAATGTGCTCCTGGAAACCCATAGCACTACAGGTCCCAGAAGCACAACCTAAGAGTGTCTAGCTTAACCCCTTAAGGACCAGGGTGTGTTAACCCTAAAGGGCCAAACAAGTTTTGGGGATTTTACCCATGTGGTGGTTTTACTGCCCTATTTTTTTTTCTTCCGCTACCAAATTTATTTTTGCTGCATTTTTTTCAGTGACATATAGAGCTGCTTTTTATATCCTTTTTCATTGACTTTTTTTTCTGTTTTTTAGTTATGGATAAAAAGATTAAAAAATGATTTTTCAAAATTTATAGTTGTTTATTTTTACAATTTGTATATTTATGCTAAAATAAAGTACGGGAATGGATTTCGCATTTTATTTCTGATTTTTTGATATATAATTTGTATAGTTTTGGATTACAGGACCCATATGGTGACGGCTTTTGTTGGCAGCAGGTCATTTTTCTTTTTTATGTATATATTTTTATTTTGCACTGTAATCTTTTTTTCCTTATTTCTGTAACATTTTTTGAACATCTATGTCCCCTATGACATCATGTAAGACCTCTGGAAGTCATTTTTTTTTATTTTACATTTTTCCACTGTAGTTGGGGCATCCATATGAGTCCCAGTTAAAGGAGAAAACACCTCCCTGTAGTGACAATAGTCAATAACAGAGCAGATCAGGGCCGCATAGTGGAAGAAACATTTCTGCTTTCTCTCTTTAGTACATAGTGCTCATTGAGCACTATGGTGCCTGGAAAGAAGAAAGTAGAAGTGGTTAAGAAAATGCTTCTCCCTTCCCCTTTGGGTCCTCGGCCGAGGACCCAACTTGCTTCTGATTGATTGCAGGAGCAGACGTTTAAGGGTGAATGCACATGGGCGAAAATTCCGCAGCGGTATTTCCCACAGAACTGCTGGCACATAGCAAAGCGGAGGAGGAGATGCTGCAGGAGGTGAGCCGCAGGTCACTGCTGGGGAACGAGTCGCATCCCGCTGCGAGAATTCTCGCAGCGAGATCCAACCCGGCCATCTGCTTGAGCCCTTAATCCCACGCTGTACTTCTGCTATTGGCCGGGATTAAAGTCCAGGACCAAGCACTGTATATTTATGGCGCTTGGTCCTTAACCCCTTAGTGACGAAGCCTGTTTGCGCCTTAGTGACGGAGCCAAATTTTGGAAATCTGACATGCGTCGTTCAACGTGGCATAACTCCGTAAAGGCTTTACATATCCCAGTGATTCTGACATTGTTTTTTCGCCACATGTTGTACTTCATTTAGATTGTAAAAAGAGACCGATATAATTTGTGTATATTTATTAAAAGTACCAATATTGGAAAAATTTTGAAAAAATTGTCATTTTTTCACATTTTCAACCGTAATATCTCAAATATGTCCAAACATACTGTACAAATTTTTGATAAGATATGTATTTCCATCTGTTTACTTTATTCTGAATGCACACTTGAAAAACTTTTGTGTTTTTTTTTAACCATTTAGAGGACGTACAAATTTAAAGGGGTGGTCTCGCGAAACCAAGTGGGGTTATACACTTCCGTATGGCCATATTAATGCACTTTGTAATATACATTGTGCATTAAATATGAGCCATACAGAAGTTATTCCACTTACCTGCTCCGTTGCTAGCGTCCTCGTCTCCATGGTTCCGTCTAAATTCGCCGGCAGCTTGCTTTTTTAGACGCGCTTGCGCAGTCCGGTCTTCTCCTTTCAGCACGAGCCGCTTCAGTGTGCTCCCCGCTACAGCTCTTCTGCGCATGCGCAGACGAGCTGTCACTGCTCGGGAGCGCGCTGAAGCGGCCATTCTGCACCATCCTCTGTTAGAGGAAGGTGCAGAAACTGGAGCTGCCCAGCGGAGAAGACCAGCCCAGCAGCCCCGAGAAGCCTCCCAGGTAAGTGATGGGTCGGGGGGGGCTGCCGCTGCGCCGGGCTGCGCCGGGGGGGGGGGCTGCCGCTGCGCCGGGGGCTGCCGCTGCGCCGGGGGAGCTAGCGCTAGGCCGGGGGGGCTGTCGCTAGGCCGGGGGGGCTGTCGCTAGGCCGGGGGAGCTAGCGCTAGGCCGGGGGGGGCTGCCGCTGCGCCGGGGGCTGCCGCTGCGCCGGGGGAGCTAGCGCTAGGCCGGGGGGGCTGTCGCTAGGCCGGGGGGGCTGTCGCTAGGCCGGGGGAGCTAGCGCTAGGCCGGGGGGGGCTGTCGCTGCGCCGGGGGAGCTAGCGCTAGGCCGGGGGGGCTGTCGCTACGATGGGGGGGGCTGTCGCTAGGCCGGGGGGGCTGTCGCTGCGCCGGGGGAGCTAGCGCTGGGGAGCCGGGGGCTAGCGCCGGTTACCTGCTGTCTGGTCGGCGGCTGCGGGGCGTCTGGTCGGCGGCTGCGATGCGTCCGGTTGCCATGGAGACACAGCTGGCGGCGTCTCGGGAGCGCGCACGTCGGGCTGCAGCGAGCGACTGGGAAAGAGCCGGCGGCCATCTTGAGGAAACTTTTATAACTTGCTGAATCGCTGGAACGGTAAGTACGAACCAGCTAGAAATGTCATTTACAGGGGGGCTTAGTAATGTGTGTTTAATGGGGGGGACTGGGCAAAAAAAAAAATTAACTGCTTCCTCGAGACATCTCCTTTAACATTACTTTTCAGCATTTTGAGGAGCACTTTGTTTTCCTGCACCAAGCCAAGTTTGCAGAGGCTCATAAGTGTCAGAATAATAGATACACCCACAAATGACCCCATTTTAAAAACTACACCCCTTAGTGTATTCACTGAGGGGTGTCATGAGTATTTTGACCCCACCAGTTCTTTTCAGGAATTAGTTCAATTTAGGGGACAAAAAATAACATTTCATATTTTTGCAAATATGTCATTTTAAAGACATATTTTTTTCCTATAGAGCCCATGAAAATGAGGATTTACACCCCAAAATGGATACCCCCGTTTCTCCCGTGTTCAGAAACATACCCATTGTGGCCCTAATCTTATGTCTGGATGCATAACGGGAGCCAAAATGAAAGGAGTAGTCGGTGTCTTTCAGAACATAAATTTTGCTTGAAGGCGTTTTAGGCCCATAGCACTTTTGTAGAGCTCTTGAGTGGCCAAAACCAAAGAGAACCCCCACAAGTGACCCCATTTTGAAAACTAGACCCCTTAACGAATTTATCTAGGGGTGTACTAACCATTTTGACCCCACAGTTTTTGAATGAATTCAAGCCAAGCAAAAGGAAAAAATTGTGATTTTCATTTTTTTGTCAATTCTGTCATTTTAAAAACAGCTTTTTTTGTACAGCACACGCATGAATGAAGCCTTTCATCCCAAAATGGATACCCCTGTTTCTCCCGTGTTCAGAGACATACCCATTGTGGCCCTAATCTTCTGTCTGGATGCACAATGGGGCCCAAAACGAAAGGAGTAGTCGGTGGCTTTAAGAACATAGATTTTCCTTGAAGGAGTTTTAGGCCCATAGCACTTTTGTAGAGCTCTTGAGCGGCCAAAATCAAAGAGAACCCCCACAAGTGACCCCATTTTGAAAACTAGACCCCTTAATGAATTTATCTAGGGGTGTACTGCCCATTTTGAGCCCACAGTTTTTGAATGAATTGAAGCAAAGCAAAAGGAAAAAATTGTGATTTCCGTTTTTTTGGCAATTCTGTCGTTTTAAAAACTGCTTTTTTGGTACAGCACACACATGAATGAAGACTTGCACCCCAAAATGGATACCCCTGTTTGTCCCGTGTTCAGAGACATACCCATTGTGGCCCTAATCTTTTGTCTGGATGCACAACGGGGCCCAAAATGAAAGGAGTAGTCGGTGGCTTTCAGAACAGAAATTTAGCATGAAGGTGATTTAGACCCCATTGCACACTTGTAGAGCCCTTGAGCAGCCAAAACAACAGAGAACCCCTACAAATGATCCCATTTTGAAAACCAGACCCCCTAACGAATTTAGCTAGGGGTGTACTGTGTATTTTTACCCTACAATTTTTGAATAAATCTAAGCAAAGCAGTAGGAAAAAAATTACAATTTTCATTTTTTTGGCAGTTGTATCAATTTAAAAACTGTTTTTTTTGTACAGCACACATAGGGATGAAGACTTTCACCCCAAAATGGATACCCCTGTTTGTCCCGTGTTCAGAACCATACCCCTTGTGGCCCTAATCTACTTAAAAGGACACATGGCTAGGCCTATAATGGAAGGAGCACCCGTTGGATTTTAGGGTACAACGGAATAAATTCCAGGCCCCATTGCCCACTTATAGAGTCATTGAGCGTCCAAAACTATAAAGACCCCCACAAATGACCCCATTTTAAAAACTAGACCCCTTAACGAATTCATCTAGGGGTGTACTGCGTATTTTGACCACACAGTATTTGAATAAATTTCAGCAAAGCAGAAGAAAAAAATTACAATTTTCATTTTTTTGGCAATTTTGTCAATTTAAAAACTTTTTTTTTTGTACAGTTTACATAGGAATGAAGACGTTCACACCCAAATGGATACCCCCGTTTGTCCCGTGTTCAAAAACATACCCATTGTGGCCCTAATCTACTTACAGGAAACATGGCAAGGCCTGTAATGGAGGGAACACCAGTTGGATTGCAGGGCATAACTGAATAAATTCCAGGCCCCATTGCTCATTTGTACGGAATAAAAATTGACTCCCTAAATTCCCCCCCCCCCCCCCCCCAGACCCTTTTCGGCGTTCCCCAAATCTTAGATAAAAGTAATAATCTGAACTGTGTGGTATTTCCAAAGACGGGTAATTATGGAGGCTGGTTGGGATGGGCACATGGGGCAATAAAACCGGTATCCCCCCTCCTCTCATGCTTTTTGGGAGTCATTTTTTGACCTCAGTGGCGGGTATGGGGTGTAAAAAGTGGCGCTCTGTGAGTCTCCATAAGCTTGATGAGGTGCGGCGGTCTCACACAGAAGGCGCTCAACAAGCTGCTCCTGGAACTGCAGGAAGGCGAGCGTTCCTGGGGCTTCTTGTAAATTGCGTATTACAGGTAGCGGTCTGAATAACGCCGGGCTCACACAGCCGTAGGTGGATCCCGGCTGTGAGCCCGGCTGTGACCCTGCGTACGGCCGCGTAATGTACTGCGCATAACTGCGTACTTACACGGGCGGTCATGCGCAGTACACTTTTTTTTTTTGTTGTTTGTATTTCCCGCACCGTCGCTTAGCGATGATGCGGGTACCCGCAGCCCGTATACAACGTAGTTCCGTATGGGCTGCGGGTATATCCGCGACCATGGAGCACAATGGGCTCTATGTTGCGGATATCCGCGGTAAAATAGAACCTGCTGCGTTCTCTTTTCTGCGAGTGGATTACGCAATTCCAACCCGCTAATGTGAGCGGAATTGTGTAATCCAATGTGATTGATCTGCGTATTACCGCTAATCAAACGCATGCGGAATCCGTAATTCCTATCCGGTCATGTGAGACTGGCCAAAAGTAGATCGCTACCATTTTTTCACGTGACCGGGGACCGCTCAACGAGGCCACCCGTCACTGCTCCAGGCTCTCTGTGACCGTTGGTCGCCGAGAGCAAGGAGATATTAAGTTTCCTGTGCTCCCCGACTCCTGCGCATGTGTGCGGTGTTTTGCCAGCGGTCGCATGCGCAGAATACGGGAAAGTTCACGGAAGAAGATTGCGTCGGGGTGCAAATATGGAGGCCTCCGGTAAAAAATTTTATCTCCTCTCACCGATCGCATCAGTGAGGGGAGATGAAGCTTCACCTTTTTTTAACTTTTACGTGATCGCCATTATTCTTTGGATAACGGCGAACACGTGATCAGGAACCGCTCACCGCGGCCCTCCGTGAAATCTCCAGGCTCTCGGCTAAGCTTTGTAGCCAGGAGCAGGGAGATTTTAAAAAACCACAGCTTTTGCGCATGCGCCTGCCATATTGGCGACGGGCGAGTGCGCAGAAGCTGGGGTGAGGTCCGCGGATAAATCCGCAGGCCTTAGGTACGTCATTTCATCCTCCCTCACGGATATTATCCGTGGGGGGAGATGAAACGCGAGCTTTTTTTTAACTTTTTAAAACTTTTTTTTTACTTTTTGCACTTTTTTTTTTTTACCTTTACCCCTTTTTTTATTTTATTTTTTTTACTTTTTGCACTTTTTTTACTTTACATGATCACTGTCATCCATTGGATGACAGTGATCATGTCCCTGGTGACATCCCTCTGCTCTTGGCTACACATGGCAGCCAGGAGCAGAGCAATTTTGAATTTCCCGGGGCTCGAGCCCCTCTGTGCACGCGCCCGATGTCAATCATCGGGCGCGCATGCGCAGACGGGGATTTTGGGTCCCGGGACATCGGGACATCGCAGAGGACCGGGGGTGAGTATCTTCACCTCCCCTCATGGATCCGATCCATGAGGGGAGGTGAAACTTTACTTTTGTTTTACTTTTTAAACTTTTTCGCGATCACCGCTATCGCAATGGATAGCGGTGATCGCGGGCCCGGGGACCGCTCACAGTGGTCCCCGGTAACACCTCCTGGTTCCCGGCTACCTTCAGGAGCCGGGAGCCAGGAGATTTTAAATTTGCCGGGGACACCCGGGCTTCTGCGCGTGCGCGTGACGTCATCGGCTGGCGCGCATGCGCAGAAGACCGCCGGCGGGTCCGGGAGGACCCGATCTCCGGGGGACACCGGGAACAAGCCGCGTGAGTATTTTCAGCTGCCGTGATGGATCCGATCCGATCCATCATAGCAGCTGAATTACTACTTTTTTACACTGTTTTGTTTACTTTTTTGCGATCGGCGCTATTCATTTTATAGCGCCGATCGCAATGCCGGGGGGGACTGCCCGCATCCTGGGATGACAGCTCCATGCTGTCGGCTACCTGCGGGCACCGACAGCATGGTGCTGTCACGTCCTCAGGCCAGTGGGCATCAATCCAAAGAGGATGCATAAAACTACGTCCTCTAGGATTAAGGCCCACTTTCTGAGGACGTAGTTTCCCGATGGGGCCGTCGTTAAGGGGTTAAAGGGTTAAAACACAAAATATAATTTTTTTTTTTCCTTACAGTGTCTGCATTAGCATGGATAAACATCTGATTGGTCATTGTACAGAGCACTACACTTTAGGTTTAGACAGGAAAGGCTCAATCATTCAGCTTAGTCATGTGTATTAAAACAAGGGATTAAAATAAGGGAGATGCAACAATACCTCCACAGTGCCACCTATTGGAAGGCAGCAACCCCTAAAGTCAATGTTAGACTCTTTATACAAACCTTGTAAAAATGACCAGGAATTAAAAGCAAAGTCGGAGCCCACACACTTATAGCTGTTTCAGGGGTTTTGTCCTTCATCAGTGTGCAGTAGGATTCTTGCTTTGCTAGTGAGAGGCCTATGATGTGGGTCAGAAACGCTATCTTTTCTCCTTAGGGAGAGCACCTAGACATTGAGTGAGGAGACTTATAAGGTTATTTATGCTCCTCTGGGTAATATGCACATAAGTGAGGTGAAACAATACCTCCACAGTGCCATCTATTGAAAAGCAGCAATACCTAAAGTCAATGTTAGACTCTTTATACAAGCCTTGTAGCAATAACCGGGAATTCGAAAGCAAAGTCAGAGCCCATGCACATACAGCTGTTTCAGGGTTTTTACCCTTGATCAGTGTGCAGTATGATTCTGACTGCATATTTCCCAGAGGAGCGTAAATGGCCTTTTCAGTCTCCTCATTCACCGTCTAGGTGCTCTCCCTAAAGAGAAAAGATAGCGTTTCTGACCCAAAATAAATGATTGTCATGTGCAAGTTCTGCCTGACTGTGAGAAGGACAGAACTTGCACATGAAAGCAATCCATTTATTTCAATGGGTTAATTCTCATGAGCGATCAAAAAATTGCAGCATTTCTTATTTTTGGATGAATCAAGAATGGCCCATTGTTTTCTATGGGAACATGATAAAAATCTCATGCCATGGGATTTCAATGTGAGAGCAATACATTTTCAGCATTTCCACTATTGGAAGCACATGAAATTTGTTTCACACGTGTGAAAAAATGCACATGGAAAACGCATGTGCAGCGATGTGGTGTGTTTTCAATGCTAAAAAGCACCACAATTGCGATAAATAGCAGCAAAATAAGATTTTTCTCAGACCCACATTCATTCGTCTATATGAATACAGTCTCAGGGCTTATTCCGACGTGCGTATATCGGCCGGGTTTAACGCCCGGCCAATATACGCTGTCCCTCTCTGCAGGGGGAGGAGGCGGGCCGGGAGCAGTGCATTTTAAAACCTGGCCGATATACGCACCTCGGAATAAGCCCTCAGAAAGGGAAAGTGACAACAAAGCACCAAGACCTACCATGCTTATTAGGCTGTGCCATAGGCCCCAGACTGCCATGGCAATCCATCAGTACTTTGCAAAGTATCCCTCTTTCTAATGGCTTAGATGTCGTGATAAGCATTGACCAAGGTATCTAAGTAGTTAAATGTCCTAGTCATAGCTGTTCTAGGCAGGTGCCAACTATTTAAGCAAGATGGTATCCGCCATGTAGAGAGCAAGCTTATCTCTCTTGCCTTCTCCAGAAAACCCCTAGTAAGTGATAAATGTAAGTCATTGATCGTGAAGGGGTTAGGAATTCTGTTTACTTTGTAACATGGAAGCATTCTTGTTTTCTTCTTACTTATCAAGTGGATTATTATGGTAATACTGGAATAAAGTCATCTTTGAAAAGTACTGGATCAACCTTTTGTCTTCTGTATATTTATGCAAACTCAGCAGCTCGTCAATCATCATTGCTTCCACCACTCCCCTCACAGTGATTAAGGACCCAGCTGGTGTTCAAAACATGTAAATATTTTGGTCTGTCAGTGGATACACTGGACTGATAAACTTTTAGTTCAGTGTATTCTTGGATTTTTTTCAAATATTTTTTGTGCCATTTTAAGTAATAGGAGAGCAAACCTACATGCATAGTACATGATAGTCTGATGACAGATCCACCTTACAGTATAGCTTCTGCTTACATGATTATTTTAGATTCTGGCCATTACATGAATTGGGATTTATTTCTTAATCTCTAGATTTACTACTACATTTGATAATAATGGGTAAATCCATAGTGTCAAAGGTGTTTGTCCTAGACACTAAAGGGTTACTCTCATTTTCTTTTAAATAATCTATCAGTGGTCAAAAGGATATTGCGTGGTGTGTCAGCTGAAAATTCTTTTGCCCTAAGCAGTGATACTTGATCGTATCCTTTGTCTAAAGATATTTGTAGTACTCTCATAGCTTCTTTTGCATATTCCTCAATTTTGGAATGAGTATGTTTAATTCTGCTAAATTGTCTTTTGGCGGCATTGAACAGACATATGTGGAGGTGACAGCTAGTCAGGAAGATATAGCTATAGTATAAGCATCAACCGGTCTATATATCTGGCTCTTTTAAGTATTCACAGTAACATCCAGAAAATTCACAGTGGTTGCACTGCTCGTGGGGATACGTTTTAAGTGATACAGGTTTGAAACAATCCTCTGTAAAAATTGGTTTAACCTCTTCTTAATGTTCCAGGACATAGAGTTACATCCTGGGCATGCAGGGTTTGTAGGGAGGAGGATCAGGCCAACCTGCTTAAGGATGAAAAGGAAGGAAATCAGGATTGAAGAGGGGAGGTATCCTATGTCGTGGGGTCAGTGTCCAAAGAAGGAGTACAGGGCTATGTGGTTGTGTTAATAAATAGTAACTTATACAGTGTTTGGGGGACCACTATTTTAACAAGGGAGGGTGTAGTTTATCCATGGGGTCCAAATTTTCTGAAAACCTTCGTGTCTATCTTTGACTATTGATGTTAATTTTTCATTAATTAAATACCAATCCATTCTGCGTTTTACTACCGAGAGATCCAGGGAAGCCTTCTTCTACAATGGGGCGATGATTTGTTTTGTAGCTAGGTAAAAAAAGGTTTGAGGTTCCTAGAGGCTGAGGGGATATTCTCAATACGCTTATTCAGTAAAGCCTCCCAGGGATTCTTACGTATATTGCAGTTGCAAACTCAAAAATGAATGTCCAAGGACTGCAGAAATGTATCATTAAAAATTTGTTTATTGAGAATTACAAATATAATGAACGCTTTTAAAATACAGAACACAAAGGAAATGCAGCATTGATACAAGGGAAATCCTTTACCTCAAGTCACATATATAAGAAGTTCCCAAAGAAGATCATGCTTATATAAACCTACAATAGGCGCAACCAAGCTCAATGTCATGCATATAGTGAAGTTTTACCACGTAACCGAGGATCTGGAAAATCGCTGCACCCCGATTGGCTGAACTGCTTAGCCAATCACAATCAGAGCTACCAGCAGGTGGGGATTTTAAATCCCCGGCTGCTGATAGCTCAGTACTACAGAGTCGGGGACAGTGGCAGAAGTGGCCGCTGAGCCCCGGCAGCCGTGAACAGCCTTTCAGGGAAGGGCTTCATAAGCCCTTCCCTTAAAAGCCAATTAAAAGTAGTGTAAAAAAAAAAATTACTTACCTGTGGGCCGTTGCTGTGTCCCCCACGGGGATGAAGAACACATCTGCATGTGGCAGATGTTTCCTTCATCCCCGATAGTTAAAAGAATTCCCTGCTGCTACATCTGTCACATCTGTGGCAGATGCAGCAGAGGAATTCTTTAATTCTCTACCGCAGCTGTCACACATGCGGCTGTGCCCCCACAGCTGAAGGGAGGTGAGTATCTATTTTTTTATTTTTTAAACTACTTTAACTTGATTTTCAGGGAAGGGCTTATATTTAAAGTCCTTCCCTGAAATCAATTGCCGGCAGTAGAATCCTCTACCACAGCTGACATGTGTGACAGCTGCAGTAGAGAATTGAAGAATTCTTCTGCTGCATCTGCCAGATGTAGCAGCAGGGAATTCTTTTAACTAGTGGGAATGAAGGAAACATCTGCCGCATGCGGCAGATGTGTTCTTCATCCCCGCGGGGGACACAGCAGCGGCGAACAGGTAAGTAATTTTTTTTTTTTACACTAAAATTTTTCTTTTTGGGGGAAGAGCTTATATGTAAAGCTCTTCCCTGAAAAACAATTCAGGTGTGCCAGGAGACCATTGTCTTTAATGGAGCCACCGGCAGCAGCAGCGGTTCCATTGAAGAGAATGCCTGCATTCGCTATGGTGCACGCATGTCTTATCTTTGCAGGCACACACCTGCAAAGTACGGACATGTGAACACACCATAGGGAATGCATTGTTGCAAATAGAAGCGTGTTTTTGTGTGTGCGTATGTAGGCACAAAAACACGCTTGTGTGAACGCACCCTTAGGCCTTAGTCAGACGGGCATTTTTTGCCGCGATTTGCGCATGCGCATGCGTCCGGCAATTTTATAAAACCATTGCTTTGCAATGGTATCGGACACATGAGCGCTTTTTATGCGCTTGTCCGATAAATTATAGAACAGAAATCGCAGGTCGCACCTATCTGCGATCTGCGATTCCTGTTCTCTTCTCTATATGCGCTCAATGGGGCCGGCGGCAGCAGCGCCGACCCCATTGAGAACATATAGAAGACAAATCATTCTTCTCTGCCACAGCTGTAACAGCTGTGGCAGAGAAGAACGATGTTTGCCCATTGAATTCAATGGAGCCGGCAATACAGCCGCTCCATTGAAAGCAATGGGCTGCCGGCGTGCGCGGGGTGAATTGTCAGGAAGGGCTTAAATATATAAGCCCTTCCCTGCAATTCATCCTAAAATGTGTTAAAATAAAAAAAAATTGTATACTCACCTTTCCGCTGCAGCCGGAGTCCAGCCGCGGCCGCTGTCAGTTCTCCTGAACTGCTTCTCGGCACTATTCAGCCGGCGGGGCTTTAAAATCCCCGCCTGCTGAATGATCTGCCTCTGATTGGTCACAGCCCTGACCAATCAGAGGCAGGTTTCACTCACACACCCATTCATGAATTCATGAATGGGTGAGTGACTGCTGCCTCTCAGCGCTGAGCCAATCAGGGGCAGGTCTGACTCACATCCATTCATGAATTCATGAATGGGTGTGAGTGAGACATGCCTCTGATTGGCTCAGCGCTGAGCCAATCAGGGGGCAGGTCTGACTCACACCCCCTTCACACCCACTGCAGGACGGCCGCGCGGAGCTCCGGCTGCCGGGAGAAGGTGAGTATATATATATTTTTTATTTTTACACATTTTAGGATGAATTGCAGGGAAGGGCTTATATATTTAAGCCCTTCCCGACAATTCATCCCGGGCTCGCCCGCAGCGCATTGCTTTAAATGGAGCCGGCTCTATTGCCGTCTCCATTGAATGCAATGCGCTGGACAGCTCCAGCCCGTTTCTAATGAAACGCGGCTAGAGCAGATTTTTGGGCGATTTGCGGGCGACTTGCGCGCACCGGTCACGCGATTTGCGGATGCGCATCCGTCATGCGATCCGCAAATCGCGGGAAAAAACGCCCGTGTGACTAAGGCCTTACTGTGTATATTAATGAGTAGACTCTGATCCAAAGTCTCTTAACTCTGGGGCAGGACCACCAGATGTGGAGTATGTCACCTGCGAATGAACCGTGATAGCAGTTTGGGAAGTTGCCTAATAAAACTTTAAATTATGTTTCCAGCATTAGTATGTTAGAGGCGCTTCTACTGGTGGATTTCCAGATCCAGGACCAGTCTTCATCTGATAGGGCGCTACCTATATCTTTTTCCCAGCGTAATACATATGGTAATTGTGCATGATATGATGACTGGACGAGTCCAGAGTATATCTGTGAGATAAGGCCCTTGGCCTATGGGTACCTGAGGCAATAGGATTCAAAAGGTGTTAATGTTAAAGGGGATTTTGTATTTTTAAGGTAAGAGGATATAAAGTGTAGTTAACGGAATATTTCAGAGGACGGCAGATTATCTTCTCTCTGCAGAGTGGGAAACGAGGTAACGTTCCCCAGCAAAAGTATGTGATATATTTCAGTGAGACCATTGTTCCAGATCTTAAGGGAGTGTTTTGTAATAGGGTTAGTGATAGTGGGTCTATGTATTGGTGGGGTCCATAGAATTGAATAGATATTTGTTTTTTTAGACATAGAATAAAGTTAGCACATTATTTTTGCTGCAATGTGTATGTTGTAGAAACAAGCCCGCCCCCCAAACATAGCAGAATTATTTTTTCTTTTCCATTTTACTGGAACGGATGGGAACGGTCGATGATGTCCGCTTTACTGAACGTAGCAAATCCAATTAAAAGTCTTACAGTAGATTAAGTGTAATAGTGGTGGAGGTACACGGGGCATTCACACAAAGTCCACAGTCCCAGTTATCTGTGTCTTGTCTCTTTCTACTGGCATGAATTCTCTCAACACCAGCTAACTCACACCTACTCCATGAATACTCACATAGGAGCTCCTCTTCCTCTCAATACCTGATGTTTATCCTGCAGTCGCTTGGAATGATTAGCATAGGCCACACATCCAATGATCTGTCGGCCTCTTCCATCTTCACTACACACAGACCAATGGTGTCTATGTGCAGGCAGACCAGGACACTTCCTGGCTGACTTCAACCACTACTCCTTCTCTATACCTCCCCTAAACTAAACTAAACTCACAACACGCTTTCACCTAGTAATCACATATATCAAGCTTGATCAACTAACAAATGATACACACAAATTGACACAATTTCCAGACATACCCAGACAGTTAACCCTTGTAGTGCTGCAGACATGCAATACACATAATGCTAATCTATGCTACAAGCAAAACAAGGACATTATATGGGCACAGAACAAACAGATCATTCAAGCACATTTTGGAAACTTCCATTAACTTCAGGCCACTACATGATAATATTAGCTGTCAGATACCTAATCCCTGAGAGGATAAGCAACCGGGTCATTTCTCCAGAGTCTTAAGAATTTTGGTATGTGATACAATACTGCCAAGCAGGGATGGTGACAACAAATGCATTTGTGTTCCTGTTTGTCTGGGAGTTTGTTTTTTACCCTATTGAATTAAGCAATTAAGTACCCTAATAAACCTGTAAGTTATATTGCTGAAATGCTGTGTATTTTTATGCCATAAACGTGATATCTAGCCTTTGATAAATGTCACCCATCGTACTGAATACACGTTGTTCTCTTGTCTGTGTTGTCATGCACATAATTTCACATCTAAAGGAGTAATTTGTCATTGATAAGTATAGCATAAAGAAGAATAACTTACTCCACTCCCATCTTCAGACCATACATTAAGATTGCATTGACCACTGCATTAATGACATTTACTAATATACCAGTAAAAACCTGAGGCCATATTATATTCTAAGGCCTCAGTCAGACGGGCGATTTTTTGCGCGATTTGTGCATGTGTGAGGGTTATGAACATGAAAACTTATATATGTATACATTTCATCCATCTGTGATATACGTTTCCGGAGGCTTTTAGGCCTGAATTGTATACATTAAATGCTTGTACATTTAGGTTAGTACTTAATTACATTAAGTAGAGGTGTAATCTTAAATGTCCATCATGTCTCCAAGATCTTGTTTATCTCGTTACACTGATCAAAAGGTTGTGTGGAATGCTTTGTTTTTAACTGCTGTCTAGGTAGGGCATGTGATTAAAATGTAGATTGTGATGATAATGAGGGTACCAGAAACGATGTCTACATACAAACAAATAAAGCATTGTTTATAAAGAAGACACAATTATTTACCAGTAAAACAGCTTCAACCTCTGTAACACTAGCCTTTGATTCGGACGACACTTGGATACGCCTACTTATTTTTGTATAAGAATAAGGCAATGTACACAATAAACTCAGATTGCTCTAAGACACGATCGTGATGCCTGTGTCTATTGCTTTTTCACGGTGGCCGCCATAACCACCTCTGATTTGGAGCCCCACAGCATATTAACGTAACATGGATTTAGCCCTAACATTAATTGGCGCCCGAACGCGGGGCTTGATGGAACAAGAGGACCACCTACACCTCGAACCCCCCCGGACCCAGATGGGATAAGGAGCCACTCGGAACCACGGATTGACAAAAACTGCGCAGTAAGGTAAGGTTTTATCTTGCCACAATCTATCCGTGCTTCCTGGCTGCTCCTTTCCTGTCCGAGGGGTAAGAAGTGCATGCCTCTTATAAATCTTCAAGCTTTTAAGAATCCATATGGTGGGCTGAATATGCTGTGCGGGTGTTTAACTGTTATTGTCTTTATTTGTTACTTTGCATGGTCAGTGTACAGAATATGAAACCCTCTTGCCGATCTCTGGAAGGCATGGTATAAATTGTACCAGGGAAGCCTAAAATTTTCAGGGGATAAAATCCCTGATGGGAGCCTCTTATAGGTATAAGAGAAGAAGTTGAGACGGGGGGAAATAAGCAGGGTTGGGAAGTACCGACACTTTTAGACAAGTGAGGAAGTACTGACACTTAAAAAGTAGTAACTGACATGCAAATGTTTTTGTCTTTATGTGTGTGTATAAATGGAAGGACCTGTATGAGAGTTAGACTGTGTTATATGGTGTATACTGTCCGGTAACCAGAAACGAAATGAAGCAAAAATGACCAAATGCTGAGCCAGACCACAGGGGGTGGAGCTAGGTGATGTAAGGAGATGGGAGGGAAGAACAATAGGAACAGGTCTTGCTCCACCCTCCACACAGTCCAGCCTAGGTGAGAAGTGTGTCTCCATTTTAAGTGGATGTTGGTGTATATATATGTATATTGTGGTAATGTATAGAGTGAAGGTCACTCTTAGACTCCATGTTAAGTCTCTCACTTGAACAAATGGAGTGACCAAAGGAGGGGCATCTAATTTTATTCCTGAGACTAGTTGTGTGAGATAATAGCCCAGGATTACCACAGTGTATATATGTATATACAGATTCGTGGAATATGTGGAATTCAAAAATATTGAGTTGTGTTAATTTGAATATTATTGAATTAAGATATTAATATGAGATAATTGTGTACTTTAAACACCTGATAAGTACTTTAGTCAAATTAATAACAAAAGTTCTATTTAAAGTGTAATTCATTTTCAATTAACAACAGTATTTTATTTGAAGAGTGTACAAAGAAAATAATAATAAAAACAATAAGCCTCTTGGTGTACATAAACCGCCAGCCATGGGCAATACTGCTGGTAAAGAGGATAAGGTGTAAAAGACTGCACAGAAAATAGTGAAACAAACAATTGTTTTATGTGTATAAATAAAAAAATAAATAAATAATAATAATAATAAGCCTCTTGGTGTACATAAGCCGCCAGATATTAGTCATACTGCTGGTAAAGAGGATAAGGTGTGGAAGACTGCACAGAAAATAGTGCAAATGAATATTGGTCCCCATCCCACTTATTAAGGTCCCAATCAACTCCTGCTTTAGCCACTACAGTATGAACCTTTTACTCTCTTTAAAGCGTAATTTGAACTAAGTCTTGCTCCTTGCAGCAATATATATAAAAGGCGCTGTCAACAGGATTACGCAGAGAGTAATACACTAGTTTGTTTTAAAGGAAAATTTTGATAAACTGATAGTTGAAGAATTTCTTGTGATAATCTGGCATAGTGTGAAAATGTCGCCTTTTAAGAAAATCCGCAATAGTACGAAAATGTTGGTAGCTAAGAACAAAAAAGTGTCCGATGAATTGTTAATTATGCCAGGGTGGAATAAAGCCCCCTATAATATATTGGCCGCTGAGTGGTCGCAGTGTGGTGAATATCAGTATGTGGGTAGAAATGGGCATAAGTTGTATTATGTTTGTCATTGGATAACCTATACTGGATAAAACACGTAAAAACCGCGGTAAATAAGAGTTTTTCTTATATATGTGATTTATCCGCTGTGGGGAAGTCTGATGTACAGTAAATACAATCCCAATTTCTACTTCACATATTATCAGTCCGTATAGGAATGAATAAAACCCCCTTAGTGAGTGTGAATTTGCAGTTTAGAAGATGTTTACAGGCAGTGGAACCTGTTATACAGCTTTTGCTATCTGTCTGGAGAAGTTTCTCTGTAGACTAGAGGGCCTACTTGTCTTTGCAAAGAAATGTGAATTGAGAATTGGTTATATTTGGCTGCACAGGAAAAAGGCCCGTATGTTGTATTATATGAAGTATATATATATATACTGTTCAATAGCAAAGCACAGGTATATAATGTTCTCCCATTGTCGGGTCAGTTCCCTCTTTCACCTCCACCCCCTTCATCTCAATTCTAACCGTCTCCTCCCCCACCCTATGCCAAGTCATCCACTCCAAGGTCAAACATTGGACTGGAGGGATGGACCTGCTGGCATTGTGGACAACAGAACCCGGATTGGAGAGAGAGCTGCCCTGCTTGCGGAGCTCCTCGGTGCAAACCGGTTATGCCTATGCTCACTAGATCCTAGGCTAGTGAGTGGAAGCATGAGAAGGAGGACAAGGAGGAGATGCAGGAGTATATGTAAAACAGGGAAGGCAGTGGGAACTATAATCTAAAATTATGTGAAAGACTATTGTGGCACAGATTGGGATAAAATTAAACATAGAGAATTGAGAAGTGGTAAAATATTTTTAATTTGTCTGAAACATTGGGGAAAAAGAAAAAAAAATTTGAGAGAATCCTCCTTGTCTCTTTCTAATATCACACAAAGAGAAGGAAGAAAGTGTAAAACAATTCTATGCCCCCCTTCAACAACGTTTGTCAGATCTGGGATATAGGGGCATAGAAGAGATGGGTAAACATGTACTTAGTATGGCCTTTGTAGAAGGTCTATTGAAATCCCTAAGGTCATAGATAATAAGCCAGAGTGGAGACAGTCTGAATCTCCGGCCTTTTTTTTTCAGACAAAAGGGCATTTATGTAAAGCTAAAAAAAATAAATAAATAAAAATGCTTGGACAAGTTCTGGCCCCAAGGGTGCGCAGAATTCCCCAAACATGTACAACCAGGCATTCCAGTCTGTCCTGCAGGCTTGGACTCCGCCTGAGGGGACTGTGCTGTTGCAATATGTTAATGACCTTCCGCTTTGTGCTGAGAATCTGAAACATGTCAATCTGCATCCATTTCTCTTCTAAAAAAAAAATTTTTTTTTTTTAGCAGAAAATGGCTGCAAGGCTTACAAAGGAAAAATTACAGCTTTGTAAACAAAAGGTTGTTGTCTAGCTCAAGAAGGCAGACATCTCACAGAACGACGCAGGGCTGCAGTTCAAGCCATTTCTGTATCTTCTTCTGCTGCCAAAGCTTCGCACCTTTTTGGGACTTGTCTTATACTGCCGTCCCTGGCCTTTCATGCGACAGCAGTATTGACGCAAAAACATGGAGGACGTCCACGGTCACTTGGGTATTACTCCATGAGATTGGATCCGGTAGCTCGAGGAGCCCCCTCCTGTGTCTGTGCGGTGGCAGCAGTACAAGTAATGGTTGACAAGTCTTCTGAGTTGGTCCTGAACTACCCCCCGCTAGTGGTTCTCACCCCTCATGACATCCAGAGTATACTCACTCAAGTACAACCTAAACATCTGTCTCTAGCTCATCAGATAAGGTTGCAATGTGCTTTGCTCATGCCCCCCCTTAATATTTATTTTCAATGGTGAACCCGGCTACTCTTCTTCCAATCGAGTATCCTGTTTCAAATGGGGGAGGGGGAGGCATAGGTGATCAAATGGGGGAGGGGGATGCATAGGTGATCTATGTATTACAGATCAGCTATTTTTAAAAATTTTTGCAAATAAGAACGTTATCTATTTGGAATAGAATATCAGCATGATTGTCTAGCATTGATGCAACAAGAAAGTTTACGTTTTAAAGATTTACTGAAACCCCTTGTTAATACATATTTTGAGTTGTTTTTTTTTTATAGATGGTACCAGGGTGATTGACAACTCCACACCAGATATGCAGTGTTCACACAACAAGATCTCTAAAAGCAGAATGCCTCCGCATGTCTCAGCACAAGAAGCGGAACTGAAGGCCCTCACTGAGGCGTGTAGAGTGACAGAAAGTAACCATTTACACTGACTCCTGGTATGTATTCGGCATAGATCATGGTTACGGCCCAATATGGAAGGCCAGACACTTTTAAACTTCTGTAGGACAACCCATTAAGAATGGTGTAGCAGTACAGAACCTTATGAAAGCCCTACTCCTACCAGATAAAGTAGCAATCCTAAAGGTGAAAGCTCATACTAAAGCCAACACTGCAGAAGCAAAAGGCAACGCCCTCGCAGACTTCACAGCAAAGGCAGCGGTCCTTAAGCTGAGAAAGAAAGAAGAAAAGAAGATACTGACCGCACAAGTCAGAGACTATGATTTGGACTTTGATAAAAATTTGAACATTGACAGTCACAAGCCAGCAAAGAAGAAAAAGATAAATGGACTAATATGGGAGCAGTAGAACAGGGTGGCGTATGGCAAACAGTCAGTAACTTGCCTACCACGATCCCTGTACCCCATGATGGCTCAGCTGATCCATAGAAAGACTCACCTATCGAAGGCAGCTATGCTACTGACGCTTGAGAGAGAAAGGGTTGCCCCCTGGATTCTCTGTAGCTGCTACATCATTTGTCCAATTTTGCATGAGCTATGCCGTAAGCAACAGGGTAGAAGTAAATTGACCAGAAAGGCACTTGCCAGGACCACTCTACCCATTTCAGGGATTGCAAATTGACGACATTCAGCTCCCACGTGTTGGGAAGTATGAATATGTGCTTGTTGTTGTTGATGTTTTTCAGGTTGGAGGCGTACCCTGTTACAAAAGTAAATGAGCAGGTAACCGAAAAGAAGCTCATGAATAAGGTAATCTGCAGATACGGGGTACCAGAGGTAATCGAGTCAGATAGAGGTACACATTTCACAGGTGAAATAATGCAACACTTCATGTCTGCCCTGGGTAACTCCCAGGCATTTGACACCCCTTATCATCCACAAAGAGCCAGAAAACCATTGTGCATTATAATATTTCTCTTCAGGCAATGAAACCCTGCACCAGAGGAAAACGAAAATGGTATGATACCCTATTAGGGGGAATTGGTACAGGTGTAGGGGTTCTGAACTCTATAGATTTAGAGGTGATGAAGAATAAAATGGCTGGGGTAGGACAGGATGTTTCTAGATTGATAAATGTTCAGGCACAATGCATGCCTTCCTTGTTCCTCCCCCGATGTCTTGCATTAGGATATGATAAGGATGTATTAACGCTTTTTAATCTGGTTTTGCGGTTTAAAAGCATTTGTTTGTAAATATGAGTAAATTCATGAACTATACACAATGTAGCCTGCAATATGTATATATGATTCACGAGAAGGATAAAGCACAGTCAGATTTGATGACAAAGAATGAAAAATTGTGGAGAAATATTTTCAAGAATGTAATTCCAGTAGCATCTTGGATACGGCCCCGGGCTGATGGTGTAGAATGCTTTGATGAGTATAGCACTGGGGAAATGATTTTATGATGTAAAGGACACAAGCCTGATGTGTAAGTTTGTAGTACTACCTGTGGTGTTTGGACCGCCTCTATATGCTTTACAATATTGGTTGCCCAAGTTCACAGGTATGATGATTTATAGTGAAAATAAAACCCATGGTATAGAGAACTGTGAAGAAACACTGGATGGCCTAGCATGCGGACGGAGTACAGCCGCATATGAGCCATGTTTCCTGCAGCCTTCAGTCAGCATATGTGATTGGACAGTGGTACCTGCTTCTTCCCATATGCTGATGGAAGTTGGCCCCCAATATATATGCTTTGTTACCAACCAAACTAAAACCACCAGTATGTATAATCTCACCACTCCATTGTCTGGATGTATACAGAACATGTCGGTGATACATTGATTTACAGAAACTTACACCTTTTTGCCAGATGCTGAAGCAACATTAAGGTACTACTGGCACCCAGATGCTATCCCTATGACAACTCTGACTGTATCCTTGGGTAGAATCGTAAGACTAATGAAAGACACTGAACACCTTCAAAAGAATTTGGATGTTACTAACCCCTCCCTTATGGAATTAGAAAAACATGTATGGGTAGGAGATAAGTTGGTCAGCATAGGTACTAAGATCCAGGTAGACACAGAGTATAACTTGTATGATATTTTTACTGGATGGTCACCTACAGCAGGAAAGATGATGGATTTTATGTTTCACCCATTACTAATACTGTTTCTTTTGTTCATTCTTTTGAGTGTTTGCAATTTATGGACATTCTGTGGGATACGGAGACAAGCAAATTATCTGGAATCGCTCCCTCTACGATATCGTTAAAACAGTCATACGTAAAAGAGCAACAACAGTGGGGATCCGGCGAAGAGGATAGAAAGACCGGCAAGGGTGGCTTAGCACCCTTGATAGTACCACTACAAAGGCTCTTTTCAAGATGGACTGTTTCAAAATGGGGGACTGTGAGGGTTATGAACATGAAAACTTATATATGTATACATTTCATCCATCTGTGATATACGTTTCCGGAGGCTTTTAGGCCTGAATTGTATACATTAAATGCTTGTACATTTAGGTTAGTACTTAATTACATTAAGTAGAGGTGTAATCTTAAATGTCCATCATGTCTCCAAGATCTTGTTTATCTCGTTACACTGATCAAAAGGTTGTGTGGAATGCTTTGTTTTTAACTGCTGTCTAGGTAGGGCATGTGATTAAAATGTAGATTGTGATGATAATGAGGGTACCAGAAACGATGTCTACATACAAACAAATAAAGCATTGTTTATAGAGAAGACACAATTATTTACCAGTAAAACAGATTCAACCTCTGTAACACTAGCCTTTGATTCGGACGACACTTGGATACGCCTACTTATTTTTGTATAAGAATAAGGCAATGTACACAATAAACTCAGATTGCTCTAAGACACGATCGTGATGCCTGTGTCTATTGCTTTCTCACGGTGGCCGCCATAACCACCTCTGATTTGGAGCCCCACAGCATATTAACGTAACATGGATTTAGCCCTAACACATGCGTCCGGCGATTTTTTAAAACCATTGCTTTGCAATGGTATCGGACACATGAGCGCTTTTTATGCGCTCGTCCGATAAATTATAGAACAGAAATCGCAGATCGCACCTATCTGCGATTCCTGTTCTCTTCTCTATATGCACTCAATGGGGCCGGCGGCAGCAGCGCCGACCCCATTGAGAACATATAGAAGACAAATCATTCTTCTCTGCCACAGCTGTAACAGCTGTGGCAGAGAAGAACGATGTTTGCCCATTGAATTCAATGGAGCCAGCAATACAGCCAGCTCCATTGAAAGCAATGGGCTGCCGGACAGCGCTGGATGAATTGTCGGGAAGGGCTTAAATATATAAGCCCTTCCCTGCAATTCATCCAGAAATGTGTTAAAATAAAAAAATATATATACTCACCTTGTCCTGGCAGCCGGAGTTCAGCACAGCGGGCCTGCAGTGGGTGTGAAGGGGGTGTGACTCAAAGCTGCCCCTGATTGGCTCAGCCTGAGCCAATCAGAGGCAGGTCTCAATCACACCCATTCATGAATTCATCCCGCGCCCACCCGCAGCGCATTGCTTTCAATGGAGCCAGCTGTATTGCCGGCTCCATTGAATGCAATGCGCTGGACAGCTCCGGCCCGTTTCTAATGAAACGCGGCTAGGAGCAGATTTTCGGGCGATTTTTGGGCATCGGTCACGCGATTTGCGGATGCGCATCCGTCATGCGATCCGCAAATCGCGCGAAAAAACGCCCGTGTGACTAAGGCCTAAAAAGGAAACAAAACATATTTCTTGGTTAGCTGCTGAAAAACAAACAAAGCTATAAATGTTTTGATTAGCCTTTATATTTACACACATAATAGAGGCAGAAGTAGACATCTTCCAGAGCGCAATAATAAATACTAATAATGGTAGTAATTTATTTCAGTGGAATAACATTTTCTATCTTTCTTGCTGAAGTGGAGAAAACAAATGTAGCTGAAATTGTTTATCTGAATATTAATTGTGAAGTCGGGGTAGATATCCGTTGGCTGAACAAAATCTATGGCTAGCTTTAAAAGGGTTATGTCATTAAAAAAACAAAACCAAAAAACAATAGTTACCTACTCCTCCCCTATCAGTCTACTTACCAGATCGGTACTATTGTATCTTGTCACCACCGAAAATAGGGGTGGAGACAAAATTTAGGCTGCTTGACAGGCCGGTGACGCCCCAGGAGCTGATTGGCTGATGCAGTTGCTCACTGTCCCTGAACCTGCCCTGGTATTTGGGTGTCTGGGCCGGCCCTGCTATCCTATCGGTTCTGCGGTCCTCCGTCTCCCGGGTGTGGAAGTGAGTGATTGCTTCCCATCTACAGACCTTGAGGCACGACATCCCCCGCTGTTGTGCTTGCTCCTGACCGTGGTGTCAGTGTGGCCGCTACGCCTGCCCTAAGCGCTGTCAGCGCTCTCTGTGCTGCCTTTCCCGCTGTCAGTGTGGCTGCCGCGACTGCAGTACTCCCTGCTTAACTGTTGGCGGCAGCTGTACCATGGAGGAACAGACCAGGGACGGCTTGAGGATGACAGTGCTGAGCAGAGGTGCGAGCACGGCAACGGAGCAGGAATGAGAATGACAGGGCTGCCAGCCTACAGCGCCGGGATGCCATCGCTGACAGCTACTCCGCTCCCCTGCCTCCTCTCCCTTCAGCAGCTGTCACCGGCGCCGCTGCTCAGAGGCAGATGGGGAGCGGAATAGCCCTCAGCGGTCGCATCTTGGCGCTACAGCATGGGGGAGTACAGTGTGGCTGGTGGCGCTGAGGTCATCTCAGCACTACAGCATGGGGGAGAACAGTGTTGGCAGTGGTGACGAGGTGTATCTTCCCCACCCGTACAAGTATCTTTCCAGCCTACTGGCCATACGACAATACTGCCAATCGAGAGCTATGGGCATGACAGGGGCATTCCTCCATGTAAGGGCTATCAAAGCCCTAGCTTCAAGTGGTGACAAGATACAATAATACCTACCAGATCTTCACCTCCCTTATCTTTTCCTGTCTCCTGCAGTCAGGGGGGGAGAAGGGTGGGCCACCTCACCTCCAGCTGGCTGATTCCTCTCTGTTCTGTGATGTTACGTACATTCACAGGCAGTCTTCTTTTTGACTGCCAATGTACGTTACGTCACAGTTCACAGGCCAGCAGTGGGAGTACCGATCTACTTCAGAAACTGCTCATGCACACTGTCTCTGCAATAGATCAGAATTTCCTCTTAGTTAGTGAACACAACATCACAGGGACCTGACCTTCACTGACACGGCCGGGAGGAACATGAGGAATGCCAGCTTTATAACAAGCCGGCCTGCATGTGGTGAGCTGACCCAGGGGACTGGAGAACCTCAGTGAGGAGAAGATGTGATAAGGAGACTGACGGGGAAGAAATAGGTGAGTATAGAAAAAAATTTTTTATGACAAAACCCCTTTAAGGATTTCTCAAATTTTAGGGGTCATGAATAGTGTAAAGAAATAACACAATCACCTCCTATAGTGCCCCCCTCATCCAGAACTGGAGTCCTTGTCCCCATCACTCTTATCCTAGAAGAAGCTCAGGCAGTCACAGGTAATTTATTTTGTGCACGTGATCACACTGATTTTGCTATGAAAGGCACATGACCACTGAAGCCTGTGATTGGCTGAGCGGTAACATTCACAACAAATAGCACATAACTGGAGTTTCTTCCTGTATTGTAGCAACGGGAACTAGGGCACCGGAGCTGGATGAGGGCCTATGAAGGAGGTGAGTATCCCTTATTTCTTTTTTATATGCTGTTCCTGTCCTCGACATTTTTTTTTAAGTCCAGGAAAACTCATTTAACATAAACAAAACATAATAGTACGTTGGATATAGCAATATACGGTATTTTATTACCTGAATCTGCAAGTAGTTTGATTGTAACTGCATAAGATATACTGCCTGCAAGTCACATTAAGAGGAGCGAAGATGAAAAAGAAAACACAACTGAGTTATAAAGTTAGCACCTTAGCAGTATCCTTCTTGTAACAATGCATAGTATATACATTAATTTGTTATCTAGGCTTTAAAAATTCATGGTCTATCCTCAGGATAGGTAATCAATTTCTGATCAGTAGGGTTCCATTGCCCACGGCCCCTGTCAATCAACTAATTGAAGGTATGGGGTGTTCATGATAAAGCATAGTGACTTTAAATGTTCTCTGGTGGCAGAAATCCACTTGCGTTAAAACGCAAAGCCCGTGGACAAGTGGCCTTACCCTCTTGAATTTGTTTTACACATTTTTAACACAATTTCCATGACTGGTGTTGAGGGGGTGGGGGTTGAGAGGGGTGCCGGGCAATTGTCCAGTGTCCCCTGTCTTGAACAATGCCACTACTGTCAGTGTCTACTGATCAGTTGTGGCTCTACCCATCTTTGAAGTCTTACGGTCAGTGTCTACTCATGCAGTACCACAACTGAGGAGCACAGCAGGAGCCAAGTGTGCAGGAGAGTACTCACTAACAGCCATCTGCTGCCTCCCTTTGGTTCCGTGCTCTGAGGATTCCTGTGGTTTGGTGACTCGGTCCACTTCCTCTTCCCCACTCCACCTCCAGCACAGGAGATGCAGTGCGCAGTTACACATCAAGGTAACATCAGGACCAGAGGCGTAACTTAAAGCTTCTGGGCCCCCATGCAAAATCTGTAACAGGGCCCCCAACTATAATGCTTTATTCATAGTACTGGGCTTCCTATATGGGGAAAAGTGGCCTTATGGGCCCCTTAAGGCTCCTGGGTCCGGGTGCAACCACATCCTCTGTATCCCCTATAATTAAGCCCCTGATCAGGACCTAAAGGAGCGTAGTGAGGTGCATGCCTAACAGGGACCACTAAACCACAGGAGTTCAGCTGGTCTGCCTGTCTGCTGGATTTTCATCTGCAGGTATGTACAGCAGCAGAGCAAAGTGGCTGGTCTGGGATTTAATTTTTTTTTCTAAGTTAGTCTGAACTTGGGGTCTGAGAAATGGGCTAGGCTGCCCCTTAAGGCAAACTAATGTTAACAAGGACGTCTGCGTTGGGAAAACACTTTCCACTGTATTTCAATGGAAATCTACACTGGAAGAAATCTGCGCATTTTCAGCACAGGTTACTGCTGTGCATCTACATCACGATTTTAGTCTTACGCAATGAGATGAAACCACGTACATTTCACCTAATGCAGAGTCCACATCAAAAAGTGAACTGTCACCTCTTTTTGTTCTGCAATGGGGATTTAAAATCTGCATGTAAAAATTTTATGACGGAGATTCCTGTTAGGTAAATAGGAGACATTAGGATGCAGATGTTGCAACGGATTTAATGAAGAATCTGCACAGATTTTTTACCAAATTTGTGGCAAAATCTGCTGTGTGAACAGGGCCTAAGAACAATGGATGCATGCGCCTAAATAATAAATAAGCTGATACTTACTTTTGCCCACTCCCCGCAAGACCCTTGCTAGTGTCTCCTAACTGACCTATTGTTTCTAGGCTGCAATCAGCCTGTAACGTCCTCTAAGCAGGCTGCTACTACTCTAACCCTTAATGACATGCTCTATTTTGGGCTTAAGGACCAAACGATTTTGACGGATTTTAATCTCCATTTTTCAAAAGCCATAACTTTTTAATTTTTTCGTCGATGCAGCCGTATAAGGGCTTGTTTTTTTGCGAGGCAAACTGTAGCTTTTATTGGTGCCAAATAGACTATATTGTAAAACTTTAATTTTTTTTATGATTGCAGAGAGAGAAAACACATCAATTCTGCCAAAGATTTTTATTTTTTTTTTACAGCGTTAATCATGCAGCATTAATGACACAATTCTTATATATTTTTTTAGGTTTTTACACTTTTTTGCAATAAAAACCCTTTTTTTCAAAAAAACTTTTCCAAATCGCTGCATTCAAAGTCCTATAACTTTTTTATTTTTCCATGGACAGAGCTTATTTTTTGCGAAACAAGCTGTAGTTTTTATTACTACCATTTGAGGTATATACGGCATTTTTTATCACTTTTATTGCGTTTTTTGGGAGGCAAAATGCTAAGAATTTGCATTTTGCTTCAGTTTTTTAGCGTTTTTTTAATGCTTTTTGCCATGCAGGATAAAAAACATGTTCAACTTATTGTAGGTGTCTTTACAGACACAACGATACCAAATATGTGGGATTTTTTTTTATTCTAATATGCGAAAAGGCATAAAAAAGGAGTGTTTTACCTTTTTTAATATTTTGATCTTTTTTTGTGTCCATTTGTTTCCCTCTGGGGGAACTACACCGTAGAACCTATGATCACTATTATAAGGCATTGCAGGACATCTCTCCTGCAATGCCTTATCGCCTATTACAGTGATCATAGGCAATTGTGATAAAGAACGCCTGTAGGTGGCATCCTGTTACCATGGCAACCAGCCGGGCTCTCTGCAGTTACATCACAAGAGCCTGCCGACGTCACAGAGGGAGCGCGCTCCCTCTGTGAACCCTTTCCCTGCCGCGATCTACATAGATCTCGGCAGGGAAGGGGCTAACAGCAGGGGTCACATCTCCGATGCACCCCTGCAGTTGCAGCGGGAGGCCGGCTATCAGTGACAGCCGCCTCCCGCTGCCGGATAGCGCGAGATCTGTCATGATCTCGCGCTATCCCCATGACGTAAGGGTACGTCATGTTGCGGGAAGTACCACCCTGCCATGACGTACCCTTACGTGATATGGAGGGAAGGTGGTTAAGCATTAGGTCACAGGGATACATATATACACACGTACTGTAGCAAGCAAAAACAGGCCAAAAACTTTGCCGATATGATGCATAAGCATATATATTCGCATGATTGTATATGTTTAAATTTACTGACTATGTTGGTACAATATTTCAATTTAGGGCACCACTTTTAATTTTTCCCACAGCCACTCTGTGTCTAAAAATGGCTCTGACAATTTACAAGCATTTTACAAAAGTACTAGGTGTGTTCATTTTGTAAAACAATATTTACATTTACGCACTTACCTATGTAATAAATAAATAATATTGGGAATGACTTGTGTTGGATTCAGTGAACTCGGGAATATAGGATTAGGGAAAAGAATCTGCTCACGTTAAATTTCTGTCAAGAGAGGAATAGCTTGCCCAACAAACGTGTTTTGACAATCAGGTTTTGCACTGGCTACTCTGGCTAGCAGCTCACAGGAACTGCATGTTTGCATACTTAGGGCTTATTCAGACAACCGTATATCAGCCGTGTATTCATGCCTGGCCGATATACGCTGTCTCTCTCTGCAGGGGGAGGAGGCTGTAAGAGCCAGGAGCAGTGCTCTGAGGTCCCGCCCCCTCTCCGCCTCTCAGCACTATTTGCAATGGGAGGGTCGGGACGGGGCGGAGCTAAGACTCAGAACGTATCTCTGCCCTGCCCCGCCCCTCTCATTGCAAATAGTGCAGAGGGGTGGAGATGGGGTGGAGAGGAGGCAGAGAGGGGGCGGGAGCTCAGTGCACTGCTCCTGGCTCTTTCAGCCTCCTGCCCCTGTAGAGAGGGACGCCATATATCAGCCGGCCGTGAATTCCCAGCCGATATACGGTTGTCTTAATAAGCCCTCAAAGCCATTATAGAGGAATATGGCTTGGCTGCTACAATCCCCAATTTACATCCCCAGAGTAGTCACTGACTGGTGGAATGAATAGGCAACAGAGTCAAACAAGCAGAGGGGTCAGAACTGAGTAATTAGAAGATACGTCAGAATCAAAGGATAATACAGTATCAGAGACAGCCGGATCAAATACCAGAAGAACTCCAAGGAACAAGGCGGCAGGGAAATAAGTTGTCGGGCAAGCCAAGGTCAGAAGAAATCAGGTAAGGTCAGATACAGGTAGACAGAACGGGAGATTAAATTAGGTCCAGGTACAAAAACAGAAGATAATAAAACAAATGTCAAGCATCACATCAGTAGGTGTCAGCATCATTATCAGTGTCAGGTGTCAAACATTCTATGATGTTTGACTTTGTACACAGTCCATATTAGGATATCGTCAGATGCCAAACAGTACACAAACACTCCACAATTACTGTCAAGTTTTGAAATGCTGAACAAGTTCGAACAGAGCGCCAAACAGACTCATTGGGGCAGATTTAATAATACTGTTTAATAGTTAAAAAGCGCAGACTTAGACTAGACAGTTTTAAAGTACGCCAGATTCATCACAGTGGCTCATGCCGGATGATAAATCTGTTGGGTCTTTAAACCGTCTAGTCTGATTTTATATTAGGTATTAGTTGGCTTAGTTTGTATCAAAATCTGCATCGATTTTTGGTGCACAATGTTGCATTTAGACCACACGCCTTTTTCACTGAGCTAAACCCATTTGTCAGATGAGTCATATAAAATGTCCAAAAGTGTCTAAAAACACATTGAATTCAATGAATGGCTGAGCGCAGGGACCAATCACAAGCAGCGGTCAGCTGTCATTCAATGGCTGAGTGCTGCCTCTGATTGGTCACAGTGCTCAGCCAATCAGAGGCAGTCCTCTCAGCATGCAGGGATTTTAAATCTCCACCTGCTAAAAGCACTTCAAAGCAATTTAGGAGAAAACGCGGCTAGATGGCCCTGAGCCCCGGCAGCGGAGGAGAGGGGAGTATATATTTTTTTTTTTTTTTTTTACACATTCTAGGGCTTATATTTAATCCTTTGCAATCCAATTTTGGATTCAGGGTTTCCTAGGGGGCTTTCTCTTTCTGCCATTATACAATGGCGCTGTCTGCTGGCTAGAGCCAGTACTGCAGTATGTGACATGCTGGAGAGGCCCCCCAACAACAGAGCGGCCAGTAATCTACAGTAAGAATACCCTGCCGGACGTCTTCCGACATCAGAGCTGTACAGCCTTCAATCAGAATGTCTTCAGACGTCAGACAGTGGATTGGAAAGGGTTAAAGACCTTCCTTGAAAATCACTGTGGGCGCTGCCAGCATCTCACTGCTTTCAATGGAGGCGGGTGTAGCACCGGCTCAATTTAATTTAATGGTATAGTATTGCGGTCCTCTGCCACAGCTGTAGCAGAGGATTTCTTCATCTCTGTGGGAAATCCCCTTGTCACTGGACACTGTGACAATGCTGTCACAGTGTTCAGTGATGAGGGGACTGCCTGCAGAGATGAAGAAATCCTGGGCCACAGCTGTCACAGCTGTGGCAGAGGATCGCGATCTTCTCTGTATGTCAATGGGGCTGCCACTGCTGCCGCCGGCCCCATTGACCACAAAGTGAAACCCCTGGATGTGACATCCAAAAAATGCACAATGCCACAGTTATTTGCGTTTTAAAATCCGTTGCCCTATATTTACTAGTGCGCATTTTTTATGTGCAGGTAAAAAACAGACATGTGACTGTTGACATTGAAAAGAATTGGTTCTAATAGATGCAGATTGCAAACTCAAATAACATGCACAGCAAAAAAACGCCCATCTGACTGAGCCCTTAGAGAGACTAATTGTTGCACTGGCTGAACCTGATTGACAGGTGAGAAGAACCAGTAAATACAAAGCTCAAAATTAAAGGGATACACACAGATATAAAAGACACGTAGATACTCTGTATTTTTCACAGAAAAATGTTGCTTTTGAGGCTGGAATCACATACATTAGTTGTATTGGACCAGTAATTTCACACCACAACCAGACACAACTGATGCCATATTGGTGCACTTTTTGTACTGGTCCAGCATCCATAGCTGCATGCAACATTTTTCTGTGTGGTGCATCAAGGCATCCAGCATCAGAAGTGATATGCCAGATGCCTTGAACTGTCCTATAGAAAACTATGGGATCAGTTCTAGCATCAGTTTCCCTCTGGCAAGAGTATACCGGGTAGAAGGTGATAAGCAATTCCCGTATTAACTTCTGAACCTTCAAGTCAGGTGTAAATGGTAGACACAGAGAAGAAGAATAAAAAAACAGGAAAGAATTATGAATTGTATGTATTTCCTGATGTATCAAAATACTAACGACGACCTGTCCGTCCGTGCGTAAGTAGTGAGTGGGTTTGTGAGTGACTTACATGCTCCGTCCCTGATCAAATGATGGTGATGTCATCAAAGGTCCTTCATCCGCCCCTGATCACATGACAGTGGCATCATCACAGGTCCTGTACGCACACGGCTGATGTGTGGCTAGGTGTTCGTTAATATTCCATAGCAATTGAGGCCACAGGGGTTTTTTAGTAATATGCACAAGGATGCATGATGTTAGATGATGTCACTGTCATGTGATCAGGGGCGGAGCATGCAAGTCATTCCCTCAGGATGAGCGTCACTGTCATGTGATCAGGGGTGGAGCATGATGGTGATGTCATCACAGGTTCTTAATCTCCAGTGCTGTGCTGCTTCTCATCCCCGTTGTATGGGATGAACAATGTATGTAACAGTGCTGTGTGTGTGATGTCCATGTAGCACTGGTACTATAATTTCCTATAATTACTAGTCTGTTAATACACATGATACTTACTGGAAGTGCAAGCAAAAATATCATTACATACTTTTGTGTTAATCTAAAAAAGAAAAGAAAAATATTTTAGCCTTAATTATATTAGACCTGTTTAGGGGTGGGATAATCTTTCTTAATGCATGCCCAGGGCAGCAAGTACAGAATGCACCCCACCACCCATAGGAAGGGACTAGCTGACAATTTTTAGCCTGTGAACTAACACTGGCAAAGCCCCCAAATTGCATGGGCCGACAGACACACATCTGGGAAACACTGTGCTCCTCCCAAAAATCAGTCAAAATAGTGTACAGTCGTGTAGCACAGTGGTGTCCCTGAAAACAAAAGAAGGCTCACATAGGGTCTCCCAAAGCAAAAATTGTGCCAAGAAAGACATCAGGTGTGGTGCTTGTTTTAAAAGTAATGTCATAAATTTACAAGGACAAATTCTGTCTGGTGAACACAACACTCAAGCACAGGCCTACTCCAAGGAACAGCTGTACAGCTACCAAAAATTACACTACGCAAGACAGCAGTTGTGCAATATTATGAATTTCACAACAACAAATTCTGCCAGGTGAACAATCAGACACGGGCCTCCTCCAAGTAAAAACAGTTACCAAAAATTACTGAGGGAGACAGCAGGTTTGCTGCTTGTTTTAAAAGTAATGTCATAAAGTTTGCAAAGGACAAATTCTAGCATCTGAGCAGGCCTTCTCCAAGGAAGAGCTGTAAAGCTTCAGCGGTTTCTTCTGCTTTACAAACTTTTTGTTCTGGGAGAAGAAGGAGGAAAGATGGCAGAAGCAGCAGAAGTAGAGCAGCAGCAGTTTCAACACCACCAGCAGCAGTAGCACCTTGAGGGTAATGTGTGTCCCATGTGGAAACATGAGAATTGTAACTCCGTATTTCCATATTGACATATTTTTCATTTGCGGGAAAGTAGGAGGAGGAAATATTGCGGAACAGGAGAAGGAGAGCAGCAGCACCTTGAGGACACAGTGTGGTCTATATATAAATCTATGCTTACTCATATCTGAATAGAAATTGCCAGCGTGCTACTAATCAGTGGTATCTACCATGCGGGTGCCGAAGTCAGGTGAAATCCATGCCTGGTTCATCTTTATAAACAACAGGTGATCCACATTATCTATAAATAGGCAGATGCGACTGTCAGTTATCACCCCCCAGCTGTGCTGAACACCCTTTCTGATAACACACTGGCCATGGGGCAGGCAAGCATCTCTAAAGCATGTTGTGCAAGCGCTGGCCATCCAGTTTAGGCACCTAGAAGTCAATGAGGTTAATACCATGTCTGAGTACATCCATGCAGGAGCAGACATACTCTTGCACCATCGTGGATAAGTGCTTCCCCACCTCTGTAAGACTTTCCTGCCAACGATGGTGGTGCTGCTGTGGCAGCTTCCTGCTGGTCCGCCATGAGCCACAGAACTGTGATGCGTTGTGGATGCATCTCCGCAGGCAAGGGCAAATACTCTGTTCAAGCGGCTTAACAGTCTGTCCCGATGCTGCTACATTTTGAGTTCCGTCTCCACTGCCGGAATGAGATTTGTCATTTTGGACTTGTAGCGGAGATCAAGTGGAGTGACCACCTAGTAATGGTCGGAAGTTTTGATATGGGCTATGCGATGTTCATTTTGCAAGCACTGCAGCATAAATGCATTCATATGCCTCAAAATGCTTAAGGGTGATGGCCCACATTCCTCTAGCTCAGGCCTAATGTCCTCCAGCTGCTCCAGTCCTCCATGTACAATTGGAGAGGTTAGTGATCAGAACATGGCACCCAGGGGCACCCCTTTTATCTAGGTGGAGTGATGCCGTCGCACAGGTCACACATCCTAAAGGCTGGGATCATCGTCTCCTTACACCAGGTGAGTCGGTGGCTTTATCCCTCTAAGCTACAATTGTCACTATTTGTGGAGTTCTGTCTCAAATTTATTTTAGCTTTGATTGTTTTTCTCAGCAAAGGCAGCAATATTAAAGCAACCCTTCAGTTTCAGGACAAAATTCTGTCTTGGGGTAGGAGAGAGTAGGAGATACATTGCCTGCAGTTGTTCTTCTCCCTTCCTCCCTCTAATCTGCTGCTTCCAGGTTCTGTTTGTCGTAGTCCAAGATGGTTGATACAATCTTCAGACTACATAATCCTGCATATGGCGTTGGTAGTATTAGACTAGTCATGTAACCTATACCTGATCTCTGATTGGCCAGACTTGCTCACATGATCAGCACTGGCCAATCAGAGGGCATTGAGGTAGTCAGAAAATAGCTGCAGCTATCTTGAAAAGCTATAAAAGGGCCTAGAACTGATGGAATGGACGTGTGACAGAGAACTGCAGATAACTGTCCCGAGACAGAAGTTTGTACTGAAAATAGAGACTCACTTTAAATTTTTATTTTTTTTTGCCGTGTTCTCTGCTGATGACTGCACATGGATGATTAACTGTTACACAATTAAAAAGATTAGATTTTATGGACTTATATTTTACCTGGGAACATCTGGATGCTGCTTGCAGAGGAGCAGTATCTGTTCTGTGTTAAAGGGGTTGTCCCGAGGCAGCAAGTGGGTCTATACACTTCTGCATGGCCATAATAATGCACTTTGTAATGTACATTGTGCATTAATTATGAGCCATACAGAAGTTATAAAAAGTTTTATACTTACCTGCTCCGTTGCTGGCGTCCTCGTCTCCATGGTGCCGACTAATTTTCGCCCTCCGATGGCCAAATTAGCCGCGCTTGCGCAGTCCGGGTCTTCTCCTCTTCTCTATGGGGCTCCGTGTAGCTCCGCCCCGTCACGTGCCGATTCCAGCCAATCAGGAGGCTGGAATCGGCAATGGACCGCACAGAAGCCCTGCGGTCCATGAAGACAGAGGATCCCGGCGGCCATCTTCAGCAGGTGAGTATGAAGACGCCGGACCGCCGGGATTCAGGTAAGCGCTGTGCGGGTGGTTTTTTTAACCCCTGCATCGGGGTTGTCTCGCGCCGAACGGGGGGGGGGGGTTTAAAAAAAAAAAAAACCCGTTTCGGCGCGGGACATCTCCTTTAATGAAAAGAGCCCAGCAAGGGAAACAACAGAGCAATAAGAGGAGGACCCCTCTCTGCAGTATTGTGCCCACACGTTTCAGGTTATTACTACCATGTGTCTGGAAAAAAATTTAAAAAGAGAGAGGTTTCCTTAGCTACATAAGAAATATTTATTTAAAGAGAGACCATCAGCTGATTTTAGCATTCACAAGTAATGCAATTTAGAAGATTTGGTATTCACAGCTTAAACAAAATTTTCCTTATTTGCTTTTGTCAGATAAATGCTTTTTCCGTGCTTTCCAGTATTTGAATCAAACTCATCCAAGCTCACTCTCTCTTCCTTAGGCCACTCTCACACATGCCCATTTTTAGCACTATTACCGCAGCCTTAATATCGTGATTATCAAACGGTATAACACTCCAATTGATTTCAATGGAGCCTCGTAGAAATGCGATCGATTGCTGCATTTTATAACGCCGCAATTTTCGAGCGCTGTCTGCTCTATTTTGCCGCGTTTAGCGCACCTCATCATCTATCACAATGATGGGCTTTGCTAAATCTCACTGTTGAAAGCAGGAACCTGCGCTTGAAAACGAAAGCAAAATCATGGCACAACGCCACAATTGAAATTGCAGCGTTTTGCCAGACGCATGTGTGAGAGTGTCCTTAGTAAAACATGCCCTTTCTAAAGTTCATGGATGTTGCAGCCTGTCAATCCAGGGTGCTGCACAGAGAAGGGAACATACATGTGATATCAATGAACATAAAAGTATGTCACTGTACATGCTCCAAAATTCAAAGTGTGGCACAGGGGCAGTCTGTGGAATAGATGGTATGCCAGCTAAGTGACCTGGAGATGTCAATCACCAGCAAGAAGGGCATGTTTTACTAAAGAAGGGAGAGAGAGCCTTGGTGAATTCGGTGAATACTCGCCCATGGGAAGGTTTAACAGAAATTAGCATATCATGCGAAAAAACATATATCTAACGAATGGGCTGTGTCTGATACAAACAAGGTACGCTTACTCTAAACTGTAAATCCCACATCTTCTGCTAGCATTAATTGTTAATGTTAAAATTAGCTGACAGACGCTTTTCTAAGATAGTAGTAGACCTGGAAAATGTTTAATCATACAAAAAAAGGGGTTTTCTATTCTACAGTGAGTTCTCAGATATCAAATCCTTTTCCAGCCATGATGTTCAAAGTTCCCATTAAGGCGATCCTTTGGTTTCAGGACAAAATTTTGTCGAAGGACAGGAGGGGGGTAAATTACCAGCCATTGTTCCTCTGTCACTCCTCTGATCCACCAGTTCTGGACTCTGTTGAAGATGGCTGCAGCAATTGTCTAACTACTTAATGCTCACTGTGCACTTCTCTTATCAACTCTGGCCAATCAGAGAGCAGGTATAAAATATTTATAGTCTTTGGGATTATTGGGATTGGGTAGTCTGAAGATTGTGTCGGCCATCTTGGAAGGCCAAATACGGGACCTGAAACCAGGGGTTTAGAGGGACGTCAGAGAAGAACAACTGCAGCCATTATACCCACCAATTCCTCTGTCTTTGGACAGAATTTTGTCCTGAAATTGGAGGGTTGTTTTAAAGGAGTTGACCATGAAGACATCATGGGAGAAGGGGTCCACGGAATGCAGTTGCATTTTGCCCCAGTGTAATTTATAAATGAAATTAAATTTTAGAGATACAGACATGGATAATTAGGAAGAAATCAGAATTCTATAATATGGCAGCATAGGCTTCTATTGAATACATTTTAGTGTTGAACTAATTGGTGATAATTGCATTAGCTAATTGTATGAACCAAATGTCCACCTAAACAGCCATTTGAAAGAGGCCCCATCTGTACAACTCCAAAAACATGACTGCAAAGGCTCATATTCCAAACTTCCACTTCATCATGACATTGTTTAATATACTTAGTTCATGATTACAACACTAGAAGGAGTCTGACTCACCTCCCCCCTTTCCCTTGGATTCCAATTAAAAACAGTATAATGCTTAAGGGAAATTACAAGTTCGGCATAAGCCTAAACATTACCCTAAAACCAGCCAAACAACCTAATAGTTATTTAATATTCACCTGTTTGGCTTGCTCTTTTAATAACAGTATATATGCAAGACTATACGTGCGTTTTTAAGAGGTTTCTCCTTTATTAAAGTGTAATATAGCAAATACCCATCTGATGCAGCATCTTCCTCTGCTGACTGCACATTTTGGTGGGAAATGCAGCTACAGTTAGCTACTGGCACATCAGTGATATTTAAATTAGTTACAGTAAATACTTTGGATATATATTGTAGCAGATTATCACCTTTTCTCATACCTGAGACATAAGTGTATCACATGCTGCAGTCATACCAAAACCCACTGATATCCCTGTCACGTTTACAACCTGTAAAGAAAAAGAACAAAACAGAAAAGAAAGCAAACAAGATTTACACTAGATGTCCAATATCATATACAACAGGGAAAGACTGTACACTGCGGGGGCTGCTGTATGCAAGTTTCTGCTGCTTTTACTGACCTTCCAGGACCTACAGGCCAGCCTGCTCTTCATCCAATCAGTACCAAGTACGTATTCAGTGTCTGTTTACAGGCGTTCAGACATTAGGTGTGAACAAGGTCCTGTTTAGTGTCTGTCTGTAGGTGTGCTAAACACCTGGTGTAAACAGTGACTTGTTCAGTATCTGTTTATAGGTGTTCAGACATTAGGTGTGAACTCTCTTGTTCAGTGTGTGTTGTATTTTCCTTGTCTTATGTTCCTGCCTTTTACCATCTAGGGTGAGCCATCCCATAGATTCCAGCATGGGGCCATTTGTATTGGGATGATCACTCCACTTCTAGGAAGGATTCGCTTGTTGTGGTTTAAGTTGTCTTATTAGAGTAGGAACACACAAGACAATGAGGACTCTTGATGAGGGCTTGTGACCTTATGTATCCTGGCCAAAATACAATCGTACATACTTATAAGCAATTCCATCTGCCTATGAGTGTTGTAGTACTGGTAAATATTGGGCCCCCTGGTTTGGAGTCTCTTGTCTTTGTGGTTGTTTGTATGCTCATTTGGTTTCTGAATATTGTTGGTGTCCCAACGTGTATGTATGTCCTTACTCCCTTTTTCCTCTATAGTTCTTATTTATGATGCATTCGTGTAGATCGTTGTTTCCATAGCCTGCATGGACGTAACACCAGTGCTCCACTCAGTCTCCTCCTCACTGCAGGGGATGCAGTAAGCCTGCATTGAGGAAGTCGAGAGACATGGGAACTCCATTCTTGGGATCGGTGGAGGGCTCTGTGGTGAGACTCCCACGATCAGAAAATTATCCCCTATCCTGTAGATAGAAAATAACTTGTGATTCTGCTACAACCCCTTTAGTAGGCTGAAATCCAGCAATCAGGGACAGATGCAGCTCCCTCCGTTTCTTCAGGCATTTAAGTGTTGCTGTCAGCACTGATTGCAGCATCTAAATGTTTAAACAGCTAGGATCAGGGTAATCTCCAGTCCTGGCCACTGCAGCAGTGTGTTGGTTGTGGGTATAGCCAGCTTCCACCACAAATGGAGCAGGCTCCATTCATTTCTACCCAACATTCACTCTACATGTACAGCAGATGTCTGCAAAGGCTAATACTTTCTCTTGTATTTCTACTAACTGAAATAAATGGTTTCATTATTACAAAGTATATTTTAATTCTGTATTATATTATGATCTTGTGTTAGCTACAGTATTCTTACATGTACTGCTTTCTTATTCTAAAAAAAGGTTTATTTTTAATGATAGTATAATATTTTGTTTTTGATGTCCTAATTACCTCAGGAACATAACTACAGGGTGTACATAGGTTGCATTTGCAGCTGGGCTTTGGTACAGAGGAGGACACTAGATTCACTGACTGATAAAGCGACTGTCGGGACAGTCATAATAAATATAGGAAGGCTATACAGCAAAACCTAGCAAAAAATCAGAGAAAGAGGCTAACATAAAACATAACTTTTATTAAATAAAATTAAAACATTACTAAACCTCATAATTCAAGATGAATCACCCCAGCCATAATATAATCAGTCGAATACACTATATACCATATATGCATCCTTATCCTGGGATTACAATATTAAGGGAAATTGACCCTATCGACACCCTAATATTATAATGGCACTGCCTACCAGAAGGGAACCCAGCACTGACAAGGGTGATCCTGCACATGTTCCTCCTATTAAGCCCCTAGTATACCCTGATACAGTGCAAAGTTGTCAAAATATAGGAGGTCAACCATATAGTCTCTGTCATATTATACCCCTGGGACCTGTAGTTCTTTGGGTTATAGGAGCACATTGCTAAAACCTGAGGTTTATTTAGCTGGCTGATGGTGTGGATTTCTACAGCCAGCCAATCACCATGCATCTGTATATATAAATACTAGCCCCTCTTGCTAGAGGGTGTTGGTCATTATCCATTCCACATCTTTCCCTCTCAGGACACTGGTGTTTGGACGCATGCATGCTGTTTTGTTGTTGGGTTGAGGTTAGTCTGAGTCGTTCTCACACACACACACTCCCTGAAGATGGTTTGCACACCAGATTCCCCTGTTCTGAGCACCCGTGCTCACTTATCCTTCTGTTAAGTGTGGTTCCAGACATCAGATGTCCTTTATGCTGTCAGATGGGTGATGTCACCTAAGTCCCTTTCCCATCATATCTGTGATGTCTGATGTTCTGCCCCTTACATGTGTGGGTGTGGATGTTCAAACTATGCCCTGTTTTGGTGTATGTATGCATGAGGTTCTGGGTGCGATTTTCCTTGTGTTGGTGTGCAGACAACCAACCAAGTCATGTGAACTATGACTTGTTCAGCGCATGTCTATAGGCATGCAGACACCTGGCTTGAACAATGTCTTGCTCAGTGCCTGTCTCTAGGTGTGCATTATGTTGTGTGTTTTAATTACCCTGCATCTGTAGTTGTGCAGACGCCTGGTGTGTATTATGTCCTTGTCTGGTGTTCCTGCCTATTCCTATCTAGCTCAAGACAGGTGTTCTCTAGTTTCCAGTATGGGGCCACCTGTATTGGGTATGATCATTCTGTTTCATTTGTTTTAGTTATCTGGTTAAACTAGAGACTCCCAAGATAATGAAGACCCTTTTCATGGGCTTGTTAGCTTAGGTACTTGGACCAATATATGGACTAATATCTCACACTTATTGATATTTCCATCTGCATTGTGTTGTTAGTACATTGGTAAGTACTTGGTTGCCTAGTGTGGTGTAGGGTCTGATGTCCGTTTCTTTTTGTTACTTGCACGTTCGGGTTATGGTTGGTGTAAATGGTGTTTGACCGTGTGTGTGTCTATATTTTATTCTTCCCTTCTAGCCTTAAATATATTACTCTCATGCAGACCAGGTGAATAAGATCTGCACAAACATAATAGTCCCCTAATAAGGGTAAGAAATAGGATGCATATGAATCTAATCAAATAATTGAATACAATAACAGAAGAGCGCAATTAATTAGATTGATGTGCATCCTATTTCTTACCCTTATTAGGAGACTATATGTGTGAGCTCCTGTATTGGTGACTCTTCTTAGTTATAAGCTTTGGTTTTACTTTAATTCTATTTCAAGGCGTATTCCGATTCCAACAAGGGAATAACTAGATGATCATGGGGGTCTGAACGCTTGGACCCCCACTGATCACGAGAACAAGCCCCCATTCTCGTGATAAGTGGGGATCCCAGTGGTAGAACCCCCACCAATCCGCTAGTTATTCTCTATTCCGTGGTCGGTGGACAACTTGTTGGTACTGGAATACCTCTTTCAATAAAATTTATTTTTTAGGCAAGCCTCTTTTTTTTTTTTTTATAGAAGAGGACACTGGTATTATACACAGCAGAAGCCAGCTGTGTAACTTGTGTAACAGATTTTGCGGCAGCGTTCTGGAACCTCAAGTTACACCTCTAATCACCCTTAAAACTATTGGTACATATATAATACTCTAAGGCAGCGGTTACCAAACTGTGCGCCGCAGAGCCCTTGGGGCTCTGCAAGCGACAGTCAGGGGCTCTGACTGAGGGTCTCCATGGTGGCGAACCTATGGCATGCATGGGGGAGGGGGCACGCAGAGCCCTCTCTGCTGGCACGCGCGCCGACAGCTGCTCACCACTGTAGTGATTACCGGCTGGGGTGGCGCATCTCCTCGGCCGGTAGTCACTCAGCACTGTTGATCCCAGTGCAAACTCTGACGTCAGTGTGCACCTGGGATCTTCCTCTCCTGAGTCCTCTCCTCCTTAGTTCCGCAGGAGAGGACAAGGGAGGAAACGTCCTAGGATCACAAACTGCTGTTAGTGTGCACCCGGGATCAGTGCCAAGCAGAGAAGGAGTGGTGCTGACTACAAGGAGGAGGTAAGTATATGGGTTGGATGGGCTATTACTACTGGGGCTACTGTAGATTTAATATTACTGGGGCTATCTACAGTGGGGTTAATATTATCAGGGCTACCAACAGTGGGGTTAAAATTACTGGGGCTACCTACAGTGAGGTTAATAATACTGGGGCTACCTACAGTGAGGTTAATATTATTACTGGGGCTACTGTGGGGTTAATATTATTACTGGGGTCACTGTGGGGTTAATATTATTACTGGGGCCACTGTGGGGTTAATATTACTATTGGGTCTAATGTGGAATTAATAATACTGAGGGGATTAATATTATAACTGGGGCTACTGTGGGGCAATATTACTACTGGGGCTACTGTAGAATTAATATTATTACTGGGGCTACCTACTGTGGGGTTAATATTATTGGGGCTACCTAATATGGAGTTATTACTGGGGCTAGCTACTGTGAGGTTAATATTACTGAGGGAGTTATTATTACTGGGGCTACCTACAGTGGGGTTAATATTACTGGGGCTATCTACTGAGGAGTTATTACTCGGGCTAGCTACTGTGGGGTTAATATTACTGGGGCTACTGTGGGGTTAATATTTCTACTGGAGCTAAAGTGGGGTTAATATTACTGAGGGGATTAATATTATTACTGGGGCTACTGTGGGGCTCAGAATTACTACTGGGGCTACTGTTTGGTTAAGATTATTACTGGAGCCACTGTGTGGTTGCTATTACTGAAAATCTCATCCACACGCTGTGTAAAAAATCTGCACAAAACCCATGCAGATATTTACATGTGGTGCAGGATTTAATTCTGCAGCATGTTAATTTTAAATATAATGTATATCAATACCCATCCAGTGCTCCAGTGTTCCTCCCTGTTTTTTGGTTTGTTTTTTAAAACAGCCCTGTCCTTTTTATAAGGACTGAGGTAAAAATCATATGTCATGATAAGCCACACTCCTGACCCCTCCCTTGACCACACCCTCTGTCCCACTTTGGGGCTCCACAAGAAACTTTTGCTTCAAAAAGGGCTCCATGGCTGAAAAAGTTTGGGAACCACTGCTCTTAGTAAAGCAAATATGTTATTTTGTACATACTTTATCCACACAACCATGTAAACCACTACCTTTCAATCTGTTTACATTTATACAAACATGTTTGAACATATGATATGCTTTTATAATACTACAAATACTTACAGCCACAGCAAGTGTCACAGAGTCCAGCTCAATTTTGCCTAAATGCCCACAGAATATGGAACTCACAAAAACCAAAAGAAACACCATCAGCTGGGATAAGAATTAAATGAAAAACAAAGCAAAATTATATATTGTATGTGTATGTTAATGTTTCTTTGTGAAATTGGTTTAGATCAATTTTTTTCTGATAGTAACAAGGGATGAAGCATACTTTTTAAAAAGGACCTACTGACTCTTTTGACATGTCTGTAAATACTTGCACTCCCCATTAAATAACAGTTCTAAATCTGATATCTGTTTTGTGCTGTTCCTCTGTTATTCCTCCTGGAAATAAATGACTAAATTAACAACTGATGTTGTAAATTTCTCTTCACACTCTGACATGGTCACTCATGTCTCTACACACTCTGACATGGTCATCATATAACAATAGGTACACTCTTAATTGCCAAAGAATATTCCAGTTCCTAAAAACGACCTACCAATCTTTTTCAGCCTAAGACCTAATGCACACGGCCGTGACGGGCTCCGCAAGCGGAATACCACAGCGGAGTCCGTCACGGCGCCCCCCCAAACACCCCATACTTACCCCCAGATCCGCTGCATGAAGTCCTGCATGACGAGCCGACGGTGGGCGGGTCACTGTCAGCGGTGGGCGGGGAAGCGTTTTCACGCTATCTTCCGCTGTGCTACAGCGAAAGTATAGTGTGATGGATGGCTTCTATTGACTGCAATGGAAGCCGTCCAAGCGTATTCCCGCGGCATGTCCTATTCCACGGTGGAATTCCGCAGAGTAAGCATTAAGAATTTAGGTTCAATAGAACCAAATAGCTGCAGGGCAACGCCGCGGATTTCTGCCGTGTAAAACGCGGCAGAAATCTGGCCATGGGCATTAGCTATAAAGCCACTCTCACACATCCATCATTTACCTCAACTACCACAGTGTGTTTGGAATACTGCGGTAAAACTCTACCATTGATTTCAATGGAGCCTCGCAGACATGTGCTCGAACGTTGCGATTTCTAGTGCCGCAATTTTCAAGTGCTGTCTGCTTTTTTTTTACCACGTTTTCGCGCCTTCTAACGCACCCCATCACAATGCATTAAAAACTGCAGCCGGATGCAGGATACTTGTGGTAAAATCGCGGCAAAGTGCCGCAATCGAAATCGTAGCGTTTTGCCGAAGGTATGTATTAAAACACATTCTGACACGTCGCTTAATTTTAAGCAGAATGGGACTAGACATTCAACCCCAGTGACAAGATTTTTTTTCATTCTGCATTCCAGCCATTGTTGAGCACATTAGCATTCAGCTCGGTCTTCTCCCTGCAGAAGCGATCAGGGTAAAGAGCACTCCGCAGCTGACATACAATGACGTTGCTATATACTCTTCCTGCTTCTGTTTCTATTAGCAGAGTATGCAGAACTCTATATACAGTAGTCAGGTATAGATTGCTGTTTGTAGCTTCTTGCCATCAGTGGGCACATTGCAGTAGCCTGGGAGGTGAATAGTAACATAGTTTGTAAGCCTCACAAAAAGAAAAATGACCATCTAGTTCAACCTATGATCCTGCAATATTGAACTAGAGGGAGGCAAAACCTCCCATGAGGTAGAAGCTAAAGTTTCTTCATGACTCCAAAGCTGGCAATCAGAATAATCCCTGGATCAACAACTGCAGCGTCTGAGGAGCGGGCCCACAGCTGAGGAGATAGTGGGGTAGAGAATGACCTTGTAACGGGGCTCTACCATCTCCTCCCCTGGGGGTAGCTCGGGACCCGAACAAGTTACTGCTGGTGGATATCATTTGTCAATCGTGACACCACTGTTCCTTCCTCTGCGGTGAAACTGGACAATTAAATAAAGTAGTCCACACACAGGGAAACTTTCTGGACAAAACCGGGAACAGTCGGTAATGTCCGTTTACTGTAGCTTGTCAAAGTCCAAACTACATTAGCAGTCTTGGCACAGATGCAACAAATCAGAGTGGTGTAACAGGGAGGATTCTCAGGGTATCTCAGATGATCCACAGTCCAAGTTATCTGTGTTATCCCGCTCCTAGCAACTCTTTCTCTCTCTCACACTCTACCGGTTCACACTCACGTAAGTTGTGTTCTCCTCGCTTTGAAGCTGCTCGTCTCACTCTCAGCACTCAACAGTTGTACCGAGGTTTCCTGGGAAGGCTGGGCCCAGGCCAAGCATAAGGAAGTCGCTTGGCCTCCTCCATGCTCCACACACAGACCGATATCTTTTTGTGTGTCAGACTTCTAGACTGCTCTCTCTGTCTGCACTCCTTGCTCTGACTGCATAGCACTCCTAGCATCCATGCAAACATATATATGTATATATATTGTAGCAAGCGGGGTGCACTTGCCTGTGGATCGCTAACTCTCAGACCGGAATGGGCACCGGCCACGTAGAAGTATTCTCTGGAGACATGGATTTCCTTTAAACCTGGCTCCTGCCAGTCTTTATTCGCAGTACAACCAACATAAAGAGAGTCCATATAACATTCTTTAACAAAACATAAAAGTCCACATACACACCCCACCTGGGTGTTAAGGTTAGGGTGGTCACCCCTGTCGGGCTCTGGCCTTCTCTAGGCCACCGGCCTGCTGCAGCTTAGCTCTGCTGCACAGGTCCTCTCTGGCTCTCTCAGCCAACATCTCCTGGGTGTTGCAGGAATGTACCCTTATATCCAACTTCCAGACCACACCTATGGGAGTTTTCCCTTTTCTCAGGCACCAGAAGGCCTGTCTGTTGCCCCCTACAGGCCATTCTCTGTAGTGCACCTCTACAATATATATATATATATATACCAAACATAGTCACATGACTCACACAATGATACATTTTCCAGACATAATCCAGACATTAACCCATTCAGTACTGCAATACACATGAACCAAATGCATAATACACATAAGATGCTGACATGAGACAGGCACAAAGCATTATGGGGGGGCCCCACTAACTCTGGGCCACTACACAAACTTACTCTAGTAATCTACTGACTATAACATGTAATGCTATTACAATCAAGAAAGGCGTCCAAGCCCCTCTTGAACTCTTTTATCAAATTCTCCATCACCTCGTCCTCAGGCAGAGAGTTCCATAGTCTCACTGCTCTTACAGTAAAGAACCCCCTTCTATGTCGGTATAGAAACCTTCTTTCCTCTACAGGAAGAGGATGCGCCCTTGTTACAATCCTGGGTATTTAGATCAGTGGCATAACTATAGAGGTTTCAGCGGTTGTAAGCGAGACCGGGCTCCTTAGACAGCGGGGCCCACAGGCCCCACTCGCTACACTGTGCTCACTGACCACACGGCTATAATACGGTCTCCTGCTTGGCAATACATAGCGCTTCTTCCTCGACCCGGCTCAGACTCCACCACTCTGATGCGGAGGAAGTGCTATTTTATGAGGCAGGAGGACTGGATCATAGCATAAAGTGTGTGGTCAGTAAAAGATATTGGTTTCAATTGTGCCCAGAAGTCACCATGGTCTGACTTGTGAGCGCTGCATTGCAGAACTACTTGCAGCGCTCATACTGACATCACTCAGCCATAGAGACTTCTGCCTCCCAGCTGCCAGACACTACAATGTAACAGACAGTGTAACTTGCAGTGTTAGAGGGAAGCTGTGTGACAATGGGGGGCACCATGATGTGGTATGAGAGGAGAGGGGGGACTGGAGAACCAGCATGGGGCAACCTGTGTGATAGAGCGGAGAACTCCTATGTACTGAGGGGGGAGAATAGTAAGGGGCATTCTGTGTGATGGGGGAGGGGAAGAACTATAAGGCCGCTCTCACATACAATGCTTTTTGTAGGGTTTACCATGGTATTTCAAATGCCATGCTAAATGCTGTGAAACTCTCCCATTGACTGCAATGGCGCCTTGAAGACTAGCTTTTGAACGCTGCGTTTTTGAATGCCATGATTTTCAAGTGATGCCTGCTCTATTTACGTGTGTCTTAGTGCTTTTTAACGCACAGATTTTGGTACAGATCCACAGCTGATTTCACCCTTTAAATAGGAGAGGTGAAGTCCACTGTGGATCCGCGCCAAAATGCACATTAATTTCACGCAAAAATAACACAGATTTTCCGCAGCCGAAAATATTCAGCATTTCTGCTACTTGTGAATATACCCATAGGCCATTTTCACACAGGCAATAAAATAGTGCGAGACTTGTGCGTTGCAAAACGCACAATATGAACCCCATTCTTTTGAGTGAGGTCATATACATGGGCGAATTTTTTCCCTGTCATCGCGGTATATCCTATCTTTGGGCGTGCCCTCGCGTCACATCTCCCATTGTTTTCAATAGGGCCAGTAGCATTGCGCAATTTTGATGCCCATATGAAGGCAGCCTAATGGTGCTTTCAGACTTGCGAGAAAATTGTGTGAGATTTGTGCATTGAGAGACACACAAATTTTGCACAAATATGAACGCATTCTTTGGAATAGGGTCATTCCCATTACCAATGTTTCATTTCATGGCATCGCGTTGCGATGTTATGCAGGAGAAAAGTCGCAACATGTCCTAACTTTCTGCGAGATCGCTTATTGTTTTCAATGAGACTGTCAGCAGCAGTGCTGCCCCCTGTTGAAAACAATGGAAGAACTCTGCGATCCTCTGATGCGGATGTGACAGACGTTGTGGGGGAATCCTTCATCTCCGCAGGGATGCAAGGCTGTTTGCACGTGAAAATGCCTCACATCCACAGGGTTTCACATGCATGGTAAGGGCAATATTGGGCTGTGATTCATAGCTCGATATCACCCTCGCCAGTGTGAAGGGGCTACAAATTTTCAAGTAGTCCAGGAAATGAATCATGTTTAGAAAGCGTATGCCAAGGGGCTAGATCATGTAGGTATATCTATTTTACAGCTGCATGCAGCGCAAATTAGGTATGGGTACAGGTGAGGGAGGGGAGTCCAAGCTGAACTTTTGCACCCAGACCCCTGAGCCTTTAGTTACACCCCTGAGTTGGATCATGGTATTTAAATCATATGTATTGGTCCTTAATATATTTTGAGGTGACCCCTTAGCTGCACTTTTATCTAAAGTAAATAGCAGTACTTTTGATAATCTCTCCAACTTTAGTTGCACACCTTTGAACCCCGCTCAAACTCCAATATGTCATTCTAGTTTACTGGTGCACAAAACTATACACAATATTTCTATTGACTATATATTGCAGACCGCAGCAAAAACCACACCGATTTACAGTCGTCTGTAAGTCCAGGTTTGCACATTCCAGTTATAGTGGGGCCCTGACCCTAGAGCATGTTGTTACTAGCACCTTACCTTTGGAACTAGCTCTTAGAGCTAGCTCACAATTGTGCAGGTCAGAATAGACTCAAAGAGATCAATAAACATTTCTATCAAAAGAACTGTTAAAATACTCTACCTTACCCCTTAGGAACTGGTCTTCAAGAGTTGTAAATATACATCAGAACATTTACGTGCTCATATAGTGGCCTGAAGTATATATATACATCTGGCCCCTCCATAATTGTTCATAAATGGTCATATATGTGTCCGTAAATGTCTCTCATGTCTTTAATATGGATGCACTGTGCAATTGTCGTGTCAGTGATTTATGTGTATTGCACAGCTGCAGCGCGCAAGGGGTTAACGTCTAGGTATGTCTGGAAAATATAACAGTTTGTGTGTAGCCTATGTTGTCAGCAAATGATATATGTGTTTGCAAGGTGTGCAAATTAGTTTTTTTGTCTTTGTTGTTGGGCTTGCTAAGGAGCAAGTGGTAGTGTCTAGTCTGAGTGGGTAAGGAGTCAAGCCGTCTAGTAGATAACAAGGGAGTCTGCAAGTCCACCCATGAGCAAGAGATACCCCCAACTAGGCTCATCCAATATGGAGGAAGCAGAGCAATATATCCATATGCTGTGAATGGAGAATACCCCGTTTACCCCCAGTTGGAATAGAGGTTAAAAGCTGCCATGGAAGGATTGAGAGTGCATTGTCAGACAACTAAACAGTGAGTGTTGGCCGGTAGAGAGAGTGAGAGAAGTCATCCGGGAGAGTGACCCTACAGATAACGTGGACTGTACGTATAAAGATGCCCCAAGTTGCCTTTCTGCCTTCTTGCAATTAACAGTTGACAGGGACTGTTGTATATTATCCCCGTTGGATGTTCTAGTAAAGAAAGGCTTTACCGACCTTCCCGGTTTAGTCTATTTAAAGTACAGCCCTGGGTGTGTGGACTATTTATTGCACCATCATCGGAGTTCATCGCAGTGGATGGAACGGTGACGTCACCCGTGACAAATACCAAAGTTTCACTACAGTTTTATACAGGTAACTGCACCACTGGCGTTGATTGGAGAGGCCTGCCAGGGCCTTGACAAAGGGTTGCACGCATCCCTCAGGGGAGTAGATGGTAGTGCCACCGTGACATCCCTAACAGCTGCCCCGCCATCTCCTCAGCTGTGGGCCCTTCACCTTGGTCACTGCACTCACGCTGCTACTTTAACCATCATGATAGAAGCACTTTATAGAACGTTGAGGGCAGTGATCTCACATACCTAATTGATGCAGATGGCTGTTTCCATCATACCCACAGAGTTTGCATAGACAGACAGCACGTATGCCAGACCATCGCACTATTCAAATGAATCTGATTTTGGCTGTCTTAACCCCTTAGTGACCAAGCCTGTTTGCGCCTTAATGACCAGGCCAAATTTTGTAAATCTGACATGTGTCACTTTAACATGGATTAAAACTGTAAAGGTTTTACATATCCAAGCGATTCTGACATTGTTTTTTCGCCACATGTTGTACTTCATTTAGGCGGAAAAAATAGACCAATAGAATTTGTGTATATTTATTAAAAGCACCAAAATTGAGAACATTTTGAAAAAATCGTCATTTTTTCACATTTTCAACTGCAATATCTCAAATATGTGCAAGCATAATATAGAAATTTTTGATAAGATATATATTTCCATCCATTTACTTTATTTTTGGCGCACATTGGAAAAACTTTTGTTTGTTTTTTTAAACATTTAGGAGACGTACAAATTTAACATTACTTTTCAGCATTTTGAGGAACACTTTGTTTTTCTACACCAAGCCAAGATTGGAAAGGCTCATAGGTGTCAGAATGATAAATACCCCCAAAAATGACATTTTAAAAACTGCACCCCTTAGTGTATGCACTGAGGGGTGACATGAGTATTTTGACCCCACCGTTTCTTTTCAGGCATTAATGCAATTTAGACGAGAAAAAAGAAAATTTCATATTTTTGCAAATAAGTAATTTTAAACACAGAATTGTTTTCTATAGTAAACATGAAAATGAGGATTTGCACCCAAAAATGGATACCCCCATTTGTCCTATGTTTAGAAATATACTCATTGTGGCCCTAATCTTCTGTCCATATACACAACGGGGCCCAAACCGAAAGGAGCAGCCGGTGGTTTTTAGAACAGGCGTTTTGTTTGAAACGCGTTTTAGGCCCCATTGCCCATTTGTAGAGCCCTTGAGCGGCCAAAACGATAGAGAACCCCCACAAATGACCCCATTTTGGAAACTAGATCCCTTAACGAATTCATCTAGGGGTATATGGTGTATTTTTACCCCACAGTTTTTGAATGAATCTAAGCAAAGCAGAAGTAAAAAAATACAATTTTTTTTTTTAGCAATTATGTCATTTTAAAAATTGTTTATTTTGTACAGCACACATATGAATGAAAAATTTCACCCCCATATGTACACCACTGTTTGCTCCGTGTTCAGAAACATACCCATTGTGGCCCTAATCTTCTGTCTCTATGCACAACAGGGCCCTAACCGAAAGGAGCAGCGGGTGGTTTTCAGAACAGACATTTTGGTTGAAGGTGTTTTAGGCCCCATATCACACATATAGAGCCCTTGAGAGGCCAAAACAACAGAGAACCCCCACAAATGACCCCATTTTGAAAACTAGACCCCTTAACGCATTCATCTAGGGGTGTACTGCGTATTTTAACATCACCATTTTGAATGAATGGAAGCAAAGCTGAAGAAAAAAAATTAAGATTTTTGTTTTTTTGGCAATTGTGTCATTTTAAAAATAGGTTTTTTTCTACAGCGTACATAGGAATGAAGACTTTCACCCCAAAATGGATACCCCCATTTGTCCTGTGTTCAGAGACATACCCATTGTGGCCCTAGTCTTCTGCCTGGATGCACAATGGGACCAAAACTGAACAACACATCAAACTTTAACTGTCTTTTAATTTTTACGTGATCACCATTATCCATGGATAATGGAGATCACGTGACCAAGGGACACTTACTGTGGCCCCCTGTGACATCTCCAAGCTCTCGGCTACCTTTAGTCGCCAGGAGCAAGGAGATTTTACATTTTCCCTTGCCATTTTGTTGACGGGCGCACGTGCCAAAGCTTGGTAGAGGTCCACGGATAAGGATCCTGTTGGGGGACATCGCCGGTGGCCTTAATTCAGTAATTTCACCTCCCCTCACGGATCTGTGACGGGAGGTGAAACTTTAGTTTTTTTTTTACTTTTACATGATCGCCGTTATCCATTGGATAATGGCGATCACGTGACTGGGAACCGCATAATGTGGCCCCCCATGAAATCTCCAGGCTCTTGGCTATATTTAGTAGCCAGGTGCGGGGAGATTTTAAATTACCCCGGCAATCTGCAGCTTTTGCGCCTGTGTCCACCATTTTGGCGAAGGACGCGTGCGCAGAAGCTGGGGTAAGGTCTGCGGATAAATCCGGGACCCTTAGGTACCTAATTTCATCTCCCCTCATGGATGTGATTCATGAGGGGAGATGAAACAAACTTTTTTTAAACACTTTTTTGAACTTTTTAAAACTTCAACATGATCGCTGTTATCCATTGGATAGCAGCGATCATATGACTGGGAACCACATACAGGGGCTCCCGGTGACAGCTCCCTGTTCTCGGCTACTCATACTAGCCGGGAGCAGGGAGTTTTAAATTTCCCGGGCCTCCTGGCCCTCTGCGTATGTGCAGACGCCGGGTCTGGGGAGAAGGAAGACGCCAGACAGCGCGGAGGACGGACAGGGGGGGTCGAGTATTCTCAGCTCCCCTTACGGATCCGATCCGTAAGGGGAGCTGAAACTTTTTTTTTTTTAAATGCCCATAGACTTTAATGCAATCACCAGTATCCGGTGGATACCAGCAATCGCGTTACCGGGAGTGGGGCCCCACAGCCCGGGATGACAGCTCCATGCATGGAGCTGTCATGTCCTGAGCCTGCAGGGCTGTCATTCCCAGAGGATGCATGTTTTTACGTCCTCTGGGAATTAAGCCCAGCAGGCCAGGACGTAAAAAGGCAATGGGCTGGTCAGTGGTTAATTTTAGGGGCTCCATCAGCAACCATTTGTTTAAAGCTTAATCTTTGGATAGATCACCTGGTCAGCACTCACTTTAAATACACCTATTCGAGTAAGCAGCAGCTAACATAGTCTTCTGTGAAAATTGTCTTCAAGAGGGGGTAATGTACATAGGATATATAGCGTGGCAAATGTGCCAAACAATAATACCACGGCCCAAATTTACTCTCACAGTCTCTATACAGCAAACTACATCTCTCTGTTTTATTATTTTCTGCTGCCTATTTGTCCCATGCCCATTAGCAGCCTGCAAAATTCTTCTTGTATAGAAATATTATAGCCTTATGTAAATAAAATGTGTAATATATAAGATGGCACAGCAGTTATAGGAGACGCTGTGACAATTACAACAATATTAGTCAATACTGACTTCGTCATATATATTTAATATTCTATTTACATGCACTCTGCGTGTTAGTTGTTAGTTGATATGCCCTGCTAAAACTTTGTGTTTATTACATACATTTTACAGTACAACTTGCATATACATAATCACTGAAATCACCTCTTACCACAGATATGGCCAAGGCAAGCAGCATTCCTGCTTCTTCACAGAACCCATCAATTACCAAACAATGTAACAGTTTCCTAAATCCCTTTTGATTGCCTGAGAGTGGTGAAGTCTCTTGGGGTTCATCCTTCTGGCCTGTTGTCATTCTTGACTGTGCATGGACAATACTGGTGTAACTACTATGCTGTGGAGTCTAGTGACGAGAAAGAGAATGGAGAAATGCATGAAATCTTACAAAACAACTCTTCACTGTAAAACGGTGGAGTTCTTAGTATTATATGCTTTAACCAATATACACTTAAGACTACAGACACGCAACTGTATTTTCAGTCTGCTCTTCAGTGTGCTGTTTGTGTATTCCATGCACAGTACACGGCCTTTGTCCCTAGGGCTCCTTCACGCTGGCGAGAAAATCGTGCGAGATTTGTGCGTTGCGAGATACACATGTAAACAAAGGTTTGGTACGGTGTTAGCCAGTAGAGCAAAATATGATTGTTCGCAGCAAGAGAAACAAGTAATCTTGTAGATATGATACCTTTTAATGGTTAACAAAAATACATGATGTTATAGCAAGCTTGCGAACCTCTCGGGCTTTTCGTCAGGCTAAAAATGTAGACACTCATCTCGCACAAATACGTAACCCATTGTTTTGAATGAGTTCATTCACATTTGCATTGTTTTCCTGCATAGCACCGCATTGCGATGCGTTGTAGAAAACAAATGGCAGCATGTTCTTCTTTTTAGCGATATCACCCATTGTTTTCAGTGACGCCGGCGACAGCAGCAACGCCCCATTGAAATCAATGGGAGAAGATCATGAAGGAATCCCCCATAGCAAGGAGAGAGAGGTAGACAGAACTATAGGGGATCTCCTAGAGAGCTCCCCATATTTGGAGAGATAGGGTGCGGGGCTAGAGGGCTTCACTGAGATCGGGGATGAAAGGGGGCAGGGCTAGAGGTGGATCTCTAACCAAAAGAGGAGCTGAGCTAGAGGGATCCGCCTTCTAGTGTCGCACCCTCTCTTGGCTAGAGAGGAATCATGAGAACCCGCTTTAGCCCCCTTCCCCCTCTCTAGCCCACCCCTCTCCCTTCAGCCCCGCAAGGATGCAAGGCTGTTTCCTTGTGAAAATGCCTTGCATCCAGGGGTTCTCAGAAGGATTGCGATGGCTATATCGGGCCGTAAATGACGACACAATATCGCTCTTGACAGTGTGCAGTAGCCCTTAGTCAGACCAATTGCTCAAACTGAAAGGCTACATACAAGCCTCAAATATGTTTTGTATAATCAAATATCTTATACTGAAAGAGCAGTTGATTTTTTATTCATGAATCAAAAGTACAAATGAATATAAGAAACTTTGTAGTACATCTTATTACAGAAAGAAAATGCCTCTTTCTCCACTTATCAGCCACTTCTTTCCCTACCTCCTACGCTGATGGCTCACTCTAAATGTGCAGTTAAAATCTGTACACAGAAGTCCATACACTGAGAAATCAGACTGCCATTTGTGGAAGTCTATAGAGTTGGGGAAGTGATACAAAACCAGTGAGAAATATGTGGCCACAGATTCTAATAAGTGTTTTATGTCACCCCAGCAGTAGATTCACATCTATACTACTCAGTACTGCTGTACAATGTCCTCCATGTTGCTGCTGTTTCTGAGCTTGCGCTACAGACAGACAGAGGAAGAGCTCCGGCTCCTGTATGTATGCAGGGTATGGAGATATCCTAATAGTGATGCGCTAACATGAGGTAATATTGTGTTATCACAGGTTACATCAGAACTTTTTCAGGCAGCCATGGAACAAAATGCATTATTTCTTGTGACATTGCACTCTATGGGGGTTTTCCCTCAAGGAGTCTTCAAGAGTCTGAGCAAAAGTTTTCCCTTCCTCCTCCTGTTATACAGAAAAGGGAGGAGGTTTAGAGAGTAAAATCCTCTCGTTGTGTGAGGGTATATATATATATTGCCATATGTTCTTTATACTTTTATACCTATATGCAAGTTTTATTCAATTCCAAATGAAAAAAAACTTATATGTCGCCTTACATCAGATATTCCAAGAGGCCTTGCCAGGCGAAGACAAAAACGTATCTTGAACAAAATGTATCTTAAACACAGCAAAGAAGAACCAGACATGAAGGACGCATGTACTTGGCCGTTTTCCCAGAAACAAGATATCAAGATGTTCAACCATGTACATAATTTTCACTGTCTCAGGCCCGAAATCCGGACTGCCCATATATGGTTATGAGCCCATCACCCCCTGGTTGGTGAGGGGACAAAGGGTATAAGATCTCATGTAATCTGTAATAAAGCACGTCGGCACAGCGCAGCCATGTCCCGTGTGAGGAATGATACCAGATCCCTGTGTGGTGTCTCTTCTTGCAGCCGGCAGCGGGGCAAGTGGGGTGGGCCCGATTGGTGCTGTACTTAGAAATTTTACCCTGATAAATGGCGCAACCAACTGGGGCGGTAAAACCAGGAGCTTACAGCGCAATTCACCCGGATCCACGCCGCAGAGAAGCCGTCCTGCTGCAAACCGAGCCTGATCAACTCACAAGAACTCCAGGAAAGACAAACATATATTTATGTTGTGTTTTACTGCGAGTCTTGCAGCAGGACTGACTATCTGTGGTTTGTGACCGGACGGGTTGGGTTAAGAGTTCTACACGGTAACTCGTGTGGGCTTCGGGTTTGCCGTCATGGACCACTGACCGTGATATGCGCACCAATGGCTCACCCAGAAACTAGTCTGTAGTCTATTTGTTGTTGAAGTTTTAACGTTTTAAAAATAGTGGAGATTGTTGTATCTGCAGAAGTTTTTTTTCTCTCTTTCTTTTCATTTAATCTCACAAGAGAAGGGACCCTCAGTTTAGTTTAGTTAGTTGTTAATGGTTTAGCAGAGAGGGATGCATTTTGTGAGATAGGCTTCATAAGAGAAGGGACTCTCGGTCGTTTTGCCTTATATATGGGGCTAACGATTTGATTTCAGAGAGATGCATTTTATGGGGCTGGTTCCATAAGGAGAAGGGACCCTCGGTTGTCTTGCCAGTATATAAGGGCCTGACAATTTGAAAATTAAGAGGGATGCATTCTATGGAGCGTGTTATTATTATTATTGTTGCTGTAATATGCGTAAGATCTTATTAAAGAAGACAGAGCCCCTCAAGGGCTGCCGCCGTGTGGATGAATCTGTAAAATGTAAGAAAACTCTAATGAAAATGTGTGACACCGACCCGCACGGCAGATTACAAAATGGTGTCTGGGAGGAGGTCTTTAGGACCGAGAGGTGCCTTGGAAGATCAAGGTTTGCTAGAAATGCTGGAGGAGAGAGAGAGAGAGAGAGAGACAGTCAGAGAAAGTTACGTATGTACACATTATTTGTTTAAGAAAGTGTCCGTAAGTGAAATGTTGAAAAGTACAGTAAGTGATCAAGAGGGCGTTAGGAGAGTGTCTATTGAAGGTTATATTGGCAGTTAGGTAGGGGAGAGAAGTATGAGGAGCAAGCAAGTCGATAAGAAAGTTACAATGCACGTGATTTGTTGGCAAAGGAGGAGAAAAATGTGTATAATACAAGATAGATAATAGATATGGATATATATGTGTATATATGTATATACTGTATGTGCAAATAGTGCAAATAGTTAACTGAGCTTGCTTTTAGGGGAGAAGAGTTTTGTTGACATGTAGCTGTGAGCTTGTGTTCAGTCTGTTTAGTCTTCAAGGTCAAGAGATAACGAAGCGAGAGAAAGAATGCAATAATAACCCTGGATAATATCTCTGCTTGCTGTAAAGGGATGGAGGCTTGAAATGAATTTAATTAATTATACTGTCTTAGTAGACAGGAAATATAGCAATTTCTAACATATATTCTTACTTATACAGGGGTTGAAAATGAATGTTGCAAGGTCCCAGCATATGTGTTAATTATGATTTCAAAATGCAGGCAATAGTTTAAGCTAAAACTTATTCAGTCTGTGTTTCATATTCGTAGAGAGATAACGGTTTGTTTTTTAAAAAAAAAAGGGTGGGGGCTTTCAGAATTCACTCCAAATTCAGGGTCACAGATTCTAAAATACTTCAGTGTTTAATACAGCATATAATAGCTTCAGTAGATAAGAAATATAGAATATCTCAGTCACTCAGCAAACTTTTTCACATAATTTGTCAAAGATAGCGCTCATTCACAATCTCATCTCAATAGAATCATGTACATTATAGCACTCACCTCAATGTTTTTCAACTGATGTATGTATGTTTGCCAAACTTTTTTGTCCGTGCATCTGTGTGTACTGGTACACCTTCAAGAGGGGTGATGGAGCAGACTTGAGAGCATGGATGGATGAGAGTTAGTGACCCGTGTTCAAGCTGTGGTGGAATGTGTGATGTGGATAATGACTGGGGATAAAAGTCCTCCCCATGCATGGGACTTTGCTTGGTTGTGATGTGGATGCTTGGACTGTTAAGCTGAAATGGGTTCTGAAAAGAGACGCACGGAGCCAATATCGAAGGGGTGGAGCTAGATGATGTAATAGTACGTAATGTGTTTCATCCCTCTTCTCGACAAGGGAGGGGGTGAGGAGCTTGAGCAGCTAGTAAAAGTTTTTGTTTTGTTTTGTTTTGTCTCCCGTCTCAAATTTTGATAAGACATTGCATGCAGGAACAGACTAATAATGAATTCACTTAAAGGGATCTCACATTTCAAATATTAGTAGAAGTTTGTAGATTATTCTGCCCCGGTGTAACTCATGTTTCTGTTATTGATGCTAACATTTTACAGGCCTTATCTGCTTCCATCAAATCTTTTTACAATGTTATACTACCTTGAAACCGGGTGCTCTTGTTCCAATTGAGTACCCTGTTTCAAAGGGGGGGAGGAGAAGGCATAGGTAATCTAGGTATTGCAAATCAGCCATTTTTAAAGTCAGCCATTTTTAAATTTTTTGCAAGCCATTTTTTAATTTTTAAATTTTTTGCAACAAGATTCTGATCTTTTTGAAATAGAATACCAGCCTGATTGTCTAGCAGTGATGCAACAAGAAAATTTAAGTTTTAAAAAGTTACTGAAAGCCCTTGTTAATAATGCATATTTTGAGTTGTTTTTTATAGATGGTACCAGGGTGATTGACGACTCCACACTGGATATACAGTGGTCACACAAGATGTCCTAAAAAGCAGAATGTCTCCGCATGTCGCAGAACAAGAAGCGGAATTAAAAGCCCTCGCTGAGGCGTGTAGAGTGGAGGAAGGTAAGACGGCAAACATTTATACTGACTCCCGGTATGCATTTGGCATAGCTCATGATTACGGCCCAACATGGAAGGCCAGACAGTTTTTTACCACAGCAGGACAGCCAATTAAGAATGATGCAACAGTGCAGGGTCTAATGGAGACCCTACTTCTACCTGACAAAGTGGAAAGCTCACACCAATTCCTACACCGGAGAAGCAAGAGGCAACGCCATCACAGACCACACAGCAAAAGCAGCGGCCCTTAAGCCGTGGAAGAAAGAAGAATTTGATTTGAACTTGGACTTTGATATGCTAAAGACTTTACAGTTAAGAAAAAGACAAATGGACTAAAAAGGGACGGCGCATGGTGAACAGTCAACAGAACTTGCCCACCACAGTCCCTGTGCCCAATGATGGCCCAGCTGATGCACGGAAAGACGCACCTCTCAAAGCAGTAATGATGTCGACGCTTGAACAAGGACGGGTGGCTCCTTGGTTTTCTGTAGCTGCTGCATCATTTGTCCAATTTTGCATGATCTTTGCCGTAAGCAACAGGGCAGAAGTAAAATTTGCCACATAACGCTTGCCTAGGCCACTCTACCCATTTCAGGGATTGCAAATTGGCTACACTCAGCTCCCACTTGTTGGAAAGCTTGAATATGTGCTTGTTGTTGATTTCTTTTCAGGTTGGAGACCTACCCTGTTACCAAAGTAAATAAGCAGGTAATCGCACAGAAGCTCATGAATGAGGTAATCCGCAGATACGGGGTACCGGAAGTGATTGAGTCAAACAAAGGTACACACTTCACAGGTGAAATAATGCAACACATCATGTCTGCTTTTGGGTATATTCCAGGCTTTTCACACACCCTACCATCCGCGGAGTAGGGGGAAAGTAGATACAAAAGACAATAGAGAAAATGGGGAAATTTTGAATTGAGTGTCTCCCATTAGTTTTTCTTTTCTCAGGAGGATACATGCCACAGTAGCTGAGCTTGGGAAATGATTTTCTTGTTAATGTTGTCATAGGTCTCTCCAAGGAATTGTCAATAATCCATTCTGCAGTCTCTGCTTTTCTCCCAGGTCCTACAGATAAGTGTCACAATCTGAACCCAGGTGACAGGGTCTATGTGAAAAAGTTTGAGAGAGAAACCCGGTTTGAATGTCCTTACCAGATGTTGTTCACCACGCCAACTGCAGTCAAGCTCGAAGGAAAGCCAACTTGGATCCACACTTCGCACTGAAAAAACTAATGATCCTGTATATCCTTTAAATGCTATAATGTGGTACAATTCCTCTAACACACACCTTTGACTACTGTACACTAGCCCCCTGTTTCAGAACAAATTAATACAATGAAATGTGCAATATGAAGAGTACACTGAGGGTGAGAATCCAACACCGCATCGTGCTAAGAGAGACATTGACGCTCCAGGTGGTAACTTTGATCCACATGTATACATAGATGTAATAGGAGTGCCAAGGGGGGTGCCAGATTAATTTAATTCTAGAGATCAGGTTAAAACAGATTTTGAGTCCTTATTTGCTTTTGTCATTGTTAATACTAATGTAGATTAGATGAATTATATCTTTTACAATCAGCAGAGGTTTGTAAACTACACCAGAGATGCTTTGCAAGGGTTAGCTGACCAGTTAGGACCCACTGCATCCATGGCGTTCCAAAATAGAGTGGCCCTGGATATGGTTTTAGCAGAAAGAGGTGGGGTATGTAATTTCCTGTATGTGTATTTTCCCTTTGATCAAAAAGAGTATAAGTAAGGGACTGGATAATGTGACCGACGTTTCCCTTGTTTGAAAAAGATGAAGAGCCAGTTCCGATAATGCCAACCAGATACGTTACCAGAAGAATGGAGAGATAGACTAGTACTGCGCCTGCCTCAGTCTCATAAGATGGACTGTCAGTGGAATTCCCATTTGCCTAGGGACAGTGCAGAAGACCTTAGGTTCCGGCGAGGGCACACCCTGTGGGGTGTTAACTCGTACAGATAGAGGGTGTGGATGCCCGGAAATAAGCCCAGGGAATCCATGGCCTCCTTCTGAGGTGAGGTAGGGATCCCTCCCCTTTAGGAGTAGGGACTTACGGGCAGTGGAGAAACCCTGACGCAAGGGAGAGACGACCGAGGAAGAGTGCAAGGTCTGATGCTTGATCTCCATATTAAGTTTTTTAGGGGGGTTTGTGAGGGTATATATATATATATATTGCCATATGTTCTTTATACTTTTATACCTATATGCAAGTTTTATTCAATTCCAAATGAAAAAAAACTTATATGTCGCCTTACATCAGATATTCCAAGAGGCCTTGCCAGGCGAAGACAAAAACGTATCTTGAACAAAATGTATCTTAAACACAGCAAAGAAGAACCAGACATGAAGGATGCATGTACTTGGCAGTTTTCCCAGAAACAAGATATCAAGATGTTCAACCATGTACATAATTTTCACTGTCTCAGGCCCGAAATCCGGACTGCCCATATATGGTTATGAGCCCATCACCCCTTGTTGGGGAGGGGACAAAGGGTATAAGATCTCATGTAATCTGTAATAAAGCACGTCGGCACAGCGCAGCCATGTCCCGTGTGAGGAATGATACCAGATCCCTGTGTGGTGTCTCTTCTTGCGGCCGGCAGCGGGGCAAGTGGGGTGGGCCCGATTGGTGCTGTACTTAGAAATTTTACCCTGATAGTTGAAAGGAATCCTAGTCAGACCCAGACCTATCGGATGGCTGTACAGAAACAACTCCTCGTTTGAGGGATACTATGGGCATACAAAATGTAGAGAAGCTTCAGAGCCTGAATAAAACAGGCCACCCTTTTGAAAACTCTGCTCATTTGAACATTTTTTCTCATAAAAGTTCCCCAAGGCATTTGCTTCATCCAGCAGCTCACCTTGCTATATCACACAACTCAGGAGAAAGTTGACTGACACAATCACTAGTTTGTCTGCTTTGTGTAAGAAGGGTAAACACAGTGAAAAGCAAATGATCCATGTGGACATAGATGGTGGGCACTGGTGTAACTATAGGGGATTCAGGACATGCGGTTGCACGCGGGCCCAGGACCCTTAGGGGGCCCATAAGGCCTCTCTTCTGCAAATAGGGAGCCCAGAACTATGAATAAAGAATTATAGTTGGTGGCCCTGTTACAGGTTTTGTATTGGGGCCCTGGAGCTTCAAGTTACGTCTATGATGGTAGGGCACTCTCTACAAAGTTATTTTTACAGAGGGGACTATTGCACAACTGGTTTGCAGAATAACCTCATTAACCCTTTCCAATCCACTGTCTGACGTCTAAAGACATTCTGAATGAAGACTGTACAGCTTCGATGTCGGAAGACGTCCAACAGGGTATTCTTACAGTAGATTACTGGCCGCTTTGTTGTCAGGGGCTTCTCCTGCATGTCCCATACCGCAGTACTGGCTCTAGCCAGCAGATGGTGGCATTGTATGATGGTAGAAAGAGAAAGCCCCCTAGGAAACCCTGAATCCATAATTGGATTGCAAAGGGTTAAAGCAATCACCTTGTTCTAAGGAATTGCATTGTGATACTGGATATCCAGGCCATAATTCCATCTGAAACCATCCAGGTTCTCCTGTCTACAACAGGTGCCTGAACATCGACTGAAACTACAGACGGAAAATTGAGGAATATACAATACAAGGCCAAATTCCCATGAACGTATAAAAGGTCATCTGTGTTGAGTCCATGAAAACTTAATGTTTTTTCATCCAAGTGCAGTTCCATATGCCATCCATATGTGGTCCATGTGCCCTATTTTTTTTATTTATCATCCTTTTTTGACATCCAAGCCTGAGTCCATTATTTTCTGCTCTTAGCAATGGCTCCACGAAACACAGACAGCATCAGGATAGCATCTATGTGCCTTTTTTTGGCTTTTCAATTGATTTGTAGAAGTGCATTTCATCTGCAAATCAAGTCATCATAGTGTATGCTGTGTTTCTGTTTTATGCAATCTGTGTGTCTGTGTGAAAAATCAGGTTTGTGAATTGGTTTATTGTTCACTATGGGTCCTTGCGCTGTCAGAGTCTAGTCATTTATAGACTCGGACAGCACGCAGACTGAAAATACGGTCATGTGAATTTGCTCTAAAGTTGGCCATTATTTCTGATGTTTACTATGGGCTCATGCCCACGAGTGTATGCGTAAAATGCTGCGGGTCTCCTCGCAGCGTTTTACCCATTTTGCAACTATATGCTCTGCCGGCATAGACCATGTATGGCTGCACATGCCCGCGGATCACACGCACATGGACATGCGCAGTGTGACTTCTGTTTTAAAATTCCCCACTCTGTTTCAGAGTGGGTATGAGCATAAAAACGCTTCCCATATGCAATGTAATGCATATGGACTGTGTATCATATGTATAGGGCTCATGCTGCATGGTAGGCAGAGAAATAGAGCATGCAACTCACATGTAATAAGTCGTGAAAACACGATCGTGGACTTGAGCCCTTAGGCCAGCTTCACGCTACCAGATTTCAATAGCGGAATCCACGATCATCACCTGCACGGACAATCCGCTGTATTCTGCACCTGTTGAAAAAATAGAACATTTGCGTGTCCGTTCAGATGAGTGGTTAGTGACTGTGATTTCCATGAGTGGATTTTAAATCACAGCATGTTTTGTTTTTGTGCAGAATCCATGTGGACAACTTCAGTTGAAGACAATGTAAGCCATCCAACCCGTAGCCTATCTGCAATGTCAATTGTGGATTGGCTGCGGGTACCCACATCATTGTCTAGTGACGGCGGGGGAAAAACAAATATAAAAAAAAAATCTGTACTATGCATGACTGATGGCGAGAGTCCGTAGTTACTCGCAATACAGAACTAGCAGGTGCGAATGGTCGCCAGATGAGGTCAAAACCAGATTCCGCTGCAGGCTCCCGTATACAGAATCCGACTCTGCCGTGTGTAGCTGGCCTTAAGCAGAATAAGAGAGTGATATGATAAGCAATGGTAAATATTGAAATCACTACTTATGTCAGAATTGGCTTTGTTTAAAGCAATTATCAGGGTGGTATATAGCAGTTATCAGGGTGGGTATAAGAGGACAGTCTTTCAATGATATTACCAATATATGGAGAGTATGTGAGAGACAGCTCCAAAGAATTATAAAATTCCAAACTTGGATTCGTCAAAGTTAACTGGCCTAGTGTTCATGCAAGAAGTGAAAGACATTATAGAGTTTGCAAACCATTTGCAGACTTAAGCCAACATATCCATACAAGAGGCCCTAGCAGTTAGAGGGTCAATGCTACAAGTCCCAATCTGACTCATCAATACAGTCAGGGACAAGCTAGAAGAACATTCAACAGTTGTCAGAGTTGTAATCCAGTGAAAGGAAGTTCTTCACAGACATACACCAAAAGAAGAATCCGGTCAGGTAAGAGAAAGCGTTCTGATTCCCTCCAGGGTCTTTTTGAAAAAACTGACTATAAACTATTTTGGACTGTTGAGTACTAAATACAATAAAGAATGGATTAACCTTTCCATTGGAAAGATTTATTTTCCAACAGAGAAACTTCAATTTCAGAATAGAGAAGAGGCTAGATATGATTTTGGAGAAGCTTTAGTGGTAAAGATTTGCTCTGTTCACCAAGAACAAAGAGCTGAATAAGTCATTTATGTCCAGTCAGGAAACCAGATGGGTCAGTGTGACCTGTCCTACATGTCCAACTTCTTAACAGGTCTTTAAAACAGAAGAGGCTTTGTTGCAAAATATAATGGATCTAAGATGCCAATTACAAAAGGATATTTTCCTTTTAAAGATACACTCCATATATATATAGCCTCCAAACACAGGCTATTGCTCAGTTCAAGTGGAAGGCTTGAAATTACCACTGTAATATGATGCTCTTCAGCCTTTCAAATGCCCCACAAACTGCTGTCAAACTCTTTTTAACTATGAAGAGCTAAAAGAACAAGAACAGTATTGGATACAACAGTAATCTCTTTAGGAGTGTTATGGCCCTTTTTCACGGGACGATTATCATTCAGAATCATTCAGATTCCCGTGCACCAATGGAAATTTGAATGATAATCGCCCCACATAAATGCATTCAGCGACTGAATGACTGAACGAGAATGGTTCAGTCATTCAGTTTTTGCATACAGAAAACTGAACGACGAGCCGTTCAGTGGAAATAGCAGTCATTTGCTTTTGAACGACTGTCTGCTTACTGTGAATGGAGGCGGACAGGGGGAGAACACTTCCGGTCCGCTCCACCTCCATGCCGGCAGCAATGTGAGCGATACCAGCTCCGGTGTAACAGTACAGGAGCGAGCAACACTAGGACAAGCTGCTGGGCATCATTTGCTTGACAGATCATCCCGTGTAAAGGGACCCCTAGCAAGGCACATAAGATACGTATTATATTGCAGCCTGGATGCAAAACAGCTCCCACATTGTGCCAGAAAAAGCAGTTCTGGTGAGGGAGTCTTAACGATGATAGTCGCTTTTAGTGCTATAGAGATGAATAGAGCGTGCATGCACAGCTGCTGCTCCCTTCAAACAATGTGGACATGGGACTAACCCTATTCTGATGATCAGTAGGGGTTCCAACGGTCAGATATCCACTGATTTATCATATGTAGTGAATAAGTGAAAACTGGATATAAAGCTACGCAATGGAAATATCAATTTCACAGTAACATCAGGTATCTCTACTGGCAGGTGGGGAGCTTTTTCCATATACTCTGTAATAAGAGACAAATGGCTAAAATTAGAGAAGAGACTACATGTAAATATTTTGGTGCTAGCAGCAAAACATGCTTGGCAGATTCTTGTAAAAACTGTACCACTGGTCTATTCTAATCCAGATGGACAAGAAAAAGTTTGTAGAAACACTTAAATTCTGTACATGTGCATTAGACGAAAGATTAGCCTTAAAGGCACAATACGTGCATGCTCATATAAACAAGACTGCAGATGCAGACTCAAGACAAAAGCTGCCATAGGTAATGGTCACACTGAAGACTCAGTTGTTCATAAAGATAACCCAGTGGTTTGAGAACAGGTAGATAAACCTCTTTGCCCGGAAGATGATGGGTCAGACCCAGAGAAAAATGTCAAGGATGTGGTCACTGAGGGCCTAGAGGGTAGAAGCTCCACCTTGCACTCTGATACCATGGGCTCTTCAAAAAATAGAAGAAGAGAAAATAACCTAGATAGTTCTGTACAACTAGTGTGACCATCCAAACCCAAGGAGCATACAAAGGTAGTAGAGAAGAAATAATAACAGCAGAGTGCTTCCAAGGTTCCGAAGATCTTCTGAGACAACTTCTACACCTAATGTGGATTGCAGTAAACATCAGCTATTCTCATTCCCAGAATTATCCGAACAGCCAAATGACTTAATAAATCAGTCACTGAGACCCAAGACATAAGGTCGATACAAGGCTATGATATCCCAGTTCCAGACCTAGTAAAGCATGCAGTTTCAGCTCACCTCGCACTCCTTTTGATCCAGTCACAATCCACTTGAAAGACGGTGCTTGGAATGAATCTTTACGTCAGATGTGCATATTTGAACACAATAGAAAGAAGGAATTTCCAGGACTTGTTCAGTAGAATATAAATTCCGCTATTTTTTTTCCATCTGATTAAAAAAAAAAAAAAATACCAGAAGACATTCTCCACTGAAGAACACTTACTGGTTTCGAACCCTGTCTCCTGGGCTCTTAAGCATAGCAAATTTTTCACTCCAAATTCACAATTAAAACACCTGATGTGCAAGTCACGTGAATAAGGGACTCAGAAGTTAACTCTTTTTGAGATTATCATACAACAATCAATGCATGAAAACAGCAGTAACAATCTACAATAGGCAATGATGGCCAAAATATAAAATATACATGCTTACAAGGGGATCTTGTATCCAATTTCAAAATCTAAAGGGCTTTTCTCATTAATGAAAGTCATCGCCAATCACCCCCTTACAGCCATTTATAAATTCTCTTGATTGTTAAGACTCAAAAGCCTGTCACATCAGTCTCTGAAAGTCAACAACAAGTAGGAATTTTCAAGATAAACCAAAGGTGTGGTCATCATGACAGGTCCTTAAATCTGTAGGTCCTGCACTTCTTAAATCGAGCTGTAGCTTCTAGGCGAAATCTCTCCTAAATATTTTACAATGCAGGAAAAAGAATCTCTATTATTATACCTGGGCAGTTTATCTGATTCAGGCAATAAAAAACAAAATCAGCACTTCTGCCAAGTAAATAGTGATGGTGCGCAGACGCCATGGCTGCAACAAATACAGTAACGTGCTTCAGCACTCATATGCTTTTAATATCTGTATAAAATTGCACAACTGTTGTTTATACTAACCGCATAAAAATGCAAGGTTCTGAGCGCATGTTTTGATCAAAATTTAGGCGCCCACCTGCCACATCCAAGCCAACCTTATTGGATGAATACCTGGCTCTCAAGGCACCTCTTTTTGGGCAAAGAGCTTCCAAATAGCTCGGAAAGCTGGAAACCTGTCTGCATACCCATCCAATAAGGTCCATTCTGACAGCGGCATTTAACTATCGTGATCAGCACTTGGAAGTCTCAAATAGCTACTCGCAATGAGATTGCAAGGTGCTGTTTGAATGTCATGGTAGCCCGGGGTTTTGTGGAGGTACCGAAGGCCATGTATATCTGCCTACTAAGATGTGCCTATAGCACATGTTCACGTTAAACCATGGCTGCAACATGTACAATAGAAGCAGAAATCAAAAAGTGGCAACAGCACTCAAAATACATTTGCTATCAGAAATATACCTACCTATAATAAATACACTAACCACATTAAGTAATACAAGGTTTTTAGTATATGATTTGATTAAATGATATTGGCCCATCTACAAACGTCCAGGTGACCAAGCTATTAGATGGGTCCTAACGCTAATACTATGTGGTTTAATCTTAACCTGGGAAAGATGGGTACTTACCTTTAAGAATGCTCCTCCCTTGGGATTAAGCCTACAAAAAAACCAGGGAAGGTAAGATACCATGTATATGGTCCAATAGGAGGGACAGAAGATAAATGGGTGGGCGTGCACGACCAGGGGGAGGCAGCCACAACTCCACAATATTTGTACAAATAAAGATAAAATAGGTCAGCACTTCCTAATAGAAATCTATAGGTGCATGTTAAACCATTGCTGCAACATACAATAGAAGCCATACAATATACTGCAACATTAAGTATTGCAGTATATTGCATAAGCGATCAAATGATTGCAAGTTCAAGCTCCCTTATGAGTTTTTTAAAAATTGCAAAAATAAGTGACCAAAGGTCATTATTCTAAAGAAATGAGAAATATTAAAAGCAAAAAAAAAACGTTTACCATACTTATAATAAGAAAAATCAAAACAAAAAAAATTTCGTATCACTGCATCTGTAAAGGTCCAATGTATTAAAATATTGCATAATTTAGTCCCTTCGGTGAATATTGTAAAGAAAAAAAAATTATTACGCCAGAATTTTGTTGACCCTTCTCCAAGAGAGAAGGATTGACATACTATATAATTTGTGAGCAAGAAAGCTTCATCAATACCAAAACAGTGGCGAGGATTACATTGTATTTTTTCGTTCTTTGGTGTCCGTCTTTGTCAGTCCTATTTTAATGAGAATCAATAAAATATTGTTTTAGGTTGTCTATAACTGTGAAGGCCTTCTCCAAGAGAGAAATTAATAAAAAGTGTTCCATAGGTTGTATCTACCTCAATGTATCAATAGAAACCACGGGTTATTCCACCAAAACAAGTCCTCACACAGCTGCATCGATGAAAAAATAAAAAACTTATGGTGGTCCGAAGATGGCGACAGAAAATAATTTTTTTTGTAGATTAGAATTTTTAAAAGTAGATGGTTGAAAACTGAAAAACTCCCATCACCAGAATATCCTTTTAACCGCTTTATTTAACAGGGCATACATTTACATCCTGTGCATTCAGGATCTGTATGAAGGGGGATTGAGAACTGATCCTGCTCCATACAATGCAGGTGTCAGCTGCTTCTGAAAGATAGCACCAACCGCCAACAGCCGCGATCAGCGTGAACGCTGATTGCAACTGTTAACCCTGCAAATGCCAGTGTCAATAGTGACAGCAGTATTTACATCCCCTGATAGGTTTTACAGGGTTCCGATTGCCATGGCTGATTGCCTATCAAGATGTTACATCATTCCTACCCGAGGAGATCAGCGGGATCCATGGCCTCAGAATACTGTTACGGATTTACAGAATGTGGATCCACTGGACCAACCAACCAGGCTGAGAGCTGTCCTAGAGTGAAAGGCAGCTGACTCCTCAGGCAGAGGGACTGCAGCCCAGAATTCAGAACAAACTCAGATTCAGGAATACAGACAGAACTCAGACTCAGGAACTCAGAGAGAACTCAGAACAGAGAGACAAACTACGTACTCGCAGACAGACAGGGGCAAGACAGACTGACAAACACCCAAAACACTCACCAGCACACCCGCACGAATACACAGATGGAATTGCAGTAATAAGTACAAGGAATTAGTTTGTGGATTGGCCAAATCACTTTAGCTACGAGCCCACTTTAAGAGACCTCGTTGTCGCGCAGTCCCTACTTTAACGAGACAACTCAACTAACCCCAGAATACCTGCCTGCAAGAAGGGCAATCGCCCCGATACGGGCGGCCCTGCACTGGAACCCAAGTACCTAATTAGCCCTAGATGGTAAATGATCCAAGCAGCATAGGTATATATGCACAAATATACAGATACAGACACAGCTGCATCGATCAAAAAAATAAAAAGTTGTGGTGGCCTGAAGATTGCGACAGAAAATATATTTTTTAATATATTTGAATTTTTAATGTGGTGAAGCTGAACTGCTGGGAAAACCTGTAGAACCACAGATCCCTGCAGCAAGCCCAACACAAGCCATGTTTTAAAAAGTTTAATTAATTATTAGAAAAATAAAAGGTATTAAAAGTTTTAAAAACCCCTTTTTCTGCATTTATAAGAAAAAAAATAACCAAAAAAAGCATATTTGGTATCCCTGCATCCATAAAAGTCTGTTCTATTAAAGTAATGTATTATTTATCATGAGCGGTGACCAACCTACTGAAAAAAATACACAATTGCCAGAATTTTTGTATTGTATTGCGTCAGGGAAGGAGGCCACTGGAGCCCTGAGTCAGAGCGTCAGAATTTTTTTCGCACACTCTCCACTGCTTGCCTGCCTTTCCCTGACTCTAACATCAGCGCAAGTCTTGGTGAAATCTCACGCTTGTGGTGTGCTGCCCTTTTCCCACTGAAGTCTACACCTTGACTTCAGTGTGCATATCCATTCCCAACAGGGACTAAGGGCCGTACAGTGCAAGTGTCGGATTGCATTATAACTTGCGTTAGCATCAGCGGCAGGAAGAGTTGGGCAAAAAGTGGAGGGGGCATGAAAAATTAGATGACACCATGACTTGGGTCTGTGTTGGCCCTAGAGATGAGCGAGCGTACTCGCTAAGGCAAACTACTCGAGCAAGTAGTGCCTTATGCGTGTACCTGCCTGCTCGTCTCAAAAGATTTGGGTGCCGGCGGGGGAGAGCGGTGAGTTGCGGGAGTAAGCAGGGGGGGAGCGGGGGGGGGGGGGGAGAGTGTGAGAGAGATCTCCCCCCCCCCCCCCCCCCCCGTTCCTCCCTGCTCTCCCCCCCCCCGCCGCTCCCCGACCCCCGCCGGCACCCGAATCTTTAGAGACGAGCGAGCAGGTACTCGCATAAGGCACTACTCGCTCGAGTAGTTTGCCTTAGCGAGTACGCTCACTCATCTCTAGTTGGCCCCCCTCTGTGACCCAAGCAGGTCAATTTGCATTCATAATGAAACAATATAATTGCAGGTTTTTTAAATAATGAACATTCTTCTGTTTTATACAAGCATATGTCTGCAGTGTGTTAAATGTGCCTTTTAACACTATGGAGGCAGCTTATAGTCCAAAATCCCTGCAATTTACTGAGTTGTAATTATAATTGACAACAGCAGAGGGTGCTCCTGTTCTGTGAGATGGGGTCATTATATTCTGTTACATTCCTTAATGCTCATTACTTTTGCGTAATTCTACATTTATTCTAATAATAGGTTTTTATCTTCTAGAGAAAATGCAGGTTGCCATTGATTAAGTTTATGACAGAAGGAGATTTAAAATCACTTTGGCAACTACAACTCAACTAAGAAGATGTTTCAGCAGTCGTGATTATGATTGTGTGTTTTTTAGCTCAAGGATGCATTGCAGAATAATGAGTAGCTACTATTTCCTTAAAAGGGGCTATATAGCCACATATTTTTTTTAACAATATCTTATAACCGTATAAAATAATAAATCCCCTGCTGCTCATGTGCCAATGACAGTCCCCCAATGGTTTCTGTCCACCTGGCTCCAGTGATATTGTGCTGACTGTTGCAACCAATCATTAGCCACAGCGGACACCTCAGTGAAGTCGACATGTCATCACTACAGTCCCAGTGATTGGCTGCAACAGCCACGTGTTGACACATAATGTTAACATTTGGAGTCTGGTTTTACTTTTAATTCCCAGTCATTGTTACAAGGGTTGTATAAAGAGTCTGACTTTGGCTTCAAGGAACGCTGCCTTCCAATAGGTGGCACTGTAGAGGTATTATTCCATCTCCCTTATTCACCATTTCTAAAAAATGGGGTTGGCTTAAATCTTTAGGCTACATGTTGCAAAATTTCCACAGCAGAAAATGGTGTTTTGGTGCAGTAGTGACATTTAAAGTTGACACCATATGTATAATTAGGCCAAAGGCCTTGAATCCGCGGAAACGTGAGGTTTTATCATCTGAGTCAAGTTCTATATGCCATCCGTTTGCTCTCCACGTACCCATTTTTTGGTTTGGTTTTCGGAGAATATTTTCATCTTGATTTTTGAAATCAGCATACTCGATTACATAAAACCTGAAATGTGCCTTTCACTCAGACAAAAAAGGTCCCCGACACTACAGGCTACTGTATACTGTACATCAACGCATAATAATTTTTTTGGCGGGGGATCCAAAGACTCCTCCATAAATTCGTCCTATGGATTTTGTTTTTTTTTGGCATTCATCTCATATTCTAAATGACTTGTAAATGTTAGAGTCCATTTATACGGCCTTAGCCATTTTATGTGCGCCCGCAGGCACTGTAAACACGCCTGCATGGCAAAGGGCCCTGCGCATATACGCCAAGGCCGCAATGCTGTGCGGCCTGGGGAAACATTCCCTTACCCCCTCTGGCTATTTGCAATGGGAGGGAGGGGGACAGGGGCGGAGCTAAGCTCCAGTCCTCTCCCCTTGTCTGGAGCCATCAATGGGAGGGTTCCCCCCTCTCTCATTACAAACAGCGGCAAGGGGCAGAGAGGAGAAGGGGGAAGGAGTTTAGCAGTCGCCCTGCTAAACTCCCTCCCACCTCCCTTCTTAGGCAGCTAACATAGGCTCCGATAGGAATCTATGCAGCTGCCACCGCCGACGTGAAAACGCCCAGTTGGGTGCTTTTACCCCACAGAAATACACCACTGTGCACTGATGCATTGTAAGCCAATGCATCTGAGGGGCAGCGTATATCGGCCGTGGGGGTGGGGGGTGGGGGTGGGCTGAAAACCTGGCTGATATACGCCTGTTTGAATAAACCCTTATTCTGTGAGTCAGTATGATTATGGCGAAACCAAACTTATATAGTTTTTTCTCTATGACTACTTTTGTACAATAAAATAATTTTCATCTCCATATCCAAAGAACCATAAATATTTTATTTTTCCTTTTACTGAGCTGTGTCAGCGCTTGTTTTTTGCAGGACGAGCTGCTGTTTTCATTAATACCATTTTAAGGTACAAATGCCTTTTTAATCACTTTATTGCACTTTGTGTGAGCTGAGATGTACAAACTGAAACTCTGACATTATTTTTTCTTATACACCATTTAATGTGCAGCATAAGGCCTCCTGTCCACGGGCGTAGCGATATCCCGCAGCGAATCTCTGCCGTAGGAGCCGCCGCCCAGGAGCAGGGGGGAGTTGACAGCTCTCCGCGCTGAGCCTATCTGACAGATAGGCTCACCGCGGTAAAACACGGCAAATTGCAGCATGCTGTGATTTGAATCACTATGATTCGCGGCTCGTAGACAGGGGGCTGCGCTTTTCATAGCAACACTATTGAAAGCGTTCACTGCGTTCAACGCGGCCGGATTATCGCTGCGGATAACGCAGTGAACAATCGCCCGTGGACAGGCAGCCTAATTGACATATTATAACCTAATTCTGCGGATCAGTATGGTTATGGTGATACCAGATTATATAGTTATCTTGTATTTCCCTTCTTTTTTACAATAAAAGCAAGTTTTAAAAAATTATTTTTTTGTATCGCCATAACTTTTAAATTTTTTTATGAAGTTATATAAGGGCTTGTTCTTTGCATGATGGGTTGAAGATTTCATTAGTACAATTTTGGGGTGCATATAACTTTTTGATCTCTTTTTATTCAGTTTTTTACTCTTTTTTTTATTGTTTTTGTACCCCTTCACTACGCAGGTAAGAAAACATAATAAGGGTATATTCATTTGAAAGAATGCAATTGCAATCTGTATAAAATGAGGCAATCGATTGTGTGATTCTCACGTGGTTTTTTTTTGTGTTTTTGCAACTTTCGTTGTAAGACGTGTAAGAAAAAAAAAGCATAAGGCTGGGTTCTCACGGGACCGAATTCCTACGGCGTGGCCGCACCGAAAAGCCGTGAGATTTCCACGGGAGAGCCGCAGCTTCAAAACCCGTAACATTTCACTACAGGTTTTGGAGCTGTTCGACTGCCGGCATTCCGTTGCGACTATCTCTCCCCATAGAGAGGAGTGAGGCCGCAACAAGAAAAAAAAAAGAATTGACATGCTGCGGATTTCAATTCCACACCACATCGCCAGTTCCGCCCTGCTTTGTAGCGACGGATTGGCCGCCCCGTGTGGATAAGATTTTTGCAAAATCTCGCCACATGGTTGGCTAATCCCGGGATTAGGAGCCGCGGGTGGATTTGCTGCAGAGAAATTCCATACAGAATTTCAGCGGCAAATCCGTCCTGTGTGAACCCAGCCTAAATGTCTAAGCTTGGCACTTCCTGGCTACAGGCGTTAAAAACACGAGTGCAGTTCGTTTTTTTTAAACACAGCAATAGATTTGAACGGCCGATTTTCGTACACTACAAAATGGAAATGCTTTAATTTTTTTTTTTTGTTTGGACTGTTTGTCCGATTAAAAATATCGCCTATGTGAATATTACCATTTACAGTAGTGTGCTTTATTTCAGTCCACATTCAGGGCTCAGTGAGACAAACGTTTTTTTCACTGATGTATAGGTCCATGAAAACAAAACGCAAGACGCGTGTATAAAAAAATGCGTGACCAAAGCAGCAGACACATTTTTTTATTTGCACTTTTTGTGCAGTCCCATGATCCTAAAATTCGCACATATAGTGCAGCCCCATTGAAAGCAATCAGACAGGATCGCTATCCCCTGCTCCGGCTGTGACAGCTGCAGCAGGGGATTCCTTGGATGTCACATCCAGGGGTTTCACCTTGTTGTCAGTGGGGCTGCCCCCTTGAAAACATAGGGAGAAGATTGCGCTCTTTTGCCACAGCTGTGACAGGGGATTCCTTCATCCCCGCGGGGAGTCCCCTCATCTCTGAACACTGTTGGAAACTCTTTGTATGTGATAACAAGATCTTCAAAGGGTCAAAGGCACTAATTATACCCCATACCCATGAAAAAGGCCGTGTACAGTCCAAATCTTGCCTATTAACTGCATTGTGCCATCATATTTGATTGGTATGGTATTTGGCTGACAAGCAGTAAGGTTAATGGCAGATGAAATGTAGGCACCAGATCATGGTGCAGTGCATCTCAGAGTCATAGCTTTGGTTGCTGTGTATATTTTATTAGGAATTGTGGTCATGTAAAATAACAAGCATGTCTGTGTTTAAGATGAATGCCAGTCTTTATGATGGTGTAGACCACCAGATGTTGTCTAGCCATTTGGTCTTTTTCCTTGTTTTGCAATGGTATAACGTAAATCTGCAATGTGTTAACCTATGACCATCCAAATCAAGTGGAGCATATTAAATGTATTTCGCAACACTGTCAAATCATGTCCTTAGCTTCAAACTTTTACCATATTAAAGAGGCATATAAAGATATGGATCTTAATCAATTCAGTCAAGAATATTAGTTGTTTACAAGTACCGTATCCAGTACTGTGCAGACGTTTTAGGCAGGTGTGGAAAAATGCTGCAAAGTAAGAATGCTTTCAAAAATACAAGTGTTAATAGGTTTTTATTGAATAACAAAATGCAAAGTGAGTGAACTAAAAAAGTAATTGAAATCACATCAATATTTGGCATGACCGTCCTTTGTCTTGAAAACAGTATCAATTCTTTCAGGTATACTTGTACACAGTTTTTGAAGGAACTCAGCAGGGAGGTTGCTCAAAATATCCTGGGGACATTTTACATGGGTTGGAATATTCCGCAACTATATTACAGCATATGATGCTTGCAGTATATTCAGCACGAACATCTATACTGCTAACATGCGGATCTTGGTATGGAAGTGAAAATAACAGAATCCTGCCGGCAATTCCACATCAAAATTGGTGCGGAATTCAATGACAGCATATTTTGCAACGTATTTGTGGAATATTCCATCCCGTGTGAAAGATCCTTTCGAGAACTCACCACCCATCGTCTTGTTCAAATCCTTCTGTCTCTTCATGTAATCCCAGACTGACTGGATGATGATGAGATCAGGGCTCTGTGGGGGCCATATCATCACTTCCAGGACTCCCTATACTACTTTAGGCTGCATTGACACGAACGTATATCGGCTTGGTTTTCACGCCGAGCCGATATACATCGTCCTCATCTGCAGGGGGGGGGATGGAAGAGCCAGGAGCAGGAACTGAGCTCCCGCCCCCTCTCTGCCTCCTCTCCACCCCTCTGCACTATTTGCAATGGGGAGAGGCAGGATGGGGGCGGGGCTAATTCTCAGAACTTAGCCTCGCCCCCGTTCCACCTCCTTTCATTGCAAATAGTGCAGAGCGGCGGAGAGGAGGCAGAAAGGGGGCGGGGGCTCAGTTCCTGCTCCTGGCTCTTCGATCCTCCCCCCTCGACGTGAAAACCGAGCTGATATACGTTCGTGTGAATGCAGCCTTAGGCCTCATGTCAACGGGCAAAAGAAGAATTAAAATCCGCAGTGGATTTTAACTCTTCTCCCGCCCGCGGATCCGCACCCCATAGGGATGCATTGACCACCCGCGGGTAGATAAATACCCGCGGATGGTCAATAAAAGGGAATTTTAAAAAATGGAGCATGTAAAAAAACGTGACATGCTCCATATTTTCTGCAGCAGGACAACAATGACATAGAGCCAATGTCACTAAGAACTATCTTCAGAGTAAGGCCTCATGTCCACGGGGAAAATGAGGCCCGCTACGGATTCTCCATGGAAAATCCGTAGCGGGTCCCTCCTGCCCCGCGGACATGAGCACTGAAAAGAAGACTTATTAAGAATTAACTTACCCGCAGCGGACCAGGCACGTCTTCTCTTCCTCACGGACGGATCTTCTTGCTTCGGCCCAGCGCATGCGCGCGGTACGCCTCCGACGTGCTGAGTACATCCGCGGGCCGAAGAAAGAAGATCCGGCCCTGAGGAAGAGAAGACGTGCCTGGTCCGCTGCGGGTAAGTTAATTCTTAATAAGTCTTCTTTTCAGCGCTCATGTCCGCGGGGCAGGAGGGACCCGCTACGAATTCTCCATGGAGAATCCGTAGCGGGCCTCATTTTCCCCGTGGACATGAGGCCTTACTCTGAAGATAGTTCTTAATGACATTGACTCTATGTCATTGTTGTCCTGCTGCAGAAAATATTTGCACAGTACTGTATTTATACAGCGGAATTGTCAATTCTTCTTGTATCTCCAGTTTGTAAATGTGTGTATTTCTCATGAAATAAGAATTCTGGAGCAACTCTCCTTAGAACTCTGCATTGTGCTGCAGTTATTTGTCCTGGAACTGGTTGAATAAATTATCACCTGGGTGTGACCATTCCTCTTCTCAACAGGGGTGTCTCTTCAGTGTCCAACACTCTCCATTTCAGTACTGAGAGTGTCAAACTGTGCAGAAATGTAAGGAGTGGAAGACCCTCACATGGAGATATGAACTGTTGCTGATTTTATGGCTGTTTTATACTGCAATGTGTTTTACGGGTTTTCTTCTTTGCTGGTGGTGCTCAGAGATGAGAATTAAGTTCTTATTGTGTGTATTCTGCCCGATGCTCTACCTTATACATGACAGGAATAAATGTTATATTGCAGGGTGCAGTGGTGAACTAATTGGTCTTGCCCTGTCCAATATGGCGCTGGGGAATAATGGCCCCAGATGCCATGATAACCGCAGATCCAGGGGGTGATTAGTCCACAACCAGTGTGTGGATGTGTTATGTAGCCCTGTGGTGTAAGCTATATAAAGGCATAGGCTGCTCACCAACAGTAGTCTGTGGTAGTTGTTATGCAGTAAACCAAGAAGGTTTGGACAGGCAATTCCATTTTCCTGTTCTCATAATGGTGCAAGAAAACAGAACCGCCTAATGCAGGTGTGAACATAGCCTTACATTAAAGGGGCAATTACAGGGCTCCATTACATTGAGGGTGTACAAAGAGGGCTCCATTACATGGAGGGGGCGCAGGTTGGCTCTATTACATTGAGGTGGCATGGAAAGGGCTCAATTACATTGAGAGGACAGCGAGGGGGCTCCAGTACATTGGAGTGCACTGATGGGGCTCCAGTATGTTGAGGGTGTATGAAGAGGGCTCCATTACGCTGAGGGGGCGCAAGTTGGCTCTATTACATTGAGGTGGCATGTAGAGGGCTCAATTACATTGAGGGGACAGCGAGGGGGCTCCAGTACATTAGGGGAGCAGTGATGGGGTTCCAGTATATTGAGGGTGTGCGAGGAGGCTCCAGTACATAGAGGGTGTGTGAAGGGGCTTCATTACATTGGGGGATAAAAGGGGGGCTCCATTACACTGAGGGAGTGTGAGAGGGCCTCATTACCCTGAAGGGTAACAGTGGGGACTCCACTGAAGGAGCAATGAGGGGGCTCCATTATATTGAGAGAGCACAGAAAGGGCTCCATTACATTCAAGGGCAATGAAGAGGCTCCATTACATTGAGGGTGCACACAGCGGGCTCCATTATATTGAGGTGGCATAGAGAGAGCTCAGTTACATTGAAGGGGCAGCAAGGGGGCTCAAGTACATTAAGGGGACAGTGATGGTGCTTCAATACACTGAGGGTGTGTGAGGGAGCTCCAGTAGATTGAGAGGTGGGGGGTGGGGGCACAGAGGGGTCCATTACATTAAGGGGACTGCTTTATTTAGAGGTACCCTAGAGCTGAGCTGCTGAACCTAAGCCCCCAGGTTATAAAAGTTGTATTACAGATATGCTGCCTTGTGTATATATATTATTTTCTTTTCCTTATTTTTTGGGGGGAGGAGGATTTAGAGGGGCAAAAATTATCACGGGACCTGTGCCCCTAACTAAACGTTCAGGGAGCAGGAACAGGAAACCCCCATGGCTGAACGGCTCCGTCTCAGGATAGAACCCAACTGTGCCGGACGGATCCCATTAACTATAGTGCGGTCCGTTTGGTTTCCAATCAGCTGCCCAACTAGGCAGAAGAAAAAGCGTCGGAAGCGCTATTGCCGGATCAGTAGCAGAACATCTGACTGGAGGTCCCAACGCAAATATAAAACCACTCTAATATGTAAAAAAAACCTATAAAAATCTGATATAGCTGGAATCGGTACGACCCGCAGGATGAAGTTAACAAGGCGGTATTACTGCACCATGAATGCTTTAAAAAGAAAACGCAAAAGCAATGGCAAAACTGCTTTTTTTCCCCATTTCATCTCAAATAAAGAGTTCCTGCACTCTTAAATTCGGAGCGCTTCAGCTCCATCGGCAGTTCCATACAGCACTTATATGAAAAGTGGTCTGAAAATATGACGAAAATAGCAGCCATTCATTAGGTTTTTTTTTTTTACTCATACAAGTAGTACAAGTTAAAAAAAAACCGAAATAAATCCCATGTCATATTCTTGTCCGTGTGCTGTCCGATCCGCGTTGTGCCAGAAAATCTTAGGTGCAACTTTTTTAAACGGCGGTGTGCATGTACCCTCGGGCTGGATTCACACAAACGTGAATCTCGTGTCAGTTTTGTGTATTGCAAGACACACAAAGCAAGCGCGAATATAAACTGAATTCTTTTAAACGGAGTCATACACATGAGCGATGCTGTGAGGTAAAAAAAAAAAAATGCTGCTTGTCCTATTTTTTCACGTCCCTCGGAACGTATCGCCCATTGTTTTCAATGGGACAGTCAAACACATCGCACGCCATGTGATGCGCACACGAGTGCCATGTGATAAACACTTGCCGTTCCTCCGAAACGTGTTAAACAAGAGCCTGAGGATCAGAACCTTACAAAGTGATGCCAGGTGTTTTTGCATGAAAACTGCTTCACATCTGCGGGTAAAGCGCACGTTGTAAAGTGTGATATTGGGCAGGGTTTTGTGGGCTGGTATCATGCCACGTGACCTGCTTTCCTAGGAGTTCCTTCACATTAGCGATGTTTCGTAGACTGTTACACTGCGAGAAAAAAAAATCATGGCATGCTGAATATTGCTGCAATTTGCGCTGTTTTGTTGTCCATGTATCCCTATGGAGCCTTCCGTTGTGTTCGACCGCACAAAAACCGCAGTTGTCGTACGGTGCAACTTTTATAGTAGGAAATCCTACTGTTTCCCCTAAAATAACCCCTAGCTACATTGAAAAACAACAAACACAATACATTACCTAACAGAAGCTGTCCGGCTCTTCCGCACTTCTTCTCCGCAGGTCCCCAGCACTTGTCTGCAGTCTTCCGTCAGCACTTCCTGGTCAGGTATTTCAAAAACTCCGCCTGCAGGAAGCGCTGGCTCTGATTGGCTGAGCTGTGGCGCTCAAGAACTAATCACTGAAGCACTCGATTAACCAATCATAGCCATTCAATGCGATGCGTGTGATTGGTTCATTCAACGCTGCAGTGATTTGCTGAGCGCTCGAGAACCAATCAGAGCCAGCGCTTCATGGTGGCGGGATTTTTAACCATCTCACCAGGAAGCGCTGACTGAAGACAAGTGCCATGGACTGTGTCTGTTAGGTGATGTGTTGCATTTTTTCTAATGCAGCCAAGGCTTATATTTCATTCCCCCCCCAAAAAAAAACAAATCCTGGCAAAAGTGTGCTACTAAGTAGCACGACTTTGTAGCAACATAAAATCGTGATATCGCCGCGAGAAAACGCAGCGATATTGCACAGAACACAGATGTGATATCACTGGGTTTTCCTCGCGGTCATATCGCGTTCGCCCATGTGGAGATATCCTCATTCTCACATTTTTACACAAGTGGGACTTGAAAAGTTTGTCTTTTTTCAGCTGAACTTCTGGCTTTAACTCCTTCATGAATTCCCCGCAGTGAGCGCCATTCAATAAATTAGTTGGATTATAAACTGGAGAAGGGAAAGAAAACCTGCTTAAATAGTGACATGAAAAGAATCCCCTGATGATAAATCCCCCTCCCAGGGATCAGACAAGGGTCTCTGTAAGAAGATTATGGGGGTCACAGGATGCCAAATGTGAGGGGAAGAGGCGCCGCGCCACCCCGACAATACCGTCCCGGGAAGAAACAACTGGAAATGCAGCGCCGGCAGTGGGAATGTCCATACATGGCACCCAGGTGGCACTCGCACACAGCAGCCGGGTCTCCTCCCCTCCCTCTGCCCCCGTACAGCCGGCTACCGCAGCCAATCGGCTTAGTGCAGCCAGGACTCCGGCATAGCTCGTGCGGCGCACACGGCTCATCCCCTCCCGGCCGCCGGGGAGCGCGTCTGTGAAGCCCGCGCCAGCGCCAGACACGGGGGCCCCAGCATGTCGGGCCCCGGACTGCAAGGGGAGAAGCGGGGGGATGACTCGGGCTTGCTGCTGGAGTTGCTGGGGGAGAAGCTGGTGACGGCGGAGCGGGAGGAGGTCGACGTGCAGTCTCTGGGCTCCCGGGTGTCTCTCCTCGGGCTGCTCTTTGGCTGCGGGATGAGCGCTCCCTGCCTGCAGCTGCTGCCGAGCCTCAACGACTTCTACTGCAAGACCCGGGACCGTCTGGAGATCGTCTTCATCTCCTCGGACCCCGAGCAGAAGAAATGGCAGCTCTTCCTGAAGGATATGCCCTGGCTGGCACTGCCGTACCAGGAGAAGCATAAGAAGGTGAGGGGGAGGGCTGGGCATTGTTACCTTCCTACAGACCCTGCCCTCGGTGTACACTGGTAGCCATGGCAAACCGCAGGGTGCAGGTACAGCGGGCACCGCCAGCAGGGAGGGCGCTCTGCCACATGCCTCTACTGTGACAGATCACTGACGCTTGGCAGGGCTGGCAGTGCTTGGCATGTGAGCTACTGCCTAATTAGTAGTGCAGCGGCCATTGTTCCCAGCCCTGCGGCAGTGCTGGACATGTCAGCTGGCAGTGGGGGTCAGTGCTGGACTTCAGCCACTTGTGTCAGTGCATGGGTCTGGAACAATGGCAGCGGTGCATGAAGTGGGTGTAACCAGACTCTGTGCCAGTGTGGGGGTCATGTGCTGTAGCCGCAGTCACCCCGGATGGCAGTGGCTTGTATTAGCGTCACTTCTTGCTGACATTATGGACTGATTTTGCCCTTTAGTGTGTTCCAGCTGCTCCTCTGCGCCATGATAGTCCTGCTGTAGTCACATGGGTGCGTCGGGGAAAAACGGACTGTTTTACGTGTGATTTTGCTGCATGCGATTTGCATCACTTTTTCATGTGCGTGAAAAAAAAAATCACGTGGTTCCAATATGTTGGCGCTATATAAAAATTTAATATGCTTAAAAAATAGTTCGCACCCACATGGCGTGCAGTGTGATGCGTTTTTTAAAAATGCTCCTGTTAAAAATGAGGGATTCTTGAAATGGAATTGCCTAAAAATACGACATGCAGCCATTTTTTTTTTAACTTGGACTATTGGTCCAAATGAGAAGCCACCTGATTGGGTCCAAATGAGAAGCCACCTGATTGGGTCCAAATGAGAAGCCACCTGATTGGGTTCTTTTCCAGACAGTCAGAACTTGGGAAAACGGTCTTAAAGCGGCTTTTCATGGCTGAGATGGGAAAACCCAGAAGCGCTGTCCGGAGGGAGCTGAGCGCTCAGAGCTGCGCTCTTTCCGCAGCTCTCATGGAAGTCACTGGGAGTTACAGAGACAGCGTGGGGCGCTGTGCTATGCTGAGCGCTCGGCTCTTTCCATAGGCTTCAGCCGGGTAGCCGGTAGTCATGGCAGCAGGATCCCATCTAGGTTTTGAGAAGCCGAGATGGGAATACCCCTTTAAAATAATAAAGGGGCTGTTATGTGTTTCCGATGGCCTATTAGTAAATAAAAAAGACTAAACATAACATAACCTTCCCATCATGGATACAGTGGACTCCTATCTATTTTATATGGTCGCAGGGTGCCTGCTGAGAGGTCTTTTAGGGCTCCTGCACACAGTCAGATTTGATTTGCGGAATCCGGACTGGCAGCTGTCCCTGGATTCCGCAGTATAGGCCACTAATAGCCTTCTATGGAGAACTGTTGCTTCCTGCACACGAGCGGAAATTTCTGTTTGTGGCAGGAAAAACGCAGCATGCTCCACTTGCGGTTTCCCGTTGCGCGGTCCTTCTGCAGTGCAGAAGGGTCGTGGGATCTGTGTCATTACCTAGCGACAGTGCGCCTATCTCTGTACTGCAGTGTAAGCGGTGTCACCGGCCGGGCTCAGGATCAGATCCTGCATGCAGAGGCCTTAAACTGGTGAATTTTGCACAAGAAGCAAGCGCCAATCTATGTGTTTACAAGTCAGTTGGCACTTGTGCAGCTTTAGGCCTCATGTCCACGGGGAAAATCAGGTCCCTCCTGCCCCACGGACATGAGGCTGAAAATAAGAATAAACTCGCCTGTCCTGGATGCTGCGGGTCTCCCCTCCGTCGCGGCTGGATCTTCTTTCTTCGGCCCGGCAGATGTGCTCGGCACACCGGCAGCGTGCCGCGCGCATGCGCTGGGCCGAAGAAAGAAGATCCGGCCGTGACGGAGGGAGACCCGCAGCATCCAGGACAGGCAAGTTTTAATTTACGCATGGGTGTTCCGTGGATCCGGACGGCTTCCATAGGCTTCAATAGAAGCCGGCGGGAGCCGTTCCCGCGGGAGAACTGCACGAAAATGGAGCATGTCGCATTTTTTTTCCCGCACACGGATCCGCGCCTGAAGGGAAAAATGACATCCGCAGGTATTTAACTACCTGCGGGTGTCTAATGCATCCCTATGGGCGCGCGGATCTGCGTGCAGGAAAAACGCTGCGGATTTTAAATGTTAATTATGCAGTGGACATGAGGCCTAAAGCCGCTTTCACATGGACAACAAAAGTGCCGCTATGCGATGGCGTGAGAATGCATTTATGTGAAGCCCATGCTTTCCAATGGGTTCCTTCACATTAGCAATGTTTGCTTTCATGCTATCTTGCGAGAAAATGAAAACCGCAGTATGCTGAATATTGCAGCAATTTGCAGACCATGTTTCCCTATGGAGCCTTCGTTTTTGCCGCCACACACAAAATTGCAGCTTATCGCATTGGTTCATCCAGTGCGGCATCAATTGGCTGAGCAGCGCTGGATGAACCTATCAGAGCTATCGCTTCCTGGAGGCGGGATTTATGAATCTAGTAACCAGAGAGTGATCTTGTGTGGGCAAACAAGGACTGTAGGTCGCCCGGCGGAGCTCCGTAGAGCAGCGAGAGGACGCAGACTGAGCCTTTTAGGTAACTACTCCCTCTTTTCTTTAATGGAATGCAGTTAGGGCTTAGTTTCGGGGTAGGGCTAAACATCGCAATAAAATCGTACATGCCTGAAAGAGCATTGATACGATTGTTCTGGCACATCCAGTTCCATGGCGGTCGGCATATTTCTGTTTACACAAGGCAATGTGCTGACGACACCCAGGATTTGTGGTGAAATTACCTGACAAACTAACAAATGATTATGTGAATAAATATTTTAATGAATATTCGTTCTTAATTAGAGATGAGCGAGTATACTCGCTAAAGGCAATTGCTCGAGCGAGCATTGCCTTTAGCAAGTACCTGCCCGCTCGAGATGAAAGGTTCGGGTGCCGGCGGCGGGCAGGGAGCTGCGGGGGAGAGCGGAACGGAACGGAGGGGAGATCTCTCTCTCCCTCTCTCCTCCCCGCTCCCTCCTGCTGACAGCCGCTACTCACCGCTCCCCCGCGCCGGCAGCCGAACCGTTCATCTCTATTCTTAATCCTCCTCCCATGTAATATGCCCTTGAGGCTCCCCTCACACAGGTGCTTTTTACCGCGATTAGCGTGGCGCTTTCAGCACCGCGCTAATGGCGGTACAGTACTTTGATTGATTTGAACGAGACCGTTCACACAGGCGCAGACAGCAGCTCGATCGCAGTGCTTTTTAATGCCACGATTTTCAAGCAATGCATGTTCTATTTTTGGGCGTTTCAACGGTTTTAAGCGCTGGGCGTCGACCATTGAAATCAATGGGCAGAGTTTTTCAGCACTCCTTAAAAGTCAACACAACTTGGTGCTGCGTTTTTGCCAGCGCTAAACTTCCTAGCTACACAACCTGAAAAAAATACTCACCTAGCAGGCGCCGTCTGGGTCCCTGCCGCTGCTCTCCCGCTTTTTTGCAGGCTTTGGTGAAGGTGGCAGCCTCTGACTGACAGACCATCTCTTGCTGATAAGAGTTAAAAACCCCGCCTCCAGCAAGAGATTGCTCTGATTGGTTGAGCCGCGGAGCAATTTGTTACCAGCAAGTGATGGTCTTTCGGAGGCTGACAACATCACCGAAGCCTGCAGGAACGTCGGGGAGCAGCGGCAGGGACCCGGACGGAGCCTGCTAGGTGAGTATTCCTTTTTTTCAGCTTCCTTGGCTGCATTTTTAACTGTGCTCAAAACGCTGGCAAAATGCATGCCAACGCATCCGACATCACAGTAAACGCAGTGTTAGAAACCGCAGCGTTTTTGCAAACGCCTGTGTGAGAGAGGCCTGAGGCTCTATTATCCACTTGCTACTATAGTAAATACCACAGAATTTCCGTGCAGAGGGTCCGCCCAGTCATTCCACAGCAAATCCGCCCCTTGTAAAGCCCACCTAAGGGTGCTTACGTTTGAGCGGAATATTAAGGGGTTGTTAGAGACGTCCAAACCACCATTTATTCTACTTTTTATCTTACAGTGACCAAATATACAATTTACTATTTCAAAAGGGCCCCATTGGAACTGTGGTCATGTGATCCCTCTGGGAAATGCAAGCGAGTTAAACTGGTGTCACTTGCTGTATAGGCACATTCATACTACACCTGCATGAAAGAACGGCCCCCAGGACTAATAAAGCTGGTGACTTACCTGTAGATTGAGCTGCAAGAACTGATTGGGGTCTGTGCACGTGATGTCAGGAGAACTTGAATGCATTTCACAGCAGGATCACATGACCATAGCCCTTATTCTGAGACTACGACCCTTTTGCAACAGTTACGGGTTTTTTTTCATCGCCCAAAAAATAAATTGCTAGATATGCAGCGCAGAATGGTGTAATTAAAACATACAACACACGCTGCAAAAAACAAGCCCAAGCGAGGCTTCAGTGTAATACAAATCTGTACAGCTTGGCACACGGTGAGGCATGCCAATTTTTGCTTACAGAGGTTTTCCATTCTCTGATAAAATGGGAAGTTGCTTTTCCTTGTGTGCTATTAGCAAACCATTATGTTTTTTCGGACTTCACTAGTGTGGGATTTTCTCCTAAATTCCCCAATACGGTGATATTGTGACCTTTTTTCCTGTGACACATAAGGGATTGGTAATGGGATTTCTACATCTTTTTTTCCCCACCATGTAGATACTTGAGTTAAAATTGTATTCAATGAGAATTGTGAAAAAATGGAAATGAGTTTCCAGTATGTGGGGGTCACAAATGTATCATTTACAGGGCAGTATTGTGGTGATGTTAATTGGATATTGTGTTGTAATTAGAATGTAGTGTTTGTCTTGAAGATGTTTCTGTTGGTATTTGGAAGAAGGAGCTTATAGAGATGAGCGAGCATACTCACTAGGGGGAATTACTCGATCAAGCATTGTCCTTAGCGAGTACCTGCCCGCTCGGAAGAAAAGGTTCGGGCACGGGTGACAGGTGAGTTGTGGCAGTGAGCAAGGGGGAGCGGGGGGAAGAGAGGGAGAGAGAAATCTCCCCTCCGTTCCTCCCCACTCTCCCCCGCCCGACGCCAGCAGCCGAATCTTTTCTTCCGAGCGGGCAGGTACTCGCTAAGGGCAATCCTTGATCGAGTAATTGCCCTTAGCGAGTATGCTCGCTCATCTCTAGACCTTCTGTATTTTGGGGCAAAGTCACTACTAACAGGTACAATTCACAGAATGTTACGTGGGACTTGTTGCCACATCAGATTTATTTTCTGTTCTTGCTTGTGTGTTTGTCATCTGAAACTTGAAAACGTAGTCTGTATTCTTGGGATAGATGACCATATGTTGTGATTACTTCAGTCTAAGGTCACATTCACACGGCTAATATTCTGGCGTGAATTCTGTCCATGCCTGAGACAGACAGAAAATGAACCCATTCATTTTAATGGATTCATTCACATGAGCAATTTTTTATTTATTTCTCTCACTTGAAGAAATGGTCCAAGTTTGAAAAATTGCTGAATGTCCTATTTTCGTGTGAATTTCGCACAAGAACGGGACATGTCATGTGCGGACCGGGTGTTTGTGTGCTGCGCGATGTAAGTTGCACCCAAGAATCTCGGGTATAACTCTCTCTCGGGCCTTGTGAATACATTCTAATTGTCAAATATTAAAGGGGTTGTCCCGAGGCAGCAAGTGGGTCTATACACTTCTGTATGGCCATAATAATGCACTTTGTAATATACATTGTGCATTAATTATGAGCCATACAGAAGTTATAAAAAGTTTTTTACTTACCTGCTCCGTTGTTAGCGTCCTCGTCTCCATGGAGCCGACTAATTTTTGGCCTACGATGGCCAAATTAGCCGCGCTTGCGCAGTCCGGGTCTTCTGTGTTCTTCTATGGAGCCGCTCGTGACAGAGAGCGGCTCCGTGTAGCTCCGCCCCGTCACGTGCCGATTCCAGCCAATCAGGAGGCTGGAATCGGCAGTGGACCGCACAGAAGAGCTGCGGTCCACGAAGCAAGAGGTTCCCGGCGGCCATCTTCACAGGTAAGTATAGAAGTCACCGGAGCGCGGGGATCAAGGTAAGCGCTCCGGTAAGCTGTCTGTACGTCCCTGCATCGGGGTTGTCTCGCGCCGAACGGGGGGGGGGTTGAAAAAAAAAAAAACCCGTTTCGGCGCGGGACAACCCCTTTAAGTCTGATTTTAATGGTGGGAATTAAAGGGGTTGTCACACTTCTAAGAATGATGACCTATCCTCAGGTTAGGTCACCAATAACTGATCAGTGGGGATGTGTCACCCAGGACTGGTGTTTTAATGTATGGTGCTGCTTAGTTGCCGGAAGTAGACAACCCTGTAAATTGCGCCTGGCTTGGTGTTTCAGGCTGAGTCTAGTCACATCAATAAGTAGCCAGTTATATATTTGGGGTTTGTTTGTAGTGTTTAATATGTTAGCAGCCAGTAAGTATTCCGACAGAAGTAAAAGGTTATAACCACAGCATCAGACTGTCTGTAGCTATGGAGACACATAGGAGCTGTAAACATAAAATGGTTGGTACGCTCTTTTGTCATCCCTACCCCATCTGCCCTCTCTCTGATTTTGGACAATCCTGAATTTCCTCCAAGTTTGGATGATGATGTGTTTCAAGCTTTGGTAACTGCGGGCTGTTCCACAATCTGTCATTTTGGTGAGGTTTCTGATGAGCTCTCTTTTGGACAATTGGCCAGGATCACTGACCCATTACCTCTGGAGAGATGGAGTCTTTAAGATTACACATTTATTTATGTCCTCTTCCAACTTTGGTGCCCTTTCTTAGAGCAAGGCCTCCTTTGAACAACTGTGCATGGAGTCAGAACCACTTCAGTATACCGTATCTTATTGCTGGAAGTTCTTGCTCACTTCCCCGGATCAATTCTTTCTCCAGTTTTTGTTATGAGAAGTTGACCTTGGACATTCTTTATCTTCTGAACAAAGGTCTCGCAATTTCACATTTACCAATAAGTTATCTATTAGTGCGCAATTTTAGGAAGCTAACTACAAATCACTTTCTTGCTGGGGTTAATAATATGTATTGGAGTTGTGGGGAGGAGGAGGGCACATTTCTTTACATTTTTGGGGTCCTTTCGGGTTCTTGACTCCTTTTGGGCTGATGACTGACCTGGGCTTGCTCTTTTCCTTCTCCATCACCATGAGACTCTTCTCCTTACTACAAGCGCTCTATTCTTCACCTCCTTATGGTGACTGCTAGGTTATGTGTCCTCCTTATATATAAGGATTTGACTTCTTCACTTCATGATACACATGCCAAGTCCTATAATACTTGTTTTACTGGTTAGAATTCCAGCAATTGGTGAAATATAGAGATTTCCTTCGAGACTCTACCTGATTGGCTTCCCGAATCATGATCGTTATCTGATATTTGTTGATTCATACTTTACACCTCCCATACCTGTTTTTCTCCCCCCCTAGTCATACTACTCCCCCCCCCCCCACACACACACCTTTATTCTTTTTTTTCTCCTCCTTTCCACCTTTTGCTATTCTTAGTCTTGTATATTTGAAGACTCTGGGTGGATCTGGTGTTGGAGTATTCCGCTTTCCCACTGGTTTTGATGCGGTCATGGTTTTATAAAGTTTTCTTACTCGTTTGCTCTTCTTATTGTGATGTATTATATTCTGCTTAATAGAACTCTGTTGGTTTATCTGATAATATGGGAGAGTTCTCTGCTCTATGTTTCTGCCCTTGTTATAAAAAAAAACATAAAAAGCTGCATATTTAGTATTTTATGTGAAAGTAAAATGTAATGTGGATGACGATAGATTTCAGTGTAGCTATTGAATTGGGAAATGTGCTCCATGACGGCTACTGTACGCTGCCCTTGTTTACATTGGAGAGGCCTGCTAGATATGAAAGAAATTCCAAATATGTGACAGAATATGTGAACAGGGTTTCGGTGCAGAAAAGTCAATACAGGAGTTAATCTCACAGCCCACCTTATTTTTGTCCATATAGAAGTATCACAAGTTCAGAGGAAAGAAAATCCGAACCTTGCTTCATATTTAAATAAAATATTGCTCATACTGACTGCCAAGCATTCTACTATACGTAGAGAAGCCAGGTTAATATAGAATGGGTAAGCTGAATCTCCTATGTATCTGAGTTGGCACGGTCACTGCAGAAACATTTCTATGCTACTGTATGATCGTTATAAAGGGGTTGTCCAAAATAAAATAAAAAAAGTAAACTGTACCACCATGGCAGAAAATAATTGCGTTTATATTCACCTCTCCTAGGTCCTCGAACGTTCCACCGCTGACAACTTCGGGTTTTTCATGTGACCTACTGTTTGCAGGCTGCAGCAGCCTGTGTGCAGGATGTCGTAGGCTGCTGCAGACAATCACAGAGCTAGGTGATTGATCACTCAGCTCTGATTGGCTGTAGTAGCCAGCAAACAGTACATCACATTGGAGACCCGGGGACAGATTGGCCATTGAACATGGTGGGCTAAAAATGTATTTAGTGGAATACTATAAAATTAAAAAATAAAAAAAAACCACACACCTCTGTAGTCCGTGCTTGGCCTGCACTGTTCACTCACTGAGTTCTGGGTAGAGCGATCATGTGATCGATGCTCCATACTCTTCAGAGTCTGCTTGGAGATGCAGCAAACTTTGTAGACATAAAAGGGATTTAAATGTCTGCAGTACATCATCTTATGTACGGCCAAATGTCCATGGGCACATTTGATTTGTGGGAGATCCGCACCTCTAGACACTCATAGGGATGCATTAGCGTCTGCAAAGCAGCTAAAAGCATGCAGATGCGATTTCCCCCCCCCCCCCCCCCCCCCCCCCGGCATGCGGATCGCACACGCAAGAAGAAATCACAGCATGCTCTATTTTCCTGCGGATCCTGCACGGACATCTTCCATTGAAGTCCATGAAAGCCATCCAATCCGCTGCACAGCCAGAGCTGACACTGTCGAGGTGCCGTGGAGAGCAGGAGATTTAAAAAAAAAAAAAAAGCACTGCGCATGTGCCATCCCGTGCTCCCGGACGCATGCGCCATGCTGAAGAAAGAAGATCGGGCCGGCACGGAGGAGACCCGTGCTGGATCCGTGGAGGTAAGAAAATGTAATTTTTTTTTGTCCATGTTTGCGGGCACGGCTCCATTTTGCTGCAGGATTCAGCAGATGGGATCTGTGCGTGCGAGCGGACGTGAGGTCTGGGATATTACTGTTGACTGCATCCTTTCAACAAAGACCTCCAGATTATGGAGTAATGTGAGTGCTTAACAAGGGATGAACATCTTGGTATGTCTTTGGTGTGTGTCACTACAGGCAATTTATCTGCCCCTGTCAAAGGACCCTTAGGCCTCATGTCCACGGGGAAAATCAGATCCGCTGCAGATTCTCCATGGAGAATCTGCAGCGGGTCCCTCCTGCCCCGCGGACATGAGCGCCGAAAATAGCAATTTAAAAGAATTTACCTATCCGGCGCGGGCGACGAAGCTCTGCTCTTCCTCACGGCCGGATCTTCATTTTCGGCCGGCGGATGAATTCCTGACGCCGGCGGCACGTCGCCGGCACGTCGTCGACGTGCCGCGCGCATGCGCCGGGCACATCCGCCGAGCCGAAGCAAGGGAGATGCGGCCGTGAGGAAGAGAAGAGCTTCGCGGTCCGCTGCGGGTGAGTAAATGCTTTAAATTCCTATTTTAGGTCTCCCGCGGATCCGGACGGCTTCCATAGGCTTCAATAGAAGCCCGCGGGAGCCGTCCCCGCGGGAGACCCGCATGAAAATGGAGCATGGTCCAGATTTTTTCATGCTCCATTTTTAAAAAAATCACTTTTATTGACAATCCGCGGGTATTTATGTACCCGCAGGTGGTCAATGCATCCCTATGGGGTGCGGATCCGCATGCAGGAAATCCGCTGCGGATCCTAAATCCTATTTTCCCCGTGGACATGAGCCCTTAGGCCTCCCTCACACAGGGTGTTTGCAAAACGCTGCCTTTTCAGCTGTGTTTTTAGCCCAGCTGAAAACACTGCCCATTCATTTCAATGGGAGACTCAGCTGAAAACGCCCAAGAATAGAACATGCAGCGCTTTCAGCCCTGTGTGAGCAGCCCCATTGAAATGAATGGGAGCCTTGTACAGCGTTTAGAACAGGGCTGAAAACGCTGCTGAAAACGCCCTGTGTGAGGGAGGCCTAAAAGCGGAAATGGCATCCCTTCAGGATTTTCCCAGAGCTGCACCAGTTCTCTGGATTGCTTTATTCCAGACAATTGGGTTAATTCCCAATGCCCACAGTTTTAAGCGTGCCTTAAAAACATGTTTTTTAGGGAGGCCTACCTTATTCCCCAATCTAACTATTCTCCATTTATCCCATTTCTACACTTCCCCTTGGCAACCTGACCCCCTTCTCCCTACTGTATCCCCCATACACACCCGAATGCACTTCATATCTGTACATAGATACGGCTGGTGACTGGGTCATACAGCTATATGTATTTATGTATAGTACCATATTCTTTAATACAAACTGCCCTATTGTATAGAACAAGCACCTGTACCTTTTTTGTGCCATCCCTATATCCTAAGTCTGTAAGCTCCTGCAAGCAGGGCCCTCACTCCTATTGTTCAAACTATCAGTTTAATATTGTATGTAATGTCTTAGGCCTCATGTCCACTTGTACTCACGGATTCCACTGCTGAATCCCTCTGTGGAATCTACCCATGCCTGGGGCTATGGACATAAAAAATACATTTCTTACCTCTCCAGATCCAGCGCGGGTCTCCTCCGTACCGTCTGGATCTTCTTTCTTCAGCACGGTGGATGTGCCTGGGAACACCGGCCGATGCACATGGCGCATGCGCAGTGCTTTCTTTTTTGTTTTTAAATCTCCTGATCCATGGCACGTCCACAGTGACAGCTGCGTCTGTGCCGCGGATTGGACGTCTTCCATTGACTTTAATGGAAGCCGTCCCTGCGATATCCGCAGGACAATAGAGCATGCGAAAGAGAATGTGATAAAATGCTGGTGGTGAAGGCGCAACACCCTAAGCTAGTTGAAAGCTAAAGGTCCAAGATGCAATAGTGAAAGCACTTCTTTTTTATTTAACCGCATAAAGAACCAGCAAGTGAATACGTGTTTTGGGGTTGAGCCCCTTTGTCAGGTCGGCTGGATTAAACATGACAGGATGCCTGGGGGCGACACAATTCCAAAAATTCCATTTTTGGATGTGCCAGAAGCCCTGTATGTGACAGGGAGGAAAGAGGTGCTTCAGCAATTTGGACTTTTAGCTTTCAACTACTTTAGAGTGTTGCGCCTTCACCACCACCAATATTTTATCACATTCTTGTTCTGTACTCTGTGGCATCTGTTCCTGTACTTTCTATAAAAGAAAAAACTGAGCAAACAGTACTAATGTAACGTGTGGATTGTGCATATTTCACCCTTGAAAGGATGAAATTGGCAGCAGAAATTGGTATGCCGTGGATTAAAAAAATCTGTCCCATAGGTCAGTTTCTGCGCAGAAAAGTTTTGCAGCATGTGGATGAGAGTTCTTCAAACTTTCATGTACAGATCCACACGGAAAATGCACAGCATTTCCTGTACATGTGGTCGTACCCCTACACTCTCTGAGCATGAGCTGTAGCGGTTCAATAAGGAATATTGGCAACGTGCCTCTATGATGGCAAAGTGAATATACAGGGAACCCTCCCACACTTCTCCATGCTCCTGCCAGATGGCTGCTTGCCTGTGTAGGATACCTGCTTGCGCTGTCAGGAATCGGCAAGCACTGCGTTTCCTGGGGATAACTTCTGTAATATAACTTATCTGTGGAAAAGGTAAAAGTACATTTTTTAAATGTGATTGATTTTCATTCTCGAAAGCCTACTTTCAAATAGAGCCATATCGCCTCCCTTCACATTTAATCATTGACTTCACACCATGAAATATGGTGGTCAAAAGTTGACTAGACTTCAAGCGGTAATGCTTTAAATCCAGCGTCCTTGAAGAGGAAAAAGCAATCTGTTCTGCGACTGCAGCTCAAAATTAATTTAGTTTTATTCCTCTTTACGGGACAAATATTACTACTTGAAGTAATAACATGCTATGCTACACCACAAGTGGCTTGTATGTTCTCTCTGATGTAAAATGAAGAGTAAATGGTTGCAATTTGTACTTGTGGTTGAAAATTGCATATAAATATATTTTTATTTCAGATTCCTGGGAATTTAAAAATGAGCTCTTGTCTTGTTTCATTTCACTTCAACTAACCCCTTGATTCCTGAGACAAATGACTGAGGTGCATATGGTTTAAGAACTTTAGCAACTATAGGCACGAGTCTAAGGAGAGCAGTCACAGCCCATTTGGAAGGCAATGACTGAAGAACTCCTCATGGCTTCTATGGCTTCTATGTTATACTGTATTTTTAGTGTTCATTCTATGAGAATCCGATAGAAAAAAACACGTTTGAGCCCATGAATTGCAAATAAAAACTTTTTGTCCCCTGCAGAACAATATTGAGCTGAGAGGTGAAGAGGGCAAGAATGCTATTACAAGGGCCAGGAAAGCAGATTGGACTTTGAGAAGTGACATGTTAATGCCTCAGTGGTTTGATGATGTGTCTTTCTTGATGTGGGCGCACTTGCGCTAACACAATAGTCTGTGGCAAGAGAGAAGTTGTTGTGGTCACAGCTGAAAAGGAAAGTCTTGATAGACTTGTTGCTTAATGCTACAGATGTATCATTGGCCCTTTTCTTTTGCTACATGCTTCTGTGCCTCATGGTGAGCGCACATTGTTAGTTAATGAGCTAGCGTTTTATTGCAGAGTGTTGAGGACAAAAACGCCAGCCATGCACTCTTTATTCCCATTGACTGGATCTGACGAGTTAATACTGTTAACTTGAAGGTGACCCCTTCCATCATCCTGCGACTTGTCTTGAAGGCAGCTGCCCGATCTGGAACTTTTGGCTCAGGCCATTGACTTAATTTTCTTTTCAGTTTCGAGGGGAACAGATGGCTTACAAGTTAAACCTGGTGCCCATCAGAACGAGCCATATGTTCCAAGATACATTTTCTTGTGTTGCCAAAAATAGATGTTTTAGTGGCTTGAAAAACAGAAAGGAGAACTTTTTAATCATATGTTTACTAATAATGCTGAGCCCGGTTAATGCAGTTATAATGGTGCACTTGTGGAATTTGGCCTATTAATTTTATGTGGGATACATTCTGGGCGTATTCAGTGGTTTTATCCGTACTGCTTCATCAGACGGAAGAGCAGAAAGCAGATGCTATGTTTAGTGTCGCCAGCCCGCGCGCCTACAATTTCTCCTGAAGTGTATTTTAAGCTCTTCCTGTTGTATCTAAGCCCTGCTAATGCTTCTATTAGCTATGTGTTAATTTCTACAGTCAGTTTTTTTTTAATCAATTTTTTTTAAAAAATCCGTTACAATTTGCTACAAATGTTCCCAATATCCAGTACATTTTTGGTCATTACCGGTATATGGAAACTAATTGTGGTCAAACGTCGTGTGATGATGTTGTCCTACATGCTTTGTGGGATTGACGCCCCTGCTATATTGTCTATATAGCACTTGTGTCAAGGCCTTCTATTGCTATTGTTTGTAATTCATCTTAAAGTAGCAAAAAAAAATTAAGACCTAGTGTTGTATTAGGGCTGCTTCACACTGGCGATTGCAATATCACCTCAAGAAAACCGCAAAAAAATTGCATTTATGTTCAGAGCGATTTTTGTGTGTCCACGATGCTTTTTTCTGAAAATAAATTTCGTATTACATTGCTGCCGCCCGCGATTTTCTTGCGCAATAGACAATTGGAGCTTCTAATGTAAAAAAGGCATTGGACAAACATCGCAAGTTCCTGCATTGCGATGTGATGAAACAGAGACTCCATAGGGAAACGTGGGCGATTACAGAAGAAAAAAAAGCAAATCGCAGAAAAATGGGGTAGGCAGCGATTTTTAAATCTCGCAATATCGCAGGACATAAAACATCGCTAATGGGAATGAAACCATTGAAGAGCATGGGTTTCATAATTCTCCATTTTCTTGCACAATGGCATTGCACAAAAATTGCACAATTTTATCACAAGTGTGAGGGCAGCTTTTAATGTTGGTGTTCTGGATCTATTTTAGAATTTCTATCTCTGTAGTAAAATATATTGGATTATGAAGAAGATGAAAATTACATATGTTTGTGAAATAGGTCCTCAAGTAGCAGGGTTGTGAAATCGGACAAAATTGGCAAAGGTGGGGGATGGTAAAAAATAGACTTGAGTTACTGGTTGTATCCAGAACTGCCTCCTGCTGCTTCCCTTGGTTTACAGGACTTCAGCTGTGGCACTGTCACCACTGCAGTCCGTCTGGCATTAATGGTGCTCTGCTGAAGCCAATGATTTGGGCATAGCGGGGGCATATTGTCGACGTGACCTTGCTACTGCAGCTCTGTACATGACTTGCAGCAGTGAGTGGGCACTGGAGTGTTGGGGAATGCAACAGGAAAGTAAAAAATGTTATTTTTCACTATCTTCAACCTTTGCCTCAGTTTTGTCTGGTCTCGGGCAAACCCTTAATAAAGTAACCCTTGCTCCCAGACAAACCCAGATCACTTACCGCTTCTCTGATTACCTAATGCACACTGGTGCATTGGTAGTCTAAGCCTCATGTCCACAGGGAAAATCAGGCCCGCTACGGATTCTCCCTCCTGCCCCGCGGACATGAGGCATTAAAATAAGAATAAACCCACCTGCTCCGGACGATGTGGATCTTCCCTTCTTCGCGGCCAGATCTTCTTTCTTCGGCCCGGCGCATGTGCTCGGCACGCCGGCTGCGTGCCACGCGCATGCGCCGGGCACATCCGCCGGGCCGAAGAAAGAAGATCCTGCCGCGAAGGAAGGAAGATCTGCATCACCCGGAGCAGGTGAGTTTAATTCAGGCGCGGGTCTCCTGCGGATTCGGACGGCTTCCATAGGCTTCAACAGAGGCCTGCGGGAGCCGTCCCCGCGGGAGACCCGCACCTAAATGGAGCATGTCCAATTTTTTCATGCTCCAGAAATTTTTTAATTCACTTTTATTGACCATCCACGGGTATTTATCTACCCACGGGTGGTCAATGCATCCCTATGGCGGTGCGGATCCGCATGCGGGTGATCCGCTGCGGATTTTAATTCTTCTTTTCCCCGTAGACATGAGGCCTAAGACACTAAACGCTGCTTTGATTGGCCAGTGCTGCTCAGGTAGTCAGAAAAGCTGTGCAGCCATCTTGGTTTGTCCAGGACCGGAGGGTCACTCTATCTGTGCGGGAGCTGTGCTCTCAACGGTCTAATGACACGGTGAAGATGAGGTGCGATTTATTTTGTTGCACAACCAAGAACCTTGCAGCAAAAGTGTCTTTTTGCAATAATGAAAAAATTATCTCACCTATAGAAGAGCTTTTGCGGTACTTGTAGTTTGTCTGCCCAAAGGAAAAACAACCTTAGATCCGTTTAGCCATCCGGTCCTATGGCTTGTTCATTAGCAAAAAAAGGTGTGGGAATCCAGACACATGGATAAAATTTTTCCTTTGCTTTATTTCCATATCAGGCTTGCATAGTCAGGTACATGGTTTCACAGGTACATGGTTTTACAAGTACAAGAACGCGTATCGGCGTAAAGGTGAACAAGGCTTTACGCCGATACGCGTTCTTGTACTTGTAAAACCATGTACCTGTGAAACCATGTACCTGACTATGCAAGCCTGATATGGAAATAAAGCAAAGGAAAAATTTTATCCATGTGTCCGGATTCCCACACCTTTTTTTGCCTTGCAGCAAAAGCTGTACTTTGTTCTGTTGTGATTGCTGCGCTACCGCAGCTAGCACAGGTGAAGCTCAATACAACTGCAAAACCTTGGGCAACTTACAGTAAAATCACATGCGGCTTTTATTATGAGGAAAGAACCACACCTCTGCTGTATCATGTCAATAGACATTAAAGAGGATTTCCTACAAGTAACACTTATCACCTCTCCACAGGATAGCTGATAAATGTATCATCCTTGAGACCCTCAACAGATCACTAGAATGGAGGATCTTGAGTCACTCCTTCCTTCTCTCTGCAGGACCACAGTGAAGCATCTTGCGGGGCTCTGTTAGTCCTACATATAGAGGGCGTATGCCTTACCACTGCTCTATATAAACTCCTCTGGAACTGGGGGCTTGGAACGCTCGTTGTGATCAATGTGACCTCCAGTGATCGTACACTCGTCGCCTATTCCATGTTAGTGGGATAACCCCCTTTACATTAATCTTGATAAAACATAGTATTTAAATTTGTAGACAGGACACTTTTGTCGCTTAGTACTGTACGATATTCTTGTCCATGTGATAAAGTGCCCATTGAGGTTTAAGACTAGAACATTCCTACATGCAACCTCTGTTAGTCTCCATACTGGCAAGTTTGTGTATTCTACTTCTATTGATAGCCTCCCTCTGGTGGTCATTTTGCCACGAAGTTTAACTTAATTTTCTTGATGAGTGGAACTAATTAGCATATATCGACACATCAGTATTCCTTTACATTACAAAATTTTGACACATGGATTTGATATGTCGTAAAGCAAGATGAACAAAATACCTATTAAGCATGGACTTCCGAAAAAGAAACTTCTTTGTCACACTTTATAGAAGTGATTCTATAGTTTTGCCCTAAAACCAGATGTTGCTCTGAAAATCCTCTCTAGTTTACAGGTTTGTGGCGAGCGTCTGCAATTTGAGATTACAGAGATGATGGCTGACGGTGTTAACAATCAGAATCCAAGGGTTTTGTAGGGTTTGGTTTGCTGAATCTTATCAGCACTGTCAAATCTATACTTTTGATGACACAAAGGCCTGTTCATACAGTCCAATCAGCGTTCATATGAGCATTAGTTTCCCATCTTTGTCCTGAGTATACCTTTTCAGCGTTTAACAACAAATGATGGATCACGATAAAGGCCCACTTAGACACAACGATTATCGCTCAAAATTCGCTCAAAGGCCATCTTTTGAGCGATAATCGCTGCGTCTAAACGCGTGCCCATCGTGCACTTTTCGTGAACTATTCGTTCATCGCTGACTTCAAGCCAGCTTGCAGTCAGCAATGTGTCTTATCGGGACCGCACACTCAGTGGTTCTCAGCGGGATAGCGCTGATAGCATTCTTTCAGCTGCATTCCCGCTCAAGAACAAAGCAGCTGAATGCAGATAACCGACCTCCAGCTTCATTTGCACGCTAATAAACTTAAGAGTTTATGCAAAATGATTGCTCAAAACTGTCACTCAAACTGACGTTTGAGCGAATTTTGAGCGATCATCGTTGTGTCTAAATGGGCCTAAAGTCAGCAATAGTTGATAGGCAGCTGTCCACCTCTTGGGGTCCCCTCCGATCAGCTGAATGAGGTGACATACATTGTATAGCGGCTGTACCTCATATAGCAGGTCTGTTCCAATCACTTTAATAGGATTGACCTACTCTCTGGCCATGTAATCCATGAACATGACGTTGTTTGTGTGGAGAAAGCCTTATCAACAGAAAAATATAATTGGAATGCTGATGAAAAATATACTTGTGTAAAGGTGACCTATATGGTAGTACCAGTATCTGGTTTTGAAGGTTTGCAGTTCACTATGATTCACTGCCACCTTAAAAACCTCTTTTTGAGTGTCTTCATGTAGATTTTTTTTTTTTCATTCTGCTAAAGTATAAACACTAGTTGGAAGGGATTTAGCAATCAGTATGAATAGGGAAATTCTAAGGTCATTTTTACAATGCGCCTCTACCGAGTTAAAGGGGTTGTCCCCCCCCCCCCCCCCCCCCCCCGTTCGGCGCGAGACAACCCCGATGCAGGGACCTAAAGAAAGCTTACCGGAGCGCTTACCTTAATCCCCGCGCTCCGGTGACTTCTATACTTACCGGTGAAGATGGCCGCCGGGATCCTCTTCCTCCGTGGACCGCAGCTCTTCTGTGCGGTCCATTGCCGATTCCAGCCTCCTGATTGGCTGGAATCGGCACGTGACGGGGCGGAGCTACACGGAGCCCCATAGAGAACAGCAGAAGACCTGGACTGCGCAAGCGTGGCTAATTTGGCCATCGGAGGGTGAAAATTAGTCGGCTCCATGGGAACGAGGACGCTAGCAACGGAGCAGGTAAGTAAAAAACTTTTTATAACTTCTGTATGGCTCATAATTAATGCACAATGTACATTACAAAGTGCATTATTATGGCCATACAGAAGTGTATAGACCCACTTGCTGCCGCGGGACAACCCCTTTAATGCTATATGCTGGGAAAGCCTCCTGGTGTACACCATGAACGGAACTGTAGATCTTCATTCAGGTGGTTTCTGTTGAGTTTTCAAAATTTTTTTATTTAATTTTTTTAAAACCACATGAATTAGTTTAGTAGACTTTGCTATTCCTTGCAGAGGAACTCATTAAAAAGAAAAAGACATGCCAGTGGCATTCATTAAGCATATATGTCTGAGGTTTCCACCATAAATCATTCCAAAGGAAAGGAAAAACTGTAGATGTAGTGTGAAAGCAGCCTAAGGTCTTTTCAAATTAGTGTCTTTTTAGTCCACATGTACGCTGTATATACAATCTGCAGTCAGCTTGTGCATAGGACATCACAGGCTGCTGCAGCCAATCAGCGCTCAAATGCTGATGCCTGTTTTTGGCTGCAGCAGCCTGTTACACAGACCTGGCTCAGAAAACAAAGCTGTGGCTCTGGAACAGCAGGGAGTTGGGAGGGGTGAGAATAGGATTGTTTTTTTTTCACATGGGGAGCAGGAGTTTAAAAAAATAAATCCCTCAGATGACCCCTTTAAGCTGACCATCCCTACTTTTCACATAGCTTGAATGCTAATATTTTGAAATTGCTAAAAGATAGGTGGTATAATACATTTACCAAGTTTCTCAACATGTGTATGTAGATATAAAGATATAAAAATATATATGTATGTATAAAGCTAGTGTCTGTGATGGTACAGCTTTTGATCACAAAGTTTGTGGGACGAAAACCCTTTTTCTGTAGCAAATGTGCTGCATGTGAATTTAGGCCACGATCACACAGGCGTTTGTAAAAACATGGTGTTTTTAAATGCGTTTGACATCGTTTTAAACGTGCCCCATCATTGCAGTGGCTGATGTGATGCTTCAGAACTGCACTAAACGCACGAAAATCGAACATTAAGCGTTTGAAACGCTCGCTAAGCGCTGTAAAACGCATATATAGGTCTGTGTGAGAGTGGCCATAAGCTGGCTGCACACAAGCAATCCGGATTCCGCATTGACTTCAATGGGAGCCGTCCGCAGCAAAATGCAGCATTCTGCGATTTAATTTTTTTTCCCTCTACTCGCGGAAAACGCAATTCATATCCGCAAGTGTAAAGAAAAAGCGAAAGTGCATATCTTTCAATGCATGTGATTTGCTGCGGACGCCAGCCACGGATTCTGCAATAGGAATCCGTTCATGTGAGGCTGCCCTTACCCTTATGGTTAATGCAGCTGTAATGTACAACCTGTAAGCATGGGGATAACGTAGCTGTACAGACAAAATGTAACATTGCAGATGTTCCTGGTTTCCCAGCTTGAACACTTTTGCTTGTTAGTTTTAGACTGAAAACATAGAATTCTAGTTTCAAAAATGTTGCAGAAACCCTAGTCATTGAAGACTGTTCATTGAGACACAGCACCGACCTGCAGACAGATGCGCTGCTTCATTGGAAAGTTTCAGGATACCCTCCCCATTTTCTCATCCAGAACCCAGATATATATCCTGCCATCTTGGCGTGCTACTACATGTTCAAAGGGAACCTGTCGCAGAGAGCGAGAGAAAGACCGACTGAGACCTAGGGGCAAAAAAACTCGGCACTCGGCGTCCCACATACAAAAATACTCCAGTCTCCCATTGTAGTCAATGGGGTTCGTTACTCGAGTAGAGCTCTCAAATTTTACAAAAAGCTCGACTCTAATAACGCGGACTCGAGCATTTGGGTGCTTGCTCATCTCTATTAGTTACCCATTTCTCTATAGCAGGGGTCCCCTCCAGTCCTCAGGGACCACCAACAGGTCATGTTTTCAGGATATCCTATAGTAAGAACATTTGTGGCAATGTCTGAGGCACTGACAATAATTACATCACCTGTGCCATACTGAGGAAATCCTGAAAACATGACCTGGTGGGGTCCCTGAGGACTGGAGTTGGGGAACACTGCTCTATAGGACAAAAAGCTAATATTCAAGTCTATAGAAACCCTTTGTGCATGGAGAATAATACATATAATATTAAGCCACTGCAGAAAAAAAATGATGCACTTCAGTTTTTTTTTGTTTAGCATTTTCATTCTCAAGCACTTAAAACGCATTACACCTGCTGTGTATCAAGTCCTCCACTGAGATTTGTGGCTGGGTGGTGTGCCTAACACTGATCAGCACAAGCTCAGCTGTCATCTCCTCTGTCAGAGGGTGTGTAGCCACCCCCACTCAATACCACATGATGCTTTCTTTCAGTTGACTATTTAGTAATGGGAGATAGCTTGGTGGTGGTGGAGGAACAGGTTAGCACAGTGTAGTTGATTTCAGTACAATGTTATCTCTAGATCAAATGACAAGCTGGTGGGAGATGAGATGGGCTTAAAATACAGCTTAATTTCTGGTTAAGGCTGGGTTCACACGGGGCGGATTTGCCGCAGAAATTCCGTGCGGAATTTCGCCGTGGCAAATCAGCATGCGGCCGCTAATCCCGGGATTAGCCAGCCATGTGGACAAGATTTCTCAGAAGCCGCAGCTGCGGCGCGGATTTGCCGACGGCAGCATGTTCATTTTTTTTTTCTCTCGCTTCGGCCGCACTCTCCTCTTCAGGTTTTGAAACAACAGTTCTCCCAGCAGAAATCTTGCAGTTTTTCGCTGCGCCCAAACCGCGGGATTTCCGTCGGAAATCCGCCCCGTGTAAACCCAGCCTTAGACACAAGGATTATTGCTCAAAAGATGTTTTTTGAGTGATAATTGTTGTGTGCATTTAGCAAGGTGATCACTCAAGTTTTGAGCGATCACTTTGCAGTCCGAGTGGAGGATGCAGAAGACAAGCGGGACTGCTTGTCTTCTGCATCCAGCTGTTCTCTTTTTGGAGCGCTCAGCTGGTATACAGCTGAGCGCTCAGAGTGGAGTATGCAGAAGACAGCTGGACCACTGTGTTCGTCATACCCCAGCTGTTAACGGAGCGCTTAGCTGGTATACAGCTGTCCACTCTGTGTGGGTTATACAGAACACAGCTGGACCGCTGTGTTCACGGAGCGGGATACAGCTGAAACAATAGTATCAGTATACCTTAATTCATGTGAAATATATGATCTGTAGCCAGCTTCATATAAATCTTTATTTTATTTTTTTCATAGGCAATCCTGTGATCTGATTTGTCTGGTATTTTGGATGCTTCAATACCTCTGTGTAGCAGTTCTTTTAGCTGTACATTAATAAAGGTATTTTTTGGCAGTAAGACTCCTAGTTTCTTGTAGGCTCTATAATAACTCAGAGCTTTATGTAGTCAGAGTTCGGCCATGTGCTGTAGTCCTTAAGGATGTTTTGTGTATGTTTTTTTCTTCTTACATTGGAGTCCAGCTAAAGAATAGTATGAGGATAGGTGACAGAAGTCGTGTCTGCTGTCAGTCCACCTACATTTTGTTACTGTCAGATGATCCAATTTAGGAGGTTTATCCTTAAAATGGTACAAAACCAGTAACTTAGAAACTGCAAGTAACAATGATATACTGGAAATAATGTTATGTGGAAATAGTAGAATAATGAAGCTGAAGTAATGAGATGTGAACATTTTATGGGAATTGTTCTCAGCTTCCTTAGCCCGTGGGGACCTGACTTGGTTTTCTGCCTGAATACATATCTTACATTGTTTGCTCTTCAAGACAGTGTAACACTAATGAGTCCTATAAGGTCAAATGGACTGCTCAGACACACATTTCAAGTTGGACCACCAATATCGGTTTACAAGCGGCCAGCAGTGATGTTCTGTACTGCTGGTGATTGCTGCAGCCAGCCACTGGCCGCCGTCGCCATATGCAGTGCTCCTGGTACCATGACCCCATCACTGCAGCCCACATGTACACATCATGGGTCCTGCAACTCTGGATCATCAGGGCAGATAACAGGGCTTATTCACACGGGTGTTTGTGTATATTTTGGCTGCATATTTACACGACGGAAATGCGCTTATGTCTGCGTATCTTGTCAGCTTCTGCATTTTTATGTGCGCAAATGCAGTGCATATTTGTGCACAAAAAAAGTGTAAAATCGCATTAATTTTGTGCGTAAATACACAGGGTTCCTGCCTATTTTTGCACGCCCACTGATTTCAATGCACTAAGATAGGACATGCTATGTATTTTTTCAGAATTGTGAAAAAAATGCGCTTATGTGAACAAACCCATTGAAAACAATGGGTTCTGTTCACTGCATATTATGTGTGCACATACGCCCGTGTGAACGAGCTCTTGTGGTTCCTTTATTTTTTTGTCATATATTTCCAACTTTTCTTTTCAAAACAAGATAATCCCTTTAAACTAGGGTAATAAGAATTAGTAATGGGTGCAATCTCATTTAGCCTGGAGACTTGATATATGATGGCTGAGTGTACTGAAAGGTTGTTACTCATGTTGTATTCACCTTGTCAATCCCGTGCCGGCTGATACTTCTCCTTATTGCATAGCTTTATGTCTCCTACTTCAGATAAAGAGCCTCACCTGTTTGTATTGATCTATATAGTAGTTTGTGGTGAAACATAAAAAAGAGCTACATCTGCGAAAATGTTCTGAAAGATATTCTGTATATGGGGTTGTATAATGGCTGGTAAATACAGAACCCAATGGATTGCAATTCTGTTACAGTTTATCAGCTCAATCATATGCCTGTAGGAGAATCCATCCCAATATGGAGCTGTCAGAAGGAAATCCAGCCTATGTAATATAAAGCTCTTGTGTACTTGTAAATGCAGCTTTTCCATCTATATTCAAATCATGTTACTAGTTGTATGCGGCTTTCAAAACCTCTTGCTCTGTACGTCTGCACATCTCTATTGAGGTCAGACTGCTCTCATACTGAATTTACAGTGCATGTCTGGCGTGTGCCTTCGGGAAATCTCCTGACTTAGACACCATAATTATGCAATTGTTTGGCATGTGTTCCCAGTTGACTCCCATTCTCCAATTGTCCGTAAGAAAAAGAAAAAAAAGTGTACAATTTTCTTTTGTTACACTTTTCAATACAAATGGGTATTTGTGTATGTGTTTCTGCATACACTGGGTTCACAGACGTCTATGCTTATACTGAATGTGCACTACTAGCTAGTAGACCTAGCTTTCAATTTTACGTTAAAACAATCACACAAGCGTTTGCAGAAACGCAGCATTTTTCAACGCTGTGTTTACTGCTGTTCCAGCCCGGTTTATTATATGTTACGGCAGCGTTTTAGCTGCGTTTTCTGCACAGATGAAAACGCAGCTGAGGATGCTGAAAAAAAAAAAAAAAACATACTCCCCTAGCTGCCGCTGTCTGGTTTGTGCCACTGCTCTCCAGGGCTCCCGGCACTTGTCAAGTTTGCTAGTGACGGGGATTGAAATCCTCTTCCTCCAGCAAGAGATTGGCTCTGATTGGCTGAGTGTCAGTTGGCTCCGCCAATCACAGCCAGCACTGGATGCACCAATCGCATGCATTTAGCGCTGGCTGTGATTGGCAGAGCCAGATGACACTCAGTGGTACTCAGCCAATCAGAGCAATCTTTTCCTGGAGGGGGCGGATTTCAATCCTCGTCACTAGCAAAAGATCCTCTGTTGGCTTGACAAGTGGCTGGCAGCCTGCATGGAGCTCCGAGGAGTTCCAGACAGCGTCAGCTAGGTGAGAATTACTCTTCTTTTTTTTTTTTTTTTTTTTTTTATAGGTAGTGCAGCTAGCGCTGGCAAAAATATGGTACCAAGTTGTGCCACGTTTTCAGCAGCACTGAAACCGCTTCCCATTCATTTCAACTGGCGACGCAGGGCTGAAAATATCCAGAGATAGAACACGCATCGCTGTCAAAGTGCAGCATTTAAAACGCTGCATTTTGACGTTTGTGTGAACAGCCCCATTGAAATGAATGGGAGCGTTGTACAGCGTTCAGTCCAAAAACGTCTGTGTGAGGGAGGCCTAAGGATGGTTTCACATCTGTGGCAGGGACTCCGTTTTCTTGCTCCCAGAATGGTGCAAGAAAGGGGAATCCTTGCGGCCGAATGGTTCAGTCTCTAGACAGAACCTTACAGTGCTGGGTAGACCGCGTTGATTATGATGGGGTCTGCCCAGCCGCCCCAGCTTTTGGATGGAAGAAAGAGCGCTGCATGCAGCGCTTTTTCTTCTGGTATTTTCAGCCGGATCTGTGACGGAACCTCCAGCTGAAGGTCCCAACGCAGATGGGAAATTGGCCGTATTTGTATCGGAGATTAAAAAGTCTGCATGCATGTTTCTCCACCCGACCATCTTGTTGTCACCGGGCACAGAATTAATGAGAAGTGCAAAAAAAACCTTCACAACACCGTGCTTTGTGCAGGCTATACTTGCCCCATTTTGCAGATATGGTGCTCACAAGGGATTCTCCTGACAGCAATTTCCCCCGGAGAGCAAATGACAAATGGCTCTTGTGTTTTTTCTCCCAGAAACGATTGTGGAACAAACTCCAATCTCCTAGAGGAATGCACGGCCAATCATTTATTTTCCACTGCACAAATAATTTTAAGACTAGAATGGCTTTTTTTTTTCCTGACAAAACTGAGCCACAATCACGTCATAGAAAATGCCTTTTGTTAAGCTCTGGTTTTACAGAGGCTTAGAGCGAGATGTCAACTCTGCCTTTGGCAGCAAAACAGTTAAGCCTCAGGAAATCTGTTCTCCTCTATATTTTATTTTCTTAAGCAAAAATATCTTGTTCCGACATGTAAAGCAACATTGATGGTTTTAATTAGGCTGCTGCAGCTGTTTGCTTTTAGGCTTCTAGAAGACGAGTCAACCATTCTGCCTTTTTATTCCTATATATCTGCATGATAATGAGGGGAGTGTATAGCAGAAAGTGAAGAGAAAACCCCAGGGCTCCTAGTATAGACCTCCTTAGTCAGCAGAGATGGAGAATATGCAACATATAGAAAACTGTGGGCTTGAAGATACAGACGTCATACTGCATACCAGGGCGGTGGAGTCGGTAAGCCAAACCTCCGACTCTTCAATTTTCCCAGACTTCGACTTCCAACTCCTTTTTAAGGCCGGGCCCACACAACCATATGGTAAAACGCTGTGTATAAAATGCAGCATTTTACTGGCGTGTGGAGCTGCGTACCGCCACGGTTGTGATCGTTTCTTTTTTTTTTTTCAACGTTAAAGTCATGTTTCCTAATGACATGCATAAAAAAACCGCCATATGTACGCAATATAACTGCGTATGTACAGCATTTTTATAGGCACCCATAGAGAACAATAGGGCTCTGTTGTGCGTAATATGTGGTAAAATAGAACATGGTGCGTTCTTTTTTTTACACATGTATTATTCGCAATGAATATATGAAAGTGTGAATGGATCAATGTAAATCAATGTACTTTCATTGATTCATTCCACTGCATATTAGGCTCGCGTAATATGTAATTAAAGCCCAATATTCTCAGGTAAATCTGATTTGCAGAATTTGCCGGGTCACCCACGCGGAAGATCCGCAAATCAAGCTGTCCATAGGGATACATGGGTTTCCACAAGTGAACTGAGCAGTGGGGGTTGGACCCAATGACCCTGGAGGTCACTTCCAACTCTACTATTCTATGTTTCTATGGAAAAAATCGCAGCGTTTCACTGGGGATCCCGCACGGAGGACTTCCATTGAAGTCAAGGGAAGCAGTACGATCCGCAGCCCGTCCCGGATTCCACAGGAAAGCAGCAGATTAAAAAAAAACAATTTTGTGCACATGTGTGGCAGAAAATCTTCTGGCACTTCCGCACACATATGCACATCTGCAGTGAAGTGTTTTCCATGCTGCCGGCGGCTATGCCTTGCCATCCTCCACCATAAAACAGGCTTGAGGCTGCTGTGGCCTCCCTGCTGCCGAGGCCGCTGACAGCTTCTCCAGTGAGGGGTTTGTGGGACTGTGGAATGCCATCAGGGAAGGCACTTTCACCTGGGGATGTGCGGCCGCAGAGGGGTCGTGGGATGCATGTCTCATATAGTTATAGCGGCTTGCCAGGACCTGAGGACCAGCCATGTATGCAGCCAATCAGGTACAGGGGCGTCACTTCCTGTCAATCTTGGCTCCACCAGGGGTTCCTGGTGGCGTCAAGATACACTAATACCCTCACACCCCTAGCTCTCGATAGGGTCAAGCATGGAAGTTCCTAGCTGCGCACTGTGGATTGATTAGTGGCAGGCAGCGCTGCAGGTTTAGGCTGAAGATTCCTTTGCTTCTTAGCCTTACATGAATACCTGTAAATGCTGCCATTTTACTGCTGTAACATGGCAGCATTTACATGTAATGAAGTAAGGGTAACAAGCCAAGGAACCATCTGCCTAACCTTCTGTGTCATCCCTGACGGCCAATACCCTGCTGATAGCTGAGAAGAAAAGTGCCATCTTCTGTGTCGCTGCCGGGGAATGCACTTGCACCTCGGCCTGTGGGGATGCAGCCGCGGCACTCGCTGTATGCCTTGTCTAAATCAGTTTAGTTGCCTTGCAGGACCTGAAGGTGAAGAAGCACTCCAGCCAATCAGGTACAGGGGGCGTCACCCCCCCTGTCATTCTTCACTCCACCAGGAATTCCTGGTGGCGTCAAGA